>NC_087481.1:6926965-7551965 GCF_036417665.1 Passer domesticus | reverse complement strand
ATTCTGGTGCTTTTAATGAACTGATTGTACTCTTGATTTAGATGGAGACTGTGGAATTGTTTTCAGATGTAGAAGTATCTGAACTGAAGACAGAAACAAACTCCCTGTCAGCCCATTTTCATCTTCTAGATAATTTTCAAGATGTCCTTGGGGGTGTTGGAATGATTATCACACAGCTCTCCACTTCTGGCTGCAGGCTCTGCAGATTGTTTCTCTGCATTCAGTCAGGCTTGCATTCCCTAAGAGTTCTTGGTAGCCTGTCATGTTTTCTTAGGGTAGAACAGTAACAATGAAAACCTTACCAATGGCACAACTGCCCAGCCCACAAGGAAAAGAAAAGAACAAGCTCTCAAATTCTTCAAATATTTCTCCTGCTTTGCTGCAAGAGTTGTGCTGCACACACAGTGTGGAAAGCTGCAGTTGGTGGCACACCTTGTGACAGAAGCTGCACCTCGTTCACCAGGAAAGGTTCTTGGAAAAAGCAAACAGGACTGAGGAGAAGATTCTGGAAAAACTGAAAGAGCTTTTAAGAAATTAAATGAAAATTGAAACAATTCAAGACATTTTTCTCAATTTATTTTTATGCTCCCCTTTTCCATCTTGCACTAGTTGTCCATCCCATTAATTCCAAACAGATCTCACCGCTAAGATCCACGAGTTGGCAAGTTTTAGACATTTTAAAATACCATGACCTGCACACAGTTTGACTTCCCCTGTTTTTCTTGGAAAGCAATGTTGGAGAGGTAAGTGCAGTGTTTGTGTCAGGTACAAATTCTGCAATCAGGGAACACGCTCTGAGAGTGTTTGACCCTCAGCAGGGACAATGCACAGCAGGGACCGAGGGGATTCCTGAGCCACTGTGCAGGAGTCCAGACTCTGGCTGAACTCGGCAAAGTTCCCGTGTTTGGACAGGCTCAGGGGCTGCCCTCGGGGAACGTGGGGCTCGGGGCGGGGGCGAGCGGGCAACGGACAAACGGACACGGGGACAAACGGCCCCGGAGCTTCAGTTGCAGCAGCGGCAGCAGCGGCAGCAGCAGCAGCAGCAGCAGCAGCGGCAGCGGCAGCAGCAGCAGCGGCAGCAGCAGCAGCAAGAGAAAAAACTTTAGATTCCGTTCTCCTCTCCCTCTCTCTCTCCCTCTCCCGCTGTCCCGTACCTCTCCCGCTCTCCCTTTCCCGGTCTCCCCTCCTCTCCCCGCCTCCCTCTCCCCGTGCCGGGCCGGGCCATGCCCCCGGCCCGCCCCCGGCCCCGGGCGGGGCTGCCCCGTGCCCGCCCCCGGCCGTCCCACCGAGGTCTGGTCCCCGCCCGGCTCTGGCCGTGCTGGCGCTGGCGCTGCTGGGCGGGGTTCAGTGCCTGGGGCGGCATCGCCGGCTTTTGGCTCCGCCTGGCCCGACCCCGGCCCCGGCCCCGGAACCGGCCCCGGCCCCGAGCCCGACCCCGGCCCCGGCCCCGGCTCCTCCCGGGTCCCGCGGAGGACACACGCGGCGCGGCCGCTCCCGCCGCCTCCGCTGCAGCTTGCCCGGCCCGAGCTCCGCCGCTCGGCAGCGCGGCCCCCGGCCCCGCGGCTCCCAGGTCGCGTTGCAAAGAGCGAACGCCGGGGGATGGCCGGGCCGGGGCGGGTGAGGGGCGCTCGGGGGCCGTTGCTGGCCCCGGGCCGAGCGCTGACAGCTGCGTCCCGCCCGCAGGGAAGGCGCAGGAGGCCCTGCAGGAGCGGTACCGGCTGGGTTCCCTGCTGGGGTGCGGCGGATTCGGCAGCGTCTTCGCAGCAACGCGGCTCTCGGACGGCGCCCCGGTGAGCGGCGGGGCCGGCGGCGGGCGGAGGAGGAGCGGGCGCAGGAGGAGGAGGATGGGGCTGGGCAGGGGCGGGCGTTGAGCTGAGCCCGCTGCTCCCCTTGGCTTGCAGGTGGCCATCAAAAGGGTGCCTCGGAACCGCATCTGGCATTGGAGCGAGCTGGTGAGTGAGCCAGGACAGCGGGAGAAGCCGGGCTGTGCCGGTCGGGGATGAGCCGAGCCCCGGCAGGGTGGGAGCCGCCAGGACGTCTCGAGGGGGAGCGGGCATGGGGCCATCGCAGGGCGCAGAGCATCCCGGGCTGGCTGAGGGGTTGCCCAGCCCTGGCCCAGCATCGGCCCACACTGACGGCATCGTGCTCCTCCCGCAGCCCGACGGCACCAGCGCTCCCCTGGAGGTTGTGCTGCAGGACAAGGTGTCCACAGGCTTTCCCGGTGTCGTCCAGCTGCTGGAGTGGCTTGAGCTGCCCAGCGACATTGTGATGGTGCTGGAGCGGCCAGAGCAGTCTCAGGACCTCCTGCATTTCATTCGGGCACGGGGGTTCCTGCGCGAGGAGGTGGCGCGGCAGCTGTTCCGCCAGGTGCTGGAGGCTGTGCGGCACTGCACCAGCTGCGGGGTCCTGCACCGCGACATCAAACCAGAGAACATCCTGGTTGACCTGGCCACCGGGCAGGCCAAATTGATTGACTTTGGCTGTGGCACCTACCTGCAAGAGACAGCCTACACTCACTTTGCAGGTGAGCCTACACAGGACTGTGCTCCTGCTCCTGGCATCTCACGGCCCAAGATCTCACAGCCCAAGCTGGGTGTGGCAGCGGGGATTCTCCCTTTTGCTGCCACTCATGGGACTGAATCTGCAGCTGAGTTGCTTTAGAGCAGGGCTGGGTGGGGAGCCATCTTCCAGCCCTGCTGGCAGCCTTTGCCCACCACTGTGCCCAGGACTGGGGCTGGGCTGGGGCAGCCAGCCTGACAAAAACAGTCGTGGGTCAGGGTAGCAGAGAGGGAGGTCAGAACCTGTGCCCCAGCCGGTTTGGTGTGCAGGCAAGAGGAAAGGCTTGGACTGCTCCACTTGCCCTGTTTGTCTTGCCTTTATAATATGTTTGGGGCAATGCAGACAGGGAGAATGAGGGCATGGTTTTTCCCCAGCACGCAGTGGGTATTTCCTTTGCATGTCATGGTCAGGCCTAGCCAGGGCTTCCACTGTCCCCTTCCCACACCAGTGGCTTCTTTTGCAATCCCAAGTTTGTACACCAGTCCCAGATGCTGGTGAGAGGACAGTGGTCACCCTGTGTGCCACTGATGCAGCCCCCACCCGCCCAGGGATGCTGGGGCCAGGCTCTGGGAGCAGCAGCATCCCCCTGATGAACTCCATCTGTATTCCACAGGAACACCATCATACAGCCCCCCGGAATGGACCCGCTTTGGCTGGTACCATGGCGAGCCAGCTACCATCTGGACCCTGGGCATCCTGCTGCATGAGATGGTCTGCGGGAAGATGCCTTTCAGGAGGGGCTGGAACTTCAGCTGGGGCCAGCTCTCACTGCCACAACGGCTCTCTCCAGGTGAATCCTCATCTCTGGGCACGGGGGGAATACCAGTGCTGGGAGACAGCAGCGGGCTCGGGAGCATCCCGCTCTGGCAGCTGCTGAGGAGGTGGCACATGTCCTGCTCTCCCCCAAAACCAAGAATTGATGGGAAAGTTCAGGCCCATCTCTGAGCGCATCCAGCATGGCCTGGGCATGGGAATAGTGGGGCAAAGCAGACAGGAGCCTTCTCCAGCTGACGGGCAGTTTCTGGTTTCTCTCCCCAGAGTGCCAAAATCTGATTGGGTGGTGTTTATCCATGCACCCCTTGGCCAGACCCTCATTAGAAGAGGTGTTCTGTCATCCTTGGATGCAGGATATTCATCTGCCCTAGAAGAAGGGAGAGAGCCACAGGCACACTTTGATCCAGGGCCCTGGTAAGTTACATCTGCACACATGCCTTGGCAATGAGAAGCAAAGGAACCCAGCCTGTGTCACTGCACCAGGGTCATGGGATGGGAACACGCAGCCCTTGTGCTGGAGCTGAGCTGCTCTGCCCAGCCCTGGTGGCCACCATCCAAGCTGATTTTGCTTGTCCTGGTTCCCTGACAGCTGGGGCCCTGGACAGAACCCTGACAGCCTGGTCTGAGCCCAGGGAAGGAGAAGGAGCCCCCAGAGAAGCTGTACCGGGTGGGGCTGCTGCTGCAGGAGACAGCGAGGATCACATCAAGGATGACAGCCTCTTCCTGGACCTGGCCACTGGTAAGCTGATGGACTTCAATTCTGGCACCTTCTTCAAAGCCTGGCTGCACAGCAAATTTACAGATGAGTCCACATGCAGGGGGATGCTCCCAGATTTGGGCATTGCACAGCCTGGCCTCAAAATAAAAGTTCCCACCCCACTCATTGCTGGGATGGATGCAACTGATCCTTCAGTCAGCTGCCCAGCTGCTTTTGGCAGGGCTGGGGGCATGGGCTGGGGTGGGTATGAAATGGGAGTGGGCTCCTGGCCCTGCCAACAGCCCCCAGCACCCACCGTGTCCCAGGCTGGGGCTGGGGCAGCCAGCCCGACACAAACAAACCCCCATGGTGGGAGCAGAGGTGGGACTCCCAAATCTGTGCAGGGGCTGCTTTGCTGTGCAGGCAAGGAAGGGCTTGGGCAGCTCCACTGCCCTTGTTTGCTTGGGGATCATGGTTATTGTGGGGGACAGTGCAGGGGGAAGGGAGGAAGCCTGGGCTTTGCTCACACATGGCTGGGTTTTTCCCTGGCATGCAGGGCTTGGGCCTTCCTCAATCCCCTCACAGAGATATGATTTTTACCTTTGTTCTTTTTTTCCCTTTTTGTCTGTAATCTATTTTCAACAATTTGTTGTTTGTTTTTCTAGAGGAAGCATTCTGGTTGGTCCAGTCTGGATCAGGAAGTTCTTGGGAGCAGCTGTGGCATGGATGGGCCGTGCCCTTGGAGCAGGCTGAGGACATCGTTTGGGACCAGCTTTTTTTCCAGCCATGGATGGCATGAGGTGGGTCCCCATCTGCTTGGCAGGGTGGGATCAGAGCTTTTGGGAGATGGCAGCGAGCACAGGAGCATCCTGCTCTGGGCAGCTGCTGAGCAGGTGGATGTGCCATGGCTGGCTGCAGGCTGGGCACATGTCCTGCCCTCCTGCCCTGCTCCCAAAGGCAGCACTGATGGGCAGCTCTGGGCACAGCTCTGGGCACAGCCAGCAAGGCCTGGGCACCACGGGCAGCTGGGACAAGGGGACAGGAGCCCTCAGCTGACGGGCATTTTCTGCTTTCTCTCCTTGCAGCCGGACTCTGTGGATGCTGAGGCTGCTCTGGGCTCTGCCAGGGCTCTGCTGGAGCTCAGCACCGGGCCGGAATCAGCCAAAGAAGAAATGGTGTCACCTGCAGCACAGACTTGCTTGAGCATTTTGGCAACACAGCTCAAGTTTGCAGAGTGACACCTCCCAAAAATTAAACTTGTTCAATATCTTCTGAAATCAAATCAATCTGGGATGACTCCAAATTACATTTTTCAGCTTGCTCAAGCAGTAGCTCAACCCTTCTCTGAACAGTTCTCTCCCCCACCTGCCTTTTACTTCTCAACTGCTCCCTTTTTTCCCCAGTGAATTCCCAGCCCATCGCTGTCTCCATCACGTGCTGGCCTTCCTTGTTGCCCCTGACCACAAGGAGGTCTGAGCCCCAGGTTTAGGGACTCATGCTGTCACTGGCTGAGGAGCAGCAATGTTTCAGAGGTCCAGTGGCATTTTAGTGTCATTCAGAACCACTCTCCAGCCCTCAGCTCTCCTCACTGCTGAGTTCCCACTCCCTTCATCCTTGCAGCAGGATGAGCTCTGTGAATCCCCTTGAGCCTCCCCACTCTTCCCAGCCCACGCAGCCACCTCAGTGAGGCTGAAGCTGAAGCTTCTCTGTCTCCTCTGGCACTCCAGTCCAGTCCCCTGTGTGGGGAGCCCCAGCCCCAGAGCACAGCACACAGCAGTGCAGTCCGGGCTGGAGCAGCTGCCCTGCAGCCCTGGCTTGGCTGTTTGTGGCAGCTGAATGCTCCCTGTTTCCAGCTGTCCCTGCAGGATGGCCCCAGGGCAGAGCCCAGCCGGGCTCCCACTGCAGCCCCTGGTGCTTGGGGCAGACAGTGCTCCCAGAGCTGAGGTTCATGGGGAGCACCCAGAGCTGTGCCTTGCACTCTGTTGCCGTGTGTCACAGCGCAGGCTGGCTTGTACTGTGTGACGGTACCAGCCCCTGGTGTGACTGACAGGGCCTCGCCCAGTCACATCTCTCCCAAGGCTGCAGCATTTCACTGCCCAGAATCTGAAGGGGCGTAGAGATCAGACCAATGACATTTTCCAGACTGGGTTTTTCAAAGGCTCTTTATAATGAAGGGCTTGAGAATAAGCGCTCTCTGTTTGCAGAGATGAAAATCAGGGTGAGTGGTCTCTTTGTCTCCAACCCACTGCCACCCCCGGGCCAACGTTAGAGCCACCCAGTCCCTCACCCACCCGCCTTGTGCCTTCCCACTGCCTTGTCCTGTCAGGGCTTCTGCTGCCCCTCATCCCTTCATGGCCTCGTCCCCTCAGGGTCTCCCCCAGCCCGGCCAAGCTGCCCGGCAGCAGCGCCGCAGCCCTCCAGGAGCTCCAGAGGAGCCCCATCAAGAGGCACCTGGGAGCCCTCAGCAATGCAGCCAGCAGCACACAGGCAGGAGGACACAGATGGCGGTTCCTGCCTGGGACAGGGCTTGTGGCCATCTCCAGGTACCGGTCTCACAGGGATCCCTGCAGCTCCGGCCTCTGCCCACCTGCTCTGTTGGCAGCACTAAGGCTTCAGCAGACCCACCAAAGGCCAAGGGGCTTCTGGCCATTTTATCTGCAACACTGCACGCCTGGGCAGCTTGTTGAGCCCAGACACCCTTTTCCCCCTCTTCCCCTATGCCCTGCAGACCCTGGGCAGCAAAAGAAAGCTCCTGGGAGTCTGTTTATTACAACACATCCTATATTCATATACTAAAGGAAAAAACAAGAAGAAGAAAAGAATAATCTGAAAGAAATGGAAAATTCCTGCTGGCTCAGGTGAGCCCAGCAGACAGAGCCTCTGGGATCAGCTCTCTCCAGAGCTCCAGCAGCACAGCCAGCCGAGCCCTGACAGACGAGGCCGTGTCCTCCATGCCCTGCGGAATTGATTTTGCAGCCTCTGGAAGATGGAATATCGCCCACTCTGTAGTGCCCGGAGGACATACAATGTTTGAAGTGCTGCGTCTGACACGGCACTACTGATGTCCTCTGTCAGGTGTTCAAGGGCTGAAAGAGAGAGGAACAGAGCAATGGTCAGATCCTGGATCTGCAGGGACCTGAGGAGAGCCCCCTGCTAGGGCAATCCCAGCCCGCTCTAGCCATGGCCGGGAGGGAGCAGGGAGAAACGGGATCAGACCGAAACTGCTGGCCACGAATGCCCCAATGGCCCTGAAATGTCTGTGTGCTCTGCCCACGCTGCCCCTCGTCTGCACAAGGAGCAGAGCCCTCGGCAGCCGGGGCAGGGCTCACAGCTGCCCCCGCCAGCCCCCGCTGCCAGCCCGCTGCCCTCACTCACCGCTGCAGATGAGCTGGAGCTCTTCCCTCTTCCCCCTCAGGTGCCGCCCGGCCATGCCTGGGAACACAGAGCCTGTCACGGCGCCAGCGGCACAGCTCCCTGCCAGCGGCGCTGCCGGCGCTGTGGCCACATGCTCTGCTGGCCCGGCAGGGCTCAGCCCGGGCCACACCGCACGCTGCCGCCCGAGGGCACGGCTGCCAGAGGCTGGCAGCAGCGCCGAGCCCAGGCGGGGCTCCACGGCGCCGGGCCCGGACAGCGCTGCCGGGGCAGCGGGCGGGGCTGGGGCCGAGCTGCAGCGGGGCGGGGAGGGAGCCCGGGCTCGTGGCTCACCCATGAACCTGATGGCTGCCTCTCGCAGGGACTCCTGTGGGTTCCGCAGGTACGGCAGGGCCCGGCGCAGGTGCTCGGCCGCTCGGCTCGTGTCCTCTGCCAGCTGCAGAGAGCGGCAGCAGGGAAGGCTTGGCGCAGGCTCAGCCCCTCGGCCAGGCGCTCCCTGCGCCCAGTCCCGGCCTCCCCTGCCCGCACAGCCCTGAGGCACGGCCAGCAGCCGCTGGCGCTGGGCTCTGGAGGGGGCAGAGGGCCGGCTGCTGCCTGGGGAGCCGCACTGCCATCCCATCCTGCAGCCCCGCCTGGCCGGGGCTCCATCGGCCCCCGGCTCGGGCCCACAGGAGCCTGGAGAAGAGCCCGCCCGGCCTCTGGGTGCAGCAGCGGGCAGGGGCACAGCTGCCAGCGCCGCACACTGAGCACCGCGCTCAGGGGCCTTCTCCAGGCTGAGGCTGGGGCTTCTAGCCCGTCCTTACCAGGCACTCAGTGAACTTCCACAGCTTCTTGTCCTTCACCAGTTTTTCAAGATCGCTTCTCTTCAGGAACTCCACCACACAAAGCAGTGTTTCCAGAGAGGCCTGGGGAGCAGCAGAGACGCGGAGATGGCCCCACAGTCCAGGGTGCAGGACCCACGTCCCTGTGCCAAGGCCTGGAGGAGGCTGCAGCCTAGCAGGCGCCAGGGCAGGAGGCAGCCGAGCCCCCTGCCAGGGGGACAGCAGCAGCCCACGAGTCCTCACCTCTGCCACACGCTGATTCTCATTGTGGCAGTGGAAGAAGAGTGGCAGCAGGCTCTGGCGCAGGTGTGTCTTCAGGGCCTTTTTTTCCTTTTCCTGTGGAAGAGTCACCAATGTTCGGAAGAGCAGTATGGAAAGCAGCTGCACCTGGCTATTCTCCTGTATGAAAGGAAGAAAAAAAGACCTCAGCATCAGCTGCACAGGGCTCAGCTTGGCGCAGCCTGCAAATCCACAAGGCACAAAGTGTCTGGGCAGCACCCAGTGGTCGTGGCTGGGGGCAGCAAGCCTTACGTGGTCAAAGAGTGGCAGGAGCGCCTCAACCAGCTGCAGTGCCATGGGGCTGGGTATCAGTATGTCATTGTCCAAGATGATAAAGCTGAGTAGCATGACTGTCATGCTGACTATCTCTCCATCTGCGTCCCACAGGAGCTCCACAAGACATTCAGTCAGGCTCCACATTTTTTTGCTCTATGCGGAACACAAGTTTGTGAAACACCATCCATCCTGCTGCCACAGGGCTCAGAGGCTAAAGGTCTGTCCCGAAGCACTCAGGCAGCTGAACCGGGAGGCAAGAGAGCTGGGAGCATCTGCCCCAGTTCCCAGAGCCCAGCCAAGCCCAAGAGACTGTATTTTCTAGCTCAGCCTCAGGCGCTGCCCCTTTCTCACCATTGAGGGATCATCAATGATCTCAAAAAGGACCCTGAGTGCCAGGCGACGCCTCTCCCTGCACTCGCTCCGCAGCTGCCTTGACAAGATTTGCTGGAGTCTGTTAGCACCATGTTCACTCAAGTCCAGCAACTCGAGGACCTGAAAGGCACAGGGCAGTGTCAGGGGACCCGGCCGGCAGGAGCCCAGAACCGCACAGGGCTGGGTCCAGGCAGCAGCACAGGGCGCGGGCAGCTGTGGCTACGAGAGGGCAGAGAGCTGGGAGGCAGCTCAGCGAGGCAGCGCTGGCCATCAGGCTCACCTCCGCAAGGAACGCCAGGGCAGGCAGCTCCCAGCGTGGCTCCTGGGTGCTGAGCAGCCGGAGCAGGTAGCGAATGATCTGGGAACGCAAGGGGATGGAGACACAGGACATCTCCCTGGCAGGAGAAAAAGTAACCAAGACTGTGGGCTGGGGGATAGACCTCTGCCAGGACTGACTCACAGAGGTCTGGTCTTTCCACAGCATCCTGCACGGAGCCCTGGGCTATTTGGGTGGTGGCTCCTTATGGGCACCCTCCTCTCCCAGCCTTTTCCACTCTGCTTGGCTGTCCCTCAGTGACAAGACCCTGTGGTTCATGACCACAGGGACTGTGTGGGGCTCCCTGGGCACAGAGCACGAATGTCAGAGGCAGCGGAGAGAAGGGGGTCTCACCTGGCCAGCAGACCCACGGCATAGTGGTGGGTGTCAGCACACAGCAGCGTGTCCCAGCCACACTTGCGTTCCATTGCCACCACCACATCCTCGTGCTGCATTCGGCAGAGCAGGGACATCAGGGTCCGCACTGCAAACCTGCGTGCAGAGCAAAGCCCAGGTCACGCTGGAGCACTGGCTCCTGCCCAGGGATGTGGCAGGGACAGGAGGAGTGGGATGGACCACCTGTTGGGGCTGATGGCAAGGCCGTATTGCTGCTGGCATCCCTTCCAGAAGGTATCGACCTTCTCTGGCATATCCAGAGTGCTGAAGAGCACTTGGAAGAGCAGATGCACAAAGAGGCGGGGGAAATACACCATCACAATACGTGGGATACAGGGCACCTGGAGGATCTTCCACATCACCACAGTTGCCTGCAAAGCCCCCCAAGACAGCGCTCAGTGCCGAGGTGTCCATGTGGCAGGGCCTGAGCAGGGGAGGGAGAGGCCCGGAGAGAGGCAGGGGGAGCACCGGGCCTGGTGCCCCTGAAGCTGCCCCAAGGCCAGGTTTCAGCCCAGCGCCTGAGGCAGGGAGATGCAGTGGGGGAAGGAGGATGGAGAGCTGCTGGAGAGGCGGCTTTGGGGCCAGCAAAGGCCAGTTGCAGAAACTCACAGCCAGGACAAAGACACCCGTTTTGTCCCCATCCGAGGTGCACGTGCTGTGCTCGGGCCATCTCCTCAGCACATCCAGGAGTATCAGCAGCGCAGGCTCCGCAGTCCTGGATGAGCACATGATGCTGTTCCACATGGTCAAAGCAGCTCTGTGGGGTTAGAGCTCTGTCTCAGGGGGGGCTCAGACACAGCACCATGGCTTGGGCAGCAGTGGGGACCTGAACTGGCTGCCAGCTCTGCCTCTGCCCACTGTCCCTGGCCAGCAGCAGCCAGGCAGCCCAGCCCTGTGGGGACAGGCCCCTGAGGGGCAGCGAGGGGGCATGGCAGCAGGCTCGGGGACTGACGTGCCAGGGTGGCAAAGGGAGCAGCCAGAGGGCCCTGGAAGTCTCTGTTGGTCAGACACCTGGGAGAGGCTGTACAGGCTGATGCGCTGGGGAGCCCTGAGCCCTCTGGGCAGGTGGGCCCATACCTGTCACAGGATGGGGCCACACGCAGGAGCGTCATGACTACATCAGCTGGCTGTGCTTTGGTGAGATACAGCAGGGTCCTGTTCAGCCTGTGCTCTACAAACTGATTGGCCATGAGCCACTGGTGGATGTACCTCACCATGGCGGGCACCTGGAGAAGGCACAGGGAGACTTGGAAAGCTGCCAGAGGGAGGAATGTTGCCAGCTTCCCCAGGGAAGTGCTTCCCTTCCCAGCACACTGCCATGGCCTCAAAGGCGTCCAGCGACCAGCGGGTGTGGCTTGGGAGGCCAAGCACTTCCTGGGAGGATCAAAACCTGGCCACAGGCTGCTTACTTGCTTTGGATTGCAAAACCCCTCCTGTACGAGCATGCTCAGCAGGGCAGCACTGGTCTTGGTTTTGAAGATGTGCGAATATGCTCTGAGCCCAGTGCCCATGGTGCTGGTCTCTTCCTGTCGAATTCGCTTGATGAATTTGCAAACCAGCTGTAGGAGAAAGGCAAGAAGCCAGGGATGTTCCACAGAATGCTCCAAGCGTGGTGACAGCAGGCCCAGCCCAGGTGGGGATGGCTGCAGGTACCTGCGCTGTTCTGTGGAAGCGGCCACGGGCAGGGTCCTGCTCTTGTGTGCGCTCCACGGCTGCATCTGGCAAAGAGCGAGCGCAGCCAGAGCTGAGGGGCTGCGGGAGAGGCCAGAGAACACAGCCCAGCCCTGTGCTCCCCAGGCAGGGACAGCCCCGGGATGCCCCAGGGGATGGAGCATGGCTGCCGTGGGGTGTCTGCCTGGCCCCTCTTCCGTCCTGTCCATGGGCATGTCCCCAGGGGATGGGATGGGATGGGATGGGATGGGATGGGATGGGATGGGATGGGATGGGATGGGATGGGATGGGATGGGATGGGATGGGATGGGATGCCACGGGATGCCAAGCTGGTTGCAGGCACCAGTCCTGTGGCCCAGCTCTGCCACTCACCCTCCTGTGGCAGCTCAAGTGGCACCACCTCTTCAGTCTCCTGTGCTGGGGCAGCTCCAGGGCCTTCTTCCTCCTCCTCCACCCAGGCCAGCTTGGGCAATTTTGGGGGTCTCTGCTCCATGTCAGTGACTGGATTTGTGGCTGCTTGCAGGAGAGATGCCTTGGAAAACCTCAGAGTCAGCAAGTCCTGCAGTCGTGCCTGGAAGGCACCTTCAAGAGAGAAGCCTCAGGAAGGCTGCAGGACAGCAAGTCCTGCACTCTGGTCTCTAGGGCTCCTGCCACAAGGACAGGAGACTCCTGTCAAGGATTGTGGTCTGGCCTCGAGGGCACCGGCGGCAGGGATGGGAGATGCCTCCAGGACACCAAGTCCCACGGTCTGCCCTCGAGGGCACCTGCAGAAGAGAAGCCTCGGGAAGGCCAGGGGTCAGTAAGTCCTGTGGTTTGGCCTCGAGGTCAGCTGCAGAAATAACGTCTCGGAAAGGCTCCGGGTCAGACACGAACGAGTGTGCTGTGCAGGGGCTCCTCACAGCACCGCTCTGTCCCGTCCTGTCCCGTTGTGTGCTCCGAGCACTGTGGCGTGGTCTTGTCACCTCCAGCTCCTATGTCACCACGTGTCACAAAGAGCTCTTGGACACCCGTTCCATGCCACGGTGACCATGCTGCACTGTGTCACAAAGGGCCCCTGCGCACACCGCCCCCTGCCCTGGGGCCACCCCCAGCCCACCCAAAGTGGTCCAGGTTGGAAGGAATCCCTGGTCCCAAGTGTCTGAGACAGCCCGACAGAGTCTTTAGGAATGGCTCAAACCATCAGCAAACACTGCCCTGCTCTGCGGGCTCAGAGCAGCAGAAGGAGCCCCCAGGGCTGCCGACACAGCCGCGCTGGGAAGGGCACGGGGCCTTCCACAGAAGCTGGCACGGCTTCCTTGGCACACGTCCTGGCTGGTGGCCATCCTAAACCCACAGGTGTGACCCAGACAAGGGAAGTGTGGGCCAGGGCACAAATGCTGCTCTGACCCCTGGGGCCAGGGGAGCACTGACATCAGCAGGTGTGGCAGAGTCCCTGCCCAAGCATACCTGCTACCCCCTGAGCCCTGGCAGTGCTGCTGTCCCTCTCCTGCCCCAGAGACCTGTGCCCCCAGGGGGCTTCTGTGCCTGGGGCAGCCAAAGCCCATGTGCTCTGGGGGCTGTGCTCCTTCCTGCAGGGGCTGTTGGCAGCAGCACCTGGAGCAACTGCTGGCAACACTTGGTCTCAATCAGAAGCCCTACATCCTGAAATTATTTTTCTTATTGAAGTAATTTCCTTCAGCACAAAAACACCTTAGTGGGGTAGGCACAGAAGAATCTGGCATTTAACAAGCCTCACTTCAGGAAAGCTTTACTTCCCGTTGCTCAACTCAAGTAGTTCCAAAAAGTTGCAAACTTCCCAAATTGATTGGGATGACCTGAGAAGGTGAAGAATTGGAATTTTGCTTCCCATCTCAAAGCATCAACTCATTTGCATTAACCTCATCCACTGAGAGTCACTTTACAGAACATAACACTACACAGAGGCAAAAAAAAGGGCCATTCTTTGGTTTGCAAACATCCTTTTCTGTGAAAGGATGATATTATCCAAATTCTCTTAAGGAATAAAAGCTCTCAAGAAATGAAAGCCCACTCAGTGTTACAAAAGTAGCCCAAACAAATGAGTAGATGGCAAAAGGGCTAATCCTCCCCCTGGTAGGATTAGCCTCCTCCCACTGAGTTATCTCAGTGGCCAGTAAAGTACAGCTCTCCCCTCTTGTTCCCTGCAGGAGAATCAGGACCATGAAGAGGAAAAGTCACAAATAGTCTTTCTGCCCTCCGTAACCAAAGCTGTGCCAAGCCACAGATGCTGCCTTCAAACTGACTCAAATTCCAGCCAAGACCTTTCACCTTCCAGACAATGCCTTCTCCAACACCCCACCAACACCAACTCCCCAAACTCCCCCACAGAAGCTGTTAACACCCCGCCAGGACCCCCAGCTGTCCCCGTCCCTCTGCAGAGCTTTCCCACCCTCCAGCAGACGCCCTGGTTCCCTGCATGTGCTGTGGGATGGCCCTCAGGAGGATCTGCTCCAAGGCCTTCCCCAGTGGCAGCTCAGGCTGCCAGGTCTGTGGTTCCTGGATCACCCTTCCCACCGAGCCTTCCTGTGCACGGCTGGTCCTTTGGCACCTTTGCTCAGCTCGGACTTCTCCACTTAACCAGGACTGCTGGTCAGGGATCCAGAGCAGCCTGGCCAGCTCTTTCTCCAGCTCCCTCTTTACTCTCAGGGCAGGTAGAACATTCCACAGGAAAGCAACAGGTGCCACAGGGAGCAGGCAGCCTCAGGCACCTTTGGCAATGAAACAAGGCCTTTGTTTGACATAAGTAAGCACAAGCCATTCACATTAGTAAACAAGTAATTAGCACAGACAGACATAAGTACTTAGCACCAATTAGCATAAGAAAAACCTGGCTGGCCTAACTTGACATGAGAGTGACTTGGGAAAAAGCTTTAGACATAGTCTACCAGAAGAACAAAGGGGAAATACAGAATCAGCCCAGTGCAGAGAAGGCATGAGGAAGACTTTGTGCTTTTTAGGGCATCGAGACTGCTTCTGGCCAGTATCTGGACATCAGCTTCAAGTATAGGAATCTGACACAGTGTATTTTGAACCCCCTGCCAATCAAATAATCTCAGCAGCATAAAGATGGATGGTATGTTTGATACAATTCCTACATCAACCCACTGAAATTTATACGTGGCAGAGAAATATTTTAGTAGGGGGCAGACTCCTGCCCTCCTGCCAGGTCAGTAAAAGGGCCAATTTCTTTGAATGAGGGAGACCACTCAGGACTGCTGTATCCTGAGGGAACACCGTTGGCCTTGACGTGTAGGCACCTGCACAAGCTTAAAATTAGCTGCCTCAGCTTCCAAGACCTCTCTTGGCCAGCATCCTGATGTGGATGCAGGACTGCTGCGAGGCACTGCTGGGACCCAGCGGGACAGGACCGGCTGTCTCGTGTCCACGTAGCACCCTCTGACACAGCCAGGGTCATCCCAAAACCAGACAAACGCTCATGAGTCAGCAGAGGGGAGCAAGGAGCACTGGGCTCCTCTCAGGGTATCTCAGCAGGGCTCGCTCCACAACACGGCCCCAGTTTAAGGCCTGCTGATGCCCAGGTGCCAGAAATGCCTACCTTGTTCTCTCCAAGATGCACAGAGAGAGCCAACGAGCAGGACACCTCGGGAGGCAAAGCTTCCAAGCCTTTTCTGAGGCCAGGGACACACCAAGACTTGCCATGCTGCCTGACTCACCCAGCCCAGCTCTGTGCTGGCCCTGGGCCACAGCAGCTTCCACCAAGCAAGAGGCAAATGCATCTTGCCAAGAGTTGAAACACAGCAGACAGGGAAGATGTGAAAAGTGTGTGCATAAAGACCTTTTAATTCACAGCTCTCAAAGAGAGTTTTGGAGCTTGTGGCTGGACAGAGATTCTCCTGCTCACACCTCTGTCCAAAGTGGGGGAAGACACCCTGCTGCAGGTGCTTGGGTTGGTCTCCACAGGTCCAGGCAGATGCCAAACCCGCTATTCACTGCCTTCTCCCTTGCCCTGCCCCTCTGCCAAGTGCAACAGTCCTCAAGGACTGAAAAGAGCACAGAGAGCCAAAGGGGACACTTTTACCTACCTCACTGAGAGCTCCCTGAGAAGCATTTTCCTTGAGAAGCAAGCCCCTTTCCTCCAAAGGCATTTCCCCAAATGCGTAGCTTTCCTGGGGAACAGCAACACATCCTTAAGAAAAGCTGGCAAGGCTGAATGACTTCAGGTCCTTTCAGGACAGGCACTCCAGCTCTAGCTCATATTCCCCAAGTCAGTTTCCAGGTGGAGGTTCAGGCATACAGCCCCAGGCCCTCTACAAACACAGACTGCTCACTGCCTTTTCAGCTGCCTCAACTCTTGCCTGTGGTTACAGCAGCAAAACCAGACTTGTCCAGCCAGACACCAGAGCCCTGTCCCCGCAGGATGCTCTTGCCAGCATGTTCCGGGACTCTCTGCTGTGCACACAGTGCTTTCCACGCCTGCTCCTAACAGGCTTTGGAATGCAGAGCACAACCTGGCTGGCTCTGCCAGCAGCACACCCCAAACACAGGCGGAGGAAGAAGCAGCAGGGGTTGTTTGGTGGCCATGCCCCAGAGAAACTAGAAGGGTGCCCTCCCTCTGGTCTCACTTGCTTGGATTTCTGACTGAGTCTGAGGCTGGGGCTGCCATTCCTCAGCTGTGGGGACCAGAACCACACCCAAGATCCCAGCACTGTCTGACAGGGCTCTGTGCACTGGCACAGTCGCACTTCTGAGTCTCAGGCACCGTGCTGCTGCTTCATTTGCTCTTAGGCACACCCAAAGCTCTCTGTTAAGCCCGGATGGTCTCTGGTTCTGCCCTCTTCCTGATCCTGTGCAGGGATGGAGCACTGCTGTGCTTTCAGCAAGCTGTTCTTGAAACCGTCCAGCATTTCCAAGCTCCTTTGCCCTCTGTGGATGCTTGCCATGGAATCCCTCACAGCTGGGTTCAGAGCATCCTCAGGTTGGCTCTTCCAAAGTCCAGAGGCTCCAGGGTGCTCAGCAAGATCTGTAACTGCACAGTGTTGTGGAACTGGACCTTCAGCACAGGGATCTTTCCAGCCTGATCTGCCCTCATTCCTCTGTGTCTGTGCACAAAACACGGCGTGGAAGAGAACAGCAGGAGGGGCCTGTGTGTCCCAGGGCTCTGGATTTGTATTGCATCAGTTCTACAGAGATGCAGGCAAAGCGAGGAAGCCAAACTGTTTATTAATGGAAGGTGAAGCAAAGGGGTGAGCTGGGAGGGAAGAAAGGGGATGGGCAGGGTCTGAGAGCTGGAGGGAGGCAGCTGTCAGCAGGGAGGGAGAAGGCAGGAGCTATGGGAGCTTCCCACAGGCTCAGCTGTGCCAGTCGTCAGCTGTGCCTGGAGCTCCAGCTGGTCTCCTCTGGTCTCCAGGTGGTCTCACCTTCCAAGGGATCTGGAGGTCTTAAAGAGACACAGGCTCTTCTGGGCCAGCAAATGAAAGTAGTTCTGCAGCTCTTCCCTCGAACATCACCTGGACAAATATGCTTATGTGGGAGGGGCTGTTGTTTTCACTCAGGGCTTGAGGGGCTGGAAGAGAGAGGAACAGAGCCACTGTCAGAACCTGGATCTTCAGGAATCCAAGGAGACCTTCCTGCCAGGGCCATCCCACCCAGCTCTTGCCATGCCCACAAGACAAGAGCAGCCAAGGGGATCAGCTGCAAGGTGCTGGCCATGAATCCCCTCACCCATGTCCCTAAAATCTCTGTGTGCTCTGCCCACACCACCCCTTGTCCACAAAAGGAGCAAAGCCCACCGCAGCTGGGGCAGGGATTGCAGCTCCCTGCCCAGGCATTGCAGCTCACCCGGCCAGCCCCCACTGACAGCCCACTGCCCTCACTCACCCTCACAGAGGGCCTGGAGCTCTTCCTTCTGCCCCATCAGGAACACCCCGACATCCCTGGGAACACAGGCTAACCATAGCTAAGGCTGCTGTGGCTGTTATCCAGTTTGCTTTATGGGTTAATAAGGTGAGGATTTAATGGATCTTTAACTTCCACTGCAAGGCAGACACATGGATTCAGAGCTATCACATGCTAACTATGTGTTTTTGGGGTTACTTTACAAATGGTACATACTGTGACAAAATGATACCAGGGCAAATTTTCTCCCAACCTCTCACAGGTTAAGAAGGAAGTGAGTTTTTTGGGAGGTTTTGGTCAAACCAATCAGTGCTTGGATTGGAATATTGGCACCTGGTTTGGCCACTGAAGGTGTGGACCGCCTCTGAGAACACAGGGGGTTAAAAGCAAGAACTCCCAGGAGAGCTCTCTCTTGGTCCCGGTCAGTGGAGGAGCTCAGAGCTCCCCTGCCTAGCTGGGGCTGGCTGGGGGAGGGAAGCCATGCGGCCAGGTGAGGTAGGCCGGAGCCTCGGGCAGAGGAGGGGGGTGAAGGCCTTGCAAGATGGAAGGGTGGAGGAGCCTGAGAAGCATCGGGCCCCCCTCCTACCCCCCTGGAGAGAGATAGAGAGAGAGAGAGCCAGTGCCTGTGCTGCCTTGAAATTCGGTATCATGGACTGGCAGCACAGCCGGCCAGAAGCAGGGAATGGGGCGAGAGAAGGTTCCCGGCCACTGTGGGAGTCCTGGGCAGACAGACGCAAAGATTTTAACCCCTTCCTTGAATAGTGGAAACCTTACAAATACTGATCCTCCTGAATCTGAATGAGGCGAGAGAGAGATGAAGCCAGAGGAAATGGGCAAGTGTGATGAAAGCTGGTGCAAGTGAGAGATGTTAGAAGAGGTGAGAAGAGTCCTAGGTGGGAGGAGATGATGGAGTGGCTTTGAGCTGGACTCTTTCTTGTTTGGTCATGGACAGACCTATGTTTTTCCTGTGACACAGATACTGCATTTAGGGGGAGGCAATGCCTTGGAGCCAAGAGTGAAGCAGTGGAGTGAACAGAGATGGCTGAGGAGGGTGTGGGATGCCCTGTGTCTTCTGTGGAGGGGAAGATCTCTGTTCACGAGGCCCCTCGGTCCCAGGGGGTAAATCTGGGGGGGACTGGTGTCCCGAAGTTGAGAGACTGCTGCTTTTGGAACTGGGTGGAGCATCCTTAAATGGGGAACCCTAAAAGCAGTCCTGGTCCATGTGCAGTGGTGAGAGCACTGGACATGGAGGGAAGAAGTCAAAAGGGCAAATGTTCTCCAGGCAGTGCCACAAGTGACATGGAATCACAAGAGGTTTCAGTTGTGTTTCTGAGGGAAGCCTATGGTGCAAGGCGGGACTCCTGTCTCCTTCATGGACTTCAGAATTGATTATTTGAGGGGTGATGATGAACTGAAAATTGCTTATCTGAGAGATGGTGATGGTGTGGAAATTTATGGTGTTATTTCATGCTGTGGAGGAAAAGGAGGGAGAGGAGGAGAAATGTATTTGGAGGGTTTTCATTCTTAGTTTTGTGTCTGTTCCTTTTTAGATGTTGTAGTTAATAAAGTTTGTTTCCTTTATTCCTAAGTTGGAGCCTGCTTTGCTCTGTTCCTGATTACATCTCACAGAAGCCACTAGGGAAAGTATATTTTCATGGGGGGCACAGGCATTGTGCCAGCCTCAAACCATGACACGAGTACAGCCAGATTGTGAGCCCTCTCTACCTGGTCACCTGCAAAAAGAACGATTTCCAGTGGGGCCCTGAACAGCAACAAGCTTCTGCCCAGATCAAGCAGGAGACCACTCATGCAGTAGCCCTTGGCCCCGTCACGATAGAACCGGAGGTAAAGAATGTGCTCTACTCTGTAGCCAGGAGCAGTGGCTTGTCCTGGAGCCTTTGGCAGAAGGTGCCTGGGGAGACTCGAGGCAGACCACTGGGATTCTGGAGCCAAAGTCACGGAGGGTCCAAAGCCAACTACATTCCCACAGAGAAGGAAATCTTGGCCACTTATGAAGGAGTTCAAGCGGCCTTGGAGGTGATTGGCACAGAAACACAACTCCTCTTGGCACCCCGACTACCGGTGCTGGGGTGGATGTTTAAAGGAAAAGTTCCCTCTACCCACCATACCACCAATGCCACATGGAGCAAATGGATTGCCCTCATCATACAGCGCGCCCCTATTAGAAACCTGAATCACCCTGGCATTTTGGAGGTAATTACAAACTGGCTGGAAGGTGAGAACTTTGGTCTCACTGACGAAGAGGAGCAGGAACAAGTGACACAGGCTAAAGAAGCTCCACCATACAACCAACTACCAGCAGAGTAAACACACTATGCTCTTTTCACTGATGGTTCTTGTCACATCATAGGGATGAACTGGAAGTGGGAAGCAGTCGTGTGGAGCTCCGCATGACAGGATGCACAAGCTACCAAAGGAGAAGGTGGATCAAGTCAATTTACTGAACTCAAGGCCATTCAGCTGGCCCTGGACATTGCTGAAAGAGAGGTTGCCAAAGCTCTACCTTTACACTGATTCGTGGATGGTAGCCAATGCTCTGTGGGGTTGGTTAGAAAGGCAGAAAAGGCCAACTGGCAGCATAGAGGAAATCCAATCTGGGCTGCTGATGAGTGGAAAGACATTGCCACTGAGGTAGAGAAGCTACTTGTGAAAGCCTGTCATGTAGATGCCCATGTCCCCAAGAGTGAGGCTAGTGAGGAACACCAAAACAACAAGCAGGTAGATCAGGCTGCAAAGATAGAGGTGTCGTAAATAGGCTTAGATTGGCAACATAAGGGGGAGTTGTTCCTAGCTCAATGGGCCTATGATGCTTCAGGTCATCGGGGCAGAGATGCCACCTCTAAGTGGGCACAAAACTGAGGGGTGGATCTAACCATGGACAGTATTTCTCAGGTTATCCATAACTGTGAGACGTGTGCTGCCATCAAACAAGCCAAGAGGGTGAAGCCCCTATGGTATGGTTGTTGGTGGTCCAAGTACAAGTATGGGGAGGCCTGGCAGATTGGCTACATCACACTGCCCCAGACACGCCAAGGCATGTGCTCACAATGGTAGAAGCCACCACGGGATGGTTGGAAACCTACCCTGTGCCTCATGCTACGGCCCGTAACACCATCCTGGGCCTTGAAAGTCCTGTGGAGGCATGGTACCCCTGAGAGGATTGAGTCAGACAATGGGACTCATTTCAAGAACAGCCTTATCAACACCTGGACTGGGGAACATGGCATTGAATGGGTGTACCATATCCCCTACCATGCACCAGCTGCAGGCAAAGTGGAGAGGTACAATGGACTACTAAAAACCCAGGTGAAAGCCTTGGGTGGGGGACCTTTCAAAAATTGGGAACAGCATTTAGCAAAGGCCACCTGGTTAGTTAACCCTAGAGGTTCCACCAGCCGAGCAGGTCCTGCCCAGTCTGAGTCCCTGAATATAACAGATGGAGATAAAGTCGCAGTGGTACATGTCAGAGGTTTGTTAGGGAAGACCGTGTGGATCAATTCTGCCTCGAGTACAGACAAACCCATTTGTGGGGTTGTCTTTGCTCAGGGACCAGGTTGCACATGGTGGATAATGCAAAGAGATGGAAAAACACAATGTGTACCTCAGGGAGATCTGATTGTGGGGTGAGGATGAGTATAGCTTGTAATTTTTGGGGGGAACAGATGGAAGTTTTATGTTAGTATGTTGACGATATGGGGATAAGGGGTGGAATGTCCTAGGGTGAGGTTATGATGCTTGTATCCCCAATCGTATGTTCTGTTAATGCTGGATATTATGTACTGTGCCTTCAAGACTGGCTCTGAAGAGCAAGGTTTGTTTTGGTTTGTTATCAGCCTGCTCCCCCACGGCTGGCGGGACAGAGAGACGGGGAAGTACATAATGTAGCTTTTGCTTTTTGGCTTTGGTTTTTGCTTTTGCTTTGCTCTTGCTTCTTGCTGTGCTCCTGCTTTGCTTTTGCTTTTTGCTTCTGCTTGTTAGTTAGTTCACCTAAGCAGTCCACATTTTTCCCTGGACTGTTTTTTCCTTTCCCTTTTTGGAACCACTCAAACCTGCTCCGGACTGGGATCTGGGAAACACCAAGAGTTTGTATCCTGTGGCTGCAGCAGCTATCCCCAGAGCCAGAGGGAGTGACAACAGAGCGATCACTCCCAGGAAAGACTTTCTGAATTTGTCATCCTTTTCAGATCAGTGAAAGAGTGTTGTCATCTGGTATTTGTAATAAAGAGGACAGGAGATCTTTCTCCTTTTTAATGCCTTTGTTAAAAAGAATCAGCTCAGGTGGGGAGAAATCGACGGGTTGCACCCACGCTGCCGCTGCTCCCAGGAGTGGCACGGAGGAGGAGGAGGAGGATGCAGCTTTGTCCGCTGGTCTCCAGGCAGAGCTGGGGCCTCCGTCCTCATAGGAGATTAGGAGATTCCACTTTTTCGGTCTAACATTCCAGGTCCTCTTTCTAGTTAAGACCTTTTCAGGTTAGGGTGAGAAGTAAAAGGATCTTAGCAGATATTTAGCAGTTCCTCATCTTCAGACATCACTTAGGTCTCTTAATTCCACATTGGCTAGTTGTTTTTAGGGTTTTTTTCCTGGAACATTTCAAAATCTGGTGAAATGCATTCTCCTACTCAGCTGCCCCGGAGCCATGTCCCTCTGTGGCTTCACAGTAGGGACCTCGGCACAGTGTTCAGCTCCTGCCTTGGCAAACCGCTCCAATACTTTATCACTCTTTCTGTAAAAAACTTTTCCCTAAAATCCAACCTATATTTCCATTGGTGCAGCTGAAGACTGTGTCCTCTGGTTCTGTCAGTCGTTGCTGGAGAAAGAGACCAACCCACACCTGACTACAACCACCTTTCAGGAAACTGTAGAGAGGGATAAGGTCACCTCTGAGTCTTCTTTTCTGAAGACTAAACAACCCCAGCTTCCTCAGTTGTTCCTCACAGGACTTATGTTCCAAGCCCCTCACCAGCCTTGTTGCCCTTCTCTGGACACACTCCAGGCCCTCAATGTCCTGCCTAAATTGGGGGGCCCAGAACTGGACATAGCACTCGAGGTACAGTGCCAGTCCAGGGGAATAATGCCAAGTACACCAGTGCCAAGTGCAGGGGAAGAATGACCTCCCTGCTCCTGCTGGCCACACCATTCCTGATCCAGGCCAGGAGCCATTGGCCTTCTTGGCCACCAGGGCACACTGCTGGCTCATGTGCAGCCGGCTGTCGAGCAGGACCCCCAGGTCCCTTTCTGCCTGGGCACTGTCCAGCCACACCATCCCCAGCCTCTAGCATTGCAGGGGGTTATTGTGGCCAAACTGCAGGACTTGGGACATGGAGTTATTAAACTTCATCTTATTGGACTCTGCCCAATCACCCAACCATTCCAGATCTGCCTGCAGAGCCCGCCTACCTTCCACCAGATGGACACATGCTCCCAGCCCAGTGTCATCTGCAGATTTACTAATGAAAGACTCAATCCCCTCATCCATGTCTTCAGTGAAGATATTGAACAGAGCTGGCCCCAGCACAGAGCCCTGAGGGACAGCACTGGTGCCTGGCTGCCAGCTGGATGCAGCAGCGCTCACCAGCACTCTCTGGGCCGGCCATGCAGCCAGTTCTGAACCCAGCACAGAGTGCTCCTGTCCCAGCCCTGGGCTGCAGCTTTTCCAGGAGTGTGCTGTGGGACACAGTGCCAAAGGCCTGGCTGGAGTCCAAATAGACACATCCACAGCCTTTCCTGCATCCACCAGGAGGGTCACCTGGTCATAAAAGGAGACCAGGTTGGTCAAACATGACCTACCCCTCCTGAACCCCTGCTGGCTGGGTCTGATACCCTGGCCATGCTGGAAGTGCTGGGTGATGACACTCAGTACAAACTGTTCCATCACCTCACCAGGTGCTGAGGTCAGGCTGACTGGCCTATAATTACCAGGATCCTCCTTCCCACTCTTCTTGTGAATGGGTGTCACATTGGGCAGCTTCCAGTCATCTGGAACCTCCCCAGTGAGCCAGGACTGCTGGTAAATGATGGAGGGTGGCTTGGCAAGCTCATCTGCCAGCTTCCTCATCACCCTGGGGTGGATCCCATCTGGTTCCATGGATTATGAACATCCAAGCAGCTCAGCAGTTCTCTGACTGCCTTCTCTTGGATAATGGGGGGACCATTCTGTTCCCTGGCACCATCTACCAACACAGGAGGACAGTTGTCCTGGGGACAAGCTGTCTTCCACCAAAGACTGAGGCAAAGACTGTGTTAAGCACTTCTGCCCTCTCCTCATCTGCAGTTGCTAAGTTCTCTCCCTCATCCAGTATAGAACAGAGGTTGGTCTTACCATTCCTTTTACCATTAATATACTTGTAAAAACATTTTTTATTATCCTTTACAGAAGTCGCCATTTTAAATTCATAATGAGCTTTGGCCTCCCTGATTTTTTTCCTATATGCTCTAGAAGCCCTCTTATATATTTCCTGAGAGACCTGACCCTCCTTCCAAAGATGATTCATCCTCTTTTTATTCTTAAGGTCCTCCAAAACCTCCCTCCCCATCCCGGCTGGGCGATTGCCTCGTCGCCTCATCTTTCAGCACACAGTGACAGTCTGTTCCTGTGCCCTCAAGGTCTCTGTTTTGAAGCATATCCACCTTTTCTGAACCCCCTTGCATTTAAGGGCTGCTTCCCAAGGAACTCTTTGAATAAGCCTCCTAAATAGGCCAAAGTCTGCTCTCTGAAAGTCTAGTATAAAAGTCTTGTTAATGTTCCTCCTGACTTCACCAAATATCAAGAATTTTATAATCTCGTGATCACCCTGCCCCAAGTGTCTTCCAACCACCACATCTCCCATCTCTATTTGCAAACAACAAGATCTAACACAGTACCTCCCCTGGTGGGCTCACTCACCAGATGTGACAAAAAGTTGTCCTCCACACACTCTAAAAATTTCCTGGACTGCCTTTTTTCTTCTGTATTAAGTTCCCAGCAAATGTCGGGCAAATTGAAGTCAGCTACAAGAACAAGGGCTGATGATCCAGACACATTCTCTAGCTGCTTACAGAATGAGTTGTCCACCTCTTCTTCCAGGCTGGGTGGACAATAACAGGCTCCCAGTAGGATGTCAGCCTTGTTGGCCTTCCCCCTAATTCTCACCCACGGGCATTCAACTTCATCATTACTTTCAACATCCATAGCATCAAAGCCCTCCCTAATATAAAGGGCCACTCCTCCACCTCTTGTATTTTTTTTTATCTCTTCTGAACAGTTTCTAGCCATCCAGTGCAGCACTCCAGCCATGTGAGTCATCCCACCACATTTCCATTATGGCAATTACACCACAGCTCTGCTGCTGCACCGTGGCCTCCAGCTCTTCCTGTTTGTTACCCATGCTGCGTGCACTGGTATCCATGCGCCTCAGCTGGGCTGCTGATTTCACCCCTAATTCAGGCTCACTCAGCCATTGGGCCTGCTTCCAGACAGCCCAGCTGCATCCCCTTCCCCCTTCAGACCTAGTTTAAAGCTCTCTCAACAAGTTCTGCCAGTTCATAGCTAAAAACCTGCTGCTTCTTAACAGAGAGATGGAGCCCATCTGGTTGCAGCAGGCCAGGTACAGTAAAAGTTGCCCCATAATCAAAATTCTGCATTCAAAATTCAACATCAACTCTTAAGCCACTTGTTAATAATTTGAGCTCTTCTATTCCTTTCACTGCTCTTCTTAGCCTCCAAAGGGACTGAGGAAAAGACTACTTGTGCCTCTGTCCTATTAATCATCTGACCCAATGCCCCAAAGTCCCTTTTAATTGCCCTGACACTCCTCTTTTCAGTCTCATCACTGCCAGCCTGGAGTATCAGCAGTGGGCAATAATCAGAGAGCTGAATCAGCCCAGGCAGTCTCTCAGTGATATCCTGTACCCAGGCCCCAGGGAGGCAGCAGACCTCTCTGTGGGGTGGGTCCAGTTCATATATGGGCCCTCTGTTCCCCTCAGAAGGGAGTCACTCACCACGATTATACTTCTTTCCTTTTTGATGTTACAGGTGGTAATCCTTCTCAGACATGAATCATAATTTGGGAGGCTCACTGGGCAGATAATTTTCTTCTAAATCATGCGGTTGACTCTCTAGATCCAGGGGCTCATAGCTGTTCTGAAGTGGCACCTGGCTGGGGAGTGGGGGCCAGAAGGAATTTTTATTATTCCCTCCTCGAGTAGATATCCACTCCTACTCCCCTTCATCTGCCAGGTGTCCTTCTATTATCTGACAGTGAGAGGCATAAAAGAGAGTGGGAACCAAGGAGAGCATTGCTGTGCTGCCAGACCTCATGGAACCAAGGATCCACTGGGACACTGCAGGGCCTTGGGGGACCACGGCGCCATTGTGACACTGCGGGACCCAAGGATCCAAGGGACTTTGTGACACCAAGGGGTTCCATGGAAGCAAAGGGACATTGTGATTCCGGGAGGCCTCATGGAATCATGGAGACCATTGGCACACTCTGGGGCCTCAAGGAACTGTGGTAACACCAAGCTGGGTGTGAGTGTGGATCTGCTGGAGGGTAGGAGGGCTCTGCACAGGGCCCTGGACAGGCTGGATCCAGGGGCCAAATCCAACAAGGTGAGGTTTAACAAGTCCCAGTGCCGGGTCCTGCACTTTGGCCACAACAACCCCTGCAGCACTACAGGCTGTGGACAGAGTGGCTGGACAGCAGCCAGGCAGAAAGGGACCTGGGGGCACTGATGGACAGCAGGCTGGACATGAGGCAGCAGTGTGCCCAGGTGGCCAAGAAGGCCAATGGCTCCTGGCCTGGATCAGGAATACTGTGTCCAGTGGGAGCAGGGCAGTAATTCTTCTCCTGTGCTGGGCGCTGGTTGGGCAGCACCTCGAGTGCTGTGTCCAGTTCTGGGCCCCCCAATTTAGGAAGGACATGGAGCATGTCCAGAGAAGGGCAAGGAGGCTGATGAGGGGTCTGCAGCACAAGTCCTGTGAGAAGCAGGTGAGGGAACTCAGTTCGTTTATTGTGGAGAAGAGGAGGCTCCGGGGAGACAAGGCAGTGTCAGGGCACAGGTTGGACTTGATGATGTCCAAGGTCTTTTCCAACCTTGCTGATTCTGGGATTCTCTGAAACCACCCTTGCAGCAGGTGCAGGATGAGCCCTGGGCCTCCTCTTCAGAAGCTGCAGCAGCCCAGCTCCCTCAGCTTCTCCTGCCAGCCCCAAAGCCCATCCTGTCAGTCCTGCAGAGCCTCTGCAGCTCCTCCTCATTGCCCAGAACAGGGAGCCCCACAGGCAGACACAGCAGCCCAGATGTGCCCCCCTGGCCTGGGGTGCCTCTGACAAGGGAGCAGCTTGAGGCACTGCAGGAGCCTGCAGACAATTCCTGCAGCACTTGGAGGATGATCCTGCTCCCCAAGGGACATTCCCATGGTGCCAAGTCAGGAACTACACTGGGGAGTGGGGCCAGAGAGGAAAGGGCAAACAGGGATGGGCAGTTTACAGAGGAGGGAAGAGGGGTGGGCAAGAGGAAGAAATTTGTAAGAGGAAGAGTAAAGAAAGCAAAGTTGAAGCAAAGGAAATGCTCAGAGCAGTTTGGGGATGGCTGCCAGGCAGCCCTGGCTCTGAGCAACAGCGTCTGCAGCGGGACAGGAAACTCCCAGCTGATGGGAACAAACTTTCTGGCTGACTGCAGAGGCCACGACAAAGCTGAGTGGTTTCCCTGGTGTCCCCCAGCCCTTGCTGGCCCCAGGGGCTGATGGCATTTGTGCTCCCTCAGGTTCATGTCCCCACAGCAGCAGCATGGGGGTGCTCCTGCCTGCTCTGTGCAATGCAAACAGGGGCTCCTGAGCCAGTGCTGCCGTGGCTGTGCCTGCAAGGATGCGGCACCTGTGTGAGCTGGGGGAGAGGCCAGGGCTGCAGAGGGGGGATGTTGTTGGCAGATCCATGAGGA
The DNA here is from genome assembly GCF_036417665.1 of Passer domesticus. NCBI lineage: Eukaryota > Metazoa > Chordata > Aves > Passeriformes > Passeridae > Passer > Passer domesticus. The sequence continues at coordinate 7,524,621 of NC_087481.1, read as the reverse complement.
TGCTCTGGGACGCTGCCCTGGGCTGTGCAGCGCACTGGGGATGGATCAGCCCCTGCTCTGCTGCTCCTTCCCGTCTCCCCCAGGGCCCCTGCAGAGCCCCAGCCATGCTGTTTGCCCCCAGCCTGCCCGCGGCCAGCCTGGGGCTGCTCACCCTGGGGCTGCTCACCCTGGGGCTTTTCTGTGCTGAGCATTGGCCTGGCCGTGTTCTTGAGAGAGCCTGGGCAAGGAGCCTGCAGCCCCCAGGGCCTGGCCTGAGGCGTCAGCACTGCCCCAGCAGTGCCCATGGCCTGTCCCTGCTGCAGCCCCGGCACTGCCACCCCCAGGACTCTGCCCGGCCCCGAGAGCACTCAGGCCCTGCAGCAACACCAGGGCCACCAGGGCAGCGGGGCAGGGCCACGGCAGCAGCACTGCCAACACCAAGTGCTGCTGCTGCTGCTGGGCACAGCTGCTGTGCCAGCACTGATCAGCCCCAGCTCTGCACACAGACATTGCTGCTGCAGCTCCAGAGAAGCCAACAAAAGGGCATCTCTGCAGAAAACTCTGCTGGTTGATCAATTAGTTTGTTTAAAGTCATTGAGAGAACAATTCCTTGTTGACACAATCTGGGGCTGCTCTAAATGAGGAGAGAAACAAAATGAGAAATGGCATGAAAAAGTACATTTCTTTGTGGTCAGTATTAATAAAAGTAATACAAAAGAACAAACCCACAACAAAACTAACAGGAATTATCAAAGATTATTTTTATTAGGAGTGGTTTGCAGAAATTCTCCAGCAGTTTCATGTTCCTGAAAGCATCCATTAATCAGTCTCCACACTGCAGCCTTCAGCTCCTGATTCCTCAGGCTGTAGATGAGGGGGTTCAGGGCTGGAGGCACCACTGAGTACAGAACTGACAGGGCCAGATCCAGGGATGGGGAGGAGATGGAGGGGGGCTTCAGGTAGGCAAATATGCCAGTGCTGAGGAACACAGAGACCACAGCCAGGTGTGGGAGGCAGGTGGAAAAGGCTTTGTGCCGGCCCTGCTCAGAGGGGATCCTCAGCACGGCCCTGAAGATCTGCACATAGGAGAAAACAATGAACACAAAACAACACAGTGATAAACAGGCACTACCCGCGAGAAGCAACAGACTCCTGAGGTGCGGTTTGGAGCAAGAGAGCTTGAGGATGTGTGGGATTTCACAGAAGAATTGGCCCAGGACATTGCCATGACATAGGGGCAGGGAAAATGTATTGGCTGTGAGCAGCAGAGCATTGAGAAAGGCACTGGCCCAGGCAGCTGCTGCCATGTGGGCACAAGCTCTGCTGCCCAGGATGGTCCCGTAGTGCAGGGGTTTGCAGATGGACACGTAGCGGTCGTAGCACATGATGGTCAGCATATAAAATTCTGATCCAATGAAAAACAGAAAGAAAAAGACCTGTGTGGCACATCCTGTGTAGGAGATGGTCGTGGTGTGCCAGAGGGAATTGTGCATGGCTTTGGGGACAGTGGTGCAGATGGAGCCCAGGTCGCTGAGGGCCAGGTTGAGCAGGAAGAAGAACATGGGTGTGTGCAGGTGCTGGCCGCAGGCTACGGCACTGATGATGAGGCCGTTGCCCAGGAGGGCAGCCAGGGAGATGCCCAGCAAGAGGCAGAAGTGCAGGAGCTGCAGCTGCCGCGTGTCTGCCAATGCCAGCAGGAGGAAGTGGCTGATGGAGCTGCTGTTGGACATTTGTGCTGTCTTGGCATGGGGATCTGTAAAAAAAGTAATCATGAAATAGTTAGGTTTTGGAGAGGGCTTTAAATATCCCAGTACAGCTTGGGGGACACTTTCCCCTCACTGCCTGAACAGGGCTCTGCTGCCTGGAGCTGTCCCTGCCAGTAGCTGCTTCCCTGTGCCCAGGGCTGGGTCCTGCCAGTGCTGCCAGAGCCCAGCCCAGCCCTGGGGGCTCAGCTCTGCCCTGCAGACCCTCCCAGCTCTGGCACTGCCCAGGGGCAGCTCTGGCTCTGCAGGCACTGATGGCAATGTCAGAGGAACCCTGAGGATGGTGGAAAAGCAACACTGATGTTGGCTGTGAGGTGCCCTGTGCTGATTCCTGTCACTGAATGTTTTAGTAAAATCTGGGAAAAAAAAAAATTATTTTTTCCCAAACTTAACTGAGAGATTAATATCTATGGGAAATTTCCTATCCAGACAACCCCGACCACTAGATTAAAAAAGTAGGATTTTTTGTTCTATGCAACCCCTTCCTTGCTGTGCTCCCTTTATCATCTAACTGGAAATGCTCTGGAGTTAAATCTTATGCTGGGAGCAGTCCTGAACCATGCCATATCATCACCATACATGGAGAACTATTCCAAGCCTTAGCAGCTGTCTCCTTCCACCCAGATCTTGTCCCCCAGTGCTGGGAGCAGCTCCCCGGGCTGGCTGGGAGCTGTCCCTGGCAGGCAGCAGAGTCCCTGCCCCAGCACAGCGCCCTGGGCTGCAGGAGCCTGCTCTGCAGGACAGCCCTGGGCACCCCTGGCTGCTCTGCACAAGAGAGAATCAGAGAATGTACTCACAGGGTCTGTAGGCATTGGGATGTTCCAGCCTTAGGAGATGGCTCCAGGAGCTGCAGCTGCATTGTCCTGCAGCCAGAGGTTCCTGTGCCAAGGGCTGGCAGTGATTCTGCCCCAGGCACTTCTCAGCACCTTCCCAGCCCTGACGGATTGAAGCTCTCTGTGCCTCTGGGCTGTGCCCGGGCTGGCTGCAGGCAGTGCCCCAGCCCTGCTGGGCTGGCAGAAGAGCTGCTCATCAAGAGAAATGTGCTTTTGAAGCTCTTCTTGGTTGCCAGGAGCTGCCTCTGTGCCAGGAGCCCAGCCCAGCTCAGCAGCACAGACACAGCAGCAGGACTTTAATGACCCTCTGGGGCTTTGTGCTCAGGCCCTGAACATCAGTCCCTGAGAGGCACCTGAAGAAACCTCTCCACAACTCCAAGTCAGAATCCAACTCCAAAGTTTCTTGGACTTTTAATGGGTCCCACTGAGGGACACGACTCAGAAAGTGTCCCCAGGTCCCAGGCAGAGCAGAGAACTGGAGGCAGTGATGCCAGGTGGGGACCAAGAGAAGCCAAGTCTTGGTGGCCTGGGGCACAGCAGCAGGGTCTGTGCCAGCAAGGGCTGGGAGGAGACACCTTGTCCTGAGGCCCTGGGGCCTCCTGGCACAGCCCCAGCCAGGCTGGGCACTGTCAGCCCCTTGTCCTGCCCTCAGCATCCCCCCCTAGCCCACATCCCAGTGGCCTCAGGGATCTGCTGGAAGGAGTCCCTGGGGAGCCTTGCTCAGCAATGGCCCTGGGGGCTCCTGAATGCTCCCAGGGACTGCAGGTTTTTCAAAGGACTTTGGGTTTGGCTTTTGCCTTGGAGTCTCTGAGAGCTTTGTGCAATCATGGCCTCCAATTATCTGCTGTAATTAGTCCCTGGAGAGGCTTTGTCAGTAACAACATTCAGTGCGGCTCATTAATGCTTCAGGATACTTCAGTTATTTTAAGGTACTTGGTGTTTCCCTTTTGATACAGACTCTGTGAGAAGTTTTTGCTGTCATGGCCCTAATTATCTGCTTTAATGAGTCCCTTGAGAGCTCTGTACTGACATTCATTGCGGCTCATTAGTGGTTTGAAATGCTCAAGCTCTTTAAGGTATTTTGGATTTTCTGTTCCACACTGAGTCTCTGAGAAGCTTTTTGTGCCATCCTGGCCTCCAGTTCTCTCCTCCATGGAGTCCATGAAGAGCCTGTGTTGGGGATGGACCTCAGTGGGACCCATTCATGCTTTTAGACACTTAGTGTGTTTCCTCTGACTTTGACTCCTGGAAAGGTTTGTGCACTCTCCTCTCAGACCCTGAGGTTCCAGGGCTCATCTCCTAATTCATCATGGGGCTCATTACAATCAGGCAAGTTCTGACAAACCATGGCTCTGCCTTGATTTCCCTTTGTTCCCATGCAGTTCATCGGGAATGTTTCTGTAGTGTTTTTTCTCTCCAATTTGAGATTTCTTGGCCAATGCATCAATTAGCGCGGTGGGTTCAGTGTTGGCTAATTACCAGTGCACTCATAGAATATTCTTACTCATTTTGTGCTGTGAGACAGGATTAGGAGAAAGGCAAAGTAGGCTCAAAACTTTAAAAGGGTATAAAGGAAAGTTTATTAATACTAACTAAAAGGAAGTGTAATAAGAGTCAGAACAAAACTTTCAGAACACTTTTCTTTCCCTACAACCTTTTCTTTTTTACTGACAATGTAAAGAGACAAAACCTAATATTTTCAGTTTACCTCTTCTAGAGTAGTCTTCCTTCAGTTCCTGTAGGGAGGGGAGTCTCTCTTTCTTGCTATGAAGACTTCTCCGTAAGAAAAGAGTTCTCTTGTGGCTCTCAATTTCCATTAATAGCAGCCACCTGGAAAATCTGCAATCATGAAGTCCCTCCCATTTTTTGATAGCTTTTCCCACAGTTGTGTTTATGGATCATGTCAATTTATGGGGTATTAATTTAAAGATGAGCTGTTTAAGAGCAAATGTTCTCTTCATCTATTTCTGAAATCATCTTCATCTCTGAGAACAGTGGTTTTCTTCTTCTCCCTATGAGGGCACAGGGTCTCATCACTCTGCTCTGTGTGTTCAAACTTCACATGGGATCACAGGGACGTCAACATTTGCTTACTTTACCATGGAGGTGTTTCCCAAACAAGTCATCTTCCCATACTTTTCAATGTGTTATAGGGAAAAAGAGAGTCTGATGTATCAATTACATCCTTCTCCATAGCTTTTCAAGAGGATTTCAGTCCCAAGATTATGGCATTTCCTCATCCCTCCCATCTGGGACTCAACTTCCCCTTCACTGACCTCGGTGTCTTTATGTTGCTCCTCTGTGTGCCTGCACTTTGTCCTTTTCTCTCCCTCGAGGGAGGATGGAAGCACTGAAAGAGTTAATATCTCTCCCGGGGCCTGTAGATGGTTCCGCGACCCTGGCCGGGCTGGGTCCTTGCGGCCGGAGCTGTTTTACCATGGAGGTTTCTGCAGCGGCTGCGCTGGGGCTGTGTCAGGATGGGCTGCGCTGGGGCAGGGCCAGGATCTCAGCAGCCAGGCCAGAACACAGCAGCAGCACGGCCGGGGCCCATGGCTTCTCCTCCCCCTGCCCAGGGCTTGCGGGTGAACCCCAAGGGTGGCAGAATCTTGGCCGAGCCGGCCCGGCCCGGGGCTGCTCCTGGGGCCCGGCGGATCCTGGCTGGGCCCGGGCTGGCGGCGGGGCAGGGCTCGGCAGCGCCCAGGTGTTGGCAACCGCAGCCATGGCCCGGCCCGGCCTCGGCCCCGCGGCCTCCCCTGCCCTGCCCGGCAGCCGATGGGGCCTGGGGGGCTCCCTGGGAAGGGGCCCGGCCCCACGGCAGGAACCGCCCGGCCCGGCCCGGCTGAGACGGGGGCTGGGCCAGCCTTGTTACCTCTTTGCTGGCCAGAAGGGAAAGAGACCCTCACAGGCTTTCTCGTCTTTAACATGTGTCTTCACAGAGGCATGTACAGTTTCCTTAGAGGTTTAACAGATTGTCAATTCTCAAAGCTAATTTCTGATTGTTTTCGTGTCCGACACATTGGAAACTGCTAGCAGCTTCTCTTAGATCATCATTTCCATGATGCAAAACCACCGGAACAGCACACAGCACAGAGCTCCTTTGTCCATATGTAGTGCTCATGTGCCCAAGGTTTCAGAACCCCTTCCTGGGAGATTTCTGGGGTCTCTCCAAGGTGTTTTCAAATGAAAACATTCAGCTCAGAGTCTAAGAAAATCACTAGAGGGCAGGGCCACCCTGCCCTGTCTGTCCTGATTACTTTTGTCTAGGGGCTATCTTTGGATATACAGAATTTGGGGGGCCAAATTCTAATTTTGGTCATGAAAATGGGTTCTTCTCCAAAGGAATGAAGGAACAGTGCCCCAGTGCTTCCCAGGCAGATGAGAGGTGACCACCATAGGCCAAGGCCAGCCAGAGCTGGCAGGTTTTGTTCTGAGAGATGCCCTTGCATAGAGGAAATATTTTAGGGAGAGTACCTATTTTGACAATGGGTACCTGATAAGAGGGATGGTTCTTTTCCATAGCAAGGAAAGCATGGAGCTCCAGCACACCAGGAGCTGATGAGAGGCAGCCCTTGACATTCCAACATCAGCCAGACCTGTCAGGTGGCCCTGGGAGGCCAAGCCAACCAGACCTGTTCCATGTTCCCTCGCTTCCATGGGGCCCCACGGTGTCCCAAAGGTCCCTTGGTTCCATGAGGCCCTGAGGTGTCATAATGTCCCCTTGGTGACATGAGGCCCTGAAAGGCCCTAATGGTTTCCATGGCTCCATCAGGCCCCACAGAGTCATAATGGTCTCTGGGCTCCATGAAGCCCTGCTGTGGCACCATGGCCCCTTGGTTCCATGGGCTCCAGTGGTGCCACAAGGATCCCCTTGGTTCCATGAGGTCCCCACAGTGTCCCAGGGATCTCCATGGGAAGGAAAGAGCCAAGCCCCAGTGTCGCAGGGGCAGTCACCAGAGGTCAAGGCCAGCCAGACTTGATGGTACTGGCAGATTTTGCCTGGGAGTAGCACTTGGATATAGAGAATGTTAGAGGTGGAATCCCAGTTTCAGACATGGGCACCCAGACGATAAGGACTGTTCTTTTCCATAGGAAGGAAAGCACAGAACACTGGTGTTTGAGGGGCAGATGAAAGGTGGTCATCAGAGGCCTAGGCCAGCCAGACCTCTCTGTACTGGTAGCTTTTGTCTGACAGCAACCCTTGGATATATGGAATTTGGGAGGAGGAATCCCAGTTTTGGCCATTTTTGCACAAATAAGAAGGATGGTTCTTTTCCATTGGAAGAAAAGCACCAAGCCCAAGGGTTTCAAAAGCAGGTGAGAGGCAGGTCCAAGAGGCCAAGGGCAGCCATACCTATCTGTCCTGGCAGCTTTCACTGGGAGCAATCCTTAGATTTACGGAGTTTTAGAGGTGGAATCCCAGTTTTGGCCATGTGCACCTGGTCAAAGTGGATGCTTTTTTCCTGTTGGAAAGAAAAGAGCCAAGTCCAAGTGTTCTGGATGAAGACAAGAGGTGGCGACCCTTAGGCCAAGCCAGCCAGACCTCTCTCTCCTGGCACTGTTTGTCTAGGGGCTATCTTTGGACATACGGAATTTTGGACATGGAATCACCATTTTGGACATGGGCTTCTGGACCGGAAGAAAAGTTCTTTTCATTAGGAAGGAAAGCACAAAGCCCCCGTGTTTCAGAGGCAGGTGAGTGCCAGCCCTCAGGAAGCCAAGGCCAGCCAGACTTGTCAGTCCTGGCAGCTTTTGTCTGGGAGCTATCCTTGGATACAGGGAATGCTGGAGGCAGATGCCCAGTTTTGGCCATGGGTGCCTGGTCGAGATGGATGGTTTTATCTCATAGGAAATAAAAGCACATGGTCCCAGTGTTTCAAAGGCAGATGAGAGGTGGGCCCCAGGTGGCCAAGGCAGCCAGATCTGTCTGTCCTGGCAGATTTCATCTAGAAACAATCTTTGCATGTAAGGAAATTTGGAGGAGAAATCCCAGTTTTCGCCATAGGTCCCTGGAGGGGAAGGAGAGTTCTCTCCCCTAGGAAGGAAAGCCCAGAGCCCCAGTGCTTCAGGGGCTGATGAGAAGCAGCCCTCGACATGCCAGGGTCAGCTGGACCTGTCAGGTGGTAGTGTCACCGTGGTCGCTGTCAGAGGCTGGATGAGATCGATGTCCCGAGACACCTCGGGATGCTCGGAATGCCCGTGTGGGGCCAGGGCCGGGTCAGGCCTTGGTTTGTAGTGGGACAGAGCCCTGTCCTCATTCCTGGCACTGATTGGCCAAGCTATCAATCAATCAAACAAGAGGCAGCACTAACACAGCTCTGATTGGTTGAATTGTCAATCAATCAATCACATACTAACAGCTGGTGCTACCCTGACTCTGATTGGGCCATCAACTACCAGTCCCTCAGCAGGGGCGGGCCCATGAAGGCCCAGGGGGTTAAAAGCCGGAGCAGGAGGCTATCCCATGGTCTGGATCCTGCCTTCTGCTGGGGTTCCTCCGTTAGTGGCTCTGGAACTTGAGCAGTTGGTACCCCGTGTGTGTGTATTTCTATAGATCTTCTGTCTTTCTGTTGTTCTCTATTTCTTCTCTTTCTGATCCTACTTACCTGGAACATTTTTGGCTAACTTAACATCCTAAGGGTTAAAGGTTTTTAGGTAAATGGGCTAAGTTAATGCTATGATAAGAGTTTCATGTTGAAGTGGATGTTGTATTAAACCCTTTGCCAAAGTTCCTTGATTGTCTCTATTTTGCCAGTAAAATTTTATGTCATTTTTACGTCTTAGCTCAGTTTGTCAGAGTATGGTGCTGGAATCATCAAGGGAGTGGGTTCAATCCCTGTGTGGGCCATTCACTTCAGAGCTGGACTTGATGATCCTTGTGGGTCCCTTTCTACCAAGAATATTCTTTGCATCTGGCCATGTTGAGAATATCTGGTTGGTGTTTCTCCTGTGCACCAAACTCAAGGAAAGGAGCCTTTGGTTCCCCCCAGCATTTCAGTGTTCTGGGGTGTTCCAGCCCTGCAGGCTCACAGTGGCCTCTTGTTTCCATGAGGACCTGGAATGTCACACAGGTTTATGGCATTTGTCCTTGCTGCCCCTCACATCCCCCTGCCCCACAGAGAGCCCCGAGCCACCCGTGAGGGACAGGCCCGGCTGGCCCAGGCTGGGCTCAGGGCTTGGCCTTTCTGCTTCCCCCAGCCAGCCCAGGCCTTGCTCAGCATTGCAGTTCCCTGCCCAGAGCCTTGGGCTCCCTGCACTCCTGGCCTCAAGGATCTGCTCCCACCAGTCCCGGGGAGCCTTTGGCACTCCCTGCCCTCACTGGGGCCCAGCCATGCTCCAAGGCACTTGGAGTTTTGCTGCTGACTCCTTGAGCAGCTTCTTCATCCTTCTCTCAGTGCCTGAGGCTCCTGGACTCAGCCCCAAATCCAACATGGGGATTGTCAAAACACAGAAAGCTCTTGCGGGCTCTTTCTTCAGTGCTCTTCATGTGTCCATGGCTTGTGCAGCTGATTGGAGTCAGTGTAGAGTTCCTTTAAGGATGGAAGATTTCAAAGTGCACCTAATTAATTTTTTTTTTCTTTAATCAAGTATTTTTTTATGTTCCAGTTCAGAGAAGAGCTGATAGAAGCATTCCCCAGCAGATCTTGATGCTGAATGTCTCCTTAGGAGGTCTGGGTATGTAGAAGAATGAGCCCCTTGAGGGCTGACCCTGTTTGGACAAGCTGCTCCTCATCCCCAGCCTCACCATGTCTGGGATGCGTGGCTCCTCCCTCTGGGCAGAGCACCTCACAGTGGGATGATGTAATTTTTATCAGTCCTGCAGTGACACTCAATGGCCCATTAACAAAAGATATCTCCCTGGAGGGAGGATTGATTTGTTGAAGAGATAAAGAAAACTGCCCAATTAACATAAAATAACTGCCCTACCTCTGACAGATGGCAAATACAATACACACATCTTTCAATCCAGAACAACAGGATATCAAATTTTGGAATTTAACTTAACATTGCTCAAATCTGACAATAATGAAGCTTAACTTTGCTTCATGTTATCAACCCGGAATTTGGATTAAATTAAACATTACAGAATAAAAAACTAATATCCTTAAAAGTTATACATATAACAAAATTTAACTTATTCTGATGCTATTCATGGAAATAAGGCACTGAAAAGTTGAACAATCCGCAATTGAAATAACAGTGTGATGGATTTACTGGGGAGATTCAAAGGATGTAATAAGTGTGTGATTTTTTTACGTAATTTAGTTTTGAGATAAGCCCATGGTAGCCAAAATTTTATGCAAGCATGAATTTAATAAGACCTTTTAAAGTGCAGTTTTACTGAAAGAAACAGCAATGTGGAATTCAGCAAATTGCCCGGCAAACCAGCAGCTTCTTGAAATTGTATTTAGTGTAATTCCCGATGGTCAATTTACCAGCATTTCTGTTAAAAAACCTCCGGCAGGTGCCGTGGTGGGGGGGCTGGCAGAGCCACGCCGGGGGCTCGGGGGAACCGCGCCGGGAGCAGCCGAGCCATGCACCCCAAACCGCCCGCGGTTCCCCCTCCTGCCCCAGAGCCTGTGAATGTGCCTCTGTGCCAGAGGGAAGGGGCAGGAGATCCACCCAGTACATTCCCAGGAGGACAGTATCAGCAGCAGTGGGGTTGTCCTGCAGCCAGGGGCCATGCTGGGCTGGGAGATGGAGCAGGAGAGAGGGGGAAAGGGGCACTGACTTCCTCCTCACCTGCCTGGGTGTCTCGGGCATCTTTCTCTTCCCTGCTGCTTTCTCCTCCATTGGGCCAAGGTTTGGGAATGGGAAATCCTGGTTTGGGGAAAAACAAGGGATGAGCACAGTGAGTCTGAAGGTCCTCTGCCCAAGTCCCTCTCTAGAAGTCACCTGGTAAAAACCTTCAAAAACCAAAAGTGAATAAAAAAAGCCACCAGGAGCATCTCATTTCCAGTCTCATCCCTCTGGGGTTCTGGTGGTCCCTCTCTTATGGCTGCCGAGGATCCCATAGCTCCTGGGGATCCCCCCTCTCCAGGGTCCTGCTTAGGGATGCTGGGGGGTTTGGGGGTCCCAGGGTCCCTCTCTCCAGCCTCCCCCCAATCCAGTCACTTGGAGCTCTCTCCTCTCCCCACCGCTCTGTCCTGGTTTAGGGCAAATTTGGGAGAAATCCTCCAAAAGGGGTTTCCTCTAGAAAGCAAATTCAAGCAGCCTGTCCCCCAATCAGTTTGGGAAAAGATTTCCTTGGAGAAAAGTGGAAAAATTTGTTTATTTAACAGACAAAGCATTCATGAGCACAGCAAATGACGACTATTAAACAATAAAACCTCTTGCTGCTCCAAAAGAGATGACAAACTCAGAAAGTCCCTCTGTGGGCTGTAGCTCTGCTCACTCAGTCTCTTATCAGTCTCTTATCAGTTTCTCCAGCACTGGCAATGCCGTGGACCAGGCTCGGGCCAATGGGCCACAGGTGGAGCTGCCAGGGCTCTTCTGGATGTTGAGAGCAGGTTTAAACAGCTCTAAAGTAAAAGAAAAACCACAGTCCAGGGCACTTATCTGCCTCAGAGAGCTAAAAACTAACTAAAACCAAAGGAGAGCCCTGTCCTGCAATCTGTCTGTCCAGGAGCTGGAATATGGAGGAGTGCAGTTTCTAAAAAAACCTGCTCACTTCCTGCCTTCCTTCGCTCTCAGAAGCTGCCTTAAAGGTGCAGAACTCATTTCTGGGCTAAACAGATGAAGAGGGTATGAGCATGATCCCAGGTCCAGCCCTTCTGGGGGTTTGGGGGTGTCTCTTTCCCTCTGACCCCAATGATGTTTGGACAGGGTCACATCAGGGCTGAGAGGGACAGAGACCCCCGAGCATCCCCTGGGCTGAGAGGGACAGAGACTGCCCTGAGCACCCCCGGCACAGGGTGAGGGGGAGGGAGACCCCCCAGGCATTCCCTGGAGTGAGAATGATGGAAACCACCTGGGGAATGGCCTGGGGTGACAGGGACAGGAACAGCCCCCACAAGCCCCTCCCAAGCATCACCCAGGGTAAGAGGCAAGAACAGAGCCCCCTCGAGCATCCTCTGGGCACTGGACAAAATAAACTTGGCAGAAATCAAACTTAACTCTGCATAAACCACTTTGATGAATATTTGATTTTCCCACAAGTCACATGTGATGAAAATGCAGACAAATCCCAAACATTAATAAATCGAAAATAGAAGCAACTGTGTGGCAATTCCAAGTTCCATCGGTTCCTGCACAGCTCCAGCTCAGCTGCTGGCAGGTTCCCATAAAAAAAAGTGGTAATTTGGCCCAATATAGATTATTAAAAGGAAGAGAAAGCACTGTGGGGCTTTGTCAAGGGTGACAGGGATGAAGAGAATAATGATTCTCACATTTGGCAAAGCCTCTAAGCCTGTGAATTTGGCATTTATTCAGGAATTTAGCTACTTGAGCTGGGCTTCTTTTGGGACTTTTAGCAGCCTTGTGTTCCTCACCTTGGGGTCAATGAACCTTGTCAGCCTCTCTGGTATCATTTGCTCCCTTTCCTCCAGTGTTTTTAAGAAACTTTTCAAGGAAGGACAACAAAAGATTTTCTTTCCACTGGCCACCCAGCCACCAACAGCCTTTTTCCTCATCAGTTCTCCCAAATGTCACTCAGATGAAGCTGCGTCCGAGTTTCCAAGGGTTCCTCCAGAAAGAACCACAACCTCTTCAGAGGAGGGAACCATGCTGTTGTCAAAGGCACTTGGGGAAAGACAACAGTGCCTAAACGCACTGTGCCAAAATAATGTTGCAATCTGGTTAAGAAATTTGTTAGAGAGATGCTTCTGCCCCAATAATGAGACGAAATCCAAAGTGGATTTTATTGAACAGTAAATGTGAGGTAAAGAGAAATGGAAAAAAGAGAAAAAGAAAGAAGAGCGGGTACGGCAAGGGAGTGACAGGGACAGAGACCTCCCCTGGCAGGGCAAGAGTGACATTGTCCCCTGTGTGTGAGGCCTTCCCAGGGTGGGTGGGGGTTTTACACCTGAGCCAGTTTGGGTAAGGGGGGTGGTGTTCACCCCCCCAGCAGGGATTACCCCACTGTTTCAGGCTGCAGTGTAAGATGTAACCAAATGTATGTTTTCCATCACCATCTTCATAAATTGTTATAAACAGGGGGGGCAGTGTTCTTTATCTCTTCCATCACTCAGCCCTGATAACGCCCTCCAGGGGCTATCTTCTGTGAATGGGCCATTGAGTGTCCCTGCAAGACTGGTAAAATGACATCATCCCATTGTGGGATGCTCCACCCAGGGGGAGGAGCCAAGCATTCCAAGCTGGATATAAGCGGAGGCTTCTGACACCAGGAGCACCTTGGCTACTGGATTCCCAGAGGACCAGAGCTCCATCACCACCACTGGACCTTCAGAGGAAGACCAGACACTTCTCCAGGATCACTGCCTTGACAGAATCACGATCATCACTGCAACAGGACTGCAGCCACCATTTAATGGGACTGCTATCAGCACCCTGACCAACAGGGTGCCAGGTTATATCCTGACTGTGTCAGTTTAAGGCAGTGTTTCTGTATCATTGTCTTGATCTTAATTTTCTTGTTAAATTGTAATTCTGGCTTAAAATCTCCCCCTAGTTTGCCCTCAAACCTGTACGAAACTCAATGCACTCATCTCTTGTTTTCCTCCCAAAACAGAATTTTACATCCCAAACCCACTGCCAGATGGAGGAGAAGGCTTCAAGGAAGAGGAAGATGCCCCGAGACACTCAGGCAGGTGAGGAGGAAGTCAGGGCGTCTTTCCTTATCTCTCCTGCTCCATCTCCCTGCCCAGCACAGTACAAGTCTGCAGGACAGCCCCACTGCCAATGCCATCCTGCCAGGGATGCACTGGGAGGATTTCCTTCCCCTTCCCTCTGGCACAGAGGCAAATCCCATCCTCTCCTTGCCCTGTCTTCCTCAAACAAGCTGAGAATAGGGACCAGGGAGGACAAATCCCCATGGCAGAACCTCATGGAAGAGGCAGATTTGAGCGGCTCCATGGCACAGGAATCTAACAAGAAAGAAAATTCCCTGAGATCCCGCAGGAGGAGGGGCTTCAAACCCAGCCCAGTGTGCTCTGAGGAGGAAAGATCCACCCTGTGCCAGGAAGGTGGACAGAGCTTCAGCCAGGGCTTGGAGATGGTGGTCCATGAGCAGCTTCCTGATGGGGAGAAGCCCTACAAGTGCTTGGAGTGTGGGAAGAGCTTCAGGCAGAGCAGCACCCTGATCAGCCACCAGATGATCCACACAGGGGAATGGGCCTACGAGTGTGGGGAATGTGGGAAGGGCTTCAGCTGCAGCTCAAAACTTGTCAGGCATCAACGCATCCACACTGGGGAGAGGCCCTACGAGTGTCCTGAGTGCCAGAAGAGGTTTCACACCAGCTCAAATCTCCTCTGCCACCAGCGGATTCACACAGATGAGAGGCCCTTCCACTGTTCTGACTGTGGGAAGAGCTTCAAGTACAACTCCTACCTCATGAAGCACCAGCACATCCACACTGGGGAGAGGCCCTACCAGTGTCCCCAGTGTGGGAAGAGGTTTCACATGAGCTCCAATCTCCTCCAGCACCAGCGGATTCACACAGATGAGAGGCCCTTCCGCTGCTCTGACTGCGGGAAGGGCTTCAACCGCAATTCCCACCTTGTCACCCACCGGCGTATCCACACTGGGGAGAGGCCCTACGAGTGTCCCCAGTGTGGGAAGAGCTTCAGACAGAGCTCTCATTTGAGCAGACACCAACACAGTCACCAGTAAGGGAAGACATGCAAATGCTGCAACTGCAGGAAGAGCTTTGGGCACTGCTCCAACTTCATCCCCCACGGGAGAACCACGTTTGGAAGAGCCCTGGTGATACGTGTTCACTGTGATCCATGCTGGGAAGACACCTGTTTGTTTTCCTTCCCCTGCCAATGACATGATGTGACACTGAAGAACATGAGGGTCTGGCCAGGGCTGTGTCATTACATCTACTCCGACTCAGGTCATTGCCAGGGGCAGGAAAGGGACTCTCTCTCTCTATCTCCTCCTGAGGAGAAGGGTGTCCTTTCCAGGCAGGAGGAAATTATGGCCAGGAAGATGCAGTCAGTTGTGTTGTAGTTTTCCCTTTTTTATAACCCTTCTGTTGTCAATATTGTTTCTCTTACTGTTTGTTCTTTATCTCGTTGCTGTTCCAAATAAATTGTTCTTATCCCAGCCCAAGATCTTTGGCCTTTGTGCTTTCCATGGGAGGTGGGAGGGCAGCGAGCGGCAGTGCGGTTTTACTGGGAGCAGGACATTGGGGAATCCCATTCCTAAACCCCAGCCTGTGGAAACCGAGCATCCCAGCTGGTCCCAGCCCTGCTGGCCATGGCAACAGCCTTGGGAGCAGGTCCCTGGCTGGGGCTGTGGGAACCTCTTCCCTCTGGTGCCCAGGGACAGGACTGGAGGGAACGGCTGCAGCTGAGTCGGGGCAGGCTCAGGTTGGATCTCAGGGAAAGGTTTTTCCCCAGAGGCTGCTGGGGCACTGCCCAGGCTCCCCAGGGAAGGCTCCCAGCTCCAGGGCTCTCTGAGCTCCAGCAGCGTTTGGACAGCGCTGCCAGGCCCAGGCTGGCATTGTTGGGGTGTCCTGTGCAGGGCCAGCAGTTGGACTCCAGGATCCTGATGGGTCTCTCCCAGCTCAGCCAATTCTGTGGATCTGGGATCCCATGACCCTGGGGATGGGGCTGCCAATGATTGCCATGGCAATGGGCTCTGGCTGCAGGCCTGAGCTGGTGTTCATGGCAACCACCCCTGGCATGGGGTCAGCATGGAGCTGCCAAGGGACTGAGCATGGCAACAGGGTCCTGGTGATGGTTGCCATGGAAACTGACCATAGCAACAGGGGGCTGGGGGTGGTTGCCTACTAAGGATCAGATTTGTCACAGGCCCTCAGAGGGGTTCCATGGGGACTTTCCAAGAGTCTCCAGGCTGTTCAAGAGCTGGAATGTCACAGGCAGAGACAGGGGCTCCATGGACACCTCCCAGGGGTTTCTGGGGATGGTAAAGAGCCCTGTGCTCAGAGACAGTCACAGCCATTCCATGGTGACATCCCAGGGCACCTTGGGCTGCAAAGGCACCGATCTGTCACAGGCGCTCACGGGGGCTCCACGGTGACATCGCAGGAGTCCCCAGGCTGCCAAAGAGCCGGGATGTCCCAGACACTCCCAGGGTTTCCTGTCATGGGCACAGCAGGAGCTTCAGGCAAAGTTTATTGGAGAAGCTCCTGTTAGGTCACGAGTTGCAGAAAGGATCCCAAATAGCCCCCAGAGATCCCCAAATGTCACTGTGGAGTCAGAGATGACACAGACTCAGGTCAGAAGGCTGAGAGCTAAAAGCCCCCGGTTTATTCAATCCTCTTCTTTTATACCTTGGTTTGCTACAAGTGGACCTCATTGGTCATTTAATCAACACATTTTACATGATTGGCTAATGAAGAAAACACCTTCCATTAAACAACTTTTTGGAAAAAAACCAACTTATTCCAAACACCACCTGTGGATAGTTTCCAATTCTTTCTCTCCAGCTCCCTAAAAGTTTCCAGACCAATTCATGGGAAAGCTTATCTTACTTTCTCTGTCTCTGACCACACTGTCATATCCACATCCAAATACTCCCAAGAACCTCCAGGCTTTCTAAACTTCTTCCATGAGAGGAACTGTGGAGCAGCTGGTTCCAATTGCACCCCAGAATTTTCAAGCATTCCTGTGTAAAGAATTATAAAGGTGGAATTAACCTTTATAGAATTTGGTCCACAGGATTAAAGATGGGATACCATATATAAATATTTATATAAAATCTATTATGGTAATGATTAGACAAAATTTTCTTAATGAGAAATATTTACACCAAGATATAAGAGCTGTAACATATTATATAAAGCTCTAGGAAGTGATTTCAAAGCAACTGTGCTAAAGCAAAACCAGTTTTTAAGCAGAGATTTGTGTCACTCCCCCAGACCAATGACCGTGGGCAAATCCCTTTGGCTCAGCCTGGAGCAGTGACCTTGAGGGGCGTCCCCACTGCAGGGAGGAATCTCAACAACTCCCAAGAAGGGAAATGTCAGGAGACGCTGCTGTTAAAATTTGGGACAGGGCTTTTCTAGTCAGAAGTGCTTCCCTGACAGTCAGATGTGCCCAGGATGGGCCAGCTCAGCAGCTCTGCAGAAGCTCTCAGTGCTGTCCCTTGGTTCTTGCTTTCTCTGTGAAATATTCCATCCCTGCCACAGTTTCCTCTCCCTCTCAGGATGTCAGATTTGGGATGGAGAAATCTGGTTTCACCCGAAAAGCAGCTTGACCCCCTCATTCATTTCCCACTGGGGCTTTGCAAAATGGGCCTTGCTGGAGTTGTTGGAGCCCATTGCAGGCAGAGCCTCCTGCTCCAGCAGGAACTGCCTTTCCTGTGCCAGGAGCAGGGCAGGTCCCGCTGCAGGAAAAGCCCCAGGCCAGCCCCAGCACAGGGAAGGGCTCGGGCACAAGGGCAGAGTGCCGTGCTGGGAGCTGTGCCAGGCAGAGCCTGAGGCACCAAAGGCACCTTGGCAGCAGCAGCTGCTTGCAGGGCATGGCCAGAAGCCTCCCTTGGCAGCCCGGCCTGGTGGCCAGCACTGCAGAGCTGCTGCCTCAGGGCTCATTTCTGCCTGGGCTCTGAAAAGCCACTTCTGCTCCAGGAGCCTGCCTGGGAAGCCATTGGCCCCAGCACCTTGGGGACAAGATATGAATGGGAAAACTCTTCATGCCAGCAGAGACAAGGCAGGGGCAGAGGAAAGGGGAGAGCCGGGCCCAGGGGACAGGGCTGCCATGGTGATGGCTGTGAGGTCACTGCCCCTGCAGCAGCCTGGCTGCCCTCAGCAGACATTCTGGCCAGAAGCGTTGTGATGGCACCCAGCACATCAGAGAACCCACACAACAGGAATTCTGTGCTTGGGGATGAATGGGTTTCACTGGGTCAGGCTGCACAAAGGTCCTGCTCTTGGACAATTACTGTGATGGGGAATCCAACTGTGGAAGAACACAGTTGCAGTTTTGTGCACTTTCCTCATTGTAAAGTATTTCCTCCTTCTAACAAATGTAAATCCACCCTCATTCAGTTCACAGATTGTCATGGTTTGACCCTAGCACAATGCCAGGGCCTCCATGAAGAGTATATTTCCAAAATGGTTGCTGTGAGATGTTACCCGGGAACAGAACAAAACAGGCTCCCATTCGGGGATGGAGGGAAAAAACACAACATTTTATTAATAACAATATCCATAAAGGAACACACACACACAGAGCTAAGAATAAAAACTTTCCAAATACATTCCTCCTCCCCCCTCCCTTTTCTCCACAGAATGAGATAACACCATAGATTCCCACCTTTCAGGTAATCAGCTTTCAGTCCATCATCATCTTTTCAAATAATCCACCCTCAAATCCACCGGGGAGAGAGAGAAGTCCTCCCTTGCACCATAGGCTTCCCCCCCATGTCCAGTGCTCTCACCACTGGACACAGGCCAGGACTGCTTTTAAGGGTATCTTGTTTAAGGATGCTCTACCCAGTTCCAAAAGCAGCAGTCTCTCAACTTTGGGACACCAGTCCCCCCCCAAATTTACCCCCTGGGGCCGAGGGGCTTGTGAGCAGAGATCTTCCCCTCCACGGAGACAGAGGGCATCCCACACCCTCCTCAGCCGTCTCTGTTCACTCCACTGCTTCACTCTTGGCTCCAAAGTATTGTCTCCCCCTAAATACAGTCTCCAGGTATGGGTCTGTCCATGGCCATACAAGAAAGAGTCCCGCTCAAGGCCACTCCATCATCTCTTCCCACCTAGGATTCTTCTCATCTCTTCCAGTTTTCCTCACACGCAGTCCATCATCTCTCTCTCCTCATTCTGATTCAGGAGGAGCAGTATTTGCAAGGTTTCTATTACTCTACCAAGGGGTTAAAAACTTCGCCTCTGCCTGTCCAGGACTCCCACAGCTGCCGGGCACCTTCTCTCGCCACCTCCCCCGCTTCTGGCCGGCTGAGCCGCCAGCACAATCTCTGTCCCTCTCTCCGGGGGGGGGGGGGGGGGGGGGGGGGGCTGCCCAGACATCTCAAATTTCGTCAACCCCTGCATGTTCTCCTCCACCTCTGCAGCTTTTGGGGCTCCTGGCCTCCTCCCTGTCATGGCCTCCCCCTCCCCCACCCAGACACAGCTGGGCAGGGGAGAGGTCGGACCTTACTCACCCACGCCGGATTCCCAAAGAGGAAGTTCTCTGGGAATCTCCTGCTTTTAACCCCCGTGTGTTCTCAGAGGCGTATCCAGACCCTTAGTGGCCACATCAAATGCCAATTTTGAATTTGGCCACTGATTGGCCGGACTTAGACTTTTCTAGAAACACATTTCCGGCCAAACCATGACACAGATATTGAGCCTTGTTCTGTCACTGCAAGATTTGGGAGAAAATAATTTTGACCACTGTTTTCATTGTAACAGACTTTGGAGAGGACCCAAAAACCTCTCAAGATGAGGTTTGGAGGCCTCATCCCATAACCAGCAGTGAGAGGCGGCAGACTCGGGGCTCATTGGTGTGGAGACTGAGGACAGAATACGAGTAGCCGGGGAGGGATTAAAGGGTGGTTTCACACATCTCGGAGTTTTTCTTTATTGTATAAAACAGCCAGAGAAAGAGATAATGGCACCAAGGGCAGCTTGGGAAGCCCAGACTGGACACCAGGAGAAAGGAATTTTCCTCCCGGGCAGGGCTGTGGTGCAATACATCCCCCAGAAGGAGCCTGGAGCAGCCCAAGGCTTTGTGTGGGCAGGCAGAGGCAGGCAGGAGGCAGAGCTGTCAGCAAAGGAAGGGGCCAGCCAGGTGGGGCAGCCGGGGGATGACGACAGCCTGCAGGGACAGAGGCACAGGGCAGGGACTCCGTAGGACAGCCTGGGCTGCACAGGGCACAGGGATGGGCAGCAGCTGCAAGGCCCTGACAGAGCCACCTTGGGCAGCACTTTGGCCATGGCTGCTGGCCCTGGGCCTGAGCCAGGAGCAGGAGACAAGTGACCCTTGCAGGCCTGGGGCCTCATTGCCTCCTTGTCCCTGCTCAGCAGCCTGGCACAGGCCGCCCCATGGTGCTGCCCTTGGCATTGCACATCCCCACATGCCAGAGCCCATCCCGGGAAGAGCCCTGAGCAAGGAGGGAGGGACAGGATCTGCCTGGCCAGGGGCTGGGGCTCAGGCCTTGGCCCTTTGCGTTCCTGAAACACATCCAGGTTTACTCAGGACCAGAGGCACCTTTCCCTTCCTTGTCTGAAGCTGTCATCACTGCCTCCAGTGTTCGGCTCTAACTGGAACCTGGGGACACTTTCACATGAGTTGTGTCCCCCAGTGGACCCCATTTAAACTACAAGAAATGTCTATGTTTCAGCTTAACTTGGAGTTCTTGAGAAGCTTTTTGAGCACACTCCAAGGGACTGAGTCTGATGCAAAGAGCACAAAGCCCCAGAGGGTCATTAAAGTCCTTGTGCTGTGTCTGTGCTGCTGAGCTGGGCCGGGCTCCTGGCCCAGAGGCAGCTCCTGGCAAGGGCAGCGCTGCAGAGAGACAGCTCTGGCCAGGAGCAGCTCCTGTGCACAGCCCAGCAGGGCTGGGGCACTGCCAGGGCAGCTCAGGAACACCAGCAGGGCACAGCCAGAGCTGACAGGGGCTCAGCACTGGCAGGGGCTGGGGGATGTCCCAGAGGGGGCTGTGTCACAGCAGCACCTCTGTGGCTGTGTCCTAGAGGCACAGAGCAGCTGTGATGTCAGCAAGGGGCTGTGTGACAGCACAGAGTGGGCTGTGTGAGGTCACAGGTTGGGCTATGACATCACAAAGTTTGTTGTGTGAGGTCACTGAGCAGCTGCAGCATCATAGAGGAGACTGTGTGACAACACAGAGCAGGCTGTGACATCATGGCATGGCTGTATGACATCATAGAGGAGACTGAGGTCAAAGTGTGTGCTGTGACATTAGAGAGTGGCAGCATGACATAACAGAGAGGGTTTTGTGACATCACTGAGGGGGTTGTGACATCACAGAGCTGTCTGTGACATCATGGAGTAGGGTATGAGGCAATAGAGCAGATCCGGACGTAACAGCTGGTGGCTCTGTGACATCAGCGAGTGGGTTGTGACATCACTAGGGGCTGTGTAACATCATAGAGAAGACTGTGACATCACAGAACAGACTGTGACATCCCAAAGCAACTTTCTGACATCACAGAGTCTTCTGGGACATCACAATGCAGCTGCATGACATTCCAGGGTGACATCCCAGAATTGGCTCTGTGACAAAACAAGGGTGCTGTATGACATCCCAGAGTGGGCTGTGACATCACAGGTGACTGTGTTAAATCATAGGGTGCTCTGTGACATCACAAGATGCTGTATGAGATCACAGGTGGCTGTGTGACATCACAGGGTGGCTGCTTGTCCCTGCTCAGCAGCCTGGCAGGGGCCGCCCCATGGTCCTGCCCTTGGCATTGCACATCCCCACATGCCAGTGTCCATCCCGGGAAGAGCCCTGAGCAATGAGGGAGGGACAGGATCTGCCTGGCCAGGGGCTGGGGCTCAGGCCTTGGCCCTTTGCATTCCTGAAACACATCCAGGTTTGCTCAGCACCAGAGACACCTTTGCCTTTTTTGTCCCCAGCTGTCATCACTGCCTGCAGTGTTCTGCTGTGACTGGAACCTGGGGACACTTTCTCAGTCATGTCCCTCAGTGGGACCCATTAAAACTTCAAGAAACGTTGGAGTTTAAATTTAACTTTGAGTTCTGGAGAAGTCTTTTGAAGGCTCTCTCAGGGACTGAGTCTGATGTAAACAACACCCAAGTCCCAAGAGGGTCATTAAAGTCTTTGTTCTGTGTCTGTGCTGCTGAGCTTTAAAGGAACAGCTCTTCCCAGGACCACCTCCTCTCCCAGCCCAGCAGGGCTGAGGGCTCTGCCTGCAGGCACTGAGGGGACAGGAGCCTGGCAGAGACAGGCTGAGGAAGTCATTGAGCTGAAACTTCACTGGGGGAAAGATCTTCACAGCCCTCCACATGGTGAGTCAGTGGATGCAGGGCAATGTCCCCTGGAGGGATCTCCTGAAGCCAGCACACCCCACAGCCTGGGGGATGTGCCAGGAGGACTCTCCCAATTTCTCTGGGGCAGGGGAGCAGGAGGAGGAGGAGGATGTGCTGCAGAGCAGGGCTGCCCTGGGCACCCTCAGAGGTACAAGACAGGATGGCTCCTGCTGCCAGGGACGGCTGCAGGGGGTGAAGCTGGGGCTGCAGCCAGGGCTGCCAGGGCTGTCCTGCAGAGCAGGTCCTGCAGCCCTCATGGCTCTTGGCCAGCCCAGGGGATGTGCCACCTGCCAGGGGCAGCTCTCAGCCTGCCTGGCAGCTCCCCATGGACACTGTAGGGGAGAAGTTGGAGGTGGCAGGAGCAACCCCCATCAGGGCAGATTCCTCCTGCTGTGGAGATGGTGCTGCATGGCCAGGGCTGCTCTCAGCTTTCTCCTAAAGGGAAGGGGCTGTCAGCTTTGGCTGTGTCACTGAGACTCCTGCACTGTCAGCCTGGGCATCAGCAGATGTGCCTCAGATCTCCCTCAGAAATTGCCTCCTCAGCCTGCTCTCCCTACAGACAGCAGCAGCAGCACCTTGGCTTGCAGCATCTCTGTTTGTCTGCCCTGCCCTTAAGGCCCTGCAGCCAGGGAGATGCCCCTGGGCAGTGCCCTGTGTTGGGAGGGGTCTGCAGGGCAGAGCTGAGCCCCCAGGGCTGGGCTGGGCTCTGGCAGCACTGGCAGGGACAAGGCTTGGGTAGAGAGAAACAGCTCCAAATAGGCACAACTGCAGGCAGCAGACAGCCAGACCAACCTTTGGCATCCCTCCCTGTCCAGCTGCACAGGGAAAGAGAGAAGGGTTTGGAGAGATTGATTTTGAAACTGGAGTGTTCAAAAAGGCCACGTTATTTTTAAGTACACTTTGAAATTTGTCCATCCTGTACTAGAGGCAGGTGAAATGAACAAAGGACACCTGTGTGGGACCAGCAGGTTTGACTGCTCTGGGGCACAGGGAGCCCTGTTTTCCCTCTGGGCTCCCCAGTGTTCAGGCTGAGAGCAGTGCTAAGAACAAGACATCAGCCCCTTCCAGAAAACACGTAGTTACTTAGCAGCCAAACCTAAATTAAAAAAAAAAAAGTAAATGAAATTTCCCCAAAGAAAGAGAAGCAATTTTGAGTGATTGTGTAAGAAATTAGCAGAGGATTGACTCAAGGTACTTTGTCCAGATTATAATTGTTGTCTTTGAATAGCTCATAATACCCAGAGTGAAGAAATGTCCAACAGCAGCTCCATCAGCCACTTCCTCCTGCTGGCATTGGCAGACACGCGGCAGCTGCAGCTCCTGCACTTCTGCCTCTTGCTGGGCATCTCCCTGGCTGCCCTCCTGGGCAACGGCCTCATCATCAGCGCCGTAGCCTGCGGCCAGCACCTGCTGCCCCTGGGCAGTGCCGGAGCTGGGAGGGGTCTGCAGGGCAGAGCTGAGCCCCCAGGGCTGGGCTGGGCTCTGGCAGCACTGGCAGGGCCCAGCCCTGGGCACAGGGAAGCAGCTACTGGCAGGGACACCTCCAGGCAGCAGAGCCCTGGGCAGGCAGTGAGGGGAAAGTGCCCCCAAGCTGGGATGGGATATTTAAAGTCCTCTCCTAATTCAACTATTCCATTATTACTTTTCTTACAGATCCCCGTGCCAAGGAACAACAAATGTCCAACAGCAGCTCCATCAGCCACTTCCTCCTGCTGGCATTGGCAGACACGCAGCAGCTGCAGCTCCTGCACTTCTGCCTCTTGCTGGGCATCTCCCTGGCTGCCCTCCTGGGCAACGGCCTCATCATCAGTGCCGTAGCCTGCGGCCACCACCTGCACATGCCCATGTTCTTCTTCCTGCTCAACCTGGCCCTCAGCGACCTGGGCTCCATCTGCACCACTGTCCCCAAAGCCATGCACAATTCCCTCTGGGACACCAGCACCATCTCCTACACAGGATGTGCTGCACAGGGTTTTTTTTTTTGTGTTCTTCATCTCAGCAGAGTATTTCCTCCTGACCATCATGTGCTATGACTGCTACGTGTCCATCTGCAAACCCCTGCACTACGGGACCCTCCTGGGCAGCAGAGCTTGTGCCCACATGGCAGCAGCTGCCTGGGCCAGTGCCTTTCTCTATTCATTGCTGCACACAGCCAATACATTTTCTCTGCCCCTGTGCCATGGCAATGCCCTGGGCCAGTTCTTCTGTGAAATCCCCTAGATTCTCAAACTCTCCTGCTCACACTCCTACTTCAGGGAACTTGGGCTCATTGTGTTCAGTGCCTCCTTATTATTTGGCTGTTTTGTGTTCATTGTTTTCTCCTATGTGCAGATCTTCAGGGCTGTGCTGAGGATCCCCTCTGAGCAGGGACAGCACAAAGCCTTTTCCACCTGCCTCCCTCACCTGGCCGTGCTCTCCCTATTCATCAGCACAGTCATGTTTGCCTACCTGAAACCCCCCTCCGTGTCCTCTCCGTCCCTGGATCTGGCCCTGTCAGTTCTGTACTCAGTTGTGACTCCAGCCCTGAACCCCCTCATCTACAGCCTGAGGAACCAAGAGCTCAAGGCTGCAGTGTGGAGACTGATGACTGGATGCTTTCAGGAACATTAAACTGCTCATCAATTTTGGCAAATCTTTTGTAATAAAGGTTGTCTTTGATACTTCGTGTTGGTTTGGTTGTGTTTCATTTTTTTCCCCCTTTGTTTTAGTTTTTTCATATTGTCTACAAAGTAGGGTCATTGTTTGTGCCATTTCTCATTTTGTTTCTCTACACATTCACCGTGGCCGCAGACTGTGTCACTGAGGGGGTGTTTTCTCAGTGGCTTTAAAGGAATGAAAGGATCTCCCAGCAAAGTTTTCTGCAGAGATGCCCTTTTGTTGGCTTCTCTGGAGCTGCAGCAGCAATGTCTGTGTGCAGAGCTGGGGCAGATCAGTGCTGGCCCAGCAGCTGTGCCCAGCAGCAGCAGCACTTGGTGTTGGCAGTGCTGCTGCCGTGGCCCTGCCCCGCTGCCCTGGTGGCCCTGGTGTTGCTGCAGGGCCTGAGTGCTCTCGGGGCCGGGCAGAGTCCTGGGGGTGGCAGTGCCGGGGCTGCAGCAGGGACAGGCCATGAGCACTGCTGGGGCAGCGCTGACGCCTCAGGCCAGGCCCTGGGGGCTCCAGGCTCCTTGCCCAGGCTCTCTCAAGAACATGGCCAGGCCAATGCTCAGCACAGAAAAGCCCCAGGGTGAGCAGCCCCAGGCTGGCCGTGGGCAGGCTGGGGGCAAACAGCATGGCTGGGGCTCTGCAAGGGCCCTGGGGGAGACGGGAAGGAGCAGCAGAGCAGGGGCTGATCCATCCCCAGTGCGCTGCACAGCCCAGGGCAGCGTCCCAGAGCGTCCTCATGGAGCTGCCAACAACATCCCCCCTCTGCAGCCCTGGCCTCTCCCCCAGCTCACAGAGGTGCTGCATCCTTGCAGGCACAGCCACAGCAGCACTGGCTCAGGAGCCCCTGTTCGCATTGCACAGAGCAGGCAGGAGCACCCCCATGCTGTTGCTGTGGGGACATGAACCTGAGGGAGCACAAATGCCATCAGCCCCTGGGGCCAGCAAGGGCTGGGGGACACCAGGGAAACCACTCAGCTTTGTCCTGGCCTCTGCAGTCAGCCAGAAAGTTTGTTCCCATCAGCTGGGAGTTTCCTATGCCACTGCAGACGCTGTTGCTCAGAGCCAGGGCTGCCTGGCAGCCATCCCCAAACTGCTCTGAGCATTTCCTTTGCTTCACCTTTGCGTTCTTTACTCTTCCTTGGTCTAGATTTCTTCCTATTGTCCACTGCTGTTCCCTGCCCGGCAAACAGCCCATCCCTGTTTGCCCTTTCCTCTCTGGCCCCACTCCCCATTCCAGTTCCTGACTTGGCACCATCCCCTGGGGAGCAGGATCATCCTCCAAGTGCTGCAGGAATTGTCTGCAGGCTCCTGCAGTGCCTCAAGCTGCTCCCTTGCCAGAGGCACCCCAGGCCAGGGGGGCACATCTGGGCTGCTGTGTCTGCCTGTGGGGCTCCCTGTTCTGGGCAATGAGGAGGAGCTGCAGAGGCTCTGCAGGACTGACAGGATGGGCTTTGGGGCTGGGAGGAGAAGCTAAGGCACCTGGGCTGCTGGAGCTTCTGAAGAGGAGGCCCAGGGCTCATCCTGCAACTGCTCCAAGGGTAGTTTCAGAGAATCACAGAATTAGCAAGGCTAGAAAAGACATTGGAGGTTATCAAGTCTAACCTGTGCCCTGGCACCGCCTTGTCTCTCCTGGGCCTCCTCTTCTCCAGGATAAACAGCCCCAGCTCCCTCAGGCGCTCCTCACAGGACTTGTGTTCCAGACCCCTCACCAGCTTTTTTGGCCTTCTCTGGACACACTCCAGCCCCTCCATGTCCTTCCTAAATTGGGGTCCCAGAACTGGACACAGCCCTCGAGGTGCTGCCCAACGAGTGCTGAGCACAGGGGAAGAATCACTACCCTGCTCCTGCTGGCCACACCATTCCTGATCCAGACCAGGAGCCATTGGCCTTCTTGGCCACCTGGGCACACTGCTGCCTCATGTCCAGCCTGCTGTCCATCAGTGCCCCCAGGTCCCTTTCTGCCTGGCTGCTGTCCAGCCACTCTGTCCCCAGCCTGTAGTACTGCAGGGGTTGTTGTAGCCAAAGTGCAGGACCCGGCACTGGGACTTGTTCAACCTCACCTTGTTGGATTTGGGCCCTGGATCCAGCCTGTCCAGGGCCCTGTGCAGAGCCCTCCTACCCTCCAGCAGATCTGCACTTGAACCCAGCTTGGTGTCATCTGAAAATTTGCTGGTGCTGGACTCAATCCCCTCATCCAGATCATCTATGCAGATATTCAAATCCACTCTGGCCAGCTCTGATCCCTCTGCCATCCTGTGATGGCACTCAAGGTGATCTCTTCCATAGCCTTGCCTGGCACTGAGGTCAGGCTGACAGGCCTGGAGTTCCTCAGATCCTCCTTCCTGCCCTTCTTGGGGATGGGCTCACATTGGCACCTCCACTCCTCTGGGGCTGCCCTGCTGATCCAGGACTGATGGTAAATGATGGAGAGCAGTTTGGGGAGCTCATCCACCAGCTCCCTCATCCCCCTAGGATGGATCCTATCCGATCCCATCCACCTGTGAGCACCTGAGTGGTTCAGCAGCTCCCCAGCTGCTTCCTCCTGGATTGCAGGGGGATGTTCTGCTCCCTGTGCCCATCTACCAGCTCAGGAGAACACTTGTCCTGAGGACAACCTGTCCTAATATTGAACATTGAGACAAACAAGGTATTAAGGAGCTCAGCCTTTTCCTTATCTTTAGTTATTTTATTCTCTGCTGCATCCAATAAAACATAGAGGTTCTCCTTATCCCTCCTTTTGCCATTAATTTTTTTTTTTTTTTTTAATACAAGCCGCCACATGAAATTCTAACTGAGTTATCACCTCTCCCCTTTTCTTTCTGTGTAACCTAACATCATCTTTGGAGACCTCCTGAGTTTTAAATAATGTTTTCCCCTGAGTCCCCACAAAAGCTCCATGGGCATCCTGGACAGTAATTTTCCTCACTAGCTCATCTTTTTCCACACTGGGACAGGGTGCTTCTCCCTCTTTAAGATTATTTTCTTGAAATGTCTCTCTCCTTCCTGGACCTCTTTGTTTTTAAGGGCTGTTTCCCTTTAAAAGATCAGTAACTGATTTGATACTCCCCAAATATGTATTCTAAATAGGCCAAAGTCTGCCCTACCTAATTCCAGTGTAGATGTTTTGTTGCTGCCCCTCCTGCTTACCCAGAATATTGAAAACTTGATTATTTCATGGTCACAGTGCCCCAGGCAGCCTCTGACCACCACATCTGCCACCAGCCCTCCTCTGTTTGTGAACAGCAGCAGACAGAGCTTTCCTTGGCAGTGGGAGTGTTACCAAAAATCCGTAAAACAGAAAACTCCTTAAGCCCAATGTAGCATGAAGAAGCAGCATTCTTTATTCAGCTGGATGCATGGGGGAGAGCTCCTCCCAAAGCCCTGCATGCTGAGTACAGGAAAGTTTCTGTTTCTTTTCTGTATTTTGCACACATATTCATTGATTGTCCCAGACTAAACACACATATGATAATCATTTCCCCAGAATCATTGACATATTTCCCCTTCTCTTTACCCATGAGTTCTTCTTCCCTGGGGGTCTCTCTGGTGGTCCCTGGTGGTCTGGACCCCAATGTTCCTGTGGGCCTGGCTGAGCTGGCAGGACACTGAGGCTGGTGAGCTTCCAGTTCCCCTTCTCACACAACGGGCACTGTGTGCTTTCCACAGGCCTGGGGTTTTGGAGAACAAGCTCTGTTGCCAGGATTTTTAGTGAAAAAGCCTCTGCTAGGATTTTTCCTGTCCTGAGGAGCTGAGAGCCTCAGGAAAGAAATGTAAACAATAACTATCTGCTGCTGTGGAGTGCCACAGGTGAATCTTCCATTGGTCCATGTGGATTGTTTTCAATCAGTGACCAATCACAGCCACCTCTGCCAAGGCTGTGAGCAGTCACAGGATTTTTGTTATTCATTTCTGTTCTATTCTTGTCTTTGTAGCCTTCTGATCTTCTTCTCTCTGTTCTTTTTAGTATAGTTGTAATGTAGTATCTTAGTATAATATATATCATAATAAATCAGCCTTCTGATCAACATGGAGTCAAGCCTCGTGCCCTCGTCCAAGGGGTCCAAGTCAAAGCAACAATTGGTGACCCCTGGACGTGTGAAACTGATGGTCACCCCAAGAGTGACCATGGAATCTAGCCTGGAGCTGAAGAAACGAGACCCTGAAGATGGGCAGAGTTCTCAGCCAAGGCAAACAGGAGAACCTGTTGGACTTTCCTGGAGATTGTGTCCAGAGACCGCAGAGCAGCAGAGCTGCACAGCTGGATCCACAAGGACACTGTCTAAAGGTACTGTTATTTTTTCCCTTCCTGAAGATCCTGCCATTCGCAGAAGGTGGGAGGAAAGTTGGAAAAATGTACCTTCGGAAGCTCAGGTTCCGTTTACTGCGTCAGAGGAGAAAGTTATTAAACTCTGGCACAGATGGGGACGCGAGGACGGAGTTAATAGTCTGTGGGAGAGACTGTGTGTTGAGTTTTTCAGATGGGCAAAATTTCATGGATTTTTTACAAATGTAGCATACTCCCTCGATTTATATCTTTGGGAGTTCATGGACGCTGCTTTTGACTGGACAATGGACCAGGGTGTTACACTCCCAACAATATATGGAGTGCACCTATGGCTTTTTTTCTGTATTTTGGAAAAAAGGAAAGCTGCGGGGGACGTCGTGGCCTGGTTTGGTCACGCTCCGTACCCGCCAGGTTCGGCACGAGAGAAGCCTCTCCAAAAAGACGAACCGCGGGTTCCCAGCCCCCCCGCACTGCCCACAGCTGAGCAAAAGTTTTTCTCCGCTCCCTTGGAGCATGAGCAG
The DNA here is from genome assembly GCF_036417665.1 of Passer domesticus. Classification (NCBI taxonomy): domain Eukaryota; kingdom Metazoa; phylum Chordata; class Aves; order Passeriformes; family Passeridae; genus Passer; species Passer domesticus. The sequence continues at coordinate 7,495,489 of NC_087481.1, read as the reverse complement.
ACAGAGCTGCCTTTCCCCCCCCGTTCTTTCTCTTAGGGGGGATGGGGAGCCGGCCCTGCCCGCTTTGCTGCGGAATTCTCCGCTCCCCCCACTCCGGGGGGACGCGGTTCCACCTCAGCCGGCCCCGCAGGAGGCGCTGGACCCCGCGGCTCCACCCGTGATCCTGCGGTTCGGGCTGGCTCCGCCGGGTCTGATGGCTACGCCTGCGCTGCAGTGTCCGGACCCCAAAGGAGACTTGGCTGCTGCGCCCAGCCCGGCGGGGGATGCGCCCCCGCGGCCCGTGCCAGTCCCGCTGCTCCCTGCCAACCCAATTGCAGTGAAAGAGCATGCCAAGAATGGTGCTGAGCCCACGGGACCGTCTCAAGAGCCGACACCAGCGCCCGTGCTGCCCGCACCACCCATGCCAGTTGTCCCGCTGCCTTCCAGAGCTCCGACCTTCGCATCAGACCCTGTGAACAGTCTGTCCCTCCATGGAGAGGGCACGGCCCGCCAGCTCACCGCAGGAGCAGTTTGGCTGGCTGTGTTCAAAATCAGTGTGGTTTCTGGGCCATTTCGCGTGTGGTCGGGGGCTTCTCCCTGGGGGTTGGGGTGCCTACCTTCCCCCAAGCGCCCCAGCGGCGTGGGGGAGTTGGCTCCTGTGGTATCTGCCTCTGGTTCCCAGCCCAGAGGGGATGGGGGTGCCGAGGGGCAGAAAGCAGGAGCAGTGGCATTTGCCTTGCAGGAGCAAGAGAGACAGAGCAAAGCAAGCATTGCTCGCTTGCTCTGGGGACAAGAAACCCTCAGATCTGGGATGACAATTCCTGAGAAAGCTTCTCTTTCCGAGCTGCCGTTGTGCACCGGTGCTGCTGGGGGTAGGAAGCATTTGGTCACTTCTGCTCTCAAGACGCTGGCAGCATGGTCCTGCCAGGTTCTGAGCACACAGAGCCCGCCTCACAGGCTGGTTCTGGGCCGTTTGGCTCATTTCCCTGGGCCGGGGCCTCCGCCCCGTCCAGTGCTGGGTTTGGGGACTTTGCTTTCCCCGCAGGGACCTGGGCCACCATTCTGTGAGCCAGGTCTGGGTTCTCTGGTCTGCCCACCAGGACCAGGGCCACCGAAAGGTCCTAGAGACCCTCTGCTGCTGCTGTTCTTCTTCTTTCGGGAAAAAAAAAAAAAAAAAAAAGAAAAAAAAAAGTGGAAAGATCTAGCAGCTCAAAAGCATTGAAAAGCCAAAAATTAGCCTCAGCCCAAGTGGTTCAATGAAGGGCTGTGGCCAGGGCATTCCAGAATTTTCTCTCTGAATTGTTTGATGACTGTCAATGGATTTTTGATGATTCTTGTTGATTGATTCTCTTTAGCAGTTCTTTGTTTCAGAATTCTGCAAGCCTGTTTCAGGACCAAAGGGGACTTCCAGAGATGTCAAAGAAGAACATCTTCAGTCCATGGACTCTGTCCTGAAATTCAGCTGTTTGGACTTGAAACAATGAACTTTGTTTGCATGAGTTTTTGCATTTTCTTATATTTTAAGATTGTTTTAGTGATATGATAGAATGTGATGTTTGCTAAGTGAAGAATTTCCCTGAATGTTCTACAGGTGAAGAATTTCCCTGACCATTCCACATCAGCAGTTGATTGAGATTTTGATTGGCAACAGATGAACCTCAAGAGATGTTTGTTCTCTCGTCTGCAAGGGCCCAGTAGAAGAGATTGCAAACATTTCTTTTTCTATTTAATTTAATAAATTTTAAAGGGTGAGATGTAGCCATGATATTTTAGGGAAAAAGCCTCTGCTGGGATTTTTCCTGTCCTGAGGAGCTGAGAGCCTCAGGAAAGAAATGTAAACAATAACTGTCTGCTGCTGTGGAATGCCACAGATGCATCTTCCATTGGTCCATGTGGATTGTTTTCAATCAGTGACCAATCACAGCCACCTCTGCCAAGGCTGTGAGCAGTCACAGGATTTTTGTTATTGATTCCTATTCTATTCTTGTCTTTGTAGCCTTCTGATCTTCTTCTCTCTGTTCTTTTAGTGTAGTTGTAATGTAGTATTTTAGTATAATATATAACATAATAAATCAGCCTTCTGATGAAAATGGAGTCAAGCCTCGTGTCCTCACACAAGGGGCTCTTGCCGAAGCAAGAGTGCAGGCCCTGGTGTTCTGCTCTTGGCTTGGTGCTGTCAAAGGGGTGGCTTTTGATGGTTTTAGAGGCACTAACCTGGGCTGTGAAATGCACCTCAGGCACCAACTGCATCTCTGGTGTCTGCAAGTGCCTTTATCTCCCTTCATGCTCCTCAGAACCAAAATCCTGCAAGGACCAAGTGAATCTGAGACTTTGGAAAGGCCCAATCGTGACAGATTTTGGGGAGATTTGAGTCAGGAGATGGAAGCAGCAGCAGCAGGTGCTGTAATCTTCATCCTTGCGCTCTTCTGCATGCTGATGCATGTGTGAAGGAGGCAGGGATTCCATAAAGCACCTTCTGTAGCTCCTGAGGGAAAACCAGTGGCAAGTTCTTTAATTTCTTAGAGTTTGAGGCATGTGTTGTGTGGCTGTGCTGCCCCCCAGGGCCAGGCTCTGCCACTCTCTGCTCCAGCTGGTGCTTCCAAACTGCCCTCTGTGATTTTTATTTGCAAACCACCTCTCTGACCAGCTTCCACTTTGCTTTAAAAATTCAGCACCACGTTTGTGGCTGAACAGGTCCCAGAGCTGGGGAGGAGGATTTGAGATGCAATTTGCATGACAGAGTTGTTACAGCGGGGAAAATGTCACATCCCTCCTGTGCCTGGAGCTGCTAATCTTGTTCTGAACACTGAAAACCTCTTCAGCTGCTCTCATTATACCTCAATTTGATTACTGCTTTGATTTCACACCTCTTTCATGCAGGCTTTTCCTCTCTCCTTAGCTGGAATTGTCAGGCCTGAGGAGAGAAATTTTGTTGAGCCTTGGGACAGTTCCCAACATCTATCCCTGCTCCTAAAGCTGCTTTGAATTATCTTGGGAACCTGAGCATGAGATAAACTGTCAGGACTTTAGTGAGAGGAAAAGTAAGGCACAGAGGCCAAAGTGTAAATGCAGAGTCTGGGGACTCTGTTGTGGGGATCTGGGCCCTGCAAACATTTGTTTTTCCTTGTGAATGGCTGATTCCTTCTGTATCTCCTCGTGAAATTCTGAGCACCAGGGCTGGTGCTGGAACTGCAGCCACACAAACTCCCCACGGAGCTTTGTGGGACCCAGTGGGAATCATTGATTTGCTGCTTTTGATGAAAAGTTGTGACATGAACCTCAGTGTCAGGGAAGTGACAGGTTAATGCTGCTGCTGTCAGACAGTGCCCACACACCATGTTACGAGGCAGCTCTGGAGAAGATGAAGAAAAACCAGGATTAAATCCCATGTGCTACTGAGTTCTATCAGAAACTGCTTAGAGTGAAGTCTGTGAAGTGACTGGGGAGAGCTGGGTGAAAGGGACAGCTCTGAGAAGTGTGTGGTACATCAGGGATGTCCTAATACTGATCTTTGCACAGAGATGAGAAAGTATCAGTTAGCATGGCCTGAATGTCTGGTTCTGGAAATTCTGCATTGCACAAGATGTGCTGAGCTCATCTGGCTCTGAAATATCATCTCTGCACCTTAGCCAGGAACAGCATCAGAGTTCTGAACAGATTCATCAAAATCAGTCATAACCCAGAAGCAAAACCTTGACAATACACATCTGTGGCAGGTGAGGAGACTAAAAGCTCCCATTATTATTCTTCCAGAATGAATTCAGCAATAAAAATTTCTCTCTCTTGGCATTAAAATACTTTAGTTTCAGCTCTGCCCCAGACTATCAGTGTCAAGTATTTCTCTGGGTGCTTGGGGGTAGGTTCTCCCCCTGGAGCTCTCTGCAGGTTGGTGCTAATGCCAGATGTTCCCTCAGGTTCAGATGTTTTGCTGCCTGAGCAGAGTGTGCAGAACAGGGATTACAAGCACTGACATTTGCTGTGGTAGAAAGTGCAAGGGACACATTTGTGCCAATTAATGCCACACCTTTAACTGGGAGGATCAATTATTCTTGTGCTCAGCAGAGTCTGGGGACAGAGAGGGTTTCCAAAGGAAATCTTGGTCCCTGTAGGGCTGAGGCTCCCTCCAGGCTGGCTCCAGCCCCTCAGGGTGCCCAGGAGCAGGGCTTGCCCACAGCCCAGTGCTCCCTCCTTAGCCCTGGGGCTGCCCAGGGAAGAGCCATGGCTGAGGCTCTGCAGGAGCACACAGGCTCAGCCCTGCTCCAACATGGGATCCATGGGCCAGGGCACGCTGGGCTTTGCCCCTACAGCTCCCAAGTGTGTCCAGAGAAACTGCAAGCAGAGGCTCACCTCTGTCAGGGGAACCCCTCTGTGCACAGGGACCCCCATTCCTGGGGTGGCTGTGCCAGGGACCTCCAGCCCTAGGAACCTGGAGCAAGTGGAAACTACAACTTGGCAAAATGCTGCCTGTGACTGAAGCAAATGCAAGGAGAACTGGGGCATGAAAAATAAAATTTGTTTATTAGAGAAGAACAGCAGCAAAAATAGAGAACATATTTACATTGTAAGAATATTTGTAACAACAACAATCGATAGAACATATATACATAAAAACCTATCTAACAAAAAATATATGAAACGTATTTACAGAAGACAAACAACATAAAACCTATATCCTAAAGACAACATCAAAGTGTAAAACGTATGTAGAAAAAGGTGGCATCTCCCTCCATGATGTCCATCGCACCTGGAAGAAAAGCAAATGCCACGGTCAGTCCAGTCAGGCACAGAGGGCTCTTGCATGTGCCCCCAGGCTGGCACATGCTGGCCCAGCAGCAGGACTCTGCTACCAGAACTGAGCCTGGCTGGGTCTGGCATGGAGCTTGTGTGGAGCAAAGCAGGCACAGGACAGGCTGTGGATGGCCACCAGAATCCAGTGCCCTGGGTACAATGTCCCTGAGCAGGGAGCACCCAGCCCAGCCCCAGCCTGGCAGCAGGAGACCCACTCTGCCTGTCCTGCTGCTGGCATTGCTCTTCATGCCAAGATCATGGCCTCTTCCTCACCTTTTTAATCAATGTCCATGTCCTCAATGGACTCTTCCATATCCAATTCCATCTCCTCTTCCACAACCACTTCCACCTCCATCTCCTCTTCTCCAGTGTCTGCTCCCTCCGTCTCCATGTCCTCCACTCTATCAATCTCTATATCCACCTCCATCTCCTCTTCTCCATCTGGGACAGCCTGCAGAGGTAGCAAAACCTCAGAGTGGGCTCCCTGTCCCACTCCATGCCCACAGAGCTCCAGCCCACCCGGGCAGGTGGGGGGTGTCCACCTCCATGGAATGGCACCATACCTTCCTCAGAACAAAGGGGAGCATCCTGCAGGGCTGGAAGATGAAATCCAGGCACTCAGGAGCTGTCAGGAATGATGGGGGTATTGGGGGGATAAGAAGAGTGAAAGGCAAAGGCAGGAGCAAGGTGCAGAGCGTGTCAACACAGCAGCCAAGGGTTGTGTTGTGCCCTTTGCTGGGCGCTGGACGTTCCAGCTGGAGCGTGGGCTGTGACATCACAGTTCCCAGGCTCCATCTGAAGTGGACAGTGGGGACCATGGAATGATGGAGTCCCTGAACAGTTTGGCTTGGAAGGGGCCTGAAGAACAACATCTTGTTCCAAGCTGAGCAGTCTTCCCCCAGAGCAGGCTGCTCAGAGCCCTGTTGCCAAGGATGGGGCATGCACAGCCTCTGTGCACAGCCTGGGCCAGTGCCCCACCACCCCCAGTGGAAAAGAGCAGCTTCCTTAGATGCAGCTTCATTCAACCTGCTGCAGTTGAAAGCCAATCCCCCCTTGTCCTGTCAGCACAGGCCCTGTTGAACACTCTGTCCCCTTCTTTCCTGCAGGACCCTTCCAGTCCTGCACAGCCACAGGGAGGCCTCCCAGTGTCTCCTCTGTCCAGGCTGAGCATCCCCAGCCCCACTTGCCCAGCAGTCAGTCACATCAGGGCGAGTCAAGGCTGCAGGGTAGCAAATAGCATCAGGAACTGAGAGATGCAAGCTTTAGACCCAGGTTTGCCTCTAAATGTACAAAATTAATAACAGTGGAGGGGAAGATGGTGGGACACTGGTTCTGTTCTAACTGGTGATTTATTTTTCTTCTTTTCTGTCATGCTGCCCCAGGTTTTTCTGTTTGAAAGGAAGCTTGGCACAATGTCCATTGTCTTCTCCATTTGTGAAACACCAAGCGGAGTCTGGGCAGGCTGATATGCAGAGCAAAACCTGAAAATATTCTAGTGATCCTGAGCCTGGGGGATGCAGCAAAACCCAGCCAAAAGCAATTTCTGGAAAGCTGATCCTGGTTTACATTGTCTTGAGTTTGGCTTTGCCAACTTCACCAGTCATTTATGAAAAACCAAAAAAAAACTTAAACCAAATCAGACAAAAACCCAATCTATCAATCAATCAATCAAACAAACAAACAAATCCATGAAGCAAACCAATCAAACAAATAGATAAAAAACGCCAAATAAAACCAAGGGAAATGAAGATTTAGTATTAGTTGTGAGGAGAGCACAGCAGGAAAATGGCTGCTTCCCACAGGATCACCATCAAAAGCCACATAGAACAGCTGCTCCAAAATATACCCAAGAGGAGAAAAAGAAAAAGTGATCCATGGCAACTTTGGGGGCAGCTCCACATTCAGGTGAAGGATGAGCACGCAGTGGTACAGATCCAGCATTGCCCACCCTCCAGGCTGCTCTTTGCTGCTGATGAAAGCCCCTTGCAGGACTGCGGCCCCTCTCAGTGCAGCGTCAGTCACTGCCAGAGCTCTCAGCTGAGCCATTGGCATTTGCAGAGTGACATCCAGGCACAAACCTGCTGCCTTCTGAGCACCTGTGGAAGATCCTGAGCATCTTCATGCCTAGCAGCACAAAACAGCTCAGGCTTTCTCTGAACTGGTTTTCAGGGGAGGTTTCCATATCCCTGTGAGATCTGTTCATCCCTCAAAACATCTGACTTGGTGTACAACAATGCATTTGGGTTTTTTCCTTCCTCCTGTGTGCCAGTGAGAAACCATCCATGGGAATGGAGGATGTTGTGTGCAGGGCAATGTATTCCTGGCTTGCCATTTTGTTTCACTGTCACTCAGCTGAACATGGTCCTTACCTAACAAGGACTTCAAAGAAATGGGTAGGAATTTTGGCTCCGAGAGGAGCAGAAAGCACATTTTCTACACCACATTCCAGCAGATTCCCTTTCCCTGGCAGAAAAGTGATTGCCACTCATCTTCCTGGGAAGAATGTGAAGACACATTCAGAGATCCCAGGTTCAGCTGGCCTTTGGCTTTGTCTGCCTCATTTCACACATCCACTTTCAAGGGCCATTAGAAGAGCCACGTCTGCCTTGCTACCCAGAAGTTCTTCCCAGGAAAACAACCAAAAATTTGCTGTCCTGTGCTGTGGTAGAAATCTCATCACAATTGTGACTCTGTGAGCAATGACAGCCAGTGATTTTGGGGCTGTAACAGCCGAGAGTGTGGCAGAGCAGGTTTGATATTCTTTTTAGAGTCCTGAAAGCATTGTTCCTAAAACAATCTTTCTCTCCTGTCTTCTGTCATCAACTGTGGAACAGAGAAAATGGAAAGGAGTAGAGGTTTGTTTAAATTTACTTTATTTTTAAGTCTTCAAATAGTGTCAGCTCGATGCATGATACTTTAGAAATTGGATTAGTAGCACCTATTTCATCCCATCAGAGAGGTGGGATTGAAGACTTCCAACAACAGAAACACTGGATGTGCAAGAGCTCAGTTTTCCACCCCTCACACAAATAACTTGCTGTACTATTTGAAGCAGCCTCAGCCAGATCGATTAAAATACTGCTACAAACAACAACAGAATGAAAATGTTCCAACAAATGGGGAAAAAGAAGAAAAGTGGGCAGCAGCCCTTTCTTCAGAGCTTGTGTTGATTTTGCAAAGTTAGATGCAAACAAGGTTTGCCATATTTCTTTGCTAGAAAAATGCAGCTATTGAATAGAAATCAATCTATGAGGCTGCTAAGTTGGGTATGATTTTAGACCTGGGAGGAGCAAAACAGGTTCCAGAGAAGCTGTGGCTGTGTCACCCTTGGAAGTGTTCAAGGCCAGGTTGGATGGGGCTTGGAGCAACCTGATCGAGGGGAAGGTGTGCTGAGTCTGGTGAGTCCATGAAAAGAAACTTTTGGTTTTCCTGACATGCTGCCTTTGCAAGGGGAGGTCACAACTACCCCACATAGTTTGAAATGCCCTGAGCAGAACCCAGCTGTGCTTTCTCACAGGTGGGGAGGGATTGTCACTTGTGTTTTATGGGGGATTTTGACAGGGCAGAGCAAGAGCAGCTGAATGTGTTTGACAGGCAAAGAGGGCCAGTGTGGCAGCAGCTGAATTCAATGGAGCTTTTCCTTCTGTGATCCTGTACAACCTGAGGCACTCTGGGGCTCTTGAACCTGGCAGCTGGGCAAGTCAGTCATTGGAACAAGTGATGAATTAACCTGCTCCACTCTCTTGAGCATGGGTGTGATGAGCCTTAAGTAAAGCCAGGAGCACTTGCCAGGATGGGAGCTTGTTCTTTGCCAGGGAGGAGGGAGAAAATCTTGCTTGGAGTAAATAAAGCAACTCTGCTTCCCCAGGAAGATGAAAAGAAGGAATTAAACATGTGAATGCTGCATGGAATAATTTGCACAAGGCTATATCTCGGCTGCTATGCAGGAATGTTCCAATTCAACCATGATTCTCCCGACCTTTATTTTTCTGGGTTTCCACCACATGATACAAGAGACTCTCACTTGAAAAAACCAAAACACCTTGTAGGGAGGCATTATTTCCTTTCTTCAGGCTGCCTCTTTCTTTTGTTCCCTCCAGAGCTCTCACTTCATTTCTGCTGTGGTTTGGAGCACGTGCTTCCCTCTTTCCTGATGCCCTGCGCTTCTTTTGGCTCTGGGTGTCACGGACACTATTAATGGTGGGATTTTCCCCTCCATCTTCTTCTGTTTCTTCATGTGGTTTACCTTCATTTACCTGTTGGAGTGATGGATTTTTCTCACCTTTTATTACTCAGTGCTTTTTCTTCATTCTCTAATACCAACTTCTCACTTGCCCTGTGGCTGTTAGGTGCCAGTTATGGAAGCATGAATTCTTTCTCTAGTGCTTGTCTGAGCTTTCACAGGCAGCTGAGAGCTCTTTGGGGTTCACCTTGACTCACTTCAGCGCCTTCCTTGGTGCTGCCTGTGTACTTGAACACTTGAAGGGAATAAAGTCTCAGTGTGGAGATGACAGTTGTGAAACGATGGCCCTTTTGGAGAAGACAAGAATGCTATTGTCAATCTTTTCAAGGATAAATGGAGCACCTGGTTTTGGGAGAAACCGGATCAGCTCAGCGCAGAGGTGGCTGCTGCAGGTGCCCAGGTTTGGAGGGAAGGCTGCAGCTCCTGGGGGTGTGTTGGTGTGGGGCTATAAGGTTTGTGCTGGGTCCCTGGAGCAGTGGGAACACCCCACAGGGAGATGCACATCAGGAAATGGGTGCATAAAAGGCCTGAAGTGTGACCAGCTTTGGTGAAGGGTTCCATAGGAAATAATATTTTTACTGAGATTTTGGACAATTTGAGGCTCCTTCTCGTGTCCTTTGCCCGATGAACATTCCCCTTTTCAAGAGCTTGGGGAATGCAGAGCTCACACAATGAAAATCCCTGATTATTATATCTCTTTTCTGTTCTTTGATGTTGTCATCCCTGCAGGAGTCAGAGGAAGAGAATATGTGTGACCTGCCTGGCTTTAACGTTGTGCCAGGAGCAATGCCATGGGGAAGCTGGTCAGAGGAGCATCTGAGAAGTGTGTGGTACATCAGGGATGTCCTACTACTGATCTTTGCACAGAGATGAAAAAGTATCAGTTTGCATGGCCTGAATGTCTGGCTCGGGACATTCTGCATTGCACGAGATGTGCTGAGTTCATCTGGCTCTGAAATATCATCTCTGCACCTTAGCCAGGAACAGCATCAGAGTTCTGAACAGATTCATCAAAATCAGTCATAACCCAGAGGCAAACCTTGGCAATACACATCGGTGGCAGGTGAGGAGACCAAAAGCTTCCATTCTTGTTCTTGCAGAATGAATTCAGCAATAAAATAACCCTCTCTCTTGGCACGAAAATATTTTAGTTTCAGCTCTGCCCCAGACTGTCAGTGTCAAGTATTTCTCTGGGTGCTTGCGGGTAGGTTCTCCCCCTGGAGCTCTCTGCAGGTTGATGCTAATTCCAGATGTTCCCTCAGGTTCAGATGTTTTGCTGCCTGAGCAGAGTGTGCAGAACAGGGATTACAAGCACTGACATTTGCTGTGCTAGAAAGTGCAAGGGACAAATTTGTGCCAATGAAGGTCACACCTTGAGCTAGGAGGATCAAGTCTTGTTGTGCTCAGCAGAGTCTGGGGAGAGAGGGGGTTTCCAAAGGAAATCTTGGTCCATGTAGGGCTGAGGCTCCCTCCAGGCTGGCTCCAGCCCCTCAGGGTGCCCAGGAGCAGGGCTTGCCCACAGCCCAGTGCTCCCTCCTTAGCCCTGGGGCTGCCCAGGGAAGAGCCATGGCTGAGGCTCTGCAGGAGCACACAGGCTCAGCCCTGCTCCAACATGGGATCCATGAGCCAGGGCACGCTGGGCTTTGCCCCTACAGCTCCCAAGTGTGTCCAGAGAAACTGCAAGGAGAGGCTCACCTCTGTCAGGGGAACCCCTCTGTGCACAGGGACCCCCACTCCTGGGGTGGCTGTGCCAGGGACCCACTGCCCTGGGAACATGGAGCAAGTGGGAAGCACAACTTGGCAAAATGCTGCCTGTGCCTGAAGTAAATGCAAAGAGAACTGGGGTGTGAAAAATAAAATTTGTTTATTAGAGAAGAACAGCAGCAAAAATAGAGAACATATTTACATTGTAAGAATATTTGTAACAACAACAATCGATAGAACATATATACAGAAAAACCTATCTAACAAAAAAATATGAAACATATTTACAGAAGACAAAAAGCCCTAAAACCTATATCCTAATGACAACACCAAAGTGTAAAACATATGTACAAAAAGGTTGGCATCTCTGTCCATGATGTCCTTTGCACCTGGAAGAAAAGCAAATGCCACGGTCACTCCAGTCAGGCACAGAGGGCTCTTGCATGTGCCCCCAGGCTGGCAGACACTGGCCCAGCAGCAGGACTCTGCTACTAGAACTGAGCCTGGCTGGGTCTGGGATGGAGCTTGTGTGGAGCAAAGCAGGCACAGGACAGGCTGCGGATGGCCACCAGAATCCAGTGCCCTGGGTACAATGTCCCTGAGCAGGGAGCACCCAGCCCAGCCCCAGCCTGGCAGCAGGAGACCCACTCTGCCTGTCCTGCTGCTGGCATTGCTCTTCATGCCAAGATCATGGCCTCTTCCTCACCTTTTTAATCAATGTCCATGTCCTCAACGGACTCTTCCATATCCACATCCATCTCTTCCTCTCCAGGGTCTTCTCCGTCTATTTCCATCTCCTCCGTATCAATCTTGGTATCTACCTCCATCTCCTCCTCTCTGTCTGGGACAGCCTGCAGAGGTAGTAAAACCTCAGAGTGGGCTCCCTGTCCCACTCCATCCCCACAGAGCTCCAGCCCACCCGGGCAGGTGGGGGGTGTCCACCTCCATGGAATGGCACCATACCTTCCTCAGAAGAAAGGGAAGCATCCTGCAGGGCTGGATGATGAAATCCAGGCACTCAGGAGCTGTCAGGAATGATGGGGGTATTGGGGGGATAAGAAGAGTGAAAGGCAAAGGCAGGAGCAAGGTGCAGAGCGTGTCAACACAGCAGCCAAGGGTTGTGTTGTGCCCTTTGCTGGGCGCTGGACGTTCCAGCTGGAGCGTGGGCTGTGACATCACAGTTCCCAGGCTCCATCTGAAGTGGACAGTGGAGACCATGGAATGATGGAGTCCCTGCACGGTTGGGCTTGCAAGGGAGCCTGAAGAACAACATCTTGTTCCCAGCTGAGCAGTCTTCCCCCAGAGCAGGCTGCTCAGGGCCCTGTTGCCAAGGATGGGGCATGCACAGCCTCTATGCACAGCCTGGGCCAGTGCCCCACCACCCCCAGTGGAAAAGAGCAGCTTCCTTAGATGCAGCTTCAATCAACCTGCTGCAGTTGAAAGCCATCCCCCCTTGTCCTGTCAGCACAGGCCCTGCTGAACACTCCGTCCCCTTCTTTCCTGCGGGACCCTTCCAGTCCTGCACAGCCACAGGGAGGCCTCCCAGTGTCTCCTCTCTCCAGGCTGAGCATCCCCAGCCCCACTTGCCCAGCAGTCAGTCACATCAGGGCCAGTCAAGGCTGCAGGGTAGCAAATAGCATCAGGAACTGAGAGATGCAAGCTTTAGACCCAGGTTTGCCTCTAAATGTACAAAATTAATAACAGTGGAGAGGAAGATGGTGGGACACTGGTTCTGTTCTAACTGGTGATTTATTTTTCTTCTTTTCTGTCATGCTGACCCAGGTTTTTCTGTTTGAAAGGAAGCTTGGCACAATGTCCATTGTCTTCTCCATTTGTGAAAGACCAAGCGGAGTCTGGGCAGGCTGATATGCAGAGCAAAACCTGAAAATATACTAGTGATCCTGACCCTGGGGGATGCAGATAAACCCTACCAGAAGGAATTTCTGGAAAGCTGATCCTGGTTTACATTATCTTGAGTTTGGCTTTGGCAACTTCACCAGTCTTTTATGAAAAAGCAAACAAAAAACTCAAACAAAATCAGACAAAAACCCAATCAATCAATCAAACAAACACACCCAGCAGCAAACCAATCAAACAAATAGATAAAAAACACCAAATAAAACCAAAGGAAATGAAGAGTTAGTATTAGTTGTGAGGATAGCACAGCAGGAAAATGGCTGCTTCCCACAGGATCACCATCAAAAGCCACATAGAACAGCTGCTCCAAAATATACCCAAGAGGAGAAAAAGAAAAAGTGATCCATGGCAACTTTGGGGGCAGCTCCACATTCAGGTGAAGGATGAGCACGCAGTGGTACAGATCCAGCATTGCCCACCCTCCAGGCTGCTGTTTGCTCCTGATGAAAGACCCTTGCAGGACTGCAGCCCCTCTCAGTGCAGTGTCAGTCACTCCCAGAGCTCTCAGCTGAGCCACTGGCATTTGCAGAGTGACATCCAGTGGGATACCATTTTCGGTTTGTCTCCTAATGCCACAGGGGTCCTAAACAGTGTATGCCATCCCATTTTTGTTCTGTTGATATTGACTGCTTGGTTTTATTTTGTCAGCAGTTCTATTCATTATGAATTGGAATATGATGAAGATACTAAGGAAGTTAGCACCTATAATTAGTGCACATAGCTTAACTGATGTGGCAGCTCATTTAATGCTTGCTAGGAAAGAACTAGAAAGATTTAATGAACAAAATTGGTAAAAAAAGAAATGGGGGATTTGTAATAAGTAGTAATACATTTGTTCATTAATTAAATCAATAGCTAAATAACTATATGTTATAAAACAATAGTTAAATAGCCAAAAAAACTTCTTGTGCAGATACATATGGTTGCTGGTTTACTATAGTGCTTTGGGAATTCCATTGTAAAGTTATGCCTTGTGAAAGGAAAGTAATGAGAAGCAGCTGTAATAACAATCCTTAAACTCATTAGAATTGCTTAGCTTGCAGAAAGTGTATAGTACTAGTAAGAATTGCTTAGCTTGCAGAAAAGTGTATAGTGTTCTGTATAGATATGCCTTATAAGGCATAAGTTCACTCAGCGTTTACAAAGAGGAAGACTAAGGGGGACTAAGCCTTCATCCCACGACCACCAGAAGGCAGAAAAAGACCCCCTAGCAACTGAATGAGCAAGCGCAGAAGACAGATCACATCATCCCTAAACCCGGAGAAGAAGGCAATAGAAGGTGGACTCAGGGGATAGGAATTTTGTGAGCCAAAGTGGAGCGGAGACTCCGGGCCGCCCAGCGCTGTCCTTGCTTATTCTTGCTTGCAAAAATAATAAAGATAATTATTTGATCCTTAAATTCAGTGGACTTGTTTATCACACTGCCCAGACCCTAAACAGCCCCAAATGTGCCCCAGAAATGTCTCCAGGGACCCCAGAGTGGCCCCTTTTACCCTGTGCGTGAAAATAATAAAAAAATATGTCAAAAGATCTAAAAATAGCACTAATTAGCATTAAGAAGGAGAAATAAATGGCCAATAGTGGTCAATGATTCAATGAAAGGAATTGTTTTATTTAAAACCAATGACAAATAATTTTTTGATTGCTAAAAATGTATTCAATTTTTCACATAAATATCAAAGGTAATAGAAATATACAGTAATACTAATATAAATTTAAAAACTATAATTATAATTTTATAAATTAATCAATCTTATTTATTTTAAAAATGCATACTTTTTTATGTTTTGGGATGTCAGTCCCAGGTGGGCCATGTCAGACATGGTGAGGCTGGGGTGAGGAGCAGGTTGTCCAAAATTGGTCAGCCTGGAAGGGGCTTGTTCCTCTCCATGCCCAGATCTCCTAGGGAGACATTCAGCATCAAGATCACCTGGGGAATCGTTCTTTCACCTCTTTCCTGAACTGAAAAATAAAACCCCACACACGTGATTAAAACCAAACATCATGCTGTCGGTGCACTTTGAAATCTCCCTCCTTAACAGAATTCCAGACTGACTCCAAGCTGCTTCACAAGCCCTGGAGGCTTGGAGGAAAATTGAAGGGAGAGAAGGGCTCCTGAGGGCTTTCTGTATTTTAATCAGCCCTACGGTGGATTTGGGGCTGGGTCCAGGAGCCTCAGGCACTGAGAGAAGGATGAAGAAGCTGCTCAAGGAGTCAGCAGCAAAACTCCAAGTGCCTTGGAGCATGGCTGGGCCCCAGTGAGGGCAGGGAGTGCCAATGGCTCCCCAGGGACTGCTGAGAGCAGATCCTTGAGGCCAGGAGTGCAGGGAGCCCAAGGCTCTGGGCAGGGAACTGCAATGCTGAGCAAGGCCTGGGCTGGCTGGGGGAAGCAGAAAGGCCAAGCCCTGAGCCCAGCCTGGGCCAGCAGGGCCTGTCCCTCACGGGTGGCTCGGGGCTCTCTGTGGGGCAGGGGGATGTCAGGGGCAGCAAGGACAAATGCCATCAACCTGCAGCCCCTGCCAGCCTGGCCAGGGAGGCCGAGGGAGAGCCAAAGTGCAGCCCCTGCCAGGAAAGTTCCTGCTGTGGGGCCTCCAGAGGCGCTGCCTGAGCCCAGGGCACAAAGGCCTGGGTGCCTGTGGCCCTGCCAGCCCTGCCCAGCCCTCGGCCATCTGTCCTGCAGGCTGTGCCCCCTGTGCGTGCTGCTCCTGTGCCCTGGCCGGCTGCACTCGCCCCTCTCGCTGTGCCCCAGCATTTCTCAGCCAGCGTTTCTGTGCCCTCCCTGGGCTCCCTGCACCCAGCGCTGCCGGCTCCTGGCACACAGAGCCGGCCATGGCCCAGCCTCACGCTGCCACACCTCGAGCACCACAATTCCACCCTGGCAGGGACTTTGCTTTCTCCTCAGCTCCAGCCTGAACCTTCCAAGCTGCACTTTGGGGATGTTTCCTGCAATTCCCACTCCCAAGGAAAGCTCTGTCTCCTGCTGTTCATGAACAGAGGAGGGCTGGTGGGAGAAGTGCTGGTCAGAGGCTGTTTGGGGCACAGTGACCGTGAAAATATTGACTTTTAAAATATTCCATGAAAGGAGGAGGGGCATCAATAAATCTTCTACACTGGACTTTTAAGGGCAGACTTTGGCCTATTGAGGATGCAGATTTGGGGAGTACTAAATCATGTACTGATTCTTTTAAGGGAAACAGCCCTTAAAAACAAAGGGTTCCAGGAAGGATGGACACACTTCAGTAAAGAAACCTTGATGGAGCAAGAGTAGGCTGTTCCTTTTTGCAGAAAGATGACCCAGAGGAAGAAATGACTGGCTTGGCTGGGCATGGAGCTTTTGCATGAATTTAGGGGTAAAAAAGAGGGTGCATCACCTTTGGACATAGAGGCAGGTAAATCAAGAAATTTTTAAGGGTGTTGTTAGGTTCTGCAGATAGAAAATTAGAGAGGTGAAAGCTCAGTTACGACTTAACTTGGATACTTCTGTGAAGGATAATAAAAATGTTTTTATAAGTACATTAATGGAAAAAAGAGAGCTAAGGACAATCTGTATTTCTTATTGTGGGGGATATGGTTAAAAAAGATGAGGAAAAGGGTGAGGTACTTCACCCCTTCTTTGCCTCAGTTTTCAACAATAAGACAGGCCATCCTCAGGACAAGTGTTCTCCTGAGCTGGTAGATGGGCACAGGGAGCAGAACAGCCCCTGGAATCCAGGAGGAAGCAGCTGGGGAGCTGCTGAGCCACGCAGGTGCTCACAGGTGTCTCTGGGAGCAGATGGGTTCCATCGTAGGGGGATGAGAGAGCTGGTGGATGATCTCCCCAAGTTGCTCTCCATCATTTACCATCAGTCCTGGATCAGCAGGGAGGTCCCAGAGGAGTGGAGGTGCCAATGTGAGCCCATCCCCAAGAAGAGCTGGAAGGAGGATCTGGGGAGCTCCAGGCCTGTCAGCCTGATTTGGGTGCCTGGCAAGGTTATGGAGCAGATCACCTTGAGAGCCATCACAGGGCACCCACAGGATGGCCGAGGCATCAGAGCCAGCCAGCGTGGATTTCAGTATCTGCATTGTTGGTCTGGCTGAGGGGATTGAGTCCAGCATCAGCAAATTTGCAGATAACACCAAGCTGGGTGTGAGTGTGGATGTGCTGGAGGAGAGGAGGGCTCCGCACAGGGCCCTGGGCAGGCTGGATCCAGGGCCCAAATCCAACAAGGTGAGGTTAAACAAGTCCAAGTGCCGGGCCCTGCACTTTGGCCACAACATCCCCTGCAGCACTACAGGCTGGTGACAGAGTGGCTGGAGAGCAGCCAGGCAGAAAAGGACTTGAGGGATCAGCACCTGCTCTGCTGCTCCTTCCCGTCTCCCCCAGGGCCCTTGCAGAGCCCCAGCCATGCTGTTTGCCCCCAGCCTGCCCACGGCCAGCCTGGGGCTGCTCACCCTGGGGCTTTTCTGTGCTGGGCATTGGCCTGGCCGTGTTCTTGAGAGAGCCTGGGTAAGGAGCCTGGAGCCCCCAGGGCCTGGCCTGAGGCGTCAGCGCTGCCCCAGCAGTGCCCATGGCCTGTCCCTGCTGCAGCCCTGGCACTGCCACCCCCAGGACTGTGCCCGGCCCCGAGAGCACTCAGGCCCTGCAGCAACACCAGGGCCACCAGGGCAGCGGGGCAGGGCCACGGCAGCAGCACTGGCAACACCAAGTGCTGCTGCTGCTGCTGCTGGGCACAGCTGCTGTGCCAGCACTGATCTGCCCCCAGCTCTGCACACAGACATTGCTGCTGCAGCTCCAGAGAAGGCAACAAAAGGGCATCCCTGAAGAAAACTCTGCTGGGAAATTCTTAATTCATCTAAAGCCACCGAGTGCACAGCTCCTCATTGTCACAGTCTGTGGCCACGGTGAATGTGGAGAGAAACAAAGTCAGAAATGGCAGAAACAATCATCTAGCTTTAGGGAGAATATTAAAAAAAAAAAAGACAGGGAAATCAAAGAACCAAACCAACAGAACTATCAAAAATTAATTTTATTACAAGTGATTTGCAGAAATTGGCAATCAGTTTAATGCTTCCTAAGATGTCCAGTCATCAGTCTCCACACTGCAGCCTTGAGCTCCTGGTTCCTCAGGCTGTAGATCAGGGGATTCAGGGCTGGAGGCACCAGCAAATAC
Source organism: Passer domesticus (assembly GCF_036417665.1). Taxonomy (NCBI): domain Eukaryota; kingdom Metazoa; phylum Chordata; class Aves; order Passeriformes; family Passeridae; genus Passer; species Passer domesticus. The sequence goes on along the minus strand of NC_087481.1, from coordinate 7,477,708 downwards.
AGAACTGACACCAACAGATCCAGGGATGGGGCGGAAATGGAGGAGGGTTTCAGGCAGGCAAATACCGCAGTACTGAGAAATGCATTTCTCCTGCATTTTTCCTTTACAGATTCTTTCAGTCATCTCCTGAGAGGTACAGTTTTTTCTGGTGCTTTTCATGAAATGATTGTACTCTTGATTTAGATGGAGATTTTAGAATTGATTTCAGATGTAGAAGACTCTGAAGTGAGCACAGAAACAAACTCCCTCTGTCAGCCCATTTTCATCTTCTAGATCACTTTCAAGATGTCCTTGGGGGTGTTGGAATGATGATCACACAGCTCTCCACTTCTGGCTGCAGGCTCTGCAGATTGTTTCTCTGCATTCAGTCAGGCTTGCATTCCCCAGGAGTTCTTGGTAGCCTGTCATGTTTTCTTAGGGTAGAACAGTAACAATGAAAACCTTACCAATGGCACAACTGCCCAGCCCACAAGGAAATAAAAAGAACAAGCTGCCAAATTCTTCAAATATTTGTCCTGCTTTGCTGCAAGTGTGCTGCACACACAGTGTGGAAAGCCAAGAGAAGCTGCAGTTGGTGGCACATCTTGTGATAGAAGCTGCACCTCATTCTTCAGGAAAGGTTCTTGGAAAAAGCAAACAGGACTGAGGAGAAGTTTCTGGAAAAACTGAAAGTGCTTTTAAGAAATTAAATGAAAATTGAAACAATTCAAGACGTTTTTCTCAATTTATTTTTATGCTCCCCTTTTCCATCTTGCACTAGTTGTCCATCCCATTAATTCCAACCAGATCTCACCTCTAAGATCCATGAGTTGGCAAGTTTTAGACATTTTAAGATACCATGACCTACACACAGTTTGGCTTCCCCTGTTTTTCTTGGAAAGCAATGTTGGAGAGGTAAGTGCAGTGCTTGGGTCAGGTACAAATTCTGCATTCAGGGATTGCGCTCTGAGAGTGTTTGACCCTCAGCAGGGACAATGCACAGCAGGGACCGAGGGGATTCCTGAGCCACTGTGCAGGAGTCCAGACTCTGGCTCTTGGCTGAACTCGGCAAAGTTCCCGTGTTTGGACAGGCTCAGGGGCTGCCCTCGGGGAACGTGGGGCTCGGGGCGGGCGCGAGCGGGCAACGGACAAACGGACACGGGGACAAACGGCCCCGGAGCTTCAGTTGCAGCAGCGGCAGCGGCAGCAGCGGCAGCAGCAGCGGAAGCAGCGGCAGCGGCAGCAGCAGCGACAGCGAGAGAAGAAACTTCAGATTCCCTTCTCCTCTCCCTCTCCCGCTGTCCCCTACCTCTCCCGCTCTCCCTTTCCCGGTCTCCCCTCCTCTCCCCGCCTCCCTCTCCCCGTGCCGGGCCGGGCCATGCCCCCGGCCCGCCCCCAGCCCCGGGCGGGGCTGCCCCGTGCCCGCCCCCGGCCGTCCCGCCGAGGTCTGGTCCCAGCCCGGCTCTGGCCGTGCTGGCGGTGGCGCTGCCGGGCGGGGATCAGTGCCTGGGGCTGGGGTGGTATTGCCGGCTTTTGGCTCCGCCTGGCCCGAGCCCGAGCCCGACCCCGGCCCCGGTCCCGGCCCCGGCCCCGGCCCCGGCCCCGGCTCCTCCCGGGGCCCGCGGAGGACACACGCGGCCCCGCCGCTCCCGCCGCCTCCGCTGCGCCTTGCCCGGCCCGAGCTCCGCCGCTCGGCAGCGCGGCCCCCGGCCCCGAGCCGCCGCTCTCTTGTTCCAGAGAGCGAACGCCGGGGGATGGCCGGGCCGGGGCGGGTGAGGTGCGCTCGGGGGCCGTTGCTGGCCCCGGGCCGAGCGCTGACAGCCGCGTCCCGCCCGCAGGGAAGGCACAGCAGCGCCTGAAGGAGCGGTACCGGCTGGGCTCGCTGCTGGGCCGGGGCGGATTCGGCAACGTCTTCGCAGCAACGCGGCTCTCGGACGGCGCCCCGGTGAGCGGCGGGGCCGGCGGCGGGCGCAGGAGGAGGGGGTGGAGGAGGAGGAGCAGGGGGCAGGAGGCGGGAGGAGGATGGCACTGGGCAGGGTGGACAGCGAGCTGAGCCCTGTTCTGCACTTGCCTTGCAGGTGGCCATCAAAAGGGTGCCACGGTACTGTGTCCATCACTGGGGTGAGCTGGTGAGTGAGCGAGGTGCTGTGCTGGGCAGGGATGAGCTGAGGCCCGGCAGGGTAGGGGCTGCCAGGACGCCTCGAGGGAGAGCGGGCATGGGGTCAGAGCAGGGCGCAGAGCATCCCGGGCTGGCTGAGGGCTTCCTGACCCCCGGCACGGCATCAGGCCCACTGACGGCATCGTGCTCCTCCCGCAGCCCAACGGCACCAGCGCTCCCCTGGAGATTGTGCTGCTGGACAAGGTGTCCAGTGGCTTCTCCGGCGTGGTCCAACTGCTGGAGTGGGTTGAGCTCCCCAACGACATCTTGATGGTGCTGGAGCGCCCGGAGCACTGTCAGGACCTGCACCATTTCATTCGGGCACGGGGATTCCTGTCCGAGGGGGTGGCGCGGCAGCTGTTCCGGCAGGTGCTGGAGGCCGTGCGGCACTGCACCAGCTGCGGGGTCCTGCACAGGGATATCAAGCCAGCGAACATCCTCGTTGACCTGGCCACCGGGCAAGCCAAACTGATTGATTTCGGCTGTGGCACCTACCTGCAAGAGACAGCCTACATTCGCTTTGCAGGTGAGCCTACACAGGGGTGTGCTCCTGGTTCTGGTATCTCATGGCCCAGCATCTCAGGGCCCAAGCTGGGTGTGGCAGCGGGGATTCTCCCTTTTGCTGCCCTTCATGGCCCTGAGATTTCAGCTGAGTTGGGTTTGAGCAGGGCTGGGTGGGGAGCCAGCTTCCAGTCCTGCTGGCAGCCTTTGCCCACCACTCTGCCCAGGATTGGGGCTGGGGCAGCCAGCCCAACAAAAACACCCGTAGGTGAGGGTAGCAGAGGTGGGGGGGCCTGGAACCTGTGCCCTAGCCAGTTTGGTGTACAGGTGAGAAGGGCTTGGGCTCCTCCACTCACCTGGTTTGTTCTGGGTTTGTTTTTTGGGGCAATGTAGGCAGGGAGGATGAAGGCATGGTTTTCCCTCAGCACTAAGTGTGTTTCTGTCATGGTTGGGCCTTGCCAGGGCTTCTGCTGCCCTCTTCCAACACCGATGGCTTCTTTTCCAACCCCATGTGTTGGAAAGATGGGCAGTGGGTCAACCTGCGTACCACTGGGGCAGCCCCTGCACGCCCAGGGATGCTGGGGCCAGCCTCTGGGAGCAGCAGCATCCCCCTGATGAGCTCCATCTGTATTCCATAGGAACACCATCATACAGTCCCCCGGAATGGACCCATTTTGGCTGGTACTATGGCAAGCCAGCTACCATCTGGTCCCTGGGTATCGTGCTGCACCAGATGGTCTGCGGGGAGCACCCTTTCAGGAGGGACCAGAACATCAGCTGGGACCATCAGCTCTCGCTGCCACAACGGCTCTCTCCAGGTGGATCCTCATCTCTGGGCATGGGTGCAATACCAGTGCTGGGAGACAGCAGCGGGCTCAGGAGCATCCCGCTCTGGCAGCTGCTGAGGAGGTGGCACATGTCCTGCTCTCCTGCTCGCCTCCAAAACAGGGAACTGATGGGAAAGTTTAGGCCCAGCTCTGAGCACATCCAGCATGGAGTGGGCAGGGAATGGTTGGGCAAAGCCAACAGGAGCCTTCTCCAACTGACCAGTGGTTTCTGGTTTCTCTGCCCAGAATGCCAAGATCTGATCAGGCGGTGTTTATCCATGCTGGACTGGGACAGACCCTCATTAGAAGAGGTGTTCTGTCATCCTTGGATGCAGGATATTCATCTGCCATAGAAGAAGGGAGAGAGCCACAGGCACACTGTGCTGCAGGGCCCCGGTAAGTTACAGCTCCACACCTGCCTTGGCCATCAGAAGCAAAGGAACCCCAGACTTTTTTGTCCTGCCTGTGTCACTGCCCAGGGCTCATCAGATGGGAGCACACAGCCCTTGTGCTGGAGCTGAGCTGCTCTGCCCAGCACTGGTGGCCACCATCCAAGCTGGTTTTGCTTGTCCTGGTTCCCTGACAGCTGGGGCCCTGGACAGAACCCTGACAGCCTGGTCGGAGCCCAGGGAAGTAGAAGGAGCCCCCAGAGAAGCTGTACCAGGTGGGGCTGCTGCTGCAGGAGACAGCGAGGATCACATCAAGGATGACAGCCTCTTCCTGGACCTGGCCACTGGTAAGCTTAAGATGATGGACTTCAATTCTGGCACCTTCTTCAAAGCCTGGCTGCACAGCAAATTTACAGATGAGTCCACATGCAGGGGGATGCTCCCAGATTTGGGCATTGCACAGCCTGGCCTCAACCCAAAAGTTCCCACCCCACTCATTGCTGGGATGGATGCAACTAATTCTTCAGTCAGCTGCCCAGCTGCTTTTGGCAGGGCTGGGGGCATGGGCTGGGGTGGGTATGAAATGGGAGTGGGCTCCTGGCCCTGCCAACAGCCCCCAGCACCCACTGTGCCCCGGGCTGGGGCTGGGGCAGCCAGCCCAACACAAACAAACCCCTGTGGTGGGAGCAGAGGTGGGACTCCAGAACCTGTGCAGGGGCTGCTTTGCTGTGCAGGCAAGGAAGGGCTTGGGCAGCTCCACTGCCCTTGTTTGCTTTGGGATCACGGTTATTGTGGGGGACAGTGCAGGGGGAAGGGAGAAAACCTGGGCTTTGCTCACACATGGCTGGGTTTTTCCCTGGCTTGCAGGGCTTGGGCCTTCCTCAATCCCCTCACAGAGCTATGATTTTTCCCTTTGTTCTTTTTTTCCCTTTTTGTCTGTAATCTATTTTCAACAATTTGTTGTTTGTTTTTCTAGAGGAAGCATTCTGGTTGGTCCAGTCTGGATCGGGAAGTTCTTGGGAGCAGCTGCGGCGTGGATGGGCCGTGCCCTTGGAGCAGGCTGAGGACATCGTTTGGGACCAGCTTTTTTTCCAGCCATGGATGGCATGAGGTGGGTCCCCGTCTGCTTGGCAGGGTGGGCTCAGAGCTTTTGGGAGATGGCAGCGAGCACAGGAGCATCCTGCTCTGGGCAGCTGCTGAGCAGGTGGATGTGCCATGGCTGGCTGCAGGCTGGGCACATGTCCTGCCCTCCTGCCCTGCTCCCAAAGGCAGCACTGATGGGCAGCTCTGGGCACTGCTCTGGGCACAGCCAGCATGGCCTGGGCACCACGGGCAGCTGGGACAAGGGGACAGGAGCCATCAGCTGACGGGCAGTTTCTGCTTTCTCTCCTTGCAGCCGGGCTCTGCGGATGCTGAGGCTGCTCTGGGCTCTGCCAGGGCTCTGCTGGAGCTCAGCACGGGGCCGGAATCAGCCAAAGAAGAAATGGTGTCACCTGCAGCACAGACTTGCTTGAGCATTTTGGCAACACAGCTCAAGTTTGCAGAGTGTACATCTCCAAGGGAAAACATGACACCTCCCAAAAATTAAACTTGTTCAATACCTTCTGAAATGAAATCAATCTGGGAGGACTCCAAATGACATTTTTCAGCTTGCTCAAGCTGTAGCTCAGCCCTTCTCTGAACAGTTCTCTCCCCCACCTGCCTTTTACTTCTCAACTGCTCCCTTTTTTTCCCCCCAGTGAATTCCCAGCCCATTGCTGTCTCCATCACTCTGTTGCCTATCTTGATGCCTCTGACCACAAGGAAGGCCGAGCCCCAGGTTTAGGGACTCATGCTGTCACTGGCTGAGGAGCAGCAATGTCTCAGAGGTCTAGTGTCATTTTAGTATCGTTCAGAGCCACTCTCCAGCCCTCAGCTCTCCTCACTGCTGAGTTCCCACTCCCTTTTCCTTGTCCTTGCAGCTGGATGAGCTCTGTGAATCCCCTTGAGCCTCCCCACTCTTCCCAGCCAATGCACCCACCTCAGTGAGGCTGAAGCTGAAGCTTCTCTGTCTCCTCTGGCACACCAGTCCAGTCCCCTGTGTGGGGAGCCCCAGCCCCAGAGCACAGCACACAGCAGTGCAGTACGGGCTGGAGCAGCTGCCCTGTAGCCCTGGCTTGGCTGTTTGTGGCAGCTGAATGCTCTCTGTTTCCAGCTGTCCCTGCAGGATGGCCCCAGGGCAGAGCCCAGCCGGGCTCCCACTGCAGCCCCTGGAGCTTGGGGCAGACAGTGCTCCCAGAGCTGAGGTTGATGGGGAGCAGCCGGAGCTGTGCCTCACACTCAGTGCTGGCAAGTGTTGTGTTCTCATCTCCTGCAGCCTGAGGGGAAAACAACCTGTGCTGCCAGGCCAGCACTGCCCCTCTGGGCAGGGAGAAGGCTGAATGGCTTTCCCATTCCAGAGGATCCTGCACTGAGCCTTGGCAGGGCCTGGCAGGGCTGGAGCCGGGTCTGGCCTGCTGTCCAGGACTCGCTGCCCACCAACCGCCCCCACCCACCATACTCCATCCTCCAGAGACAGAAGGGTCTGTGTGTGCCAGGGGCTCTTGGATGTCTCTGTATCCATGGACAGAAGGGTCTGTGTGTGCCAGGGGCTCTTGGGTGTCTCTGTATCCATGGGTATGGGATGAACACGGACAGTGAAAGTGTCAATCACGTTGCTTGCACACTCCTTCCTTTGTACACAAGACAAATCCATGCACACCCCCACATATTGGTATATTAATAGGATAGGGATGGATAGAGATTTCCCACAGAGCTCTAACTTTGGCATAACTCGCCATTTAACTGGTGGCCAGGAGATTTTTTCCCCAGCTCTGTGTGAGAAGGTGTCCCAGAGCTGAAGGAGCAGCATTCAGAAGCAGTTTCAGGATTTCTAGGCAGGAAGTGGAGCTCACAACCATCCATATAACTCACCATATTCATCAGGTTGGGCTGCTGCTTCTCTAGGAATATGGCCCAACGCAGACATGAGACTTGGAAAAATCCCAGCTCTCTGTGGGCTTGTGCAAAAGGGGGAGCAGCACAAACACTTTGTGCCTGCCTGGGGGCACAAGGTCCAAGGAGCTTTGGTGGCAGAGGGTGACCTGGGCTGGTGGCAGGCGAAGTTCCATTCCATGACATCTCAGAGTGGCACAGGACAAAGGTCCAAGTACCCCCAACCCCACTGATGAAGTCCTTGGAGTGCTGCACATCCTCTAGGAAAAGCTGCTGTCACACAATCCATTGGGATTTATAACTTTCATTTCTAACACTTTAAATCCAAATTCCAAACTGCAATATTTTTACACTCAAGACACAGTCATACACAATCCATCTTTCAATTTCTTATTGATTCAACCACAATTTAAAATTACTTAATATTGCAAACAAAACCCAGAATCTTTTAAAAAAGTGATGTTGATGTCAGTAAGATAGATCCATGCCAAAGTAACTGAGTTCTCTTTTTAAAAATACCAGTTCCCTCTTAATCCAAAGTTAGAGAAGATTTTCACTACACGTTTGTTTTTTGTTTTTATATTTCATATTTTTTTATTTTTTCCTTTTTTAACAGAAAAATCATCCTAAAAAGGAATGTACAGCAAAAAGAGAAACATTTCTGATAAACAATGAAAATGTAGGCTCCTCCTCTGTTTACTTTTCTCAGGATACCCTGAAGAAAAAAAGCTAGCAGATATGAGCAGAGGTGTGAAGTGTTTCCTTTGGACTAAGCTGGAGTTCAGCACTGCTGACATCCTGATCCAGTCAAGAGCTGCAGAATTCTTTTGCACATTTTGAACTCTGTGTTTGTAGGCACAGCACCTGCAGTGCCAATGCAGCAATGCACATGAATAACTCTGTTATTCCATCTCAGAATTTGGGCTCTACCCCAGCACGAGGTGCTGCAGCCCTTTGCTCCTGGTTCCCGTGTGGAGCAGCTCCCTTCCTGCTGGCTGAGCTGCTCAGGCAGAGCCCGGCAGCTCCTGGCCCTGCAGGGCTGAGGCTTTTCCCCACTGCTGGGCACAGACTGACAGAGCAGCACTGCTGAACACGGGCACACAGAGGGACCAGGAGCAGCTGCCTTTGACCACCTGAAGCTCCAAGGCCCAAACTCTGAGCAGCCAGGGCTGGAAGAGACTCGCAGGCTCCCTGGTGGCTGTGCTGCCCCACTTGTGCCCGGCCCAGCTTTGCTTGGGGCAGAGGGAGAACAAGGGGCAGCTCCCTCCCAGCCCAGCCCAGGGACCCCTCCAGCCCCAGGGCTTGGGGCACTGTCAGCACCTGCTGCTCCAGCCACCGCTCCTGCTGGCCCTGACAGCAACACCCAAACCGGGGCTGATCCCGAGGGAGCAGCAGCAGGGCCTGGATCTGATCCCTGACTCTGGGCCAGGGCTGGACAAATGACCCCACAGCAGCAGCAGCAGCAGCAGCAGCAGCAGCACATGGAGCTGACTTTCAGCACAGCCCCTGCCACTCTTCCCTCCCGTGTGCAGCGGTGTCACAGCAGCCTGAGGCACCTGGGAGCCCCCAGTGCCAGCAGGACTTGAGATGGCAGCTCTGGGCTCCTGGAGATTGTGCAAAGAACAGAGCTGGGGACTCCCTGTCCATGGGGAGCTTCCAGATGGAAAAGGCTGCTGTGCCCAGCCAGCTCCAAGGCCACAGCAAGGAGGGTCTCGACCACTGGATCTGTGCCAGTCCCACATTCCTGGGCAGCAGCCACTGAGCCCTGGGGGAACAGAGGGCACAGCAAGAGGGACAAAACCAGGCAAGGTCAGAGACTGGAGTGAGTCAAGACATGAGAGCAGGAACAGCTGCTCCATTGCACTCTTGGAGAAAGCTCCTGGCTGGTTCAAAGCACTGAAAGGCATGAAGGGCAAAGAGGAGGCCACAGCCAACAATGCTCCTGTTTCCACACCCTCTCCTCTCTCTGTCCCAGAAGGAATTGCATGGACTGTATTCATCTCTCTGAGTCGCCTCGTTCAGCATGAGCAGCTTAGCACCAGGAGCTGAAGGAGCTGCAGCCATAGGCCATACGAGTTGAGCACGAGGGAACTTTTGGAGTAAAGTAATGCTGCTCAAATAGACCTAGCTGAATGCAGTGGATATAATAATGGAATCACAGCATCCTTTCTGTTGGTAAAGACCTCTGAGCTCACCCAGTCGAGCTGGTCACACAGCAGTGCCAAGCCCAGCACTAAACCACGTCCCTGAAGTGCCAAGGCCTGGATAACAGCCCTGAGTGAGGCCTGAACAGCAGGCCCTGAGCCAAAGGTGGCCTCTGGATGAACCTTCCAACCAAAGGTTATCTTTGTATTTGCTCATCAATAAAATATGCATGGTCATTAGCACTGTGATAGATGTAGCCACTCATTAGTGAAACATGTATTGACCTTTCTGTATTTAGAAGCCAGACAAGGCCATGAAATCTGACATCTGGCCTTGTTTGGGGCTGAAGGATCAAAGTCACCTCCCTTGGTTCCTCCTTAGGCCCTGGTCAAACTTTGGGAGGGACCCAAGAGGAGGATGAAACCAGATGTTCCCGCACTAGAAGTGCTGTCAGTTTGTTCATTCAGCACTGTCAGAGCTGGGCCCTCTCACAGCGAGGTTGGAGCCTCACCTGTGGCTGGAGGCACCTGCAGGAATTCCCAGTGTCCAGGAGTGGCTCTGCAGCCCTTGGCTGTGACAGCTTCCCCCAGCTGCTGTGTGGATCTGGGGGATGGTGAAGCGTGAGGGGAACTGGTGCTGGATCTTTCTTAATCACTGCAGGCAATCTTTGGTGCTGATGGTTGGGTGCATTGCTGAGCTGCTCCTTTTGTGATTCTTTGCAGTTTGCATTACAATAAATCACACAATTCCTGAACTTGGTGTCTGTGTCTTTGGTTCTGACCCTGCCCACCAGCAAAACAGACACTGCAGGCCCACAGAACCAAAGGTGCCTTGTGACACTGCAGGCCTCCTGTGACCAAGGGGAGCAGAGTGACACTTTGGGCCTCATGGAACCATGGAGATCATTCTGACACTGCAGGGCCCACTGTTTTCCTCTCCCTTCCCCAGCCTAGCCCTGTCTGGCCCTGCAGCAGGAACTGCAAGCACTGGAGGTCAGGGACAGCCACTCTGGGTCTGGAATGCTCAGCAGATGCTCAGCTCGGGCAGCTCCTGCAGCCCCAGGGCCAGCCCCGCTGCCCAGCCCAGCAGCAGAGTTGGCCCCGGGGCTCCTCAGGCAGCTCCTGCTGGCCCAGGGACAGGCCAGCCTCTTGCCAGGGCTCCTCTGCACATCCACGGGCCCCTGCTCTGCTCCTGGCCCATGCCAGCTGCCCCCAGAGCCTTTCCCAGGGGAACACGTCTGTGCTGGCCCCAGCAGCCATTGCTGCAGCCCCTGCCCTGCTGCCCAGAGCCCCGAGCTGGGGCTGCTGCTCTGCAGAGCACGGGGGCTGTGCTGCCCGGGGCCCTGGGCTGCCTCTGCTGGGCTCTGCTGCTCAGCCTGGCACACAGAGGCAGCTGATGGTGCTCCCTGCACTCACCCCCTCCCACACAGGCTCTGCGGGGCATGGAGGGGGCTCAGAGGTTCCTGCCTTGTGCCGGGGCTGCCAGAGGGGCTTGGGGCTGCCCTGGATCCTCCTGGGGGAGTTCCCTGAGGATCAGAGGAGGCAGTGCCCAGACTCCTTTCCCTGGGCCTGCTGTGTCCCTGGGCTGCAGAGCTCTCCTGGCTCACAGCAGACATTCAGTCCTTGATCTCGGGGTGACCCCAGCCTGGCCAGGCCTGTGCCCAGTGAGCTCCACTCCCTGCTGCTCCCTGGCACACACTGTCCCTGCAGGTCCCCTGTGTTCTCCTGGCAGCTCCCAAGGCCCTCCAGACAAACCTTGCCCTGCCATCAGCCCGGGCACAAGCTGCAGGGCCCCAGGAAGGTTCAGCACAGACCATTCAGCATCTGATGGGCACTGGCCATCAACAAGCAAACCTGACCCAGACCTGAGTCCCCTGAAGGCCCCAGTGAGACCCTGATCTCATCCCACTGAGCCCTGGGAGAACAAGGAACACAAGGAGCCTCTTGAGAGTCCTGAGAGTGACTCTGGAGGGGAGCAAAGCCTTCCTGCCCTGCCCTCAGGAGATGCCCTTTGCTGGTGGAGCTGCTGTGCTGGAGCCCAGCTGTGTCCCAGCAGTGCCCATGGCCTGTCCCTGCCTGAGGGCACAGCACGGACACGCAGCAGGACAGTGACCAAGCTGCCAGAGCACTCCGGCCTTGCCCCCACAGCAGGGCTGGGAAGGGGAGTGTGGAGCTGGGAGGAGCAGATGTGGGGAGAGGCAAGGCCATTGTCCCTGGCCGTGCTGCTGTGCTGGGAGCCCCTTCCCTCCACCTCTGCTCACAGGCACTGCCCCTGCAGAGCCAGAGAAGGGCTGAGGAAATGCCTTGAGCACACAGCTCAGGATAGCCACTTCTTTTTATTCACATGCACAAGGAACAAGCCACCTAAAAGCCTTTGTGTTAAAAAAGAGAATATCATGTAGAAATACTCAGAGTAGTACTGCAGTATCTTATAAAAACATTATAACACCAGAAAAATAATAGGAAAAATTCCCAGTGACAAAATGGACAAATAGGAAAAAAAGGCCAAGATTGTCAAGAATTACATTCTGAAGGTTCTGAAGAAGAAAAGTTTAATGTTTCTGAAAAGATACAGTCATCATTTTCCTCAGGGCATCCTTGATCTCCTGGTTCCTCAGGCTGTAGATTAGGGGGTTGAGGGCTGGAGACACCACCAAGTACAGAACAGAGACTGAGAGATCCAGGGATGGGGACGAGATGGAGGGGGGCTTCAGGTGAGCAAAGATAACAGTGCTGATAAAGAGAGACCACAGCCAGGTGAGGGAGGCAGGTGGAAAAGGCTTTGTGCCGTCCCTGCTCAGAGGGGATCCTCAGCACAGCCCTGAAGATCTGCACATAGGAGAAAACAATGAACACAAAACAGCCAAATACCAAACAGGCACTAATTGCAATGAGCCCAAGTTCCCTGAGGTAGGATTTGGAGCAGGAGAGCTTGAGGATCTGGGGGATTTCACAGAAGAACTGGCCCAGAGCATTGCCATGGCACAGGGGCAGGGAAAATGTATTGGCTGTGTGCAGCAGTGAATAGAGAAAGGCACTGGCCCAGGCAGCTGCTGCCATGTGGGCACAAGCTCTGCTGCCCAGGAGGGTCCCGTAGTGCAGGGGTTTGCAGATGGACACATAGCGGTCGTAGCACATGATGGTCAGGAGGGAATACTCTGCTGACAGGAAGAAATACAAAAAAAAGAGCTGAGCAGCACATCCTGTGTAGGAGATGGTTGTGGTGTCCCAGAGAGAATTGTGCATGGCTTTGGGGACAGTGGTGCAGATGGAGCCCAGGTCGCTGAGGGCCAGGTTGAGCAGGAAGAAGAACATGGGCGTGTGCAGGTGGTGGCCGCAGGCTACGGCGCTGATGATGAGGCCGTTGCCCAGGAGGGCAGCCAGGGAGATGCCCAGCAAGAGGCAGAAGTGCAGGAGCTGCAGCTGCCGCGTGTCTGCCAGTGCCAGCAGGAGGAAGTGGCTGATGGAGCTGCTGTTGGAAATTTGCAGGGGCTGCACATGGGAACCTGTTCATGGAGAAAGGACAGTGACAAGTCAGGAGGGGCTGCTTTGAGCCAAACCTGGGCCATTCCCTGCAGACTGTTCCAGTGGTACTCGCTCACCCTTGTTCCTGCTCTGGGAAAACCTTCACCCAGGTCCCTGCCTGAGCTCCAGTTGTGCTGGCTGAGTGTGCCAGGAGCAGCCAGGCCTGTGCATGGGGGCTCTTGAGGAGCCATCCCTGCCCTGCTGCCCTGGGTTTGTGGCAATGGGGCAGAGGGACAAGGCTGGATATTCAGGATTTGTCAGGGGAATCACTCTTAATGGAGAAAGAATTGGTACCATCTGCACTCACACTTCTAAAGAATGTCAGGAGTTGTTTTTTGGAATTGTTTTAGAACTTCATTGCTGGCTCTCTGAGGTCAGAAATCCCCAGCATTCCTTCTGCACTCAGAGTTTGCCACTGAGAGATGGGAGAGGCAAAGGATTCCCTGTGGCAGATGGAAGGTGAGGAGCTGGATGGGTTTGTTCCCAACTGCCCTGGCTTTGCACCTTTGGCTGCAATGAGAGCACAGTCACACTCCTGAGTCACCCTGGCATAAACCAAAGCCTGCCCAGAGCAGAGGGATCCCTGAATGTCTCACCCTCTCTAAAGGGCTCTGGGCAAGGTCTCAGCACTCCCTTGTGCCAAGGACACTCACGGCTCCCTTGGCAAACCCAGCAGCATTTCCTCAGCTGTGGCAGCTCTGCCCTTCCCCATGGGACATTCAGGGAACTGCCAGAGGCTCTGGCACAGATTTGCACCCAGGAGGGCAGCTCAGAGCTTGGAAGGGCACAACAAGGAGATCCCCGGCTGTGCCCATGATGGGATCTCAGGGAGGGGGCTCAGCTCATTCCCCTTTTCCATGGACTGCTTTGCCCACAGCCCCACAGGTCCCAGGGAAGCTTGGACACCCCATTCCCATGGACAGCCCTGCCTGGCAGGAATGCCAAGGGCAGTGCCTGACTCAGCTGCTGCAAATGCCAGAGCCTCCCTGAGAGCAGCAGATAACAGTGACAATATCAGGGCATTGCAGAAACAATAGAAGATGTTGTGGTGCTGTGTCTGAGAGGGCAGGGCTGAGACAGGCGGGCACTCAGGACAGTGCTCCCTGTGCCCAGCTGTGCCCGGCACTTCCCACACACCAACAGTGCCCTCCTGCCCCAGCACTGCTCTCTTCAGCCCCCTCTCCTTGCCTGAGCATCTCCCTGGGCCTGGACATTCCCTCCTGAGAGGAGCCTTGTCCCTGCCAGCGCTCACAGAGCCCATCCCACCCTGTGTGCCCTGGCCCCGGCCCTACAGAAACCTGCCTCTGTGCCGGGCCCTGGCTGGGGCACGCTGTGTGTGCAGGTGGGCAAGGGCAGCTCAGGAGAGCCCTGCTGGGCCCTGCAGAGGTGATGCTGCTGCTGTCCAGGGCTGAGGGCCCTTTGGGAGGCTCCCAGCAGAGAGACTGACCACCCAAAGTTACAGTTCTGGAGTCTCTGTAAATGTTCAAACATTACTTTCATGATTCTGTGTGTCTCTTTCAACTCAGAATGTTTTGTGATTCTGGGATTACAGTTCCTGTTCTGCTTCTCTCATCCGTCTGTTGTCTCTAATAAAAAAAGAATAAAACTCTTGCAAAGGTGTTAGAACAGTAAAGTAAAAAGAAAAGACATTTATTGGAAGATTCCAGGTGTCCAAGTGGGAATTGGGCACAACTGATTTCAACAATTCATTAAGGTGGATTAATTAGGATATTTAACAGAAACATCCAATAGGAGATTCTGTTTCCCCAGTTACACATAGCTGCTCAACTCATAGGAGTAGGTCCAAGGGCTTCTTTGCCATCACTTTTTGTTGTGACTGCTCACATTCTGGTCAAAAAACAAAATGTTCTTCTAGTAGGGCTGCTTCCTGATAATAAGACTATACAGTATCAGGAATGTATTTATACATTCATCCTATTGTTCTAAATTCAAGGAGAAAGGTAAGGAAATGTACTAGAGATAATTATGGATTATAGTTAAAGAAGTATGTAATAATTGTTTAATTGACTTAATAAAGAGTTCAATAGAGTGATGTAAGGATTATAATTTTAAAACTATATAATAGTAATTTTCAGAGCTATTAATATATGAAAATGTATCAAAATAAAAAATCTTTTTGTCCTTACCCCAACTTTCCCATCCTTCTCCAAGCAGGAAAAGGAAAGCTCCTGATCTTTCCAGCAATGCCAGGCTTACCTTCCTTGGGCAGTGTCCCCCGGAGCTGTGCCCAGGCTGCTCTGGAGCTGGGAGCAGCCCTGCCCCACCCAGCCCCTCTCAGCAGCAGCACCTGCCCTGCTCAGGGTGGCTCCTTCCCTCCACAGCTTCTCCCCAGCGCTGGGATCAGCTCCCCCGGCCAGCTGAGAGCTGTCCCTGGCAGGCAGCAGAGTCCCTGCCCCAGCACAGTGCCCTGGGCTGCAGGAGCTTGCTCTGCAGGACAGCCCTGGGCACCCCTGGCTGCTCTGCACAAGAGACAATCAGAGAATGTACTCACAGGGTCCGTAGGCATTGGGATGTTCCAGCTTGAGGAGATCACTCCAGGAGCTGCAGCTGCATTGTCCTGGAGCCAGAGGTTCCTGTGCCAAGGGCTGGCAGTGATTCTGCCCCAGGCACTTCCCAGCACCTTCCCAGCCCTGACTGATTGAAGCTCTCTGTGCCTCTGGGCTGTGCCCGGGCTGGCTGCAGGCAGTGCCCCAGCCCTGCTGGGCTGGCAGAAGAGCTGCTCATCAAGAGAAATGTGCTTTTGAAGCTCTGCTTGCTTACCAGGAGCTGCCTCTGTGCCAGGAGCCCAGCCCAGCTCAGCAGCACAGACACAGCACAAGGACTTTAATGACCCTCTGGGGCTTTGTGCTCAGGCCCTGAACATCAGTCCCTCAGAGGCAGCTGAAGAAACCTCTCCAGAACTCCAAGTCAGAATCCAACTCCAAACTTTCTTGGACTTTTAATGGGTCCCACTGAGGTACACGACTCAGAAAGTGTCCACAGGTCCCAGGCAGAGCAGAGAACTGGAGGCACTGATGACAGGTGGGGACAAAGAGAAGCCAAGTCTTGGTGGCCTGGGGCACAGCAGCAGGGTCTGTGCCAGCAAGGGCTGGGAGGAGACACCTTGTCCTGAGGCCCTGGGGCCTCCTGGCACAGCCCCAGCCAGGCTGGGCAGTGTCAGCCCCTTGTCCTGCCCTCAGCATCCCCCCCTAGCCCACATCCCAGTGGCCTCAGGGATCTGCTGGAAGGAGTCCCTGGGGAGCCTTGCTCAGCAATGGCCCTGGGGGCTCCTGAATGTCCCAGGGACTGCAGGTTTTTCAAAGGACTTTGGGTTTGGCTTTTGCCTTGGACTCTCTGAGAGTTTTGTGCAATCATGGCCTCCAATTATCTGCTGTAATTAGTCCCTGGAGAGGCTTTGTCAGTAACAACACTCAGTGGGGGTCATTAATACTTCAAGGTACTTCAGTTATTTTAAGGCACTCGATGTTTCCCTTTTGATACAGACTCTGTGAGAGGTTTGTGCAATCATGGCCCCAATTATCTGCTTTAACGAGTCCCTTGAGAGCTTTGTACATTCAGTGGGGCTCATTAATACTTTGAGGTACTCAAGGTTTTTAAAGTACTTTGGATTTTCCTTTTCACACTGAGTCTTTGAGAAGTTTTTGTGCCATCCTGGCTCCCAATTCTCTCCTCCAAGGAGTCCATGAGGAGCCTGTGTTGGGATGGAACTCAGTGGGACCCATTCATGCCTTGAGACACACTTTGGGGTTTTCTTCTGACTTTGACTCCTGGACAGGTTTGTACAATCTCCTCTCAGGTCCTGAGGTTCCAGGGCTCAGCTCCAAATGCACCATGGGGCTTGTTAGCATCAAGCAAGTCCTGAGAAACCATGGCTCTGCCTTGATGTACCTCTGCTCTAGTGCAGTTCATTAGGAGGGTTTACTTTTTCAGTTATGGAGAAATATTTCAAAGAGCTTCTAGCAAGTATGTATTCCTATTTTAAAGGGTGTCTTTTATGGCTGTTCTTATTACACAAGAGGTGATTGCAGCATTCAGTGACTGATATTGATCCAGCAGGGACTCTCCTAAGGAGCTCTGGCCTGCTCAGAGAAGCTGTGCCTTGAGCTCTGACCCAGTGTGGACAACCTTGCTCCACATTCCCCAAGCCCATTTTGTCTCTCTTCAGTCACCAGGGACCTGCTTTGCTCAGAGAACTGGCTGTACACAGCCAAAGAGGGGTCATCTTCTTTTGTATTTTGAACCAATCTAAAACTCCTGAGTTTCCCCATTGAAAACAGACATCCTCCTCAAGTGTGTGCCAAGCCCAAGCTGCCACCAAGGAGGTTCCCCTTCCCTAAGGCAGAACCCTGCAAGGAATGTTTTAGACACACAGGAAGTTCTGCAATAAACACAAATCCAGAGTTTGCTCAGGGCAGAATTAGACCAATTCCTGACGGACAGGCCAGCTTTGAACTCCTTGCAGCTGAAAGCTCCGAGTTGGGAGGTGTGGGAGGGACCCAGGAGTGAGGGAAGGGAAATGCAGAGCACCCAGCAAGTGCTTCTGTGCAGACAGGCTGTGGGGAAGGGCACTGCAGAGCTGCCCTGGGCCAGCTGTGAGGGTGGATCATCATCCCAGTCTGCACTGGGCCATTACAAGACACTGTTGGATGGACACTGCACCGACCCCAGCGCGCCAGCCCCTTGCTCAGGGCTGGTGTCACTGCCCAGAGCCAGAGGGGATCCCTGGCTGGGGGCTTGTGCCATGGCCACCTGCCCTGTGCCGCGCTGGCCGCTCAGGCACCAGGAACCAGCAGCAAAGGGCACTGCCAGGGCCAAAGGCCAGCTCAGCCAGACAGAAAGGGGCAGTGCTGGCACTGTTTCCATGGCAGCCCTCACTGGGGGTGACACCTGGGTCACCTGTCCTGGCAGCGTCCATGGAAAGCCCTGTCAGGGACTGAGGGCACAGACACTGGCACTGAGACACTGCTGGGCCGGGTGCTGAGCACAGGGCTGAGCACGCAGAGATGGTTTTGTTCTTGCTGAGCTGCAACAGAGCCAAGGCCTGTCCTGCCCCTCCTCCAGCCACCCTGGGCAGGGGCTGGGGCTGTGGGGAGCTTGGCAGGGGACACAGCCAGGACAGGTGACCCCAACTGACCCCGGGGATACCCCAGACCACAGGACATCATTCTCAGTGTATGAAGTGCGGGGAACAAGGAGGAAGGGGGGAATGTTGAAGTGAGGGGTTTTGCCTTCCCAGGTAACTCTTAGGCAAGAGGGGGCCCTATTTCACCACTGGGCAGGGTCAGTACCAAAGACACAGACACCAACTTAAGGAATCCTGTAATTTATATAATTCACAGCTGCAAAGAATTACAAAAGGATAATCTCAGCAAAGGACATAATCGTGAGCAAAGAATTACAAAAGAAGTTCAGCAATCCAGTGCACAACAGTCATTACCAACATTGATTGCCTGTAGTGATTAAATAAAGATCCATCACCAGTTACCCTCAGACTTTACCATCACCCAGATCCACACATCAGCTGGGGCAGACAAGGACTGCAGAGCCACTCCCAGACACTGGGAATTCCTGCAGGTGCCTCCACCTTTGCAGGCAAGGAGCCTCCAAGCCCGCTGTGAAAGGACACAGCTTTTACACTGTCAAACAAACAAGCTGACATCACTGCTAGTGTGAGAACATCTGGTTTCCTTCTCCTGATTGGTTTCTCCCAAAGCCTGGCCAGGGCTCAAGGAGGAATCAAGGGAGTTGACTTTGATCCTTCACTCCCAAACAAGGCCAGATGGGGCCTTGTCTGGTTTCTGAATACAGAAATAGAAATCCATGTCTTATCAAGGAACACATCCACTGATCATGTTGTTAATAATGCTTTGTTAGGGAGTGGATACAAATATAACATTTGGTTGGAAGGTTCATCTAGAGATGAACTCTGCCTCCGGGCCTATTTAGGCCTTGATCCCAGCCTGTTCAGGCCTTGCTACTTGGATGGGCCCTGAGAGCTACAATGAACTACAACCTTCATAACCATTCTTTCAATAACACAGTTTAGATTTAGGTATTAGGCATAAACGCATCTCCCCTTGTGCTTCAATTAAGTGCTGTTACATTTCATTACTCAGAGCTATTCACATTCCTTTTCAAACATGCCTAAAGAGTTGCTACTATTCTCTCTTCTGTATCAAATGCCTCTCTTTTCTTGAGAC
The DNA here is from genome assembly GCF_036417665.1 of Passer domesticus. Lineage (NCBI taxonomy): Eukaryota > Metazoa > Chordata > Aves > Passeriformes > Passeridae > Passer > Passer domesticus. The sequence goes on along the minus strand of NC_087481.1, from coordinate 7,458,991 downwards.
TGTCTCTTTTAAGACAAGTCTCAATATTCCACTTCCCATCACAAAGTGTCACAACAACTCGAACATGGAATGTCAGAGTGCACACCAAGTGCACACACTGCAATGATGACAGACACTGCCACAAATGCATTTCACAGCAGCCTCCTTTGGTAGCCATGAAGCCAATCCCACCAAGAAGAATTTTCTTCTTTCTGCCACTCTTCTCCTGCTCTGTCTGTCAAGGTGATTGCTGACTGTTGGCCTTCAAACCCATCACTGACAGCAGTGCAACATTCCTGTCCCATGACAGCCCAGGCTCCTCCTTGGCCAGCAAGCAGATAATCCAAGGCCATGCGGTTCTGTGGAGTCCCCATTTGTATTTGTTGGAGCCCATAGGATGTGCTTATTGGACATTTTAACAGCATTATGTGCTACTTCTTCTAATAATCCATCCAGTGTACTCCACAGGACGGGGCAGCACACATGGAGCACAGGACGAACCAGAATCTTTTGCTTTCTGAAACCCAAGGCACTCCTTGGGAGGAAAATGTTCTCTAGGCTCCAGGTCTTCCTTGTGGTTGTTGCTGAAGGACCCTAAATGGTGGCGCTGCAGCCAGGAGTGGGGTAACACTGACACCGACCAGCTCCAGCAGCCCAAGCTCTACTGACATTGGGAGTGATGGTAAAGCACAGAAATCCCCTCACACTGTGGCCTCTGTAACTAGAACAGGCTTCGGTTCTCCTGAAGGGAAATCTTAGTGAGTCCTGTCAAACGGACCATTGTATTCCTGTGTTTTCTTGAACTGTCCCTTCACTGACAGTTATGAGTCAGAGCCCATGGACTGAGTTCTGGCCAGCCCACAGGGTGGGCCCTCCAAGGGAACCCCATTCCTCCCAGCTTCAGCTGAGAACAAACACAGAAATTAGTGACATGGAGTAATTTGGCTACCCTGATCTTGAAATTTTCAGAACTAATCATTAAATTTTGATGACTAATCCCTTGGTGAAACACTGGTGGTGTTTGTGGCAAACAAAGATTCTGGCTGATTATCAGGGTACAACCTCCAGACATCAATAGTACTTTAGTGACACTGTTCTTCATTCTTTTTTCTCAATCTCATTTGCTCATTTGAGTTAGGAACAATAATTCTGTTGTCCATGGAGCTGGAGCCTTTTTAACTCCAGAATAACGCTCCCAAGTCCTTTGCTGTTCAGCTTTACCATGTTGTCTGTGGCTAACAAGGCTTGGTGGGCCCTTTCCCCTTTGGCTGGAAGGGGGCCGGGTCCCAGTCCCTGAGGGCACCCAGGCTCCTGGATGGAATTTGTGTGCAAGTCCCTCGGTGTCACAGCAGCCTTCACAGGGAGCCCCTTGGATCAGAGCATTTTCCAAAGGGGCCATTGGGGCAAACAGGGAGATTTGGTCTGGCAGGATGGGTAAAACAGTATCCTGTAATACCTACTTGTTCTCACACAGAATACTTGGCTGCAGGGACATATTCCCATTGTTCCTGCCCAGGTTTCAGGATTCAGTATTATCTTTCTTAGAGCTGTTCCTTCAGCTGCCTCGGGAGGGCCTTTTGGCCTCTGGGCACACAATCTGGCTCCTTTATTAGGACTGCTGGATCCAAACCCTTTATCTCCACAAATGGTAATGACTGGAGGTGGATCTCCTTTTTTCACAATTGTGCTTAAAATTCCAATATCAATAATTGTGCCACCCTGTCATGAGGTTGAATAATCCAATCTTATTGACAATTGTTTAACAGAATTACTATAATTTTTCCTTTATATTCTGCATCAATTCCTCCTTTCCTCCTGCCATGACATGAACACTTTTCAAGGCCAAGCTCCAAGCGAGCAGTTACCAAACCAAAGTGTCCTGGAGGAATCTGAATTCCTGTCTCAGTATTGATAGCTTTCATTTGCTTTGGATTTATCCTAATTAATTCCAATGCATGAAGGTCCAGCCCTGCAGCCTCTGGGCTGGCCCTGCCAGGGGCCATCACACTCACAACAATTTCCCAGGCAGTCCAAGTCTCACTGCCCATGATTGTAGGTGCAAATTGGGTGCAGCTGTGCACAGCCAGAGGTTTGCATTTCCCCAGTGGGCCATTGTTAAGGGCATGGAGCACATCTGGGAGATGGGTTCTCCATGGGGACAGGTTCCCATCTCCTCATTTGCTCAACTGCTCTTTTAACAACCCCTTCACCTGTTCAACAAATCCTGCAGCTTGAGGATAGTCTGGTACATGAAAAACCCTGCAGTCTTAATCACGGTATTTTTCACAGTAACAGACAAAGCACTCTGCATCACAGTATCAGAAAACCCTGTAAAAATAGACAATTTTATCCCCTCCTCCTTTTTTCATTGTATACAATCTCACAAAGTTTACCTCTGACATTAGGGTCCTGGCCAATCCTTTTCTGTAGAGTGTTTAATGTTACATCCCTGAGCAGCCAAAGCTACCAAATTAGTATTGTCAGCACTATTTCACATTATTACTATTTTATACATAGATATAGATATTGATATAGAAATATAGATATAGCTAGATAGGTATAGACATACATATAAAATAGATATATATCTATATATATATATTAAGGTCTTATTATACTATAAATATGTACATGGTTATTTATCATATTAATATTTCACTTGCACAAATGCATCGGAGCTCAAGATTAAAACCTTCTGTTGCTCCATGTGGGAGCATTCCAACAATAACTGTTCCTTCTGAAGGTGCTGTTTCCAATGTACTGTTAACAAATTCATCTTTGTCTGCCCAAACCCACAAGTTCTTTTCCTTTTCAGTATGCAATTTTTGGATACATTTTAAGACATCCAGGGGTTCAGCTTATTTTAACCAACTGCCCCACTGCTCACATGGTGCTGCGACCTCAGCCCGCTCCGGAGCCAGAGAACTCCAGGGAAGGGCTTCCCATCTGGGAATTTCCGATGGCACTGACTCCTCACATTTACATTTAACAAGAGACATTTTGCTGTGATCTGGCCAGACTGTGCCAGTTTTGTTTTACCAGTGGGCAGGGTCAGCACCAAAGACACAGACACCAACTGAAGGAATCAGTGTCATTTACTGCAGCTCAAAGCAGCAAAGAATCACAAAAGGAGCAGCTCAGCAATGCACCCAACCATCACCACCAAAGATTGCAGCAGTAATTAAGAAAGATCCAGCACCATTTACCCTCAGACTTCACCATCCCCCAGATCCACACAGCAGCTGGGGGAAGCTGTCACAGCCAAGGGCTGCAGAGCCACTCCTGGACACTGGGAATTCCTGCAGGTGCCTCCAGCCACAGGTGAGGCTCCAACCTCGCTGTGAGAGGGCCCAGCTCTGACAGTGCTGAATGAACAAACTGACAGCACTTCTAGTGTGGGAACATCTGCTTTCATCCTCCTCTTGGGTTCCTCCCAAAGCCTGTCCAGGGCCTAAGGAGGAACCAAGGGAGGTGACTTTGATCCTTCAGCCCCAAACAAGGCCAGATGTCAGATTTCATGGCCTTGTCTGGCTTCTAAATACAGAAAGGTCAATACATGTTTCACTAATGAGTGGCTACATCTATAACAGTGCTAATGACCATGCATATTTCATTAATGATCAGATACAAAGCTAAGCTTTGGTTGGAAGGTTCATCCAGAGGCCACCTTTGGCTCAGGGTCTGCTGTTCAGGCCTCACTCAGGGCTCTTGTCCAGGCCTTGGCACTTCAGGACATGGTTTAGTGCTGGGCTTGGCACTGCTGGGTGACCAGCTCGACTGGGTGAGCTCAGAGGTCTTTTCCAACAGAAAGGATTCTGTGATTCAGTGATTCTATCTGCTGAATTCAGCTAGGTCCATGTTAGCAGCACTCATTTGCTCAGAAAGTCTCCTCTTGCTCAGCTCTTGTGGCCTGAGGCTTCAGCTCCTTCAGCTCCTGGTGCTAAGCTGCTCATGCTGAACGAGACGACTTGGAGAGAAGAACACAGTCCATGCAATTGCTTCTGGGACACAGAGAGGGGAGGATGTGGAAACAGAAGCATTGTTTGTTGTGGCCTCCTCTCTGTCCTTCACACCTTTCAGCACTCTGAACCAGCCAAGAGCTTTTCCAAGAGTGCAATGGAGCAGCTATTCCTGGTCCCAGGTCTGGTTCTCTCCAGTCTCTGACCTTGCCTGGTTTTGTCCCCCTTGCTGTGCCCTCTGTTCCCCCTGGGGCTCGGTGGCTGCTGCCCAGGACTGTGGGACTGGCACAGATCCAGTGGTCGAGACTCTCCTTGCTGTGGCCTTGGAGCTGCCCGGGCACAGCAGCCTTTTCCTTCTGGAAGGTCCTCATGGACAGGGAGTCCCCAGCTCCATTCCTTGCACAACCTCCAGGAGCCCAGGGCTGCCATCTCAAGTCCCTGCTGGCACTGGGGGCTCCCAGGTGCCTCAGGCTGCTGTGACACTGCTGCACACAGGAGGGAAGAGTGGCAGGGGCTGTGCTGAAAGTCAGCTCCATGTGCTGCTGCTGCTGTGGGGTCATTTGTCCAGCCTTGGCCCAGAGTCAGGGATCAGATCCAGGCCCTGCTGCTGCTCCCTCGGGATCAGCCCCAGTTTGGGTGCTGCTGTCAGGGCCAGCAGGAGCGGTGGCTGGAGCAGCAGGTGCTGACAGTGCCCCAAGCCCTGGGGCTGGAGGGGTCCCTGGGCTGGGCTGGGAGGGAGCTGCCCCTTGTTCTCCCTCTGCCCCAAGCAAAGCTGGGCCGGGCACAAGTGGGGTAGCACAGCCACCAGGGAGCCTGCGAGTCTCTTCCAGCTCTGGCTGCTCAGAGTTTGGGCCTTGGAGCCAGGGGTGGCCAAAGGCAGCTGCTCCTGGTCCCTCTGTGTGCCCCCGTGTTCAGCAGTGCTGCTCCATCAGTCTGTGCCCAGCAGTGGGGAAAAGCCTCAGCCCTGCAGGGCCAGGAGCTGCCAGGCTCTGCCTGAGCAGCTCAGCCAGCAGGAAGGGAGCTGCTCCACACGGGAACCAGGAGCAAAGGGCTGCAGCACCTCGTGCTAGGGCAGAGCCCAGATTCTGAGAGGGAATAACAGAGTTATTCATGTGCATTGGTGCATCAGCACTGCAGGTGCTGTGCCTGCAAACACAGGGTTCGAGATCTGCAAAAGAATTCTGCAGCTCTTGACTGGATCAGGATGTCAGCAGTGCTGAACTCCAGCACAGTCCAAATGAAACACTTCACACCTCTGCTCATATCTGCTAGATTTTTTTCTTCAGGGTATCCAGAGAAAAGTAAACAGAGGAGGAGCCGACATTTTCATTGTTTGTCAGAAATGTATCTCATTTTGCTGTACATTCCTTTTGTAGGACGAGTTCTCTGTTAAAAACATTGGACAAAAAAGAAAATAAAAAAACATGAAAGATAAAAACAAAAAACAAATGTGTAGTGAAAATCATCTCTAACTTTGGATTAAGAAGTAACTGATCTTTTTAAAAAGAGAACTCAGTTACTTTGTAAAGGTTCTGATGGCATGGATCCATATTACTGACCTCAGCATCACTTTTTAAAAAGATTCTTGGTTTTGTTTGTAATATTATGTTATTTTAAATTGTGATTGAATCAATAGGAAATTGAAAGATTTATTATGCATTTATGCATTACTGTGTCTTGAATGTAAAAATATTGCAGTTTGAAATTTGGATTTCAAGTGTTGCAAATGAAAGTTATAAATCCCAATGGATTGTGTGACAGCAGCTTTTCCTAGAGGATGTGCAGCACTCCAAGGACTTCATCAGTGGGGTTGGGGGTACTTGGATCTTTGTCCTGTGCCACTCTGAGATGTCATGGAATGGAACTTCACCTGCCTCCAGCCCAGGTCACCCTCTGCCACCAAAGCTCCTTGGACCTTGTACCCCCAGGCAGGCACAAAGTGTTTGTGCTGTTCCCCCTTTTGCACAAACCCACAGAGAGCTGGGATTTTTCCAAGTCTCATGTCTGCGTTGGGCCATATTCCTAAAGAAGCAGCAGCCCATCCCAATGAATATAGCAAGTTATATGGATGGTTGTGAGCTCTACTTCCGGCGTAAAAATCCTGAAACTGCTTCTGAATGCTGCTCCTTCAGCTCTTGGACATCTTCTCACACAGAGCTGGGGAAAAAATCCCCTGGTCTCTGGCTAAAGGGTGAGTTATGCCAAAGTTAGAGCTCTGTGCGAAGTCTCTATCCATCCCTATCCTATTAATATACCAATATGTGGGGGTGTGCATGGATGTGTCTTGTACACAAAGGAAGGAGTGAGCAAGCAACGGTAGTGACACATTCACTGTCCATGTTCATCCCATACCCATGTGTACAGAGACATTATGGAAACTTGGGCACAGACAGAGCCTTCTGTCCATGGATACAGAGAAATCCAAGAGCCCCTGGCAAACACAGACCCTTCTGTCCATGGATACAGAGACATCCAAGAGCCCCTGGCACACACAGACCCTTCTGTCCCTGGATACAGAGACATCCAAGAGCCCCTGGCACACACAGACCCTTCTGTCCATGGATGCACAGACATCCAAGAGCCCCTGGCACACACAGAGCCTTCTGTCCCTGGATACAGAGACATCCAAGAGCCCCTGGCACACACAGACCCTTCTGTCTCTGGAGGATGGAGCGTGGTGGGTGGGGGTGGTTGGTGGGCAGTGAGTCCCGGACAGCAGGACAGACCCGGCTCCAGCCCTGCCAGGCCCTGCCAAGGCTCAGTGCAGGATCCTCTGGAATGGGAAAGCCATTCAGCCTTCTCCCTGCCCAGAGGGGCAGTGCTGGTCTGGCAGCACAGGTTGTTTTCCCCTCAGGCTGCAGGAGATGAGAACACAACACTTGCCAGCACTGAGTGTGAGGCACAGCTCCGGCTGCTCCCCATGAACCTCAGCTCTGGGAGCACTGTCTGCCCCAAGCTCCAGGGGCTGCAGTGGGAGCCCGGCTGGGCTCTGCCCTGGGGCCATCCTGCAGGGACAGCTGGAAACAGGCAGCATTCAGCTGCCACAAACAGCCAAGCCAGGGCTGCAGGGCAGCTGCTCCAGCCCGGACTGCACTGCTGTGTGCTGTGCTCTGGGGCTGGGGCTCCCCACACAGGGGACTGGACTGGTGTGCCAGAGGAGACAGAGAAGCTTCAGCTTCAGCCTCACTGAAGTGGGTGCATTGGCTGGGAAGAGTGGGGAGGCTCAAGGGGATTCACAGAGCTCATCCTGCTGCAAGGATGAAGGGAGTGGGAACTCAGCAGTGAGGAGAGCTGAGGGCTGGAGAGTGGCTCTGAATGACACTAAAATCCCACTGGACCTCTGAAACATTGCTGCTCCTCAGCCAGTGACAGCATGAGTCCCTAAACCTGGGGCTCGGCCTTCCTTGTGGTCAGAGGCATCAAGATAGGCAACAGAGTGATGGAGACAGCAATGGGCTGGGAATTCACTGGGGGGACAAAAAGGGAGCATTTGGGAAGTAAAAGGCAGGTGGGGGAGAGAACTGTTCAGAGAAGGGCTGAGCTACAGCTTGAGCAAGCTGAAAAATGTCATTTGGAGTCATCCCAGATTGATTTGATTTCGGAAGGTATTGAACAAGTTTAATTTTTGGGAGGTGTCATGTTTTCCCTTGGAGGTGTCCATGCTGCAAACTTGAGCTGCGTTGCCAAAATGCTCAAGCAAGTCTGTGCTGCAGGTGACACCATTTCTTCTTTGGCTGATTCCGGCCCGGTGCTGAGCTCCAGCAGAGCCCTGGCAGAGCCCAGAGCAGCCTCAGCATCTGCAGAGCCCGGCTGCAAGGAGAGAAAGCAGAAACTGCCCATCAGCTGAGGGCTCCTGTCCCCTTGTCCCAGCTGCCCGTGGCGCCCAGGCCATGCTGGCTGTGCCCAGAGCTGTGCCCAGAGCTGCCCATCAGTGCTGCCTTTGGGAGCAGGGCAGGAGGGCAGGACATGTGCCTAGCCTGCAGCCAGCCATGGCACATCCTCCTGCTCAGCAGCTGCCCAGAGCAGGATGCTCCTGTGCTCGCTGCCATCTCCCAAAAGCTCTGAGCCCACCCTGCCAAGCAGACGGGGACCCACCTCATGCCATCCATGGCTGGAAGAAAAGCTGGTCCCAAACGATGTCCTCAGCCTGCTCCAAGGGCATGACCCATCCATGCCACAACTGCTCCCAAGAACTTCCTGATCCAGACTGGACCAACCAGAATGCTTCCTCTAGAAAAACAAACAACAAATTGTTGAAAATAGATTACAGACAAAAAAGGGAAAAAAAGAACAAAGGGAAAAATCATATCTCTGTGAGGGGATTGAGGAAGGGCCAAGCCTTGCATGCCAGGGAAAAACCCAGCCATGTGTGAGCAAAGGCCAGGTTTTCTCCCTTCCCCCTGCACTGTCCCCCACAATAACCGTGATCCCAAAGCAAACAAGGGCAGTGGAGCAGCCCAAGCCCTTCCTTGCCTGCACAGCAAAGCAGCCCCTGCACAGGTTCTGGAGTCCCACCTCTGCTCCCACCATGGGGGTTTGTTTGTGTTGGGCTGGCTGCCCCAGCCCCATCCCCAGCCTGGGGCACGGTGGGTGCTGGGGGCTGTTGGCAGGGCCAGGAGCCCACTCCCATTTCGTAACCACCCCAGCCCATGCCCCCAGCCCTGCCAAAAAGCAGCTGGGCAGCCGACTGAAGGATCAGCTGCATCCATCCCAGCAATGAGTGGGGTGGGAACTTTTGGGTTGAGGCCAGGCTGTGCAATGCCCAAATCTGGGAGCATCCCCCTGCATGTGGACTCATCTGTAAATTTGCTGTGCAGCCAGGCTTTGAAGAAGGTGCCAGAATTGAAGTCCATCAGCTTACCAGTGGCCAGGTCCAGGAAGAGGCTGTCATCCTTGATGTGATCCTTGCTGTCCCCAGCAGCAGCAGCCCCACCTGGTACAGCTTCTCTGGGGGCTCCTTCTACTTCCCTGGGCTCCGACCAGGCTGTCAGGGTTCTGTCCAGGGCCCCAGCTGTCAGGGAACCAGGACAAGCAAAACCAGCTTGGATGGTGGCCACCAGGGCTGGGCAGAGCAGCTCAGCTCCAGCACAAGGGCTGTGTGCTCCCATCTGATGAGCCCTGGCCAGTGACACAGGCTGGGTTCCTTTGCTTCTCATTGCCAAGGCATGTGTGCAGATGTAACTTACCAGGGCCCTGGATCAAAGTGTGCCTGTGACTCTCTCCCTTCTTCTAGGGCAGCTGAATATCCTGCATCCAAGGATGACAGAACACCTCTTCTAATGAGGGTCTGTCCAAGGGGTGCATGGATAAACACCACCCAATCAGATTTTGGCACTCTGGGGAGAGAAACCAGAAACTGCCCGTCAGCTGGAGAAGGCTCCTGTCTGCTTTGCCCCACTATTCCCATGCCCAGGCCATGCTGGATGCGCTCAGAGCTGGGCCTAAACTTTCCCATCAATTCTTGGTTTTGGGGGAGAGCAGGACATGTGCCACCTCCTCAGCAGCTGCCAGAGTGGGATGCTCCCGAGCCCACTGCTGTCTCCCAGCACTGGTATTGCACCCATGCCCAGAGAAGAGGATTCACCTGGAGAGAGCCGTTGTGGCAGCGAGAGCTGGCCCCAGCTGAAGTTCCAGCCCCTCCTGAAAGGCATCTTCCCACAGACCATATCATGCAGCAGGATGCCCAGGGACCAGATGGTAGCTGGCTCGCCATGGTACCAGCCAAAGCGGGTCCATTCCGGGGGGCTGTATGATGGTGTTCCTGTGGAATACAGATGGAGTTCATCAGGGGGATGCTGCTGCTCCAGAGCATGGCCCCAGCATCCCTGGGCGGGCGGGGGCTGCATCAGTGGCACACAGGGTGACCACTGTCCTCTCACCAGCATCTGGGACTGGTGTACAAACTTGGGATTGCAAAAGAAGCCACTGGTGTGGGAAGGGGACAGTGGAAGCCCTGGCTAGGCCAGACCATGACATGCAAAGGAAATACCCACTGCGTGCTGGGGAAAAACCATGCCCTCATTCTCCCTGTCTGCATTGCCCCAAACATATTATAAAGGCAAGACAAACAGGGCAAGTGGAGCAGTCCAAGCCCTTCCTCTTGCCTGCACACAAACCGGCTGGGACACAGGTTCTGAACTCCCTCTCTGCTACCCCCACCCACGGCTGTTTTTGTCAGGCTGGCTGCCCCAGCCCAGCCTCAGTCCTGGGCAGAGTGGTGGGCAAAGGCTGCCAGCAGGGCTGGAAGATGGCTCCCCACCCAGCCCTGCTCTAAAGCAACTCAGCTGCAGATTCAGTCCCCTTAGTGGCAGCAAAAGGGAGAATCCCCACTGCCACACCCAGCTTGGGCTGTGAGATGCTGGGCCTTGAGATGCCAGGAGCGGGACCACAGCCCTGTGTAGGCTCACCTGCAAAGTGAGTGTAGGCTGTCTCTTGCAGGTAGGTGCCACAGCCAAAGTCAATCAATTTGGCCTGCCCGGTGGCCAGGTCAACCAGGATGTTCTCTGGTTTGATGTCGCGGTGCAGGACCCCGCAGCTGGTGCAGTGCCGCACGGCCTCCAGCACCTGGCAGAACAGCTGCCGCGCCTCCTCCTCGCGCAGGAACCCCCGTGCTTGAATGAAATGCAGGAGGTCCTGAGAGTGCTCTGGCCGCTCCAGCACCATCACAATGTCGCTGGGGAGCTCAAGCCATTCCAGCAGTTGGACCACACCGGAGAAGCCACTGGACACCTTGTCCAGCAGCACAACCTCCAGGGGAGCGCTGGTGCCGTCGGGCTGCGGGAGGAGCACGATGCCGTCAGTGGGGCCGATGCCGTGCCAGGGCTGGGCAACCCCTCAGCCAGTCCGGGATGCTCTGCGCCCTGCGCTGGCCCCACGCCCGCTCTCCCTCGGGATGTCCTGGCGGCTCCCACCCTGCCGGGGCTCGGCTCATCCCCGCCCGGCACAGCCCGGCTTCTCCCGCTGTCCCGGCTCACTCACCAGCTCGCTCCAGTGTCAGATGTGGTTCCATGGCACCTTTTTGATGGCCACCTGCAAGCCAAGGGGAGCAGCTGGCTGAGCTCAACGCCCGCCCTGCCCAGCCCCATCCTCCTCCTCCTCCTCCTGCGCCCCCTCCTCCTCCGCCCACCGCCGGCCCCGCCGCTCACCGGGGCACCGTCCGAGAGCTGCGTTGCTGCAAAGACGCTGCCGAATCCTCCACGCCCCAGCAGCGAGCCCAGCCGGTACCGCTCCTGCAGGGACTCCTGCGCCTTCCCTGCGGGCGGGACGCGGCTGTCAGCGCTCGGCCCGGGGCCAGCAACGGCCCCCGAGCGCCCCTCACCCGCCCCGGCCCGGCCATCCCCCGGCGTTCGCTCTTTGCAACGCGACCCGGGAGCCGCGGGGCCGGGGGCCGCGCTGCCGAGCGGCGGAGCTCGGGCCGGGCAAGCCGCAGCGGAGGCGGCGGGAGCAGCAGGGCCGCCTGTGTCCTCCGCGGGCCCCGAGAGGAGCCGGGGCCGGGCTCGGGGTCGGGGTCGGGACTGGACCCTGCGTCGGGGCCGGGGTCGGGGTCGGGGTCGGGACCGGGCCAGGCGGAGCCAAAAGCCGGCGATGCCGCCCCAGCCCCAGGCACTGAACCCCGCCCAGCAGCGCCAGCGCCAGCACGGCCAGAGCCGGGCTGGGACCAGACCTCGGTGGGACGGCCGGGGGCGGGCACGGGGCAGCCCCGCCCGGGGCCGGGGGCGGGCCGGGGGCATGGCCCGGCCGGGCACGGGGAGAGGGAGGCGGGGAGAGGAGGGGAGACCGGGAAAGGAAGAGCGGGAGAGGTACGGGGCCGCGGGAGAGGGAGAGGAGAAGAGAATCTAAAGTTTCTTCTCTCGCTGTCGCTGCTGCTGCTGCCGCTGCCGCTGCTGCAACTGAAGCTCCGGGGCCGTTTGTCCCCGTGTCCGTTTGTCCGTTGCCCGCTCGCCCCCGCCTCGAGCCCCACGTTCCCCGAGGGCAGCCCCTGAGCCTGTCCAAACACGGGAACTTTGCCGAGTTCAGCCAAGAGCCAGAGTCTGGACTCCTGCACAGTGGCTCAGGAATCCCCTCAGTCCCTGCTGTGCATTGTCCCTGCTGAGGGTCAAACACTCTCAGAGCGTGTTCCCTGACTGCAGAATTTGTACCTGACACAAACACTGCACTTACCTCTCCAGCATTGCTTTCCAAGAAAAACAGGGGAAGCCAAACTGTGTGTAGGTCATGGTATCTTAAAATGTCTAAAACTTGCCAACTCATGGATCTTAGAGGTGAGATCTCTTTGGATTTAATGGGATGGACAACTAGTGCAAGATGGAAAAGGGGAGCATAAAAATAAATTGAGAAAAACATCTTGAATTGTTTCAATTTTCATTTAATTTCTTAAAAGCTCTTTCATTTTTTCCAGAATCTTCTCCTCAGTCCTGTTTGCTTTTTCCAAGAACCTTTCCTGAAGGACGAGGTGCAGCTTCAGTCACAAGGTTGCCACCAACTGCAGCTTTCCACACTGTGTGTGCAGCACAACTCTTGCAGCAAAGCAGGACAAATATTTGAAGAATTTTGCAGCTTGTTCTTTTCTTTTCCTTGTGGGCTGGGCAGTTGTGCCATTGGTAAGGTTTTCATTGTTACTGTTCTACCCTAAGAAAACATGACGGGCTACCATGAACTCCTGGGGAATGCAAGCCTGACTGAATGCAAAGAACGAATCTGCAGAGCCTGCAGCCAGAAGTGGAGAGCTGTGTGATCATCATTCCAACACCCCCAAGGACATCTTGAAAGTGATCTAGAAGATGAAAATGGGCTGACAGAGGGAGTTTGTTTCTGTGCTCAGTTCAGATTCTGCTACATCTGAAATCAGTCCTACAGTCTCCATCTAAATCAAGAGTACAATCAGTTCATGAAAAGCCCCAGAACAATCTGCACCTCTCAGGAGATGACTGAAAGAATCTGAAAAGGAAAAATGCAGGAGAAATGCATTTCTCAGCACTGCGGTATTTGCCTGCCTGAAACCCTCCTCCATTTCCGCCCCATCCCTGGATCTGTTGGTGTCAGTTCTGTATTCGGTGGTGCCTCCAGCCCTGAATCCCCTCATCTACAGCCTGAGGAACCAGGAGCTCAAGGCTGCAGTGTGGAGACTGATGACTGGACATATTAGGAAGCATTAAGCTGATTGCCAATTTCTGCAAATCACCTGTAACAAAATTAATTTTTGATAGTTCTGTTGGTTTGGTTCTTTGATTTCCCTGTCTTTTTTTTTTTTTTTTAAATATTCTTCCTAAATCTAGATCGTTTCTGCTATTTCTGACTTTGTCACTCTACACATTCACCGTGGCCACAGACTGTGACAATGAGGAGCAGTGTTCTCAGTGACTTTAAAAGAACTAACTGATCTCCCAGCAGAGTTTTCTGCAGAGATCCCTCTGTTCTTGCCATCTCTGGAGCTGCAGCAGCAATGTCTGTGTGCAGAGCTGGAGGCAGATCAGTGCTGGCACAGCAGCTGTGCCCAGCAGCAGCAGCAGCAGCACTTGGTGTTGCCAGTGCTGCTGCCGTGGCCCTGCCCCGCTGCCCTGGTGGCCCTGGTGTTGCTGCAGGGCCTGAGTGCTCTCAGGGCCAGGCACAGTCCTGGGGGTGGCAGTGCCGGGGCTGCAGCAGGGACAGGCCATGGGCACTGCTGGGGCAGCGCTGACGCCTCAGGCCAGGCTCTGGGGGCTCCAGGCTCCTTGCCCAGGCTCTCTCAAGAACACGGCCAGGCCAATGCTCAGCACAGAAAAGCCCCAGGCTGAGCAGCCCCAGGCTGGCCGTGGGCAGGCTGGGGGCAAACAGCATGGCTGGGGCTCTGCAAGGGCCCTGGGGGAGACGGGAAGGAGCAGCAGAGCAGGGGCTGATCCATCCCCAGTGTGCTGCACAGCCCAGGGCAGCGTCCCAGAGCGTCCTGATGGAGCTGCCAACAACATCCCCCCTCTGCAGCCCTGGCCTCTCCTCCAGCTCACACAGGTGCTACATCCTTGCAGGCACAGCCACAGCAGCACTGGCTCAGGAGCCCCTGTTTGCATTGCACAGAGCAGGCAGGAGCACCCCCATGCTGCTGCTGTTAGGACATGAACCTGAGGGAGCACAAATGCCATCAGCCCCTGGGGCCAGCAAGGGCTGGGGGACACCAGGGAAACCACTCAGCTTTGTCGTGGCCTCTGCAGTCAGCCAGAAAGTTTGTTCCCATCAGCTGGGAGTTTCCTGTCCCACTGCAGACGCTGTTGCTCAGAGCCAGATCTGCCTGGCAGCCACCCCCACACTGCCACAAGCATTTCATTTACTTCACCTTTGCTTTTACTCTTCCCTTGTACAAATATCTTCCTATTGCCCACCCCTGTCCCCTCCCCTGCACACAGCCCATCCCTGTTTGCCCTTTCCTCTCTGGCCCCACTCCCCACTGCAGTTCCTGACTTGGCACCATGGGAACATCCCTTGGGGAGCAGGATCATCCTCCAAGTGCTGCAGGAATTGTCTGCAGACTCCTGCAGTGCCTGGTGCTGCTCCCTTGCCAGAGGCACCCCAGGCCAGTGGGGCACATCTGGGCTGCTGTGTCTGCCTGTGGGGCTCCCTGTTCTGAGCAATGAGGCCAAGATGCAGGGGCTCTGCAGGACTGACAGGATGGGCTTTGGGGGTGGCAGGAGAAGCTGAGGCACCTGGGCTGCTGGAGCTTCTGAAGAGGAGGCCCAGGGCTCATCCTGCACCTGCTCCAAGGGTGGTTTCAGAGAATCACAGAATCAGCAAGGTTGAAAAAGACCTCGGACATCATCAAGTCCAACCTGTGCCCTGACACTGCCTTGTCTCCCCTGAGCCTCCTCTTCTCCTGGATAAAATATCCCAGCAGATCCCTCTGGCGCTCCTCAGAGGACTTGTGTTCAAGACCCCTCCCCAGCCTTGTTGCCCTTCTCTGGACATGCTCCAGCCCCTCCATGTCCTTCCTAAATTGGGGGTCCCAGAACTGGACACAGCACTCAAGGTGCTGCCCAACCAGTGCTGAGCACAGGGGAAGAATCACTGCCCTGCTCCGCTGGCCACACCATTCCTGATCCAGGCCAGGAGCCATTGGCCTTCTTGGCCACCTGGGCACACTGCTGCCTCATGTCCAGCCTGCTGTCCCTCAGTCCCTGCAGGTCCCTTTCTGCCTGGCTGCTGTCCAGCCACTCTGTCCACAGCCTGTAGTGCTGCAGGGGTTGTTGTGGCCAAAGTGCAGGACCTGGCACTTGGACTTGTTAAATCTCACCTTGTTGGATTTGTTTCCTGGATCCAGCCTGTCCAGGGCCCTGTGCAGAGCCCTCCTGCCCTCCAGCAGATCCACACAGTCACACCCAGCTTGGTGTCAGCACATTTCCTTGAGGCCCCAGAGTGTCACAATGGTCTTCATGATTCCATGAGGCCTCCCGGAGTCACAATGTCCCTTTGCTTCCATGGAACCTTTTGGTGTCACAAAGTCCCTTGGATCCTTGGGCCCCACAGTGTCACAATGGTGCCATGGTCCCCCAAGGCCCTGCAGGGTCCCAATGGATCCTTGGTTCCATGAGATCTGGCAGTGCAGCAATGCTCTCCTTGGTACCCACAGTCTTTTATACCTCTTACTCTCAGACAATAGAAGGACACCTGGTAGATGAAGGGGAGTGGGAGTAGATATCTACTCGAGGAGGTAATAATAAAAATTCCTCCTGACCCCCACTCCCAAGCCAGGTGTCACTTCAGAACAGGTATGAGCCCCTGGATCTGGAGAGTCAGCCACATGATTTAGAAGAAAATGATCTGTCCATTGAGCCTCCCAATTATGATTCATGTCTGAGAAGGATTCCCACCTGTAACATCAAAAGAAAAGGATAATCGTGGTGAGTGACTCCCTCCTGAGGGGAACAGAGGGCCCCAAATGTGGACTGGACCCACCCCACAGAGAGGTCTGCTGCCTCCCTGGGGCCTGGGTACAGGATATCACTGAGAGACTGCCTGGGCTGATTTAGCCCTCTGATTATTGCCCACTGCTGATACTCCAGGCTGGCAGTGATGAGATTGAAAAGAGGAGTGTCAGGACAATTAAAAGGGACTTTACGGCACTGGGACAAGTGGTTGATAGGACAGGGGCACAGGTAGTCTTTTCCTCAGTCCTGCTGGTGGCTAAGAAGAACAGTGAAAGGAATAGGAGAGCTCAAATTATGAACAAGTAGCTCAAGGGTTGGTGTTACCTGCAGAATTTTGGATTCTTTAATCAGGGGGCAACTTTTATGGCAGCTGGTCTGCTTGAACCAGACAGGCTCCATCCTTCTGTTAAGGGCAGAAGAATTTTAGCTAGTGAACTGGCAGAACTTGTTGAGAGAGCTTTAAACTAGGATTGAAGGAGGAAGGGGATGCAGCTGGGCTGTCTAGAAGCAGGCCCAAGGGGATTAAGCCTGAGTTAGGTGTGAAATCAGCAGCCCAGCTGAGGTGCATGGATACCAGTGCATGCAGCATGGGTAACAAACAAGAAGACTGGAGGCCATGGTCCAGCAGCAGAGCTGTGACATAATTGCCATCACAGAAACATGGCTGGAGTGCTGCACTGGATGGCTACAAGATCTTCTGGAGAGACAGGAAAGGGAGAAGAGGTGGAGGGGTGGCCCTTTATATTAGGAAGGCTTTGGACACCAGAGGTATTGAAACTAATGAGGATGAAGTTGAATGCCTGTGGGTGAGAATTAGAGGGAAGGCCAACAAGGCTGACATCCTACTGGGAGTCTGTTACCATCCACCCAGGCAGGAAGAAATGGTGGACAACTCATTCTGTAAGCAGCTAGAGAATGTTTCTGGATCATCAACCCTTGTTCTTGTAGGTGACTTCAAACTCCCAGACAACTGTTGGGAACGTAATACAGAAGAAAAAAGGCAGTCCAGGAAAGTTTTGTGTGTGTAGAGGACAACTTTTTGTCGCAGCTGGTGGGTGGGCTGACCAGGGGATGGACTATGTTAGATCTGTTTTTTGCAGAGGTGGGCTGGTGGGAGATGTGGTGGTTGGAGGCCACTTGGGACAGAGTGATCATGATATTATGGAGTTCCTGATATTTGGTGAAGTCGGGAGGAACATCAACAAGGCTTTTATACTGGACTTTCAGAGGGCAGGCTTTGGCCTATTTAGGAGGCTTATTCAAAGAGTTTCTTGGGAAGCACTCCTTAAAAGCAAAGGAGTTCAGGAAAGGTGGGCGTGCTTCAAAACACAGATCTTGAGGGCACAGGAACACTGTCCCTGTGTGCCAAAAGATGAGGTGAGGAGGCAATCGCCCAGCCTAGAGGGGAGGAAGGTTTTGGAAAACTTTAAGGATAAAAAGAGAATGAATCATCTTTCGAAGGAGGGTCAGGTCTCTCACGAAATATTTAAGAGGGTTTCTAGAGCATGTAGTAAAAAATTCAGGGAGGCCAAAGCTCATTTTGAAATTAAGATGGCGACTTCTGTAAAGGATAATAAAAAATGTTTTTACAAATATATCAATGGTAAAAGGAAGGGTAAAACCAACTTCTGTTCTATATTGGATGAGGGAGAGAACTTAGTAACTGCAGATGAGGAGAAGGCAGAAATGCTTAACGTCTTCTTTGCCTCAGTCTTTGGTGGGAAGACAGCTTGTCCCCAGGAGAACTGTCCTCTTGGGTTGGTTGATGGTATCAGGGAGGAGAATGGGCTCCCACTATTCAGGAGGAGGCAGTCATAGAACTTCTGAGCTGCTTGGATGTTCATAAATCCACAGGACCAGAAGGGATCCACCCCAGGGTGATGAGGGAGCTGGCAGATGAGCTTGCCAAGCCGCTCTCCATCATTTACCAGCAGTCCTGGCTCACTGGGGAGGTTCCAGATGACTGGAAGCTGCCCAATGTGACACCCATTCACAGCAAGGGTGGGAAGGAGGATCCTGGTAATTACAGGCCAGTCAGCCTGACCTCAGCACCTGGTGAGGTGATGGAACAGTTTATACTGAGTGTCATCACCCAGCACTTACAGCATGGCCAGGGTATCAGAGCCAGCCAGCAGGGGTTCAGGAGGGGTAGGTCGAGTTTGACCAACCTGGTCTCCTTTTATGACCAGGTGACCCTCCTGGTGGATGCAGGAAAGGCTGTGGATGTGTCTATTTGGACTCCAGCAAGGCCTTTGGCACTGTGTCCCACAGCACACTCCTGGAAAAGCTGCAGCCCAGGGCTGGGACAGGAGCACTCTGTGCTGGGTTCAGAACTGGCTGCATGGCCGGCCCAGAGAGTGCTGGTGAGCGCTGCTGCATCCAGCTGGCAGCCAGGCACCAGTGCTGTCCCTCAGGGCTCTGTGCTGGGGCCAGGGATGTTCAATATTTTTATTGATGACATGGATGAGGGGATTGAGTCTTTCATTAGTAAATCTGCAGATGACACTGGGCTGGGAGCATGTGTCCATCTGGTGGAAGGTAGGCGGGCTCTGCAGGCAGATCTGGAATGGTTGGGTGATTGGGCAGAGTCCAATAAGATGAAGTTTAATAACTTCATGTCCCAAGTCCTGTATTTTGGTCACATAACCTCCTGCAATATTATAGGCTGGGGACAGAGTGGCTGGACAGCAGGCAGGCAGAAAGGGACCTGTGGGTACTGCTCGACAGCCAGCTGAACATGAGCCAGTAGTGTGCCCTGGTGGCCAAGAAGGCCAATGGCTCCTGGACTGGATCAGGAATGGTGTGGCCAGCAGCAGCAGGGAGGTCATTCTTCCCCTGTACTCATTCACTGGTGATGCTGCATCTTGAATGCTGTGTCCAGTTCTGGGCTCCTCAGTTTAGGAAGGACATTGAGATGCTTGAGCACTTCCACAGGAGGGCAACAAGGCTGGTGAGGGGCTGGGAACACAAACCCTGTGAGGAACAACTGAGGGAGCTGGGGGTGTTTAGCCTGCAGAAAAGGAGACTCAGAGATATCCTATCAATCTCAACAACTTCCTGAAAGGTGGTTGTAGTCATGTGGGGGTTGGTCTCTTTCTGCAGGCAACAAGTGACAGAACCAGTGCACACGGTCTACAGCTATGCCAAGGAAAATATAGGCTAGATAGTAGGAAAAAGTTTTTCATGCAAAGAGTGATAAAGTACAGGAATGGTCTGCCCGGGGAGGTGGTAGAGTCACCATCCCAGGATGTGTTTAAGAAAAGATTGGATGTGGCACTCGCTGCCATGGTTTATTTGAGGCATCAAGGAATGAGTAGGACTCAATGATCTTAAAGGTCTCTTCCAACCCTGTGATTCTGTGATTTGGTGATTCTGTAACCAGGGGGGCATTATGACACCTCAGGGCCCCATGGAACCAAGGGAACATGGAACAGGTCTGGTTGGCTTGGCCTCCCAGGGGCCACCTGACAGGTCCAGCTGATCTTGGGATATCAAGGGCTGCCTCTCATCAGCTCCTGCAGCACTGGGACTCCATGATTTCATTGCTATGGAAAAGAACCATCCGTCTTTTCAGGTGACCATAGCCAAAATTGGTACTCTCCCTAAAAAATTTCCTGTAGGCAAGGATATCTCCCAGAACAAAACCTGCCAGCTCTGGCTGGCCTTGGCCTCTGGTGATCACCTCTCATCTTCCCCTGAAACACTGTGGCTGTTCCTTCCTTCTGATGGAAAAGAATGAGCTTTCATGCCAAGGGCCATGGCCAAAATTAGAATTTGGCCTCCCAAATTCCGTATATCTAGGGATTGCTCCCAGACAAAAGCAGCCAGGACAGACAGGCCAGGCAGGCCCTGTCCTCTGGTGATTTTCTTAGACTCCAAACTGAATGTTTTCATTTTAAAACACCTTGGGCGGAGCCCCCAGAGATCTCCCAAAAAAGGGGTTTTGAGGCCTCAGGCCCATGACCACTCCATATGGAGAAAGGAGCTCAGTGCTCTGTGCTGATGTGGGGGTTTTGCATCATGGAAGTGATGTTCTAAGAGAAGCTGCTAGCAGATTCCTCTGTGTCTAATAAAAAAAAATCAGTAATAGCTTTGAGAATTGACAATCTGTTTAACCACTAAGGAAACTGTACATGACTCTGTGAAGACACATGTTGAAGATGAAAAAGCCTGGGAGGGTCTCTTTCCCTTCTGGCCAGCAAAGAGGTAACAAGGCTGGCCCAGCCCCCGTCTCAGCCGGGCCGGGCCGGGCGGCTCCTGCCGTGGGGCCGGGCCCCTTCCCAGGGAGCCCCCCAGGCCCCATCGGCTGCCGGGCAGGGCAGGGGAGGCCGCGGGGCCGAGGCCGGGCCGGGCCATGGCTGCGGTTGCCAACACCTGGGCGCTGCCGAGCCCTGCCCCGCCGCCAGCCCGGGCCCAGCCAGGATCCGCCGGGCTCCAGGAGCAGCCCCGGGCCGGGCCGGCTCGGCCAAGATTCTGCCACCCTTGGGGTTCACCCGCAAGCCCCGGGCAGGGGGAGGAGAAGCCATGGGCCCCGGCCGTGCTGCTGCTGTGTTCTGGCCTGGCTGCTGAGATCCTGGCCCTGCCCCAGCGTGGCCCATCCTGACACTGCCCCAGCGCAGCTGCTGCAGAAACCTCCATCGTAAAACAGCTCCGGCCGCAAGGACCCAGCCCGGCTGGGGTCACGGAACCATCTGCAGGCCTCGGGAGAGATATGAACTCTTAAAAAGTGCAGGCACATAGAGGAGCAACATGAGGACACCAAGGTCAGTGAAGGGGAAGTTGAGTCCCAGATGGGAGGGATGAGTAGATGCCTTATCTCGGAGCTGAAATCCTCTTGTAAAGCTATGGAGAAGAATATAACTGCTACAACAGACTCTCGTTTTCACTATAATGCATTGAAAAGGATGAGGAAATGATTTGTTCAGCAAAGGCCTCCATGCTAAAGTAAGCATATGTTGAAGTAGCTGTGATATCCCATGAGAAATTTGAAAAGAGAGAAAGAAGAGTGATAGGACCCTGTGCCTAAGGGAGAGAAGAAGAAGATCTCTGTTCCCAGAGATAAAGATGATTTCAGAAATAGATGAAGAAAACCTTTGGTCTTAAACAGCTCATCTTGAAAGTAATACCCCATCAGGTGACATGACCCATAAACACAGCTGTGGGAAAGGCTGTGAAAAAATGGGAGGGAATTCACGATTGCAGATTTTCCAAGCAGCTGCTATTTGTGGAAATTGAGAGCCATGAGAGAACTGTTTTCTTATGGAGAAGTCTCCATCGCATGAAAGAGAGACTCCTCTCCCCAAGAGAACTGAAGAAAGACTATTCTAGAGGTGATAAACTGAACATTTTAGGTTTTGTCTCTTTACATTGGCAGTGGGAAAGTAAAGGTTGTAGGGAGAGAAGTGTTCTGAAAGTTTTGTTCTGATTCTTATTACTCTTTCTTGTAGTTACTGTTAATAAATTTTGCTTTGCACCCTTTTGAAGTTTTGATACTGTTTGCTCTTTCTCCTAATCCAATCTCATATCAGGAAACGAGTAACAATATTCATGTGAGGGCACTCGTAATTAGCCAACATTGAACACACCACAATAATTGATGCATTCGCCAAGAAATCTGAAATTGTGAAACCAAAACTACTAGAGAAAACTTCCTGAAGAACAGCTGAAGAACAGGGGGAAATCAAAGCAGAGCCATGGTTTGTCAGGACTTCCTGGATCCTAATGAGCCCTGTGATGCATTTGGAGCTGAGCCCTTGAACCTAAGGAACAGTTAAGAGATTGCACAAACCTTTCCAGGAGTCAAAGTCAGAGGAAACACCCAAAATGTTTAGGGCCATGAATGGGTCCCACTCAGGTCCATCCCAAACACAGGCTACTCATGGACTCCTTGGAGGAGAGAATTGGAGGCCAGGATGGCACAAAAACTTCTCAGAGACTCAGTGTGGAAAGGAAAAATCCTAAATACCTTAACAAACCTGGAGTATCTCAAAGTATTAATGAGCCCCACTGAGTGTCAGTACAAAGATCTCAAGGGACTTGTTAAAGAAGATAATTGGGACCATGATTGCACAAACCTCTCACAGAGTCTGTATCAAAAGGGAAACTCCAAGTACCTGAAAATAACTGAAGTACCTTGAAGCATTAATGAGCCCCACTGAGTGTTGTTACTGACAAAGCCTCTCCAGGGACTAATTACAGTAGATAATTGGAGGCCATGATTGCACAAAACTCTCAGAGACTCCAAGGCAAAAGCCAAAGCCAAAGTCCTTTGAAAAACCTGCAGTCCCTGGGAGCATTCAGGAGCCCCCAGGGCCATTGCTGAGCAAGGCTCCCCAGGGACTCCTTCCAGCAGATCCTTGAGGCCACTGGGATGTGGGCTAGGGGGGGATGCTGAGGGCAGGACAAGGGGCTGACAGTGCCCAGCCTGGCTGGGGCTGTGCCAGGAGGCCCCAGGGCCTCAGGACAAGGTGTCTCCTCCCAGCCCTTGGTGGCACAGACCCTGCTGCTGTGTCCCAGGGCACCAAGACTTGGCTTCTCTTTGTCCCCACCTGTCATCAGTGCCTCCAGTTCTCTGCTCTGCCTGGGACCTGTGGACACTTTCTGAGTCGTGTACCTCAGTGGGACCCATTAAAAGTCCAAGAAAGTTTGGAGTTGGATTCTGACTTGGAGTTCTGGAGAGGTTTCTTCAGCTGCCTCTGAGGGACTGATGTTCAGGGCCTGAGCACAAAGCCCCAGAGGGTCATTAAAGTCCTTGTGCTGTGTCTGTGCTGCTGAGCTGGGCTGGGCTCCTGGCACAGAGTCAGCTCCTGGTAAGCAAGAAGAGCTTCAAAAGCACATTTCTCTTGATGAGCAGCTCTTCTGCCAGCCCAGCAGGGCTGGGGCACTGCCTGCAGCCAGCCCGGGCACAGCCCAGAGGCACAGAGAGCTTAAACTCAGGCTGGGCTGGGAGCACACAGCAGAGCTCACTCAGGACTCACTAAAGCAGAAATCATCCCAGGTTTGAAATAGTCATTCCCTGGCTGTGGGAAAAGAAGCTGCAGTTCCTGCAGGGATCTCCTGGAGCTGCCACATCCCACAGCTTTTAGGAGCTTTCAGGAGGACCCTCAGAGCTGCTCCAGGGCAGGGATGTGGCCCCAGGGCAGGGCTGGCTTTCCCTGCTGCCCCAGCCGAGGCACAGCCCCAGGCCGCTCCTGTTGCCAGGCTCTGCTGCAGGGCTGAGCAGCCGCGGGTGCAGCCAGGGGTGCCCAGGGCTGTCCTGCAGAGCAGGCTCCTGCAGCTCAGGGCACTGTGCTGGGGCAGGGACTCTGCTGCCTGCCAGGGACAGCTCTCAGCCGGCCCAGGGAACTGCTCCCAGCACTGGAGAGAAGCTGTGGGGGGAAGGAGCCATCCTGAGCAGGGCAGGTGCTGCTGCTGAGAGGGGCTGGGTGGGGCAGGGCTGCTCCCAGCTCCATACCAGCCTGGGCACAGCTCCGGAGGACACTGCCCAAAGAAGGTAAGCCTCGGATTGCTGGGAAGATCAGTAGCTTTCCTGTGAGTGCTTTCAATTTCGTGCTTGGAGAAGGATGGGAAAGTTGGGATTGTGACAAAAAGATTTTTCATTTTATACATTTTTTTCATATATTTGTAGCTCTTTAAATTACTATTATATAGTTATAAATCTATAATTCTTACTTTACTAAACTCTTAATTAACTTGATTAAAGTACTATTATATATTTATATAACTGTAATCCTTCCTAAATTTAGGAAAGTTTCTATAGTACATTTGCTAATCTTAGTCTTAGATTTTAGAACAATAAGCTGACTGTCTAAATACATTCCTGAAATAGTGTATACTCTTATTACCAGCAAGAGGACCTACAAGAAGTACATTTTGTTTTTTGACCAGAATGTGAGCAGCCATAACAAAAAGTGAAGGCAAAGAAGCCCTTGGACCTATTCCAATGGGTTGAGCTAGGGGTGTGTAACTGGGGCAACTAAACCTGCTATTGGATGTTCTGGTTAAATAACCTAATTAATCAATCTTAATAAATTGTTGAAATCAGGGTCCTGGTGTGCCCCATCCCCACTGGGACACCTGGAAGCTTCCAATAAATATCTGATTATTATTTTACTGTTCTAACACTGATGCAAGGGGTTTTTTCTCTTTTGATTACAGACAACAGGGGGATGAGAGAGGCAGAACAGGAATTGTAATCCCAGAATCACAGAACATTGTGAGCCAAAAGGGACACACAGGATCATCAAAAGAATGTTTGATCATTTACAGGGACTCCAGAACTGTAACTTTGGCTGGTCAGTGTCTCTGCTGGGTGCCTCCCAAAGGGCCCTCAGCCACTCCTGAGCCCTGGACAGCAGCAGCATCACCTCTGCAGGGCCCAGCAGGGCTCTCCTGAGCTGCCCTTGCCCACCTGCACACACAGCCTGCCCCAGCCAGGGCCCTGCACACAGGCAGGTTTCTGTAGGGCTGAGGCCAGGGCACACAGGGTGGGATGGGCTCTGTGAGCGCTGGCAGGGACAAGGCTCCTCTCAGGACAGAATGTCCAGGCTAAGGGAGATGCTCAGGCAAGGAGAGGGGGCTGAAGAGAGCAGTGCTGGGGCAGGAGGGCACTGTTGGTGTGTGGGAGGTGCCGGGCACAGCTGGGCACAGGGAGCACTGTCCTGAGTGCCCGGCTGTCTCTGCCCTGCCCTCTCAGGCACAGCACCACAACATCTTCTCTTGTTTCTGCCCTGCCCTGATATTGTCACTGTTATCTGCTGTTCTCAGGGAGGCTCTGGCATTTGCAGCAGCTGAGTCAGGCACTGCCCTTGGCATTCCTGCCAGGCAGGGGTGTCCCATGGGAATGGGGTGTCCAAGCTTCCATGGGACCTGTGGGGCTGTGGGCAAAGCAGTCCATGGGAAAGGGGAATGAGCTGAGCCCCCTCCCTGAGATCCCATCATGGGCACAGCCAGGGATCTCCTTGCTGTGCCCTTCCAAGCTCTGAGCTGCTCTCCTGGGTGTCCCCACACACAGCCCTGGCTACTCCTGGCACACTCAGCCAGCACAACTGGAGCTCAGGCAGGGACCTGGGGGAAGGATTTCTCAGAGCAGGAACAAGGCTGGGTGAGTCCCAGTGGGACAGTCTGCATGGAACTGCCCAGGTTTGGATCAAAGCAGCCTCTCCTGACTTGCCACTGTCCTTTCTCCATAAACAGGTCCCCATGTGCAGCCCCAGCAAATGTCCAACAGCAGCTCCATCAGCCACTTCCTCCTGCTGGCATTTGCAGACATGCAGCAGCTGCAGCTCCTGCACTTCTGCCTCTTGCTGGGTATCTCCCTGGCTGCCCTCCTGGGCAACGGCCTCATCATCAGCGCCGTAGCCTGCGGCCACCACCTGCACACGCCCATGTTCTTCTTCCTGCTCAACCTGGCCCTCAGCGACCTGGGCTCCATCTGCACCACTGTCCCCAAAGCCATGCACAATTCCCTCTGGAACACCACGACCATCTCCTACACAGGATGTGCTGCACAGCTCTTCTTCTTTATGCTCTTCATCTCAGCAGAGTTTTGCCTCCTGACCATCATGTGCTACGACCGCTACGTGTCCATCTGCAAACCACTGCACTACGGGACCCTCCTGGGCAGCAGAGCTTGTGCCCACATGGCAGCAGCTGCCTGGGCCAGTGCCTTTCTCAATGCTCTCATGCACACGGCCAATACATTTTCCCTGCCCCTGTGCCATGGCAATGCCCTGGGCCAGTTCTTCTGTGAAATACCCCCCATCCTCAAGCTCTCCTGCTCACACTCCAACATCCTCAGGGAACTTGGGCTTCTTGTGTTTTCCATCTGTTTAGCATCTGGCTGTTTTGTGTTCATTGTTTTCTCCTATGTGCGGATCTTCAGGGCTGTGCTGAGGATCCCCTCTGAGCAGGGACGGCACAAAGCCTTTTCCACCTGCCTCCCTCACCTGGCTGTGGTCTCTCTGTTTATCAGCACTGGTGCATTTTCCTACCTGAAGCCCCCCTCCATTTCCTCTCCGTCCCTGAATCTGGCCCTGTCAGTTCTGTACTCGGTGGTGCCTCCAGCCCTGAACCCCCTCATCTACAGCCTGAGGAACCAGGAGCTCCAGGCTGCCCTGAGGAAAATGATGACTGTATATTTTTAGAAACAACAACCTCTCTTTTTTCTGCTCAGAACCTTCTGAATGTAACTCTTTACAATCTTGGCCTTTTTTTCCTATTTGTCCATTTTGTTCTTCGGAGCTTTTCTTATAATATTTCTGGTGTCATAATGTATTTAAAAATTACTTGAGTACTAATCTCAGCATTTCTACATGCACATTTGCTTTTCTTTTGCAGCACAAAGCCTTTCAGGAGGCTTGTTACTTGTACATTTCAATAAAAACAAGTGGCTGTCCTGACCTGTGTGTCCAAGGCATTTCCTCAGCCCTTCTCTGGCTCTGCAGGGGCAGTGCCTGTGAGCAGAGGTGGAGGGAAGAGTCTCCCAGCACGGCCAGGGACAGTGGCCCTGCCTCTTCCCACATCTGCTCTGCCCAGCTCCACACTCCCCTTCCCAGCCCTGCTGTGGTTGCGAGGCCGGAGTGCTCTGGCAGCTTGGTCACTGTCCTGCTGCGTGTCCGTGCTGTGCCCTCAGGCAGGGACAGGCCATGGGCACTGCTGGGACACAGCTGGGCTCCAGCACAGCAGCTCCACCAGCAAAGGGCATCTCCTGAGTGCAGGGCAGGGAGGCTTTGCTCCTATCCAGAGTCACTCTCAGGACACTCAAGAGGATCCTTGTGTTCCTTGTTCTCCCAGGGCTCAGTGGGATGAGATCAGAGTCTCACTGGGGCCTTCAGGGGACTCAGGTCTGGATGAGGTTTTCCTTGTGGGTGGCCAGTGCCCATCAGATGCTGAATGGTCTGTGCTGAACCTTCCTGGGGCTCTGCAGCTTGTGCCAGGGCTGATGGCAGGGGAAGGTTTGTCTGGAGGGCCTTGGGAGCTGCCAGGAGAACACAGGGGACCTGCAGGGACAGTGTGTGCCAGGGACCAGCAGGGAGTGGAGCTCACTGGGCACAGGCCTGGCCAGGCGGGGGTCACCCCAAGATCAAGGACTGAATGTCTGCTGTGAGCCAGGAGAGCTCTGCAGCCCAGGGACACAGCAGGCCCAGGGAAAGGAGTCTGGGCACTGCCTGCTCTGACCCTCAGGGAACTCCCCCAGGAGGATCCAGGGCAGCCCCAAGCCCCTCTGGCAGCCCTGGCACAAGGCAGGCACCTCTGAGCCCCCTCCATGGCCCCGCAGAGCCTGTGTGGGAGGGGGTCAGTGCAGGGAGCACCATCAGCTGCCTCTGTGTGCCAGGCTGAGCAGCAGAGCCCAGCAGAGGCAGCCCAGGGCCCCGGGCAGCACAGCCCCTGTGCTCTGCAGAGCAGCAGCCCCAGCTCGGGGCTCTGGGCAGCAGGGCAGGGGCTGCAGCAATGGCTGCTGGGGCCAGCACAGACATGTTCCCCTGGGACAGGCTCTGGGGGCAGCTGGCATGGGCCAGGAGCAGAGCAGGGGCCCGTGGATGTGCAGAGGAGCCCTGGCAAGAGGCTGGCCTGTCCCTGGGCCAGCAGGAGCTGCCTGAGGAGCCCTGGGGCCAACTCTGCTGCTGGGCTGGGCAGCGGGGCTGGCCCTGGGGCTGCAGGAGCTGCCCGAGCTGAGCATCTGCTGAGCATTCCAGACCCAGAGTGGCTGTCCCTGACCTCCAG
This sequence comes from Passer domesticus, assembly GCF_036417665.1. Lineage (NCBI taxonomy): Eukaryota > Metazoa > Chordata > Aves > Passeriformes > Passeridae > Passer > Passer domesticus. The sequence goes on along the minus strand of NC_087481.1, from coordinate 7,431,438 downwards.
TGCCGCCAGTTCCTGCTGCAGGGCCAGACCTGAGTCTGCTGCTCTGCTGGGCTGGGGCAGGGGCAGGGAATGGCTGAACTGGGCAGTGCCAGGGAGAGGAAAATGATGGACCCTTGTCCCCACGAGTCCCCACAGTGTCACAAGGGCCTCTTGGTTCCATTAAGCCCCACAGGGTCACCATGGTCCCCTGGTTACAGGAGGCCCTGCAGTGTCACAAGGGCCCCTTGGTTCTGTGGAGCCCACAGGGTCAGTTTTGGCAGTGGGCAGGGTCAGCACCAAAGACACAGACACCAACTGAAGGAATTGTCTAATTTATATGATGTAAATTCCGAAATTACAAAAGGAGCAGCTCAGCAATGCACCCAACCATCAGCACCAAAGATTGCCTGCAGTGAGTAAGAAAGATCCAGCACCTGTTCCCCTCAGGCTTCACCATCCCCCAGATCCACACAGCAGCTGGGGGAAGCTGCCCCAGCCAAGGGCTGCAGAGCCACTCCTGGACACTGGGAATTCCTGCAGGTGCCTCCAGCCACAGGTGAGGCTCCAACCTCGCTGGGAGAGGGCCAAGCTCTGACAGTGCTGAATGAACAAACTGACAGCACTTCTAGTGCAGGAACATCTGGTTTCGTCCTCCTCTTGAGTTCCTCCCAAACCCTGGCCAGGGCCCAAGGAGGAACCAAGGGAGGTGACTTTGACCATTCAGCCTCAAACAAGGCCAGATGGGGCCTTTTCTGATTTCTAAATACAGAAAGGTAAATCCATATTTCACCAATGATCACATACAGAGATCATACTCCTAATAATTATTCATTAATGAGCAGATACAAAGATAACCTTTGTTTGGAAGGTTCATCTAGAGGTCAGCTTGGCCCAGGGCCTGCTGTTCAGGCCTCACTCAGGGCCTGGTGTTGAGGACGCAGGACTTCAATCATTACTTTAACCTGCAGATGAACTACAACCTTCTTAACAATTCTTTCAACAACACAGTTTAGATTTAGGAATTAGGCATAAAGGCATTGCCTCTTGTTTTTCAATTAAGTGCTGTTCAAATTCATTACTCAGAGATATAATTCGTATTTCTTATAAAACAACCTTAAATAGTTGTTATTCTCTGTTATTTTATCAAATGTCCCTTTTTTTTTGAGACTGTGTCTCTTTCTAGACAAGTCTCAGTACCCCATTTCCAGCACAAGGTGTCACAACAACTCTAACATGGAATCATAACACACCAAGTGCTCACACTGCAATGATGACACACTGCCACAAATTCATTTCAGAGCAGCCTCCAATTTGGCAGCCATGAAGCCTATACCAGCAAGAAAAATTTTCTTCTTGCTGCCACTCTTCTACTGCCTTTTCTGTCAAGGTGATTCCTGATTGTTGGCCTTCAAACGCAGCACTGATAGCAGTGCAACATTCATGTCCCATAAGAGCCCAGGTTCCTCCCTTGTTGAGATGAACTCTCTGTGTGTAGAGACACAAGGCTTGGCTCCATGTTTCTCAGAAAGCTGATTTATTATCTTATGATATATTAAAATACTACATTAAAACTATACTAAAAGAAGAGAGAGAAAAGATCATCGGAAGGCTACAAAGAAAAAGAATAGAATAGAATGCATAACAAAATCTTGTGACTGCTCACAGCCTCGACACAGGTGGCTGTGAATGGTCATCAAGTGAAAACAATCCACATGGACCAATGGAAGATGCACCTGTTGCATTCCACAGCAGCAGATAGTTATTGTTTACATTTCTTTCCTGAGGCACTCAGCTCTCAGGAGGGGAAAAATCCTAGCAAAGGATTTTTCATGAAATATCATAGCTACAAACAGGCTCAGCACAGAGGTGACTGTTGCAGGTGCCCAGGTTTGGAGGGAAGGCTGCAGCTCCTGGGGGTGTGTTGGTGTGGGGCCATAAGGTTTGTGCTGGGTCCCTGGAGCAGTGGGAACACCCCACTGGGAGATGCACATCAGGAAATGGGTGCAGAAAGGGCCTGAAGTGTGACCAGCTTTGGTGAAGGGTTCCATAGGAAATAATATTTGTACTGAAATTTCGGACAATTTGAGGCTCCTTCTCATATCCTGTCCTCGACGAACATTCCCCCTTTGCAAGAGCTTGGGGAATCCTGAGCTCACACAATGAAAATCCCTGATCATTATATCTTTTTTCTCTTTTCTGATGTTGTCATCCCAGCAGGAGTCAGAGGAAGAGAATATGTGTGACCTGCCTGGCTTTAACGTTGTGCCAGGAGCAATGCCACGGGGAAGCTGGTCAGAGGAGTATCTGAGAAGTGTGTGGTACATCAGTGATGTCCTACTACTGATCTTTGCACAGAGATGAAAAAGTATCAGTTTGCATGGCCTGAATGTCTGGCTCTGGACATTCTGCATTGCACAAGATGTGCTGAGCTCATCTGGCTCTGAAATATCATCTCTGCACCTTAGCCAGGAACAGCATCAGAGTTCTGAACAGATTCATCAAAATCAGTCAAAAGCCAGAAGCAAACCTTGGAAATACACATCAGTGGCAGGTGAGGAGACCAAAAGCTTCCATTCTTGTTCTTGCAGAATGCATTCAGCAATAAAAAAAATCCTCTATCTTGGCATTAAAATACTTTAGTTTCAGCTCTGCCCCAGACTATCAGTGTCAAGTATTTCTCTGGGTGGTTGGGGGTAGGTTCTCCCCCTGTAGCTCTCTGCAGGTTGGTGCTAATTCAAGATGTTCCCTCAGGTTCAGATGTTTTGCTGCCTAAGCAGAGTGTGCAGAACAGGGATTACAAGCACTGATATTTGCTGTGCTAGAAAGTGCAAGGGACACATTTGTGCCAGTGAAGATCATACCTTGAACTAGGAGGAGCAATTCTTGTGCTCACCAGAGTCCGGGGACAGAGAGGGCTTCCAAAGGAAATCTTGGTCCATGTGGGGCTGAGGCTCCCTCCAGGCTGGCTCCAGCCCCTCAGGGTGCCCAGGAGCAGGGCTTGCCCACAGCCCAGTGCTCCCTCCTTAGCCCTGGGGCTGCCCAGGGAAGAGCCATGGCTGAGGCTCTGCAGGAGCACACAGGCTCAGCCCTGCTCCAACATGGGATCCATGGGCCAGGGCACGCTGGGCTTTGCCCCTACAGCTCCCAAGTGTGCCCAGAGAAACTGCAAGGAGAGGCTCACCTCTGTCAGTGGGACCCCTCTGTGCACAGGGACCCCCACTCCTGGGGTGGCTGTGCCAGGGACCTCCAGCCCTGGGAACCTGGAGCAAGTGGAAAGCACAACTTTGCAAAATGCTGCCTGTGCCTGAAGGAAATGCAAGGAGAACTGGGGTGTGAAAAGTAAAATTTGTTTATTACAGAAGAACAGCAGCAAAAATACAGAAGATATTTACGTTGTAAGGACATTTGTAACAACAATCAATAGAACATATATACATAAGAACCTATCTAACAAAAAATATATGAAACATATTTACAGAAGACAAAAAGCCCTAAAACCTATATCCTAATGACAACATCAAAGTGTAAAACGTATGTACAAAAAGGTGGCATAGCTCTCCATGATGTCCATAGGTCCTGGAAGAAAAGCAAATGCCACGGTCACTCCAGTCAGGCACAGAGGGCTCCTGCATGTGCCTCCAGGCTGGCACAGCTGGCCCAGCAGCAGGACTCTGCCACCAGAACTGAGCCTGGCTGTCTCTGGCATGGAGCTTGTGTGGAGCAAAGCAGGCACAGGACCGGCTGTGGGTGGCCACCAGAATCCAGTGCCCTGGGTACAATGTCCCTGAGCAGGGAGCACCCAGCCCAGCCCCAGCCTGGCAGCAGGAGACCCACTCTGCCTGTCCTGCTGCTGGCATTGCTCTTCATGCCAAGATCATGGCCTCTTCCTCACCTTTTTAATCAATATCCATGTCCTCAGTGGACTCTTCCATATCCACGTCCATCTCTTCTTCCTCAGTCACATCCACCTCCATCTCTTCCTCTCCAGGGTTTTCTCCGTCTATTTCCATCTCCTCCTCCATATCAATCTTTGTATCCACCTCCATCTCCTCCTCCATATCAATCTTTATATCTACCTCCATCTCCTCCTCTCTGTCTGGGACAGCCTGCAGAGGTAGCAAAACCTCAGAGTAGGGTACCTGTCCCACTCTATCCCCACAGAGCTCCAGCCCACCCGGGCAGGTGGGGGATGTCCACCTCCATGGAATGGCACCATACCTTCCTCAGAACAAAGGGGAGCATCCTGCAGGGGTGGATGATGAAATCCAGGAACTCAGGAGCTGTCAGGAATGATGGGGGTATCGGGGGGATAAGAAGAGTGAAAGGCGAGGGCAGGAGCAAGGTGCAGAGCGTGCGAACACAGCGGCCAAGGCTTGTGTTGTGCCCTTTGCTGGGCGCTGGACGTTCCAGCTGGAGCGTGGGCTGTGACATCACAGTTCCCAGGCTCCATCTGGAGTGGACAGTGGAGACCATGAAATGATGGAGTCCATGAACGGTTGGGCTTGCAAGGGAGCCTGAAGAACAACATCTTGTTCCCAGCTGAGCAGTCTTCCCCCAGAGCAGGCTGCTCAGAGCCATGTTCCCAAGGATGGGGCATGCACAGCCTCTGTGCACAGCCTGGGCCAGTGGCCCACCACCCCCAGTGGAAAAGAGCAGCTTCCTTAGATGCAGCTTCAATCAACCTGCTGCAGTTGAAAGCCAATCCCCCCTTGTCCTGTCAGCACAGGCCCTGTTGAACACTCTGTCCCCTTCTTTCCTGCAGGACCCTTCCAGTCCTGCACAGCCACAGGGAGGCCTCCCAGTGTCTCCTCTCTCCAGGCTGAGCATCCCCAGCCCCACTTGCCCAGCAGTCAGTCACATCAGGGTGAGTCAAGGCTGCAGGGTAGCAAATAGCATCAGGAACTGAGAGATGCAAGCTTTAGACCCAGGTTTGCCTCTAAATGTACAAAATTAATAACAGTGGAAAGGAAGATGGTGGGACACTGGTTCTGTTCTAACTGGTGATTTATTTTTCTTCTTTTCTGTCATGCTGACCCAGATTTTTCTGTTTGAAAGGAAGCTTGGCACAATGTCCATTGTCTTCTCCATTTGTGAAACACCAAGCGGAGTCTGGGCAGGCTGATATGCAGAGCAAAGCCTGAAAATATTCTAGTGATCCTGAGCCTGGGGGATGCAGCTAAACCCAGCCAAAAGGAATTTCTGGAAAGCTGATCCTGGTTTACATTATCTTGAGTTTGGCTTTGCCAACTTCACCAGTCATTTATGAAAAAGCGAACGAAAAACTCAAGCCAAATCAGACATAAACCCAAACAAACAAACAAACAAACCCATGCAGCAAACCAATCAAACAAATAGATAAAAGAACCCCAAATAAAACCAAAGGAAATGAAGAGTTAGTACTAGTTGTGAGGATAGCACAGCAAGCAAATGGCTGCTTCCCACAGGATCATCATCAAAAGCCACATAGAACAGCTGCTCCAAAATATAACCAACAGGAGAAAAAGAAAAAGTGATGCATGGCAACTTTGGGGGCAGCTCCACATTCAGGTGAAGGATGAGCACGCAGTGGTACAGATCCAGCATTGCCCATCCTCCAGGCTGCTGTTTGCTCCTGATGAAAGACCCTTGCAGGACTGTGGCCCCTCTCAGTGCGGTGTCAGTCACTGCCAGAGCTCTCAGCTGAGCCACTGGCATTTGCAGAGTGACATCCAGGCACAAACCTGCTGCCTGCTGAGCACCTGTGGAAGACCCTGAGCATCTTCATGCCTAGCAGCACAAAACAGCTCAGGATTTCTCTGAACTGGTTTTCAGGAGAGGTTTCCATATCCCTGTGAGATCTGTTCATCCCTCAACATGTATGACTTGATATACAATGATGCATTTGGGTTCCTTCCTTCCTCCTGTGTGCCAGTGAGAAACCATCCATGGGAATGGAGGATGTTGTGTGCAGGGCAATGTATTCCTGGCTTGCCATTTTGCTTCACTGTCACTCAGCTGAACATGGTCCTTATCTAAGAAGGACTTTGAAGAAATGGGTAGGAATTTTGGCTCTGAGAGGAGCAGAAAGCATATTTTCTAGACCACATTGCCAGCAGATGCCCTTTCCCTGGCAGAACAGTGATTGCCACTCATCTTCCTGGGAAGAATGTCAAGACCCATTCAGAGATCACAGGTTCAGCTGGCCTTTGGCTTTGTCTGCCTCATTTCACACATCCACTTTCAAGGGCCATTAGAAGAGGCACATGTTTGCCTTGCTACCCAGAAGTGCTCTAGTTATTCCCAGGAAAAAAAAAAAAAAACCCAAAAATTGGCTGTCCTGTGGTGTGGTAGAAATCCCATCACAATTGTGACTCTGTGAGCAAAGACAACCGGTGCTTTTTGGGGCTGTAACAGCTGAGAGTGTGGCAGAGCAGGTTTGATATTCTTTTTAGAGTCCTGAAAACATTGTTCCCAAAACAATCTTTCTCTCCTGTCTTCTGTCATCAACTGTGGAACAGAGGAAATGGAAGGGATCAGAGGTTTGTTTAAATTTGCGCTTATTTTTAAGTCTTCAAATAGTGTCAGCTCGATGCATGATACTTTAGAAATTGGATTAGTAGCACCTATTTCATCCCAGCGAGAGGTGGGATTGAAGACTTTCAACAACAGAAACACTGGATGTGCAAGAGCTCAGTTTTACACCTCTCACACAGGTAACTTGCTGTACTATTTTCAGCAGCCTCAGCCAGATCGATTAAAATACTGCTCCAAACAACAACAGAATGAAAATATTCCACCAAATGGGGAAAAGGAAGAAAAGTGGGCCGCAGCCCTTTCTTCAGAGCTTGTGTTGATTTTGCCAAGTCAGATGCAAACAAGGTTTGCCATGTTTCTTTCCTAGAAAAATGCAGCTATTGAATAGAAATCTATCTCTGAGGCTGCTAAGTTGGGTGCAATTTTAGAGCTGAGAGGAGCAAAACAGGTTCCAGAGAAGCTGTGGTTGTGTTACCCTTGGAAGTGTTCAAGGCCAGGTTGGATGGGGCTTGGAGCAACCTGATCTAGCGGAAGGTGTCCTGAGTCTGGTGAGTCCCTGAAAAGAAACTTTTGGTTTTCCTGAAATGCTGCCTTTGCAAGGGGAGGTCACAACTACCCCACATAGTTTGAAATGCCCTGAGCAGAACCCAACTGTGTTTTCTCACAGGTGGGGAGGGATTTTCACTTGTATTTTATGGGGGATTTTGACAGGGCAGAGCAAGAGCAGCTGAATGTGTTTGACAGGCAAAGAGGGCCAGTGTGGCAGCAGCTGAATTCAATGGAGCTTTTCCTTCTGTGATCCTGTACAACCTGAGGCACTCTGGGGCTCTTGAACCTGGCAGCTGGGCAAGTCAGTCATTGGAACAAGTGATAAATTAACCTGCTCCACTCTCCTTAGTGTGGGTGTGATAAGCCTTAAGTAAACCCCTGAGCACTGCCAGGATGGGAGCTTGTTCTTTGCCAGGGAGGAGGGAGAAAATATTGCTTGGAGTAAATAAAGCAACTCTGCTTCCCCAGGAAGATGAAAAGAATATATTAGACATGTGAATGCTGCATGGAATCATTTGCACAAGGCTATATCTTGTCTGCTATGCAGGAATGTTCCCAATAAACCAGGCTTTTCCTGACCATTATTTTTCTGGGTTTCCACCACATGATACAAGAGACTCTCAAGAGACTCCCGTCCCCCGGGGACCACAGCCTGCCCCAGAGGATGTTCCACGAGATCGACCCCAGAGCCTGACACAGGGACAGGGGGCCGAGGCCCTGGGGGGTGGGACAGGGGGACAGGGACCCCCCAGCAGCATCCCCGTGTCCCCCAGGGCCAGAGCCTGGGCCAGGGCTCCTTCACGCTGCTATGAACGAGGGCTTGAGAGCGCTGAAAAATCCCCAGCAAGGGATCAGCAAAAACCAGATTTAATATTAAGCAACTGCACCGCAAAGTTCCTTGGCAAGAGTCACTCTGCTCCTGACTGGACACTGCAGGCACAGCAAGGAAAAAAAGCAACAACAAAATCAAACCAAACCCAGGCAACCAAACCAGAAATGAAACAAGAACTGTGGCTTTCAATTCTGTGGAAAAGAATTGTCCTTCTCAGCCAGGTGATCATTGCCAAAATTGATGTTTCACCTCCAACATTCCCTACTGTGACAGACTGGAGGAGATTGTTGGCTGGAAACATCTTGTGTGTGGGGGAGGAAGGGGCAGGTCCAGCCTTGCCCTGCCCTGGAACCCCAGCACTGCCCTGCCCTGCAACCCCAATCGCCCCAGAGCCTCTATCCCAGCCCAGCAGTGTCTGCCAGTCCCTGGCACAGCACAGGCAATGCTCCACAGCCACCTCTGGAGCCCCAGCCCAGCTCCTGAGTGACCAAATGAGCCCAAGTCCCACCTGGGGGAAGGGCCCAGGAAGACCAAGGGGTATTGAAGGCTGACCACAAGGTGAGCACACATCCTGACCCTACCTCCTCTTGGAATTTCCATCTGAACGCTGCTGGAATTCAGGAGTTGATAGCTCTGTGTTTGTGCCTCTCTGTATCTTTTTCGTCTTTCTCACTCTGTGTCTTCTTTGAATTCCCTCCTCTTTCAAATTTTGAGCAACGTTAAATTGAACAGTCTTAGAGTTTGTATAATTGAATGGGAAAAGTTAATGCTTTGAGAAGTGTTTTTTTTGTTGATTGAATGTCATATTAAACCTTTTGCCATAGTTTGTCTGATTTTATAAAGTTCCCAGTAAAGGCTATTTTATTAATTTAAGCTCCCGAGAATCTCTTGTACTGGTATTTCTCCAGTGCCTCCAACTCAGAGGACACAAACAATTGTAATTCCTATTAAAAGTCTCCTTGAGAGAGTTTTTTAGTGGATGGGAGTCAGGGCTTGTCTGTCCTGCTTGGCACAGCCCAGGCAGGGCTTTCCCAGCCACATTCCACACTCCATTGCCCAGCTGGAGCTGCTGGTGCCTCTGAGTTCTGCTGGCCCAGCCCCAGGGACGCTCTCCTTGTCTGCCCATTCCCCCACGGTCTCTGGGCAGGGGTGGCCTCAGTGGGGGCTGCTGACATCCTCAGCAACTTGGAGGCTGCTGCTGGATTTCACTGCTCCAGAGGCTTGTTCAGCCTTCAGCTCTTCAGTGCAGGAATTCAGTGTTCCAGGGCTCATTAACATTCAGAACACCTTAACAAGCCAAGCCTTTGGGAATAATTTGATTTTAGCTTTCAAATCTTGTGTGGTTAATTCAACACATTTCATAAGTGTATTCAAAGTGAATGTATAATTGAATGAATATTTACAAAGAGAGTGAGAAAACATTTTTTAGGTCCTATTTTTTTTTTCCTGATCATAAATTGATATGTGCAATCTCCAATTGGCACTGAATCCAAGTACCTCCTCATGCAGTTTGAATAGATATGAATAGATATAGCCAACACCCTTCATAGCTGACAATCAATCAGACTCTGTCCCTACCCCCACCCCACCATTTCCCCCATCCAAGCCCTGGCACTCAGAGCAGCCTTGTGCAAATCTCAGCTCCCTCCAGCCCAGGCTGCACCTGCAGATATCAGCTCCTTGGCTCCAACTCCCACCTGCTTTCCTTGGAGAAGGAGCTGCCTGAGACACAGAGGGATGTTCATTTATTGTCAGCCAACAAAGCCAAGAGAAGGCACAGCTCCATCAAATGCAGAATTCATTATTCTCCCTGGCTCTGCCCTGGCCCTGATCCCCACAGCCTGTCCTGTTTCCTTCATCCCTCCTTTGCCAGGCACTTTCTGGGACAAGGGAGCTCTGCTCTGGCTATGGAGGGAGGTCCAAGTGCAGCCACTGGAGTGGGAACCACAACTCATCAGGTTTGTGCCCTTTGAGAGACCAGGAACTAGTGAGACTCAGAGGCACAGAAGGGTTTCTCTTCATGGCCAATATAAAAAATGTGAACATGATAAAATTTAAGAAATATCAAACCCCTTCCCTCAGCTCATTGTGACATCCCAGCAACATCTGACATGTCCACCATCCACAAGGGATTGCCATACAGGAAGGATTTTAGACAGAGACTTAAGAAGAGGTGATAGAAAAGATAAAACTACAACTAAGATGCTGACTAGAGAGGTATTTAAACTTCAGAGAAATTGGGCAAGTCCCTGAAGCTCAAAGCATGAAGCCTGGGATACACATTGGAATGACCTGAGAACAGCTGCAGGAAATAACCTGGGAGCAAGGGGAAGGACATAGATCCAGCTGCCCTAATGAAGAGATGTCCTTAGACACGGCCATTTTAACAGGAGAGCTGCAAACACCTGAAGGACAGGGTCATGAAATATTAGACTGAATATTGGTGGCTCATGTAGAGGGGAAGATCAGAATTTCTTCTCCTGCCATCAGTTGAAGAATCCAGAAGGTCCAGGAAATATCTGCTCCTGGTGGGAAAACTTGGCCATTTCTTAAAAGCACTCAAGTGACCCAGATAATAAAGATTCACTTGTTTATTATGAAAGTAACAAGTGTTAAAACCTGTGCCCCTTTCCAGGCAGACATCAGCTGTGTGCCCATGAACAGGCAGTGCCACTTGTGCCCTGAGGTGCCCAGCTGGGATTGGATCTCTCTGAGAGCACCTGAGGGAGAGCAGAGCACCTTGCAAGCTGCAGGTCCCTTAGAGCCCCGCAGGGCTCCTGTGCCATCAACATCTGCTCTGCCCCAGTGTGAAACAGAGCCCAGCATGGTGCTGGGATCATCAGAGAGCTGAGGTGTGTGCTGGAATTCCATGCCCTCCCCATCCCGCAGCAGCCCTGCATTTCCCTGCTCCAGCCTTGGTCTCCAGTACAGCCATGGAGGCTCTTTGGGCTCCTGACTGCTCCTGCAGCCCCCAAGGGCAGCTGAGCTCTGCCTGTGGCACAGTCAGCCCTGGCCAGCACAGGCCATGCTCAGCAATTGCTTGTGTGTGCCTGGCCTTGCTGTCAGCCCCAGCAGCGGCTGCGTGGCCCCTTGGTGGCCCTGTGCTGGCCCAGCCATGGTGGCCCAGCCCCTGTGCAGGCCCAGCCCAGGCCAGGAGCATTGCGGCTGGGAATGGCCCCTGTGCCGTGGTGCCCACGGCAGCCTTGGGGCTCTGTGCCCCATGGCCTCCCTGCTGGGCAGCCTCTGCCAGCTCCTGCACGCCCCTGGCACCTGTGGGCCTGCACAGACAGCCCTGCCCCGGGCTCTGCCAGCCTCTGGGCCAGCAGAGAGGCCGGCCAGGGCTCGACATGGCCGGCAACAGGCCCTGAGCCCCGCAGGAGGATGGAGCTGGGCCACAGCCAAACTCAGCCCAGGGCAAAGCTGGGCTCAGCAGCCAGGGCTGCCAAGGGCTGGGCATAGAGGCTGGCACTGACAAATGTCCTGGGCCCCCTCCCTGCTCTGTCCATGCCCCCAAGGGCACAGAGCAGCCTCATCTCTGGGGCACTTGCCTCTTTTCAATGCCTTGCACAGGCGCTGGCCCTGCCCCACAAGGCCTGGCCTGAGTCCTGCCCCTGCACGCTCAGCCAGGCTGAGATAGACACGGATGGTTTCTGGGGCAGGCTCTCTGAGCCCAGCCCAGCTCCCTGCAAGCTCTGCCAGCTGCCCTGAGCTCTGGGCAGCACCAAGGGCCTCTCCCCAGCCCAGCCCAGCCGGCTCTGGCCCCACAGCTCTGCTCAGGCCAGGCTGCTCTGGCCACTGGCCCCACGGCCTCAGCCCCTGCCAAGGGCACAGCAGCAGCTGCAGCTCACACAGGACTCTGCCCCAGCCATGGGGGAAGGTGCTGGGCCAAGGCCAAAGGAGGCTCCCTGGCTGCCCTGCTCCCCTCTGGCTCAGGTGCTGAGAGCTCTGCAGCCCCTGCTGTCATCCCATGTGCCCAGGCCAGCACAAGAGCCCCGGCCTTGGGGCCCTCAAGAGCTGCTCCTGCTCCAGGCCCAGGGCCCATCCCAAAGCTGGGGCAGCCACAAAGCTGTGCCCATTTCTGTTCATTGCTGCTCTGAATGGGATGGATCCTCAGCCACTTGGGGGTTCCTGATGAATTTTACTGCACCTGAGGCCTCTTCTTTCTTCAGTTCTTCAGTGCAGGAATTCAGTGGCAAAACTCATAAATATTTGTTCAAAACACCCAACCAAGAAAAGACTCTGAGAATCATCTAAGTTTCAATTCTTCTGTGGTTGATTATGCAGATTTCAGGGCTATATTCAAAGCGAATAAACTAAATTGAAAACAATGAAGGGGGAAATGTTTTGTCCTGTTTTCTTTTCCTGTTTATAGATTGATATCAGCACTCCCCAGGTTATAATGACCCCCAGCACATCCTAATGCAATCTGAACAGATATGAAAATCGAGACCCTTCATGGCTGACAATAAATCAGACTTTGTCCCTACCCCCTCCCCACCATTTCCCTCATCCAACCCCTGGCACTCAGCGCAGCTGAGGAACGGAGTCCCATCCAGGGGTGTTCCCAGGGCTCAGAATTGGGGCCAGGTCAGTTCAATCTCTTTATTGCTGATCTGGACAAGGCCATCGAGGGCACCCTCAGTCAGTTCCCAGGTGAGCCCAAGCTGGGTGGGAGTGTGGCTGTGCTGGAGGGCGAGAAGCTCTACAGAGGGATCTGGACAGGCTGGAGCCATGGGCCCAGGACAATTGGATGAGCTTCACCAAGGCCAAGGGCCGGGTCCTGCCCTGAGCTCACACCACCCCAAATCCCTGGCCATGCTGTGCCCCTGATCCCCACAGCCTGTCCTGTTTCCTTCATCCCTGCATTGCCAGGAACTTCCTGGGACAAGGGAACTCTGCTCTGGCTATGGAGGGAGGTTCAAGTGGCACCACTGGAGTGGGAACCAGAACTCATCAGGTTTGTGTCCTTTGGGGGTCAGGAACTGGTGAGACTCAGAGGCACAGAAAGTTTCTCTTCATGGACAACAGACCATAGTTGAACAGGACACGATTTAATGACAATCACACTCTTCCCTGAGCTATGTGCAACGTCCCAGCAGAGTCTGATGAGTCCACCATCCACAAGTGATTTCCATATTAAAAATAATTTTAGAGAAACGTGGTTCTGTGATAGATATAAACACAATTAATTCTTGTATCAGGATGCTTGTCCTGGAGTGGGGACAAAACAGCTCCAACAATTCCTGATTTGCAAAGCTGTCAGTGGTGGATGGAGAAGGAAGGTCAGGCTGCTTTTGGGGTTGAGGAAATGCTGAAACCAGCCTGATTCATTTCATCTCCTCCTGTCCTGGCTGATCTCCCCTCTTTCCCCTTCCACCCACTGGCTTTTGTCTCCCACCAGGCCCCCCGGTGAAGAGCCTGGCTCTGTGTTCTCCATTAGCTCCTGGCTGGCACTGCCAGGCTGGGATGAAGAGCCCCTCAGCCTTCCCTGCTCCAGGCTGGACAAGCCCAGCTCCCTCAGCCTCTGCTCACAGCCCAAGGGCTCCAGCCCCACCTTGGAGGCCCTTCCCTAACCCTGCTCCAGCTGCCAGATATCTTTCCTGCCCTGGGGAACCCAACCCAGGCCACAGTGACCTGGATAATCCATGTCCTTGATGTCCTGGTCACACAGCCCTGGCCCCTTGTCCCCATGTCAGGCTCTGGGGTGGATCCTGTGGAACATCCTTCGGTGGAGGCTGTGGCTCCAGGTGGGATGGGGGGATACCGGGGGACAGGGACCTCGCTGGGCATGAACAGCATTGGAGTTGTTGGGAGAAACTGTGAGGGGGAGCTGGGGCAGAGTGAGCAACCCAGTGACCTCACACAGCCCTCCTGGGATGTCACACAGCCCCTCTGGGATGTCACAGCCTGCTCTGTGAGGTCACAGCTCATTCTCTAATGTCACACAGCTGGTCTCTGATGTCACAGCCAACTCTGTGATGTCATAGTCTGCTCTGTGATGTCAGACCTCTGTCCTGTGATGTCACAGCTAGTTCTGTGATGTCACAGGCAGTCTATGATGTCATAGCTGCTCGATGACCTCACATACCCTACTCTGTGATGTCACAGCCCACTCTGTGACCTCATGTTCCCAGATGATCAATTGTCTCCACCAGGTGAGCTCACACCTGGAGCTTGTTCTCCAAAACCCCAGGCCTATGGAAACCACACAATGCCCATTGTGTGAGAAGGGGAACTGGAAGTTCACCAGCCTCAGTGTCCTGCCAGCTCAGCCAGGCCCACTGGAACATTGGGGTCCATGAGCACCTGGAACCACCAGAGAGACCCCCAGGACAGAAGAATGAGTGGGTAAAGGGGAGGGGAAATCTGTTAATGATTTTGGGGAAATTATTATCATGTGTGTGTTTAGTCCAGGACAATCAATGAATATGTGTGCAAAATACAGAAAAGAAACAGAAACTTTCCTGTACTCAGCATGCACGGCTTTGGGAAGAGCTCTCCCCTGTGCATGCAGCTGAATAAAGAATGCTGCTCTCTAATGTTGCATTGGGGTTAAGGATATTTTGTATTTTACTGAATTTTGGTAACACTCCCACTCCCAAGGAATGCTCTGTCTCCTGCTGTTCACAAACAGAGAAGGGCTGGTGGCAGATGTGGTGGTCAGAGGCTGCCTGGGGCACAGTGACCATGAAATAATCAAGTTTTCAATGTTCTGTGAAAGAAAGAGGGCCAGCAATAAAATTACTACACTGGAATTAGGTAGGACAGACTTTGGCCTGTTTAGGATGCTGATTTGGGGAATACCAAATCAAGTACTGATTTTTTTAAGGGAAACAGCCTTGAAAACAACAGCGGTCCAGGAAGGATGGACATGCTTCAAGAAAGTAATCCTAAGGTGGAAGGAGCAGCCTGTCCCAGATTCCAAAAATGGGCTAGTGATGAAAATGACTGGCCCTGCTACCCATGGAGCTTTGGTGGGAACTCAGTGGGAAAATGGACTGGAAAATCAGGAAGTGTTTAAGGATGTTGTTAGGTTATACAGACAGGAAATTGAGAGGTGAAAGCTCAATTAGAACTTAACCTGGCAGCTTCTGAAAAAAAAAAAAAAAGTTAAAAAAAATTAATAACAAGACATGGGATAAGGAGAATCTCTACTCTTTTTTAGGTACAGTGGAGAATATAGTAAGAAAAGATGAGGAAAAGGCTAAACTACTTAACACCTTGTTTGTCTCAATTTTCAATATTAGGACAGGCTGTTCTCTGGACAAGTGTTCTCCTGAGGTGCTGGATGGGCACAGGGAGCAGAACATCCCCCTGCAATCCAGGAGGAAGCAGCTGGGGACCTGCTGAGACACTCAGGTGCTCACAGGTGTCTCTGGGAGCAGATGGGATCCATCCTAGAGGGATGATGGAGCTGGTGGATGAGCTCCCCAAGCTGCTCTCCATCATTTACCATCAGTCCTGGCTCAGCAGGGAGGTCCCAGAGGAGTGGAGGTGCCAATGTGAGCCCATCCCCAAGAAGGGCTGGAAGGAGGATCTGGGGAACTCCAGGCCTGTCAGCCTGACCTGGGTGCCTGGCAAGGTTATGGAACAGATCACCTTGAGAGCCATCACAAGGCACCCACAGGATGGCCGAGGGATCAGAGCCAGCCAGCGTGGATTTAGGGGTGGCAGGTCCTGCCTGAACAACCTGGTCTTTCCCTTTATGACCAGGTGACCCACCTGTGGATGAAGGAAAGGCTGTGGATGTTGTTTATCTGGACTTCAGAAAAGCCTTTGACACTGTCTCTGACAGCATTCCCTGGAAAAGCTGCAGCCCATGGCTTGGGCAGGTTCTCTCCTCGCTGGGAGATTTAAGAGCTGGCTGGAGGCTGGGCCCAGAGAGTGGTGGGGATGGTGCTGCACCCAGCTGGAGTCCAGTCACTGGTGGTGTCCCCCAGGGATCTGTGTTGGGCCCAGTCCTGTTTAACATCTTCACTGATGATCTGGGTGAGGGGATCGAGTCCACCATTCACAAACTGCAGATGGCACCAAGCTGGGTGTGAGCGTGGATCTGCTGGAGGGCAGGACAGGAAGACACAGCCTTAAGCTGCACCAGGGGAGGTTTAGGCTGGACAATAGGAGGAAGTTCTTCACAGAAAGGGTGATTGGGCATTGGAATGGGCAGGCCAAGGGGAAGGTGGCGGAGTCACTGTCCCTCTCCAGTGGCACTCAGTGGCATGGTCTGAGTGACAAGGCAGTATCAGGGTGTTGGTGGGACTTGCGGATCCCAAAGGTCTTTTTCAGTCAATTTGATTCTGTCATTCTCTGATGATTGGGACACTCTGGGGTCATTGTGACCCTGCAGTGCCTCATGGAACTAAGAGGACCATGATGACACTGCAGCCCCATGGAACCAGGGAGTGCACTGTGACACTCTGGGTCCTTGTGGAACCACAGAGGCCATTGTGACACTGCAGCACCTTGGGGAACCAAGGGGTTTCACCATTTTGACAGTGAGAAACCAAGGAGACCATTGGGAGACTCCAGGGCCCAGTGGAACCAAGGGGCCGTTCTGACACTGCGGGGCCTCATGGAACCAAGGGGTGATTGTGGCACTGCAGGATCCTGTGTAACCAAGGAGCCAGTGTGCCACAATTGGACCTCAAGGGATCTGGAAGACAGTTGTGACACTGTGTGGCCTTGTGGAAACAAGGAGTCCATTGTGACACTGAGGGAACTTGTGGAATCACAGACACCATTGTGACAGTGTGGGACCTCATGTAACCATGGGGCCACTGTGACACCCTGGGGCCCCATGGAACCAAGGGGCCACTGTGAAACTGCGGCACCAACGAGAACATTGAGACACTGTGAAGCCCCATGGAACCAAGAAGAGCATTGTCACATTTTGGGGCCCCGTGGAACCAAGGAGAGCATTGTTGCTCTGCATGGTCTCATTGAAACAAGGAGAGCAGTGTGACAGTGCAGGGCCTGGTGTAAGCAAAGGGCCATTGTGACACTGAGGGGCCACATGGAGCCAAGGACATCTTTGCAGATGACATGAAGCTGGGTGTGAGTGTTGATCTCCTGGAGGGTAGGAGGGCTGTGCACAGGGCCCTGGACAGGCTGGATCCAGGGCCCAAATCCAAGAAAGGAAGGTTTAACAAGTCCAAGTGCCGGGTCCTGCACTTTGGCCACAACAACCCCTGCAGTGCTACAGGCTGGGGACAGAGTGGCTGGACAGCAGCCAGGCAGAAAGGGACCTGCAGGGACTGATGGACAGCAGGCTGGACATGAGGCAGCAGTGTGGCCAGGTGGCCAAGAAGGCCAATGGCTCCTGGCCTGGATCAGGAATGGTGTGGCCAGCAGGAGCAGAGCAGTGATTCTACCATGGTGCCAAGTCAGGAAATGAAATGGGGAGTGGGGCCAGAGAGGAAAGCAAAAAATGGGATGGGCTTTTTGCAGGGGAGGGGACAGGGATGGGTAATAGGAAGAAATTTGTACTGCTAGGAGTAAAGAAGAAAAAGTGAAGCAAAGGAAATGCTGAGGGCAGTTTGGGGGTGGCTGCCAGGCAGCCCTGGCTCTGAGCAACAGCATCTGCAGAGGCACAGGAAACTCCCAGCTGATGGGAACAAACTTTCTGGCTGACTGCAGAGGCCAGGACAAAGCTGAGTGGTTTCCCTGGTGTCCCCCAGCCCTTGCTGGCCCCAGGGGCTGATGGCATTTGTGCTCCCTCAGGTTCATGTCCTAACAGCAGCAGCATGGGAGTGCTCCTGCCTGCTCTGTGCAATGCAAACAGGGGCTCCTGAGCCAGTGCTGCTGTGGCTGTGCCTGCAAGGATGTAGCACCTGTGTGAGCTGGGGGAGAGGCCAGGGCTGCAGAGGGGGGATGTTGTTGGCAGCTCCATGAGGACGCTCTGGGACGCTGCCCTGGGCTGTGCAGTGCACTGGGGATGGATCAGCCCCTGCTCTGCTGCTTCTTCCCATCTCCCCCAGGGCCCTTGCAGAGCCCCAGCCATGCTGTTTGCCCCCAGCCTGCCCACGGCCAGCCTGGGGCTGCTCACCCTGGGGCTTTTCTGTGCTGAGCATTGGCCTGGCCGTGTTCTTGAGAGAGCCTGGGAAAGGAGCCTGCAGCCCCCAGGGCCTGGCCTGAGGCGTCAGCGCTGCCCCAGCAGTGCCCATGGCCTGTCCCTGCTGCAGCCCCGGCACTGCCACCCCCAGGACTGTGCCCGGCCCCGAGAGCACTCAGGCCCTGCAGCAACACCAGGGCCACCAGGGCAGCGGGGCAGGGCCACGGCAGCAGCACTGCCAACACCAAGTGCTGCTGCTGCTGCTGGGCACAGCTGCTGTGCCAGCACTGATCTGCCCCAGCTCTGCACACAGACATTGCTGCTGCAGCTCCAGAGTAGGCAACAAAAGGGCATCTCTGCAGAAAACTTTGCTGGGAGATCCTTTCATTCCTTTAAAGCCACTGAGAAAACACCCCCTCAGTGACACAGTCTGCGGCCATGGTGAATGTGTAGAGAAACAAAATGAGAAATGGCACAAACAATGACCCTACTTTGTAGACAATATGAAAAAACTAAAACAAAGAAAAAAAAATGAAACAACCAAACCAACAAGAAGTATCAAAGACAACCTTTATTACAAAAGATTTGCCAAAATTGATGAGCAGTTTAATGTTTCTGAAAGCATCCAGTCATCAGTCTCCACACTGCAGCCTTGAGCTCTTGGTTCCTCAGGCTGTAGATGAGGGGGTTCAGGGCTGGAGTCACAACTGAGTACAGAACTGACAGGGCCAGATCCAGGGATGGGGAGGAGATGGAAGAGGGCTTCAGGTAGGCAAACAGGACTGTGCTGATGAAGAGGGAGACCACAGCCAGGTGAGGGAGGCAGGTGGAAAAGACTTTGTGCCGTCCCTGCTCAGAGAGGATCCTCAGCACAGCCCTGAAGATCTGCACATAGGAGAAAACAATGAACACAAAACAGCCGAATAATAAGGAGGCACTGAACACAATGAGCCCAAGTTCCCTGAAGTAGGAGTGTGAGCAGGAGAGTTTGAGAATCTGGGGGATTTCACAGAAGAACTGGCCCAGGGCATTGCCATGGCACAGGGGCAGAGAAAATGTATTGGCTGTGTGCAGCAGAGCATTAAGGAAGCCACTGGCCCAGGCAGCTGCTGCCATGTGGGCACAAGCTCTGCTGCCCAGGAGGGTCCCGTAGTGCAGGGGTTTGCAGATGGACACGTAGCGGTCGTAGCACATGATGGTCAGCAGGAAATACTCTGCTGAGATGAAGAACAGAAAGGAAAATAGCTGTGCAGCACATCCTGTGTAGGAGATGTTCCTGGTGTCCCAGAGGGAGTTGTGCATGGCTTTGGGGACAGTGGTGCAGATGGAGCCCAGGTCGCTGAGGGCCAGGTTGAGCAGGAAGAAGAACATGGGTGTGTGCAGGTGGTGGCCGCAGGCTACGGCGCTGATGATGAGGCCGTTGCCCAGGAGGGCAGCCAGGGAGATGCCCAGCAAGAGGCAGAAGTGCAGGAGCTGCAGCTGCCGCGTGTCTGCCAATGCCAGCAGGAGGAAGTGGCTGATGGAGCTGCTGTTGGACATTTGCTGTGCCTTGACATGGGGATCTGTAGAAAAAGTAATCATGCAATAGTTGGGTTTGGAGAGGACTTGAAATATCCCAGCAGAGCATGGGTACACTTTCCCCTCACTGCCTGAACAGGGCTCTGCTGCCTGGAGCTGTCCCTGCCAGCAGCTGCTTCCCTGTGCCCAGGGCTGGGCCCTGCCAGTGCTGCCAGAGCCCAGCCCAGCCCTGGGGGCTCAGATCTGCCCTGCAGACCCCTCCCAGCTCTGGCACTGCCCAGGGGCAGCTCTGGCTCTGCAGGCTCTGATGGCAACGTCAGAGCAACTCTGAGGAGGATGGAAAAGCAACACTGATGCTGCCTGTGAGGTGCCCTGTGCTGATTTTATTCTCTGCCTGGTTAATTACCATCTGAGAAAAAATGTTTTTATTTTTCTCACTTGAACTGAGAGATGAATATCTCTGTGCAATTTCCCATCCAGGCAAGCCAGAACTGTAGATTAAAAAAGCAGTATTTTCCTTTAGATGCCACCCCTGACTTGCTGTGCTCCCTGTATAAATCTACTTGGAAATATTCTGGAGTTCAGTGCCATGCTGGTAGCAGCCCTGAACAATGCAGCATCCTCACCACACAAGGAGAAACTTCCAAACCTTACCAGATATCTCCTTCCACCCCGATCTTGTCCCCCAGTGCTGGCAGCAGCTCCCCGGGCCGGCTGGGAGCTGTCCCTGGCAGGCAGCAGAGTCCCTGCCCCAGCACAGCGCCCTGGGCTGCAGGAGCCTGCTCTGCAGGACAGCCCTGGGCACCCCGGGCTGCTCTGCACAAGAGAGAATCTGAGAATGTACTCACAGGGTCTGCAGGCATTGGGATGTTCCAGCTTTAGGAGATGGTTCCAGGAGCTGCAGCTGCATTGTCCTGCAGCCAGAGGTTCCTGTGCCAAGGGCTGGCAGGGATTCTGCCCCAGGCACTTCCCAGCACCTTCCCAGCCCTGACTGATTGAAGCTCTCTGTGCCTCTGGGCTGTGCCCGGGCTGGCTGCAGGCAGTGCCCCAGCCCTGCTGGGCTGGCAGAAGAGCTGCTCATCAAGAGAAATGTGCTTTTGAAGCTCTTCTTGCTTACCAGGAGCTGCCTCTGTGCCAGGAGCCCAGCCCAGCTCAGCAGCACAGACACAGCAGCAGGACTTTAATGACCCTCTGGGGCTTTGTGCTCAGGCCCTGAACATCAGTCCCTCAGAGGCAGCTGAAGAAACCTCTCCAGAACTCCAAGTCAGAATCACACTCCAAACTTTCTTGGACTTTTAATGGGTCCCACTGAGGTACACGACTCAGAAAGTGTCCCCAGGCCCCAGGCAGAGCAGAGAACTGGAGGCAGTGATGCCAGGTGGGGACAAAGAGAAGCCAAGTCTTGGTGGCCTGGGGCACAGCAGCAGGGTCTGTGCCGCCAAGGGCTGTGAGGAGACACCTTGTCCTGAGGCCCTGGGGCCTCCTGGCACAGCCCCAGCCAGGCTGGGCACTGTCAGCCCCTTGTCCTGCCCTCAGCATCCCCCCCTAGCCCACATCCCAGTGGCCTCAAGGATCTGCTGGAAGGAGTCCCTGGGGAGCCTTGCTCAGCAATGGCCCTGGGGGCTCCTGAATGCTCCCAGGGACTGCAGGTTTTTCAAAGGACTTTGGGTTTGGCTTTTGCCTTGGACTCTCTGAGAGGTTTGTGCAATCATGGCCTCCAATTATCTGCTGCAATTAGTCCCTGGAGAGGCTTTGTCAGTAACAACACTCAGTGGGGCTCATTAATGCTTCAAGGTACTTCAGTTATTTTAAGGTCCTTGGTGTTTCCCCTTTGATACAGACTCTGTGAGAGGTGTGTGCAATCATGGCCCCAGTTATCTGCTTTAATGAGTCCCTTGAGAGCTTTGTACTGACACTCAGTGTGGCTCATTAATACTTTGAGATACTCAAGGTTTTTAAAGTACTTTGAATTTTCCTTTTCACACTGAGTCTTTGAGAAGTTTGTGTGCCATCCTGGCTTCCAGTTCTCTTCTCCAATAAGTCCATGATCAGCCTGTGTTGGGGATTAGTAGGACCCATTCATGACTTGACATACCTGGGGTTTTCTTCTGACTTTGACTCCTGGACAGGTTTGTACAATCTCCTCTCAGGTCCTGACGTTCCAGGGCTCAGCTCCAAATGCACCACGGGGCTTATTAGCATCAAGCAAGTCCTGACAAACCATGGCTCTGTCTTGATTTCCCTCTGCTCTAGTGCTGTTCATCAGGAAGGTTTCCTCCTGCAGAAATATTTCAAAAATTTTCTAGTAAATATGTATTCCTATTTTAAATTATGTCTTTTATTATTTTTCTTATTACACAAGAGGTGATTGAAGCATTCTGTGATTGATATTGATCCAGGGACTCTCCTAAGGAGCTCTGGTCTGGTCAGAGAAGCTGTGCCTTGAGCTCTGACCCAGTGTCAACAGCCTTGCTCCACATTCCCCATCCCCATCCTGTCTCTCCTCACTCACTTGGGATCTGCTTTGCTTGGAGATCTGACTGCACACAGCCAAAGAGGGATTTTGTCTTTTTAATTCTTTGAAGCAATCTAAAACTCTTGAGTTTCTCTGTAGAAAACATAGACCCTCTTCAAGTCTGTGCCAAGCCCAAGGTGCCACCAAGGTGCCAGCATGGCCACTCCAGACCTGCCCTGGGCCAGCTGTGAGGGTGGATCATCATCCCAGCCTGCATTGGGCCATTGCAAAAAACAAAATTCTGCTTAATTTGATGTTGATTTCTGTTAGGGACCGGACACCGTCGTACCACAGATACAATATTTTCTAAAATGTCCTTGTTGACCACACCAGAAACAGATTTTTGGGCCCTGTAATTGTTGCTGGGGACCCTTAAAGGGGAATGGCATGGCCACTAGGGCCTCTGCAACTCCTTGCCCAATGGCCTGGGCTTGTATGGCCGCTACGTGTTCTGCTGTCCTGAGGCAATTACAGCCTCAATCATCTGCAGGAGTGTGGGTTCCATCTCTAGTGGAAGGGCACGCAGCCCTTTCTTACATTCCAGGTTGGCATTGGCTACCCCCAATGATTTTAGTAATTCATTTTGAGTCTTTTCATCCCAGACTTGTTTCTCTAGTGCCTGTTTAAGGCAATCAATAAATTTCATGCAGGGCTCTCCGGGTTCTTGTCTTATGTTTACATAGTCCAAACGGGGGGTGCTACCATCCGGTACCTGGATTAAAGCTTTCAAAGCCATCTCTTTTATATCATCCAATACTTCTCTGGGGATACCTGCTGCTTGATCATCTGGCAGGCTGTGTTGTCCTTTTCCAGCTAGATAGCTGATTGTCAATTGCGCCCTTGCCTCATTATTAGCATAGTCTGCTATTAATTGATTTAGTAAACACTTCCATCCCCCTTTCCCACAGGGTGTATTCTGTAGGTGACAAAAATATGGTCATATATATTTTAAATCATAGGGGGTTACATGTGCTGTAAACATGGCCCTCATTAGGCCATTGAAACAAGGTGAGTCCTGCCTCTAGTCTTTAGCTGCCCTACAGAGCTCCTTGATTTCCCCATAAACCTGTGGCTGATACCTGGGATTCTGCTCCCTTCTTTCATCATGTCCTGGGGCAATGAGGAGTTTCAAGACTATTTGCCAGTCTCCTTCCTTAACTGCTTCCTTCCAGATCCTTTCCCAGGGATCTTCTAGGCTTGAGGGGAGAGGTGGCACTGGGGAATCCAAACTGTCTTCTGGGGAGGAAGAATAACTTGGAGCAGAAACACTTGGATTAAAAATAGTGTGACAGCCAGGCTTAGTATCCTTGACCATAGGGTTTATTTTGTTGCCAGAGGGTGAGTAAAGGGTGCTGCCATTTTGTCATTTTCGGGAGCTGTGGCCCAGGGTGGAGGTGGAATGAATGACAGTGGAGGTGTGACCTGCAGTTACAGGGGTGGAGTCTGGAGGTTCGTTCAGAGTGGAAGAGAAGGTTGTGGTAGCAGGAGGTGGAGGAGCCAAGATGGAGGGAGGATGGCCAGGCTCCCGAGCCACATTGGGGCTTCTTCCATCTTGGGTCTCCAGGGCACAATGCTCCAAGACAGCGTGGCCATTGCCATCTTGGACCATCATGGAAAGTCCAAGAAAGGCAGGTTTCGGGGGAGGTCCCGGGTTAGGAGTGACTGATGGATCAAGTTTTCGACTCAGAGCTTGCTGGTGAAGGGTCTCAAGGATGGTGTAGAAGAAGGGGCGCATGCGGGTGCAACGGGGTCCCTTTTGATCGAAAGGTTCTACAATTTAAATCCCACAGAGTCACAAAATTCAGTAGTATGGATATCGTCAGCATAAGTGTCTGGAAAATTTTGAATGATCCACCTCACGATTGATTTTAATTTGTTCTTTGAAAATATTTTGTCATGATCAGTGAGAATTAACTTAAAGTGTCCATACAAGCTCCTTTCTACTTTGGACAACTGACCACCCATTTTTCTCCTTCTCCACTTTGGGGGGAACAGCCACCGGAACACCCCAAATCAATTATGGGATGTGGATCCGTATTTGAAAAACACGGTGACAAAATAGGCGATAAATGTCCTGCATTTTCCCAAACCCACCTGAAATCCTCCACAGGAAGAAACCATCATCGTCCCCACCAATGCTGGCTCAGGTCCCTCGAAGTGATGGGAAATCCACTGGGCCCGGCACAATCCACAGTCCCGAGGAGCACTGGCCTATCTCTCAGCTAACCCCAGCTGATGTAACTGAATGTCAGGGTCCCTGCTCAGGGGCCAGATGTCACAGTGAGGGTGGCTGCAACAAACCTCTTTGGTTCCCTGACTTAAGAGTGAAGTTGGCAAAAATGAAAAGGAGTGGGTTCAATGGAATTGCCCAAAAAGAACTTCAATAATGGGGTGAAAATCAATAAACATGGAGAAGTTGAGCACAGCATGAAGGGCAGGATCCAAAGACCTGAGATAAAGGGAAAGCAACAACATATACACTTGGGGCTAGAGAACTAGAACAATACTCATATAGGGGAAACAAGTAACCAGTAGGGAAGCAGAACTTGGACAACTTAACTTAACAACACTAAAGGCTTATGGGAGAACTCCCAAGCTCATCCTAAGGTAAGCAAATGATTCCCAGGGCTTGAACCTCACGCTGGGTTCTTTTGGGGTAAAATCTGGCTGACTCCGAGTTACAGCCGGGCTAACTCCCACACTGCTGCTTTGCACTGGCCCCTTGGGACCGTGGGGCCCAACAGAGCCACAGTGATGTCCTTGGTTCCACAAGGCTCCACAGTGTCACAATGGTCCCTTGGATCCATGGTGCTCTGCAGTGTCACAATGCCCCTGCATTTCACAAGGCCACCAAGTGTCACACTGGTCTTCATAAGAAGGAAACCACAGAACCCCCATGTTTCAGGAGCTGATGAATGGCAGCTACCAGAGGCTAAGGCAAGCCTGACCTGTTTGTCCTGGCAGGTTTGTCTGGGAGCAACCCTTGGATATTCAAAATTATGAATGTGGAATCCTAATTTCAGACATTTGTGCCTGGAGAAGGATGATTTTTTCCATGAAAAGAAAAGCATAGCGCCCTTTCCAGTGTTTGGAAAACAGGTCAGTGCTGGCACTCAGGAATTAAAGACCAGCCAGACCTGTCTGTCCTGGCAGCTTTTGTCTGGCAGCAATCCTTGGATACACAGAAATTTGGAGGTGGAATCCTAATTTTGGCCATGGATACCTGGAAACGATAGACAGTTCTTTTCCATACAAAGGAAAGCCCAGAGCCCCAGTGTTTCAGGACTAGATGGGAGAGGCCTTCCACATTCCAAGGTCAGCCAGACCTGTCAGGTGACTCCTGGGAGGCCAAGACAGCCAGACCTATTTTGTGTTCTCTTGGTTCCATAGGGCCATGCAGGGTCACAATGGCTCTATGCTTCCATGAAGTCTTGCAACATCACAGTGGTTCTCTTGCTTCCATGATGTCCTGTGGCATCATAATGGCCCCTTGGTTACACAAGTGCTTAAGGATCTTAATGGTCTCCATGGTTCCAAAAGGCCCCACAGTGTCATAATGGTCTTTGTGTTCCATGAAGCCCTGATGTGTCACCATGGCCCCTTGGTTCTGTTGGGGCCCAGTAGTGCAACAATGGTTCCACAGCTTCCCACAGTGTCACAATGACCCCTTCCCTCCATGAGGCCCTGCAGGGTCACAATGGCTCTTTGGTTCTGTGGCGCCCCAGAGTGTCACAATGATTCCATGGGTCCTTGCAGTGCCACAATGGTCTCCATGGATCCATGGTGCCCCACAGGATCACAACGGACCTTTGGCTCCATGAGGCCCTGAAATGCAACAATGGCCTCTTGGTTCCACAAAGCCCTGCTGCTTCACACTGGCCCCTTGAGACCATGCGGTTCAACAGAACCACAATGATGTCCTTGGTTCTGTGAGGGTCCACACTGTCGCAATGGTCCCTTGGATCCATGGTACTCTGCAGTGTCACAATGCCCCTGCATTTCACAAGACCCCACAGTGTCACAATGATCCCATGGTTCCTCAAGACCCCACATTGTCACAATGATCCCTTTGGTTCCACAAGTTCCTGCAGTGTAACAATGCCCTTTGGCTCCACAACGCCCCGCAGTGTCTCAGTGGTCTCCACAGGAAGAAAACAGCCGAGCCCCAGGGGCAGATGAGAGGCAGTCACCAGAGGCCAAGGCTAGCCAGACTTGACTGCATTGGCAGATTTTGTCTGGGAGAAAGCCTTGGATATAGGGAATTTTAGAGGTGGAATCCTGATTTAAACCATGG
The DNA here is from genome assembly GCF_036417665.1 of Passer domesticus. Taxonomy (NCBI): domain Eukaryota; kingdom Metazoa; phylum Chordata; class Aves; order Passeriformes; family Passeridae; genus Passer; species Passer domesticus. The sequence continues at coordinate 7,405,187 of NC_087481.1, read as the reverse complement.
GAGCCTAGACAAGAAAGATAGTTCTTTTCCATAGGAAGGAAAGCACGGAGCCCCAGTGCTTCACAGTCAGATGGGAAGTGGCCCTTGACATGTCAAATTCAGCAGGACCTGTCAGACAGGCCCCAGGAGGCCAAACCAGGCAGACCTGTTCCATGTTCCACTGATATCATGGGTCCCCACACCATCACAATGGTCTCCTTGATTCCATGAAATCTGGCAATGTCACAATGGCTTCTTGGTTTCATGAGCCCCAACAGACTCACAAGGGTCCACTGGCCCCATGCAGCCCTGCTGTGTCACAATGGCTCCTTGTTTCTATGGGCCCCACAGTTTGATCATTGACCCTTGCTTCCATAGGGCCCCTGAGCTGCATAGTGGTCTCCTTGATTCCATGAAGTTCCACAGTCCCACCATAGTTTCCTTGGATCTCCATTGTTACAACTCACCCATGGTTCCATGAGTTTCTGTAGTATCACTGTGGCGTCCTTGGACCTGCATTGTCACAGTGACCCTTGGTTCCATGAGGTTCCGCAGTGTCACCGCGGTCGCTGTCAGAGGCTGGATGAGATCGATGTCCCGAGACACCTGAGGATGCTCAGAATGCCAGTGTGGGGCCAGGGCCGGGTCAGGCCTTGGTTTGTGGGGGAACAGAGCCCCGTCCCCAGCCCTGGCCTGGCAGAGCTGTCAATCACACAGCAGGGGCGGTGCTATTCCAGCTCTAATTGGGGGCCCGAGGGGCCGCGCACACCGCCACTGCTCCCGGTAGCGACGCAGAGGAGGAGGTGACGCAGTTTTTGCTGCACAGCAGAACTGGGGCTTCCGTCCTCACGAACGTGCCCAGGAAGTCTACTGTTTGGCTTGAAGTCTAGGGTCCTCACTTCAACTCTGTTCTGTTGAAATTACAGTGAGTTCTAAAACCTCACTAATTGAATAGGAGTACCTTTTGCCAGCAGAACCATTGACTTAGTTTCTTAAATTTTGGTTTTGTTTGTCGGCTTCAGGGTCTTTAGTTAGATTCCCTTGACTTCCTCTTGATTTGCATATTTCCCAGGGAGGTTTCCTCGGCGCCATTTTAGAGAGCAGTGGAGGCAGCACTTGACGGAGGTAACAAGGGTGGGTGTGAACTGCAGGGACTAACAGTGAAGGTAACTAACAGGTTCAACCTTGTAACAACAACTCTGCTTATTACAACTTCAAATCAACAGTAACATTAGAGGTTTTACATCTTAACAACAACATAATTAACACACTTGACTTATTGAAACTTCACATTTAACAGTAACACTTTCAATGGCCTTAACTTACAGGATTGTCCATCACACCAGCATTTGAGTGTTCTGGGGTGTTCCAGCCCTGCAGGCTCACAATGGCCTCCTGTTTCCATGAGGCCCCGGTGTGTCACACTGGCTCCTTGGTTCCTTGAGGATCTGGAGTGTCACACAGGTTGATGGCATTTGTCCTTGCTGCCCCTCACATCCCCCTGCCCCACAGAGAGCCCCGAGCCACCCGTGAGGGACAGGCCCTGCTGGCCCAGGCTGGGCTCAGGGCTTGGCCTTTCTGCTTCCCCCAGCCAGCCCAGGCCTTGCTCAGCATTGCAGTTCCCTGCCCAGAGCCTTGGGCTCCCTGCACTCCTGGCCTCAAGGATCTGCTCTCAGCAGTCCCTGGGGAGCCTTTGGCACTCCCTGCCCTCACCGGGGCCCAGCCATGCTCCAAGGCACTTGGAATTTTGCTTATGACTCCTTGAGCAGCTTCTTCATCCTTCTCTTAGTGCCTTAGGCTCCTGGACCCAGCCCCAAATCCAACATGAGGATCGTCAAAACACAGAAAGCTCTTGCGGGCTCTTTCTTCAATGGTCTTCATGTGTCCAGATCTTATGCAGCTGATTGGAGTCAGTGTGGTGTTCCTTTAAGGATGAAAGATTTCAAAGTGCACCTCATTATTATTTTTTTTCTTTAATCAAGTATTTTTTTTAGGTTCCAGTTCAGAGAAGAGCTGATAGAAGCATTCCCCAGTAGATCTTGATGCTGAATGTCTCCTTGGGAGGTCTGGGCATGTAGAAGAATGAGCCCCTTGAGGGCTGACCCTGTTTGGACAAGCTGCTCCTCACCCCCAGCCTCACCATGTCTGCAATGCATGGCTCCTCCCTCTGGGAAGAGCACCTCACAGTGGGATTATGCAATTTTATCAGTCCTGCAGTTACACTCAATGGCCCATTAACAAAAGATATCTCCCTGGAGGGAGGATTGATTTGTTGAAGAGATAAAGAAAACTGCCCAATTAACAGAAAATAACTGCCCTACCTCTGACAGATGGTAAATACAATACACACATTATCTCTCAATCCAGAACAACAGGATTTCAAATTAATAGAATGTATCTTAACATTGCTCAAATCTAACAATAATGAAGTTCAATTTTGCTTAATCTTATCAACCCTGAATTTGCATTAAATTAAACATCACAGAATCAAAAATTAGTATCATTAGGAGTTATACATACAACAAAATTTAACTTATTCTGATGCTATTCATGGAAATAAGGTACTGAAAAGTTGAACAATCTGGGATTGAAATAACAGCATGATGGATTTACTGGAGGGATTAAAAGGATATAAGGTGTGTGTCATGATTTTATGTAAATTAGTTTTGAGAGAAGCCCATGGTAGCCACAAATTTTATGCAAGCATAAATTTACTAAAACCATTTAAACTGCAGTTTTACTGAAAGAAACAATAATGTGGAATGTGGCAAACTGCCCAGCAAACCAGCAGCTTCTTGAAATTGTATTTAGTGTCATTCCAGATGGTCAATTTACCAGCATTTCTGTTAAAAAACCTCCAGCAAGCGCCGTGGTGGGGGGGCCTGGCGGAGCCGTGCCGGGGGCTCGGGGGAACCGCGCCGGGAGCAGCCGAGCCACGCACCCCAAAGCGCCCGCGGTTCCCCCTCCTGTCCCAGAGCCTGTGAATGTGCCTCCGTGCCAGAGGGAAGGGGCAGGAGATCCCCCAGTGCATCCCCAGCAGGACAGCATTGGCAGTGGGGTTGTCCTGCAGCCAGGGGCCATGCTGGGCTGGGAGATGGAGCAAGAGAGAGGGGGAAGGGGGCACTGACTTCCTCCTCACCTGCCTGAGTGTCTCTGGGCATCTTTCTCTTCCTTGCAGCATTCTCCTCCATTGGGCCAAGGTTTGGGAATGGGAAATCCTGCTTTGGGGAAAAACCAGGGATGAGCACAGTGTGTCTGAAAGGCCCCTGCCCAAGTTCATCTCTAGAAGTCACCTGGTAAAAACCTTCAAAATCCAAAAGTGAATCAAAAAAAGCCACCAGGAGCATCTCATTTGCATTCTCATCCCTCTGGAGTTCTGGTGGTCCCCTCTCTCATGGCTGCCAAGGATCCCATGGGTCCTGGGGATCCCCCCTCTCCAGGGTCCTGTTTAGGGATGCTGGGTGGTTTTGGGGTTCCAGGGTCCCTCTCTCCAGCCTCCCCCCAGTCCAGCCACTTGGGGCTCTCTCCTCTCCCCACCACCCTGTCCTGGTTTAGGGCAAATTTGGGAGAAAACCTCCAAAAGGGGTTTCCCCTAGAAAGCAAATTCAAGCAGCCTCTCCCCCAAACAGTTTGGGAAAAGATTTCCTTGGAGAAAAGTGGAAAAAACCTGGTTATTTAACAGACAAAGCATTCATGAGCACAGCAAATGACCAATATTAAACAATAAAACTTCTTGCCGCTCCAAAAGAGATGACAAACTCAGAAAGTCCCTCCGTGGGCTGTAGCTCTGCTCACTCAGTCTCTTATCAGTTTCTCCAGCACTGGAAATGCTGTGGACTAGGCCCAGGCCTATGGGCCACAGGTGGAGCTGCCAGTGCTCTCCTGGATGTTCAGAGCAGGTTTAAACAGCTCTAAAGTAAAAGAAAAACCACAGTCCAGGGCACTTATCTGCCTTAGAGAGCTAAAAACTAACTAAAACCAAAGGAGAACCCTGTCCTGCAATCTGTCTGTCCAGGAGCCGGAATATGGAGGAGTGCAGTTTCTTAAAAAACCTGCTCACTTCCTGCCTCCCTTCGGTCTCAGAACCAGCCTTAAAGGTGCAGAACTCATTTCTGGGTTAAACAGATGAAGAGGATATGAGCATGATCCCAGGTTCAGCCCTTCTGGGGGTTTGGGGATGTCTCTGTCCCTCTGACCCCGATGATGTTTGGTTGGGGTCACACCAGGGCTGAGAGGGACAGAGACCACCCTCGTCTCCACAGGGATGAGAAGGTCGGGGAGCCCCACAAGCCCCGAGCACCCTCAGTGGTGAGCGGGACACAGAGCCCCTGGTCCCCAGCCCTGCACAAGCATTCCCTGAGGCCAGCGGGATGGAGAGACCCCTGAGCATCGCCCAGAGCAAGGGGACAGAGACCCCTGAGCATCCCCTGGGCTGAGAGGGACAGAGACTGCCCCGAGCATCTCCTGGCATGGAGGTGAGAGGGAGGGAGACCCCCAGGCATTCCCTGGGATGAGTTCCCTGGGATGAGAATGATGGAGACCACCTCAGGAATGGTCTGGGGTGACAGGGACAGGGACAGCCCCTGAGTAATGGCCTGGGGTGACAGGGACAGCCCCCAAAAGCCCCTCCCAAGCATCCCCCAGGATGAGAGGCAAGAACAGAGACCCCTCGAGCATCCCCTGGGCACTGGACAAAATAAACTTGGCAGAAATCAAATTCAACTCTGCATAAACCACTTTGATGAATATTTGATTTTCCCACAAGTGGCATGTGATGAAAACGCAAACCAATCCCAAGCATTAATAAAACAACAATAGAAGCAATTCTGTGGCAATTCCAATTTCCATCGGTTCCTGCACAGTTCCAGCTCAGCTGCTGGCAGGTTCTCGTAAAAGAAAAGTGGAAATTCAGCCCAGTACAGATTATTAAAAGCAAGAGAAATTTTTGTGTAACTATCACAAATGTGACAGGGATGAAGAGAATAACGATTCTCACATTTGGCAAAGCCCCTAAGCCTGCGAATTTGGGAGTTATTCAGGAACTTGGCTACCTTAGCTGGGCTTCCTGTGGCACTTTAGCAGCCTTGTGTTCCTCACCTTGGGGTCAATGAACCTTGTCAGCCTCACTGATAATATTTGTTCCGTTTTCTCCAGTGATTTGAACAAACTTTTCAAGGAAGAACAAGAAAATATTTTCTTTACACTGGCTACCCACAACAGCCATTTTGTCACATAACTCGCTTAGGGGAAGATGTGTCCAAGTTTCCAAGATTTCCTCCCAAATGAACTACAACCTCCTCAGAGGAGGGAACCATGCTGTTATCAAAGGCTCTTGGGGTCAGACAACAGTGCCTAAACACACTGTGCCAAAATAATGTTGCAATCCGGTTAAGAAAAAGGTTAGAGAGATGCTTCTGCACCAATTAAGGTGCTACCAAGACCAAATCCAAAGTGGATTTTATTGAATAATAAGTGTGAGGTAGAGAGAGATGGAAAAAGAGAAAAAGAGAAAAAAGGGGGTAGGGCAATGTAGTGACAGGAAAAGAGATTTTCCCTGGGCCAGGGCAAGATTGACATTGTCCCCTGTGTGTGTGGCTGTCCCAGGGTGGGGGTTTTACACCTGAGCCAGTTTGGGTAAGGGGGGTGGTGTTCACCCCCCCAGCAGGGATTACCCCACTGTTTCAGGTTGCAGTGCAAGATGTAACCAAATGCATGTTTTCCATCACCATCTTCATAAACTGTTATAAACAGGCGGGGCAGTGTTCTTTATCTCTTCCATTACTCAGCCCTGATAATGCCCTCCAGGGGCTCTCTTCTGTGAATGGGCCATTGAGTGTCCCTGCAGGACTGGTAAAATGACATCATCCCATTGTGGGATGCTCTGCCCAGGGGGAGGAGCCAAGCATTCCTACCTGGATATAAGCTGAGCCTTGCAACACCAGGAGCACCTTGGCTACTGGATTCCCAGAGGACAAAAGCTCCATCACCAGCACTCGATCATCAGAGGAAGACCAGACCCTTCTACAGGATCGCTGCTTCGACAGAATCGCATTCATCACTGCCACAGGACTGCAGCCACCATTTAATGGGACTGCTCCCACCACCCTGACCAAGAGGGTGCCAGGTTATATCCTTACTCTGTCGGTTTAAGGCAGTGTTTCTGTATCATTATCTTGATCTAAATTTCCTTTTTAAATTGTAATTCTGACTTAGACTCTCCCTGTGGTTTGCCTTGAAAGCAGTACTAAACGCCATGTACTCATCCATTGTTTTCCTCCCAAACCAGAATTTCCCATGCCAAAACCTTTTCCAGATGGAGGAGGAGGTTGTGAGGAAGACGAAGATGCCCTGGGACATGCAGGCAGGTGAGGAGGAAATCAGTGCCCCTTTCCCCTTTTTCTTTGCTCCATCTCCTAGCCCAGCATGGCCCCTGGCTGCAGGACAACAACATTGGCAATGCCATCCTGCCAGGGATGCACTGGGAGGATTTCCTTCCCCTCCCCTCTGGCATGGAGGCAAATCTCATCCTCTCCTTGCCCTGCCTTCCTCAGACAAGCTGAGAATAGAGACCAGGGAGGACAAATCCCCATGGCAGAACCTCATGGAAGAGGCAGATTTGAGCGGCTCCATGGCACAGGAATCTAACAAGGAGGAAAATTCCCTGAGATCCCGCAGGAGGAGGGGCTTCAAACCCAGCCCAGGGTGCTCTGAGGAGGAAAGACCCACCCTGTGCCAGGAAGGTGGACAGAGCTTCAGCCAGGGATCAGAGCTGGTGGTCCGTGAGCAGCTTCCTGATGGGGAGAAGCCCTACAAGTGCTTGGAGTGTGGGAAGAGCTTCAGGCAGAGCAGCACCCTGATCAGCCACCAGATGATCCACACTGGGGAATGGCCCTACGAGTGTGGGGAATGTGGGAAGGGCTTCAGCTGCAGCTCAAAACTTGTCAGGCATCAACGCATCCACACTGGGGAGAGGCCCTACGAGTGTCCTGAGTGCCAGAAGAGGTTTCACACCAGCTCAAATCTCCTCTGCCACCAGCAGATTCACACAGATGAGAGGCCCTTCCACTGTTCTGACTTTGGGAAGAGCTTCAAGTACAACTCCTACCTCATGAAGCACCAGCGCATCCACACTGGGGAGAGGCCCTACGAGTGTCCCCAGTGTGGGAAGAGGTTTCACATGAGCTCCAATCTCCTCCAGCACCAGTGGATTCACACAGATGAGAGGCCCTTCTGCTGCCCTGACTGCGGGAAGGCCTTCAACCGCAACTCCCACCTTGTCACCCACCGGCGTATCCACACTGGGGAGAGGCCCTACGAGTGTCCCCAGTGTGGGAAGAGCTTCAGACAGAGCTCTCATTTGAACAGACACCAACAAAGTCACCAGTAAGGGAAGACATGCAAATGCTGCAACTGCAGGAAGAGCTTTGGGCACTGCTCCAACTTCATCCCCCACGGGAGAACCACGTTTGGAAGAGCCCTGGTGATACGTGTTCACTGTGATCCATGCTGGGAAGACACCTGTTCGTATTCCTGCCCCTGCCAATGACATGATGTGAGCCTGAAGAACATGAGGGTCTGGCCAGGGCTGTGTCATTACATTCACTCTGACCTCAGGTCATTGCCAGGGGCAGGAAAGGGACTCTCTCTCTCTATCTCCTCCTGAGGAGAACGGTGTCCTTTCCAGGCAGGAGGAAATTATGGCTGGGAAGATACAGTCAGTTGTGTTGTAGTTTTCCCTTTTTTATAACCCTTCTGTTGTCAATATTGTTTCTCTTACTGTTTGTTCTTTATCTCGTTGCTGTTCCAAATAAATTGTTCTTATCCCAGCCCAGGATCTTTGGCTTTTGTGCTTTCCATGGGAGGTGGGAGGGCAGCGAGCGGCAGCGTGGTTGTAGCAGGAGCAGGACATTGGGGAATCCCATTACTAAACCCCAGCCTGTGGAAACCGAGCATCCCAGCTGGTCCCAGCCCTGCTGGCCATGGCAACAGCCTTGGGAGCAGGTCCCTGGCTGGGGCTGTGGGAACCTCTTCCCTCTGGTGCCCAGGGCCAGCACTGGAGGGAACGGCTGCAGCTGAGTCGGGGCAGGCTGAGGATGGATCTCAGGAAAAGGTTTTTGCCCAGAGGCTGCTGGGGCACTGCCCAGGCTCCCCAGGGAAGGCTCCCAGCTCCAGGGCTCTCCGAGCTCCAGCAGCATTTGGACAGCGCTGCCAGGCCCAGGCTGGCATTGTTGGGGTGTCCTGTGCAGGGCCAGCAGTTGGACTCGAGGATCCTGATGGGTCCCTCCCAGCTCAGCCAGTTCTGTGCATCTGGGATCCCATGACTCTGGGGATGGGGCTGCCAATGGTGTCCATGGCAACCACCCCTGGCCTGGGGTCTGCATGGAGCTGTCAAGGGACTGAGCATGGCAACAGGGGTCTGGGGATGGTTGCCATGGAAACTGACCATAGCAACAGGGGGCTGGGGATGGTTGCCATGGAAACTGACCATAGCAACAGGGGCTGGGGGTGGTTGCCTACTAAGGATCAGATTTGTCACAGGCCCTCAGAGGGGTTCCATGGGGACTTTCCAAGAGTCTCCAGGCTGTTCAAGAGCTGGAATGTCACAGGCAGAGACAGGGGCTCCATGGACACCTCCCAGGGGTTTCTGGGGATGGTAAAGAGCCCTGTGCTCAGAGACAGTCACAGCCATTCCATGGTGACATCCCAGGGCACCTTGGGCTGCAAAGGCACCGATCTGTCACAGGCACTCACAGGGGCTCCACGGTGACATCGCAGGAGTCCCCAGGCTGCCAAAGAGCCGGGATGTCCCAGACACTCCCAGGGTTTCCTGTCATGGGCACAGCAGGAGCTTCAGGCAAAGTTTATTGGAGAAGCTCCTGTTAGGTCACGAGGTGCAGAAAGGATCCTCAATAGCCCCCACAGATCCCCAAATGTGACTGTGGAGTCAGAGATGACACAGACTCAGGTCAGAAGGCTGAGAGCTAAAAGCCCCCGGTTTATTCAATCCTCTTCTTTTATACCTTGGTTTGCTACAAGTGGACCTCATTGGTCATTTAATCAACACATTTTACATGATTGGCTAATGAAGAAAACACCTTCCATTAAACAACTTTTTGGAAAAAAACCAACTTATTCCAAACACCACCTGTGGATAGTTTCCAATTCTTTCTCTCCAGCTCCCTAAAAGTTTCCAGACCAATTCATGGGAAAGCTTATCTTACTTTCTCTGTCTCTGACCACACTGTCATATCCACATCCAAATACTCCCAAGAACCTCCAGGCTTTCTAAACTTCTTCCGTGAAAGGAACTGTGGAGCAGCTGGTTCCAATTGCACCCCAGAATTTTCAAGCGTTCCTGTGTAAAGAATTATAAAGGTGGAATTAACCTTTATAGAATTTGGTCCACAGGATTAAAGATGGGATACCATATATAAATATTTATATAAAATCTATTATGGTAATGATTAGGCAAAATTTTCCTGATGAGAAATATTTACACCAAGATATAAGAGCTCTAACATATTATATAAAGCTCTAGGAAGTGATTTCAAAGCAACTGTGCTAAAGGAAAACCAGTTTTTAAGCAGAGATTTGTGTCACTCCCCCAGACCAATGACCGTGGGCAAATCCCTTTGGCTCAGCCTGGAGCAGTGACCTTGAGGGGCGTCCCCACTGCAGGGAGGAATCTCAACAACTCCCAAGAAGGAAATGTCAGGAGACGCTGCTGTTAAAATTTGGGACAGGGCTTTTCTAGTCAGAAGTGCTTCCCTGACAGTCAGATGTGCCCAGGCTGGGCCAGCTCAGCAGCTCTGCAGAAGCTCTCAGTGCTGTCCCTTGGTTGTTCCTTTCTCTGGGGATTTTTCCAGCCCTGCCACAGTTTCCTCTCCCTCTCAGGATGTCAGATTTGGGATGGAGAAATCTGGTTTCACCCCCTCATTCATTTCCCACTGGGGCTTTGCAAACAGGGCCTGGCTGGAGTTGTTGGAGCCCATTGCAGGCAGAGCCTCCTGCTCCAGCAGGAACTGCCTTTCCTGTGCCAGGAGCAGGGCAGGTCCCGCTGCAGGAAAAGCCCCAGGCCAGCCCCAGCACAGGGAAGGGCTTGGGCACAAGGGCAGAGTGCCGTGCTGGGAGCTGTGCCAGGCAGAGCCTGAGGCACCAAAGGCACCTTGGCAGCAGCAGCTGCTTGCAGGCCATGGCCAGAAGCCTCCCTTGGTAGCCCGGCCTGGTGGCCAGCACTGCAGAGCTGCTGCCTCAGGGCTCATTTCTGCCTGGGCTCTGAAAAGCCACTTCTGCTCCAGGAGCCTGCCTGGGAAGCCATTGGCCCCAGCACCTTGGGGACAAGATATGAATGACAAAACTCTTCATGCCAGCAGAGACAAGGCAGGGGCAGAGGAAAGGGGAGAGCCAGGCCCAGGGGACAGGGCTGCCATGGTGATGGCTGTGAGGTCACTGCCCCTGCAGCAGCCTGGCTGCCCTCAGCAGACATTCTGGCCAGAAGCGTTGTGATGGCACCCAGCACATCAGAGAACCCACACAACAGGAATTCTGTCCTTGGGGATGAATGGGTTTCACTGGGTCAGGCTGCACAAAGGTCCTGCTCTTGGACAATTACTGTGATGGGGAATCCAACTGTGGAAGAACACAGTTGCAGTTTCGTGCACTCTCCTCATTGTAAAATATTTCCTCCTTCTAACAAATGTAAATCCACCCTCATTCAGTTCACAGATATTGAGCCTTGTTCTGTCACTGCAAGATTTGGAAGAAAATAATTTTGACCACTGTTTTCATTTTCACAGACCATGGAGAGGACCCAAAAACCTGTCAAGATGAGGTTTGGAGGCCTCATCCCATAACCAGTAGTGAGAGGCGGCAGACTCTGGGCTCAGTGGTTTGGAGACTGAGGACAGAATACGAGTAGCCGGGGCGGGATTAAAGGGTGGTTTCACACATCTCGGAGTTTTTCTTTATTGTATAAAACAGCCAGAGAAAGAGATAATGGCACCAAGGGCAGCTTGGGAAGCCCAGACTGGACACCAGGAGAAAGGAATTTTCCTCCCGGGCAGGGCTGTGGTGCAATACATCCCCCAGAAGGAGCCTGGAGCAGCCCAAGGCTTTGTGTGGGCAGGCAGAGGCAGGCAGGAGGCAGAGCTGTCAGCAAAGGAAGGGGCCAGCCAGGTGGGGCAGCCGGGGGATGACGACAGCCTGCAGGGACAGAGGTGCAGGGCAGGGACACCGTAGGACAGCCTGGGCTGCACAGGGCACAGGGATGGGCAGCAGCTGCAAGGCCCTGACAGAGCCAACTTGGGCAGCACTTTGGCCATGGCTGCTGGCCCTGGGCCTGAGCCAGGAGCAGGAGATAAGTGACCCTTGCAGGCCTGGGGCCTCATTGCCTCCTTGTCCCTGCTCAGCAGCCTGGCAGGGGCTGCCCCATGGTGCTGCCTTTGGCATTGCACATCCTCACATGCCAGAGCCCATCCCGGGAAGAGCCCTGAGCAAGGAGGGAGGGACAGGATGTGCCTGGCCAGGGGCTGGGGCTCAGGCCTTGGCCCTTTGCATTCCTGAAACACATCCAGGATTACTCAGCACCACAGACACCTTTCCCTTCCTTGTCTGAAGCTGTCATCACCGCCTCCAGTGTTCTGCTCTACCTGGAACCTGGGGACACTTTCACATGAGTTATGTCCCTCAGTGGACCCCATTTAAACTACAAGAAATGTCTATGTTTCAGCTTAACTTGGAGTTCTTGAGAAGCTTTTTGAGCACACTCCAAGGGACTGAGTTTGATGCAAAGAGCACCAAAGCCCCAGAGGGTCATTAAAGTCCTGGTGCTGTGTCTGTGCTGCTGAGGTGGGCCAGGCTCCTGGCCCAGAGGCAGCTCCTGGCAAGGGCAGCGCTGCAGAGAGACAGCTCTGGCCAGGAGCAGCTCCTGTGCACAGCCCAGCAGGGCTGGGGCACTGCCAGGGCAGCTCAGGGACACCAGCAGGGCACAGCCAGAGCTGACAGGGGCTCAGCACTGGCAGGGGCTGGGGGATGTCCCAGAGGGGACTGTGTCACAGCAGCACCTCTGTGGCTGTGTCCTAGAGGCACAGAGCAGCTGTGATGTCAGCAAGGGGCTGTGTGACAGCACAGAGTGGGCTGTGTGAGGTCACAGGTTGGGCTATGACATCACAAAGTTTGTTGTGTGAGGTCACTGAGCAGCTGCAGCATCATAGAGGAGACTGTGTGACATCACAGAGCAGGCTCTGACATCATGGTATGGTTGTATGACATCATAGAGGAGACTGAGGTCAAAGTGTGTGCTGTGACATTAGAGAGTGGCAGCATGACATCACAGAGAGGGTTTTGTGACATCACTGAGGGTGTTGTGACATCACAGAACAGACTGTGACATCACAAAGCAACTTTCTGACATCACAGAGTTTTCTGGGACATCACAATGCAGCTGCATGACATTCCAGGGTGACATCCCAGAATTGGCCCTGTGACAAAACAAGGGTGCTGTATGACATCCCAGAGTGGGCTGTGACATCACAGGTGGCTGTGTTACATCCAAGGGGTTGTGTGACATCACAGGGTGGCTGCTTGTCCCTGCTCAGCAGCCTGGCAGGGGCCGCCCCATGGTGCTGCCCTTGGCATTGCACATCCCCACATCCCAGTGCCCATCCCGGGAAGAGCCCTGAGCAATGAGGGAGAGACAGGATGTGCCTGGCCAGGGGCTGGGGCTCAGGCCTTGGCCCTTTGCATTCCTGAAACACATCCAGGTTTATTCAGCACCAGAGACACCTTTCCCTTGTTTGTCCCCAGCTGTCATCACTGCCTCCAGTGTTCTGCTCTGACTGGAACCTGGGGACACTTTCTCAGTCATGTCCCTCAGTGGGACCCATTAAAACTTCAAGAAACTTTGGAGTTTCAATTTAACTTTGAGTTCTGGAGAAGTCTTTTGAAGGCTCTCTCAGGGACTGAGTCTGATGTAAACAACACCCAAGTCCCAAGAGGGTCATTAAAGTCCTTGTGCTGTGTCTGTGCTGCTGAGCTTTAAAGGAACAGCTCTTCCCAGGACCAGCTCCTCTCCCAGCCCGGCAGGGCTGAGGGCTCTGCCTGCAGGCACTGAGGGGACAGGAGCCAGGCAGAGACAGGCTGAGGAAGTCATTGAGCTGAAACTTCACTTGGGGAAAGATCTTCACAGCCCTCCACATGGTGAGTCAGTGGATGCAGGGCAATGTCCCCTGGAGGGATCTCCTGAAGCCAGCACACCCCACAGCCTGGGGGATGTGCCAGGAGAACTTTCCCAATTTCTCTGTGGCAGGGGAGCAGGAGGAGGAGGATGTGCTGCAGAGCAGGGCTGCCCTGGGCACCCTCAGAGGGACAGGGCAGGACGGCTCCTGCTGCCAGGGATGGCTGCAGGGGGTGAAGCTGGGGCTGCAGCCAGGGCTGCCAGGGCTGTCCTGCAGAGCAGGGCCTGCAGCCCTCAGGGCTCTTGGCCAGCCCAGGGGATGTGCCACCTGCCAGGGGCAGCTCTCAGCCTGCCTGGAAGCTCCCCATGGACACTGCAGGGGAGAAGTTGGAGGTGGCAGGAGCAACCCCCATCAGGGCAGATTCCTCCTGCTGTGGAGATGGTGCTGCATGGCCAGGGCTGCTCTCAGCTTTCTCCTAAAGGGAAGGGGCTGTCAGCTTTGGCTGTGTCACTGAAACTCCTGCACTGTCAGCCTGGGCATGAGCAGATGTGCCTCAGATTTCCCTCAGAAAGTGCCTCCTCAGCCTCCTCTCCCTCCAGACAGCGGCAGCAGCACCTTGGCTTGCAGCATCTCTGTTTGTCTGCCCTGCCCTTAAGGCCCTGCTGCCAGGGAGATGCCCCAGGGCAGTGCCCTGTGTTGGGAGGGGGCTGCAGGGCAGAGCTGAGTTCCCAGGGGTGGGCTGGGCTCTGGCAGCACTGGCAGGGACAAGGCTTGGGTAGAGAGAAACAGCTCCAAATAGGCACAACTGCAGGCAGCAGACAGCCAGACCAGCCCTTGGTATACCTTCCTGTCCAGCTGCACAGGGAAAGGGAGAAGTGTTTAGAGAAATTTACTTTGAAACTGAAACTTTCAAAAAGTCCACTCTATTTTTTAAGCATGATTTACATTTGATCAACCTGAAATAGTTGGAGATGAAATTATCAAAGGGCACCTGTGTGGTTCTACCTGGTCTGACTGTCCTGACTACACAGGGAGCCCTGTTTTCCCCGTGGGCACCCAGCGGTCAGTCTGACAGCAGTGCTGAAGATGAGGCAGTAACTCAGCAGCACACACCCAAACAAAAAAAAATATTTAGGAAAATTCCCTCATAGGAACAGAAGTAATTTTGAGGGGATTCCAAGTAAAATACATAGGATTGACTCCGAGAAGTTGGTCCCAATTTGTCAATGTCTTCTTTCAACAGTCCATGATTACCAGAATGAAGAAATGTCCAATCTGGCAGTGCCATTTCCTTGCCAGACAGGTGCCAATCCTCTATAAATACCCATACTCCAAGACAGCAAATGTCCAAAAGCAGCTCCATCAGGCACTTCCTCCTGCTGGCATTGGCAGACATGCGGCAGCTGCAGCTCCTGCGCTTCTGCCTCTTGCTGGGCATCTCCCTGGCTGCCCTCCTGGGCAACGGCCTCATCATCAGCGCCGTAGCCTGCGGCCACCACCTGCACACGCCCATGTTCTTCTTCCTGCTCAACCTGGCCCTCAGCGACCTGGGCTCCATCTGCACCACTGTCCCCAAAGCCATGCACAATTCCCTCTGGGACACCAGCAATGTCTCCTACACAGGATGTGCTGCACAGGTTTTTCTGATTATCTTCTTCCCTGGAGCAGAGTTTTCCCTCCTGACCATCATGTGCTACAACCGCTACGTGTCCATCTGCAAACCGCTGCACTATGGGACCCTCCTGGGCAGCAGAGCTTGTGCCCACATGGCAGCAGCTGCCTGGGCCAGTGCCTTTCTCAATGCTCTCATGCACACAGCCCATACATTTTCCCTGCCCCTGTGCCATGGCAATGCCCTGGGCCAGTTCTTCTGTGAAATCCCACACATCCTCAAGCTCTCCTGCTCACACTCTTACTTCAGGGAATTTGGGGTTTCTGTTTTCACTACCTTGTTAGCATTTGGTTGTTTTGTGTTCATTGTTTTCTCCTATATGCAGATCTTCAGGGTAGTGCTTAGGATCCCCTCTGAGCAGGGACGGCACAAAGCCTTTTCCACCTGCATCCCTCACCTGGCTGTGGTCTCCCTATTTGTCAGCACCTCATTTTTTGCCTACATGAAGCCCCCCTCCATTTCGTCCTTATCCCTGGATTTGACAGTGTCAGTTCTGTACTCAGTTGTGACTCCAGCTCTGAACCCCCTCATCTACAGCCTGAGGAACCAGGAGCTAAAGGCTACAATGTGGAGACTGATGACTGGATGGTTTCAGAGACATTAAAATGCTTGGCAGTTTCTGTAAGTCACTTGTAATAAAAGTAATCTTTAATGGGTCTTATTCAGTTTGGTGGTTTGTTTGTTCTTTTAATTCCATTGTTTTAGTTTTTAATATTGTACACAAAAAAAATGCCATTTCTTGGTGCCATTTTTGATATTGTTTCTCGCCAACTTTGCTGTGACTCACACACAGTGTCAATGAAGGGTTGTGCTCTTGATCGCATTAAGTGTACTAATGGATCTCCCAGCAGAGTTTTCTCCAGAGATGCCCTTTTGTTGCATTTTCTGGAGCTGCAGCAGCACTGTCTGTGTGCAGAGCTGGGGCAGAGCAGTGCTGGCACAGCAGCTGTGCCCAGCAGCAGCAGCAGCAGCACTTGGTGTTGCCAGTGCTGCTGCCGTGGCCCTGCCCCGCTGCCCTGGTGGCCCTGGTGTTGCTGCAGGGCCTGAGTGCTCTCGGGGCCGGGCACAGTCCTGGGGGTGGCAGTGCCGGGGCTGAAGCAGGGACAGGCCATGGGCACTGCTGGGGCAGCGCTGACGCCTCAGGCCAGGCCCTGGGGGCTGCAGGCTCCTTGCCCAGGCTCTCTCAAGAACACGGCCAGGCCAATGCTCAGCACAGAAAAGCCCCAGGGTGAGCAGCCCCAGGCTGGCCGTGGGCAGGCTGGGGGCAAACAGCATGGCTGGTGCTCTGCAAGGGCCCTGGGCGAGACGGGAAGGAGCAGCAGAGCAGGGGCTGATTCCTCAGGTCCCTTTCTGCCTGGCTGCTCTCCAGCCACTCTGTCCCCAGCCTGTAGTGCTGCAGGGGTTGTTGTGGCCAAAGTGCAGGACCCGGCACTTGGACTTGTTCAACCTCACCTTGTTGGATTTGGGCCCTGGATCCAGCCTGTCCAGGTCCCTCTGCAGAGACCTCCTACCCTCCAGCAGATCCACACTCACACCCAGCTTGGTGTCATCTGCAAATTTGCTGATGCTGGACTCAGTCCCCTCATGCAGATCATCAGTGCAGATACTGGAATCCACACTGGCTGGCTCTGATCCTTCAGCCATCCTGTGGGTGCCCTGTGATGGCTCCCAAGGTGATCTGAAGACGAGGCCCAGGGCTCATCCTGCAACTGCTCCAAGGGTGGTTTCAGAGTATAACAGAATCAGCAAGGTTGGAAACCTTGCCAGGCACCCAGGTCAGGCTGACAGGCCTGGAGTTCCCCAGATCCTCCTTCCAGCCCTTCTTGGGGATGGGCTCACATTGGCACCTCCACTCCTCTGGCACCTCCCTGCTGAGCCAAATCTTATAGTATATGATGGAGAGCAGTTTGGGGAGCTCATCCACCAGCTCCCTCATCCCCCTAGGATGGATCCCATCTGCTCCCAGAGACACCTGTGAGCACCTGAGGGACAGCCTACTCTTGCTCCTTCAAGATTTCTTTATTGAAGTGTTTCCATCCTTCCTGGGACTCGTTGTTTTTATGGGCTGTTTCCCTTAAAAGAATCAGTATCTGATTTGCTACTCCCCAAATCTGCATCCTCAATAGGCCAAAGTCTGCTCTTATAAGTCCAGGGCAGAAAAATTTCTGATGCCCCACCTTCTTTCATGGAATATTGAAACAACTCATAATTTCATGGTCACTGTGCCCCAAACAGCCTCTGACCAGCACTTCTCCCACCAGCCCTTCTCTGTTTGTGACCAGCAGGAGACAGAGCTTTCCTTGGGAGTGGGAATTGCAGGAAACCTCCCCAAAGCACACCTTGGAAGGTTCTTGGAGTTTTGCTGCTGACTCCTTGAGCAGCTTCTTCATCCTTCTCTCAGTGCCTGAGGCTCCTGGACCCAGCCCCAAATCCACCGTGGGGCTGATTAAAACACAGAAAGCCCTCAGGAGCTCTTTGTCTCCCTTCAATTGTCTTCAAGGCTCCAGGGCTTCTGCAGTGATTGGAGTTAAGGAGGGAGATTACAAAGTGCACCTCATGATTTTTGGTTTTTTAATCACATATGTGAGTTTGGTTTTTATTTTTCATTGCAGAGAAGAGGTGATAGAAGCATTCCCAAAGTGATCTTGATGCTGAATGTCTTTTTAGGAAGTCTGGGCATGGAGACAAATGAGCCCTTTTTGGGCTGACCCTTTTTGGACAACCTGCTCTTCCCCCCCTACCTCACCATGTCCGTCATAACCCACCTGGGACTGACATCCCAAAATATCCAAAAATGTTAATGTAATTTATTCTTTTGTTTTATTCTGTAACACATTATTTTGTGTGATTATTTAATTATGTATATATTTATGTTCATTTATAATATTAACAGTGGTTTTTCTTACCTAGTTTTTATATTTGCATAAAAAATCTATACATTTTTAGTAGCCAAGAACATTAATGTTCTTTGGTTCTATGTAGCACATTCCCCTTCCTTAACTAATGAAGATCTATTGGCTAGTTATTTCTTCCTCTTTATGGTAATTAGTAATATGTCCAGTCATTTTGTCATCGTTTTTATCATCTTTTTCTCAGACAGGGGCATGGGAGAGCCTTTTGGTGTCCAGAGAGACATTTCTGGGGCACATTTGAGGCAGTTGTGGGTCTGGGGAGGGAATTTAGAAAGAACTTGAGGGTATGGACGACACTTAGGGGAGCCAGGTGGGCACTTGGAGGGGCACTCAGGGATTCTGAGAGACATTTCTGGGTCCGGGGGAGCACTTGGGGGTCCAGGGCGGCCCTTGGAGGCCAGGGAGGGGAATTTGGGGCCCTTCGGGGTCTGGTCGAACCCTTGGGGAGCTCGAACGGGGCTCTCTGGGGCGCGGGGGGTGATGGGAGTTGTAGGCGCAGGTATAATACGGTTTAATCGCGCCGCGGAGCATCACGGGAGTTGTAGGCGCAGCTGCAATGGCTTTTGGTGATGGCGGGGCATGACGGGAGATGAAGTCCCAGAAGTGGTGGGAACGTGGCGTTTGGGGGTCGGGAAGGCACTTGGTGGACATTTTTGCGTCCGAGCCACAAACTGAGGTCCTCGGGGGGAACGCAAACTGTTCGGGAGCATTTAGGGGGCGCTGGGAGAGGTCCAACCAGGCTGTTTAGATTGCATGGCACGGCATCAGTTTTAGGTGCGGGGCTGTGGTATGAGGAGCTCTGGGGCTGCGGGGGATGAGAGGAGATGAATTCCCAGAAGCGGCTGTACCGGGCATCTGTGGGGCTGGGAGCACTCAGGGGATCCGGGGACTCTTTTTGCGGGGTCCCGAATGGGCTCTGAGGGGCACTGAGGGATCCTGGAGGGTCAGGGGGACACTTATGGGACAGATGGGGGGCGGATGCCGGGGTGGGCTCTGTGGAGTGCGGGGCATGACGAGCGTTGCAGTCCCGGCTCCAATGGGGCTCAATTGCGACTGGAGCATGACAGGAGTTGTAGGAAAAAAAGAAAAGATGGCACTGACATCAGGCTCTGCCCTTGAGGCCCCAATCCCTTGGGCTGTTTGGTTGTGAGCGGTGATGGACGGGAGCTTTGGCAAATGGGAGACGGCAGAGGTGGGAACAGCCCATTCAATCCCTCCAGTCCCTCTCAGTATTGCCCAGTTCATCCCCAGTACAACCAAGCACATCCACTATGCCCCTCCAGGCCCTCCCAGTAGAGACCATTTGTCCCAATACACATAAGTTCATTCCCAGTCCCTCTCAGTTCCTCCCAATGCCATCCACAGTATGCCCCAGTGTCTCCCAGTCTTTCCTGCAATGTCCCATGCCCCAGTGTCACTCCCAGTGTCACTCCCAGTATATCCCAGTATGTTCCAGCATGTCCCACTGTGTCTCAGTGTACCCCCACAGTCCATCCCAGTCCATCCAGATTCTCCCTCAGCATTCCTTGTGTTCTCAGGTTGTCCCAGTCCTCCGCAGTGTGAATCCCAGTATATCCCAGTGTCTCCTACAGTGTTCCCAGTGTTTCCCAGTATGTTCCAGTCCTCCCCAGTGTTTCCAAGCACAGTTTAATTTCTCAGGGTTGCCGTGGCAGCCAAACCCAGCAGTGGGGTCAGGGCAGTGTCCATGGCCACAGCCCCTTGCAGTGGCCCAGTGCAGCTTGGGCTGTTGATCCACCCTCACAGCTGGCCCAGGGCAGCTCTGCAGTGGTTTTGGTGGCACCTTGGGCTGGCACACACCTGAGGAGTGTGTCTGTGTTCAGTGGGGAAACTCAGGAGTTTGAGATTGCTTCAAAAAAGCCCAAAAAGGGAAAACCTCTCTTAGGCTGAGTGCAGCCAGCTCTGCAAGCACAGCAGGTCCCAGGTGAGTGAGGTAAGACAGGATGGGGCTGGGGAATGTGGAGCAAGGCTGTCCACACTGGGTCAGAGCTCAAGGCACAGCTTCTCTGAGCAGGCCAGAGCTCCTGAGGAGAGACCCTGGGTCAATATCAATCACAGAATGCTGCAAATGCCTCTGCTCTGAAGAGAAATGTAATAAAATAAACCCTTTAAAATAGGCACGTGTATGTCTTACAAGCTCTTTGCAATCTTTCTCCATCACTAACTAGGAAAACTTTAATGACTCTCTCAGGGCTTTGGTGTTGTTTACCTCAGACTCAGTCCCTCAGAGAGTGTTCAAAGAACTTCTCAAAAACTCAAACGTAATTTTAAACTCCAAAGTTTCTTGAAGTTTTAATGGGTCTCACTGAGGGACATGACTGAGAAAGTGTCCCCGGGTCCCAGTTAGAGCAGAACACTGGAGGCAGTGATGACAGCTGGGGACAAGCAAGAGAAAGATGTCTCTGGTGCTGAGCAAACCTGGATGTGTTTCAGGAATGCAAAGGGCCAAGGCCTGAGCCCCAGCCCCTGGCCAGGCAGATCCTGTCCCTCCCTCCTTGCTCAGGGCTCTTCCCGGGATGGGCACTGGCATGTGGGGATGTGCAATGCCAAGGGCAGGACCATGGGGCAGCTCCTGCCAGGCTGCTGAGCAGGGACAAGGAGGCAATGAGGCCCCAGGCCTGCAAGGGTCACTTGTCTCCTGCTCCTGGCTCAGGCCCAGGGCCAGCAGCCATGGCCAAAGTGCTGCCCAAGTTGGCTCTGTCAGGGCCTTGCAGCTGCTGCCCATCCCTGTGCCCTGTTCAGCCCAGGCTGTCCTACGGTGTCCCTGCCCTGCGTCTCTGTCCCTGCAGGCTGTCGTCATCCCCTGGCTGCCCCACCTGGCTGGCCTCTTCCTTTGCTGACAGCTCTGCCTCCTGCCTGCCTCTGCCTGCCCACACAAAGCCTTGGGCTACTCCAGGCTTCTCCTGGGGTATGTGCTGCACCACAGCCCTGCCCTGGCAGGGAAATGCTTTTCTCCTGGTGTCCAGTCTGGGCCTCCCCAGCTGCCCTTGGTGCCTCTCTCTGTTTTATACAATGAAGAAAAACTCCAGCCTCCCTGAAACCACCCTTCAATCCCTCCCAGGCTACTCCTGTTCTGTCCTCAGTCTCCACAACACTGAGCTCAGAACCATCAGACTCTACCTGCCGGTTATGTGATGAGGCCTCCAAACCCCATCTTGGGAGATTTCTGGGTCCTCTCCAAGGTCTGTGAAAATGGAAAATAGTGATCAAAAGTATTTTCTCCCAAATCATGCAGTGGCAGAAGAAGGGTCAGTATCTCTGCACTGAATGTGGGTGGATTTACATTTGTTAAAGAGAGGAAATATTTTACAATGATGAGAGTGGCACAAAACTGCAACTGTTTTCCAGAGAATTTGATGCCCCACCACAGGAATTGTCCAAGAGCAGGAACTTTGTGCAGACTGACATAGTGAAACCCTGTCCCCTCCCCAAGGACAGAATTCCTGTTGTGTGGGTTCTCTGATGTGCTGGGTGCCCTCACAACGCTTCTGGCCAGAATGTCTGCTGAGGACAGCCAGGCTGCTGCAGGGGCAGTGACCTCACAGCCATCACCATGGCAGCCCTGTCCCCTGGGCCTGGCTCTCCCTTTTCCTCTGCCCCTGCCTTGTCTCTGCTGGCATGAAGAGTTTTGTCATTCATATCTTGTCCCCAAGGTGCGGGGGCCAATGGCTTCCCAGGCAGGCTCAGGCTGGCATTGTTGGGGTGTCCTGTGCAGGGCCAGCAGTTGGACTCCAGGATCCTGATGGGTCCCTCCCAGCTCATCCAATTCTGTGGATCTGGGGCAACAGGGGGCTGGTGATGGTTGCCATGGAAACTGACCATAGGAAGGGGGCTGGTGATGGTTGCCCACTAAGGATTAGATTTGTCACAGGCCCTCAGAGGGGTTCCATGGGGACGTTCCAAGTCTCTCCAAACTGTTCAAGAGCTGGAATGTCACTGGCAGAGACAGGGTCTCCATGGACACCTCCCAGGGGTTTCTGGGGATGGTAAAGAGGTTTTAAAAGGGGATGGGGTCTCCTTCTGATGAAGGCAAAGTCTTCCTCAATTTGACCTCTTTACATATGACTTGTTGGCAGGCATTCCAACCCCATGGTCATAGCTCAAATTTCAGGTTCGAGGTGCAGGCCATAGTCGTCTCCTTTTCAACAATTCAATCCACATCCCATCCTGCTGCTTTAAACACAGTAAAGACAAGCAGGTGATTTCTGACAGGCAGATATATTGCCCTCGTCTTAACTACTTTATCTGCTAATAACTGACTATCCCTTATTATTTCTACTTCTCTTGCAATACTCTCCCCCCTAAATCTAAATCTAGGTAACTTTAGATTTTAACTCTTGCGACTTCTTTTAAACCCTTAATTCACCATCCCCAGCCCCCTGTTGCTATGCTCAGTCCCTTGGCAGCTCCATGCAGACCCCAGGCCAGGGGTGGTTGCCATGGACATCAGCTCAGGCCTGCAGCCAGAGCCCGTTGCCATGGCAACCATTGGCAGTCCCATCCCCAGGGTCATGGGATCCCAGATCCACAGAACTGGCTGAGCTGGGAGGGACCCATCAGGATCCTCGAGTCCAACTGCTGGCCCTGCACAGGACACCCCAACAATGCCAGCCTGGGCCTGGCAGCGCTGGCCAAATACTGCTGGAGCTCAGAGAGCCCTGGAGCTGGGAGCCTTCCCTGGGGAGCCTGGGCAGTGCCCCAGCAGCCTCTGGGGAAAAACCTTTTCCTGAGATCCAACCTCAGCCTGCCCCGACTCAGCTGCAGCCGTTCCCTCCAGTGCTGTCCCTGGGCACCAGAGGGAAGAGGTTCCCACAGCCCCAGCCAGGGACCCGCTCCCAAAGCTGTTGCCATGGCCAGCAGGGCTGGGACCAGCTGGGATGCTCGGTTTCCACGGGCCGGGGTTCAGAAATGGGATTCCCCAATTTCCTGCTCCTGCTAAAACCGCGCTGCTGCTTGCTGTCATCCTGCCTTCCATGGAAATCACAAAAATCAAGGATCCCTGGCAGGGATAAGAACAATTTACTGGGAACAGCAACAAGATAAAGAACAAACAAGAACAGAAACAATACTGGTAACAGAAGGGAAAAGAAAAACTATTTACAGGGAAAACCAAAACACAACTCACTGGATCATCCTGGCCACATATTTCCTCTGGCCTGGGAAGGACACCCTTCTCCTCGGGGAGAGAGAGAGACCCTTTCCTGCTGCTGGCAATGACCTGAGGAGAGCATAAATGCAATGATACGGCCCTAGCCAGACTCCCATGTTCTTCAATCCTGCATCAGGTTGAAGGTAGGAAAAGGCAGGGGTAGGAAAAGGGACAGGTGTCTTCCCAGCATGGATTACAATGAACATGGATCACAGGTCTCTTCCCAACATGGGTCCTCCAATTGGGTATGAAGCTGGAGCCAGGCACGAAGCTCTCCCCTCAGGGACATTTGCAGGGCTTGCCTTACCGGTGCTTCCGTAGGTGTCTGTTCAAGTCAGAGCTCTGGGTGAAACTCTTCGCACACTGGGGACACTCGTAGGGCCTCTCCCCAGTGTGGATGCGCCGGTGCCTGACGAGATGGGAGATGTACTTGAAGCCCTTCCCGCAGTCGGGGCAGCAGAAGGGCCTCTCATCTGTGTGAATCCGCTCATGTATGAGGAGACTGGAGCTGGTGTGAAACCTCTTCCAACACTGGGCACACTCGTAGGGCCTCTCCCCAGTGTGGATGCGTTGGTGGGTGATGAGTTCTGAGCCGCACCTCAAGCCCTTCCCACACTCCCCACACTCGTAGGCCCATTCCCCAGTGTGGATCATCTGGTGGCGGATCAGGGTGCTGCTCTGCCTGAAGCTCTTCCCACACTCCAAACACTTGTATTGCTTCTCCCCATCATGAGGCTGCTCCTGCATCACCAGCTCTGAGCTCTGGCTGAAGCTCTGTCCACCTTCTTGGCACAGGGTGGGGCTTTCCTCCGCAGAGCACCCTGAGCTGGGTTTGGAGCCCCTTCTCCTGTGGGATCTCTGGAGCTTTCCCTCTCTGTTGGATTCCTGGGCCGTCGAGCTGCTCAGAACAGCCTCTTCCATAAGGTTCTTCTGTGGGGATTTGTCCTCCCTGCTCTCCATCCTCAGCTCCTTGTCTGGGGGAGGAAGGACAAGGAGAGGATGGGATTTGCCTCCCTGCCAGAGGGAAGGGCAGGAGATCCCCCAGTCCATTCCTGGCAGGACTATGTCAGAAGTGGGGTTGTCCTGCAGCCAGGGGAATTGCTGGGCTGGGAGATGGAGCAGATGAGAAAGGGAAAGGGGCACTGACTTCCTCCTCACCTGCCTGCGTGTCCCGGGGCTTCTTCCTCCTCCTCACAGCCTCCTCCTCCATCCGGCCAGGGTTTGGGAATGAGAAATCCTGGTTTGGGGAGAAACATAATGTATGAGCACATTGGGTTAGGGGCTTCCTCCTGCCCAAGTCCATCCCTAGTGTTGCGGAACATCCACAACGAGCCCCTGTGAGCAACCTGCACTCCCAGGGCCCGGAGCACGCTTGCTTAACCTGCTGATGGACAAGGCCAGAGGCAGGTCTGTGTGCACAGCTCCAAACTCAGCTCATTGCAATGCAGAGGGTCCAGGCACAGAGACAAAATGGGGCTGAGGACACAGGGTTTGATAAGGGGGGAAAGGGGCGGGTCTGAGGGCCAAGGGCCAATGGGAACTGAGCACAGGTGGTGCAGAGGAGGGGCAGCCAACTGGGGAACCAATGAGGTAACAGGGGCGGAGCACTGCAGTAAACCAGGACCAATGGGGTACAAGAGAGGGGAGAACATTCTAGGGGAGTACATATAAGGAAAAAAGGGCAGCTGGACTGGGTGATACCAATGAAGCTTGCTGCATTCATGTGAGCCTGAAAATGCTGATGGTGAGAGCATTGTCCTCAGAGGGGTGTCTCTCTCTGACCCTGGTCACCTTTGCCCTGAGGTATTGCAGTTCCAGTGTTGGGCCCCTCTGCCTCCACACTCTAGAAGTCACTGGGAATCTGGTGCCCATGTAAACCTCCAAAACACCAAGATTTGGTCTCCCAAAATACACAAATGACCAAGATTCAGCAAAAACACCCAACCCTGGATTTCCCCTCTCTGGTCTCTCTACTTTGGGCTCCTGGAGGCCCCCCTGTCTGGGTTGCTGTGGGTCAGGTTTGTATTGGTGTTCCCCTCTCTGGGCTGCTGGGGCTCCTGGCAATCCCGCAGGTTCCCCTTCTCTGGGCTCACCACTTTGGCATCACAGGCATCCCAGGGCTCAGCACTGTCCGGGGTCCCTGTTTCAGGGTCCTGGGGTATCCATGGGTCCCCCTGCCCATGCTGCCAACGTGTCCAGGCTTCTGGAGCACCCCCAGCTCTCACATTGCCCGTTTCTGCTCCCCCCAGGGCCGGTTTCCCTGCCAGCCCTGCCGGTCCCGGGCGATCCCCAGGTGGCTCTGGGCTGACAGTGCAGCCCCTGGGCCGGGCAGAGCCAGCCCCAGCACGGGGGGACCCTGCATCCTCCGCTGCCTCGGCAGCCGCGCCCAGCGCCGGGCACAGAGCTCGGGCAGCCCCCGCCGCCCCCTGCCCAGGGAGCCCCGGGGACCCCCGCAGCCGGGGCCGGCTCTGAGCGAGGCGGCCCCGAGCCCGGCTGCGTGGCCAGGGGAGCACGGCGAGCCCGGGGCCTCTGTGCCAGCGCTTCCCCCGCTCTCCCTCAGCCTTTGCCCGGCCCGGCCCCCGAGCACAGAGCTCTGCCCGGGGCTCCCGGCCCGAGGGGCGGCTCCGGGCCCGCCCGGCCGCTCCCGGCTCCCACAGCCCGCCCGGGGCCGCCAACAAAACATCCCAGCAACAAATCCACAAACCAACCACTGCCACCCTGTCCTGCTGCGCCTTCCCAGGGACCCCAGCCCCGCGGCAATGCCCCCGGTGCCTCGGGACAAAAAGCTGCTCCAGCCCAGCCCCTCGGCAGCCCCAGCTGCGGCCCGTCCCTGGCACAGCGATCCCGGCAGCTGCCCCGCTGTGGCAGCTGCGGCTCTGGAGCAGGGAGGCTCTGCGGGACCCCCGGGCTGGGCCCCCTCCCAGCCCGTGCCTGCCCCGCGCCTTCAGCCCGGCCTCTCTCGCTGCTCCGGCTCCTGCACAGTCCCCGCTCTCCATTCCTTGGCCCCCTGGGCTCTCCTCTGGGGCTCCTAGAACACCCGGCAATGGAAAACAATCCATTCTGGTGCTCCCTGGCCAGGCCACAACTGAAACTTTGTTCCTTTGGCCTGGCTGCAGAGACCCCCAGGGCGTTTTCTGCACACAGTCCCAGCCCCCAGCGCTTGCTGAAGGCGCTCCCTGCAAATGTCACTGTGCCAGGGCCCTGTCCTTGCTGTCACCTGCTGGGGCTGGCCATGCACAGAGCTCCTGGACTTGCATTTCCAGCTGCTGTGCAGCCAAAGATGAGGCATCTGCAGCTGCCTGAGTGCAAAAACTGCAATAGGAGCCTCTCTCCAGGGGGAAATCTCCCCCTCCTGTGCCAGCCCCTGGCAATGCTGCCATTCTCTGCTGCTGCTGCTGCTGCTGGGGCAGTCGGGGCTCTGGCTGAGCAGCAAAGGTGACCCTGAGCCAGGAGCTTTCCTTGGCTGCAGCAAAGCCTCGGCACCCAAAGCCCTTCTCGGCGCTGTGCCCCGAGCCAGGAGGGATTGTGCCAGCCGAGGTGACCTGAAATTTCTTCTCCCAGGCAGCTTTAGGACACGCAGCATGGAGAAGCCAGAGCCCACTCTCAGCTTTGTGCAGCCCTCCAGAAGAATCCTGTGTGTGAAGCAGCCTGGGAACAGGGTTTGGTGTCAGGGGAGGGGAGCTCAGAGCCCTTTTCTGCCCTGTGGGCTGAGGCTCTGCATTTCCAATGGCCCTGCAGCTGCCAAAGGGGCTCAGCTGAGAACAGTTCTGCTGAGAGCCTGTCCTAAACCTGCTTTTCCTGCAAATGTGTTCAAAGGAATCCTCATTTTTTGCAGCCCCAGGTCTTGTGTGTGGGCAGGTGTGACTGCTGAAGGATGGAAGACCTCTACTTGGAAAAGTAGGTTTTTTTTTTTGGTTTTTTTTTTGTTAGATTTGGTGTGGTTTCTTCTTTGGGATTTTTTTGGGTTGTTTGTTCTTACTGGGGTTTTGGTTTTGTTTTGTTTTGGATTTCTTTCTTTCTTTGGGTTTTTGTGGGGTTTTTTTTTTTGTTTGGGTGGTCGGGTGTTTTTTTTGGTATGGCTTTTCTTTTCTTTTCTTTTCTTTTCTTTTCTTTTCTTTTCTTTTCTTTTCTTTTCTTTTCTTTTCTTTTCTTTTCTTTTCTTTTCTTTTCTTTTCTTTGTGGGGGGTGTTTTTTCAGGTTTTTTAAAATTAATTCCCATGTCAGCTCTGGGCAGAGCTCTGTAACTGTGTCTGACACTTGTCTGTGGCACTGTGCAGGTGGCCAGGGGGACCCTCCCCGAGCTGTGTGCAGAGGAATCCACATCAGCCCAGGCTGGGCTGGGCAGTGGCCGCTCAGTTCCATGGACTGGAAACGGCTCTGGACGCTTCCCTTGGAGCGTCTGCAGGGAGGGAACACTGGGGCTGTCACCACTGGGGTGTCACACACAGGGGAACGCTGGGGCTGTCACCGCTGGGGTGTCACACACATGGGAACGCTGGGGCTGTCACCGCTGGGGTGTCACACACACAGGGGAACGCTGGGGCTGTCACCGCTGGGGTGTCACAGACAGAGGAACGCTGGGGCTGTCACCGCTGGGGTGTCACACACAGGGGAACGCTGGTGCTGTCACCACTGGGGTGTCACAGACAGAGGAACGCTGGGGCTGTCACCGCTGGGGTGTCACACACAGGGGAACGCTGGTGCTGTCACCGCTGGGGTGTCACAGACAGAGGAACGCTGGGGCTGTCACCGCTGGGGTGTCACACACACAGGGGAACGCTGGGGCTGTCACCGCTGGGGTGTCACAGACAGGGGAACGCTGGGGCTGTCACCGCTGGGGTGTCACACACATGGGAACGCTGGGGCTGTCACCGCTGGGGTGTCACACACAGGGGAACGCTGGGGCTGTCATCGCTGGGGTGTCACAGACAGGGGAACGCCGGGGCTGTCACTGCTGGGGTGTCACACACAGGGGAACGCTGGTGCTGCCCCGCTCCTGCCCTGTCCCCAACAGCTCTGCCAGCGCCTCGAGGGGACAAAAAGGCTGAGTCAAAGGGTGAGAATTGCAGAAGGGGCTGAGCTGGGAGGGACCCATTGGGATCATCAAGTCACAGAATCACAGAATTGCTCTGTTGGAAGAGACCTTCAGGATCATCGAGTCCAACACAGCCCTAACACCTCAACTAGACCATGGCACCGAGTGCCCCGTTCTGTCTTTTTTTAAACACATCCTATCCTTTTTTAAACACATCCGGGGGTGGTGACTCTACCACCTCGCTGGGCAAACCAATCCTATACTTTATTACCCTTTATATAAAAAACTTCTTCTTAATATCCAACCTATATTGGATAAGCTCAGCTGGTCCTTGGCACAACTTAAGACTGTGTCCTCTGGTTCTGTCAGTTGCTGCCTGGAGAAAGAGACCAACCCCCACCTGACTACAACCACCTTTCAAGAAGTTGTAGAGAGTGATAAGGTCACCTCTGAGTCTTCTCTTCCCTGGGTCCCTCAGTCGTTCCTCACAGGATTTGTGCTCCACACCCCTCACCAGCCTTGTTGCCCTTCTCTGGACACGCTCCAGCCCCTCCATGCCCTGCCTAAATTGGAAAGCCCAGAACTGGACACAGCACTCAAGGTACGGTGCCAGAACATGGGAATAATGCCAAGTACACCAGTGCCAAGTGCAGGGGAAGAGTGACCTGCCTGCTCCTGCTGGCCACACCATTCCTGATCCAGGCCAGGAGCCATTGGCCTTCTTGGCCACCAGAGCACACTGCTGGCTCATGTTCAGCCGGCTGTCGAGCAGGACCCCCAGGTCCCTTTCTGCCTGGGCACTGTCCAGCCACACCATCCCCAGCCTGTAGCATTGCAGGGGGTTATTGTGGCCAAACTGCAGGACTTGGGACATGGAGTTATTAAACTCCATCTTATTGGACTCTGCCAATCCATCCAACCATTCCACGTCTCCCTGCAGAACCCTCCTACTTTCCACCAGATGGACACACGCTCCCAGCTCAATGTCATCTGCAGTTTTACTAATTAAAGACTCAATCCCCTCATCCATGTCATCAATAAAAATATTGAACAGAGCTGGCCCCAGCACAGAGCCCTGAGGGACAGCACTGGTGCCTGGATGCCAGCTGGATGCAGCAGCGCTCACCAGCACTCTCTGGGCCGGCCATGCAGCCAGTTCTGAACCCAGCACAGAGTGCTCCTCTCCCAGCCCTGGGCTGCAGCTTTTCCAGGAGTGTGCTGTGGGAGACAGTGCCAAAGGCCTTGCTGGAGTCCAAATAGACACATCCACAGCCTTTCCTGCATCCACCAGGAGGGTCACCTGGTCATAAAAGGAGATCAGGTTGGTCAAACATGACCTACCCCTCCTGAACCCCTGCTGGTTGGGTCTGATACCCTGGCCATGCTCTAAGTGCTGGGTGATGACACTCAGTATAAACTGTTCCATTTCCTCACCGGGTGCTGAGGTCAGATTGACTGGCCTATAACTACCAGGATCCTCCTTCCCACTCTTCTTGTGAATGGGTGTCACATTGGGCAGCTTCCAGTCATCTGGAACCTCCCCAGTGAGCCAGGACTGCTGGTAAATGATGGAGAGCAACTTGGCAAGCTCATCTGCCAGCTCCCTCATCACCCTGGGGTGGATCCCATCTGGTCCCATAGATTATGAACATCCAAGCATCTCAGAAATTCTCTGACTGCCTTCTCTTGGATAATGGGGGGACCATTCTGTTCCCTGACACCATCTACCAACACAGGAGGACAGTTGTCCTGGGGACAAGCCGTCTTCCACCAAAGACTGAGGCAAAGAAGGTGTTAAGCACTTCTTCCTTCTCCTCATCTGCAGTTACTAAGTTCTCTCCCTCATCCAGTATAGAACAGAGGTTGGTCTTTCCTTTCCTTTTACCATTAATATACTTGTAAAAACATTTTTTTATTATCCTTTACAGAAGTTGACATTTTAATTTCAAAATGAACTTTGGCCTATCTGATTTTTTCCTATATTCTCTAGAACCCCTCTTAAATATTTCCTGAGATACCTGACCCTCCTTCCAAAGAGGATTCATCCTCTTTTTATTCTTAAGGTCCTCCAAAACCTCCCCTCCCCCTCTAGGCTGGGCAATTGCCTCATCACCTCATCTTTCAGCACACAGGGACAGTCTGTTCCTGTGCCCTCAAGGTCTCTGTTTTGAAGCACATCCACTTTTCCTGAACCCCCTTGCATTTAAGGGCTGCTTCCCAAGGAACTCTTTGAATAAGCCTCCTAAATAGGCCAAAGTCTGCCCTCTGAAAGTCTAGTACAAAAGTCTTATTAATGTTCCTCCTGACTTCACCAAATATCAAGAATCTTATAATCTCATGATCACTCTGCCCCAAGTGGCCTCCAACCACCACATCTCCCACCTGCCCATCTCTATTTGCAAACAACAAGATCTAACACAGTACCTCCCCTGGTAGGCTTTCCCACCAGCTGTGACAAAAAGTTGTCCTCCACACACTCTAAAAATTTCCTGGACTGCCTCTTTTCAGTTTTATTAAGTTCCCAGCAAATGTCTAGCAAGTTGAAGTCACCTACAAGAAAAAAGGCTGATGATGCAGAAACATTCTCTAGCTGCTTAAAGAATGAGTTGTCCACCACTTCTTCCTGGCTGGGTGGACGATAACAGACTCTCAATAGGATGTCAGCCTTGTTGGCCTTTCCCCTAATTCTCACCCACAGGCATTCAACTCCATCCTCATTAGTTTCATTACCTGTGGTGTCCAAAGCCTCCCTAATATAAAGGACCACCCCTATCCACCTCTTCTCCCTTTTGTATCTTTCCTGAAGAGCTTGTAGCCATCCCGTGCAGTGCTTCAGCCATGTGAGTCATCCAACCACATTAGCATTGTGGCAATTACACCACAGCTCTGCTGCTGCACCGTGGCCTCCAGCTCTTCCTGTTTGTTACCCATGCTGTGTGCACTGGTATCCATGCACCTCAGCTGGGCTGCTGATTTCACCCCTAACTCAGGCTTACCACCCTGGGGCCTGCTTCCAGACAGCCCAGCTGCATCCCCTTCCTCCTTCAATCCTAGTTTAAAGCTCTCTCAACAAGTTCTGCCAGTTCACTAGCTAAAATTCTTCTGCCCTTAACAGAAGGATGGAGCCTGTCTGGTTCAAGCAGACCAGCTGCCATAAAAGTTGCCCCGTGATTAAAGAATCCAAAATTCTGCAGGTAACACCAACCCTTGAGCTACTTGTTAATAATTTGAGCTCTCCTATTCCTTTCACTGTTCTTCTTAGCCACCAGAGGGACTGAGGAAAAGGCTACCTGTGCCCCTGTCCTATTAACCACTTGTCCCAGTGCCGTAAAGTCCCTTTTAATTGTCCTGACACTCCTGTTTTCAATCTCATCACTGCCAGCCTGGAGTATCAGCAGTGGCTAATAATGAGAGGGCTAAATCAGCCCAGGCACTCTCTCAGTGATATCCCGTACCCAGGCCCCAGGGAGGCAGCAGACCTCTCTGTGGGGTGGGTCTGGGCGACATATGGGGCCTCTGTTCCCCTCAGAAAGGAGTCACCCACCATGATTACCCTTTTTTCCTTTTTGATGTTAGAGGTGGTAATCCTCACGGATGAATCAGAATTGGGAGGCTCACTGGGTGGATAATTTTCTTCTAAATCATGTGGCTGACTCTCCAGATCCAGGGGCTCATACCTGTTCTAAGTGGCGCCTGACTTGGGAGTAGGGATCAGAAGGAATTTTTATTATTACCTCCTCGAGTAGATATCCACTCCCACTCCCCTTCATCTACCAGGTATTCTTCTATTGTCTGAGAGTAAGAGGTATAGAAGACAGTGGGAACCAAGGAGAGCATTGCTGCACTGCCAGATCTCATGGAACCAAGGATCCACTGGGACACTGTAGGGCCTTGGGGTACCAGGTCACCATTGTGACACAGTGGGGCCCAAGGATCCAAAAGACTTTGTGACACCAAGGAACCAAAGGGACATTGTGACACTGGGAAGCTTAATGGAAACATGGTGGCCATTGGGACACTCTGAAGCCTCAAAGAACTGTGGTGACACCAAGCTGGGTGTGAGTGTGGATCTGCTGGAGGGTAGGAGAGCTCTGCACAGGGCCCTGGACAGGCTGGATCCAGGGGCCAAATCCAACAAGGTGAGGTTGAAAAAGACCAAGTGCCGGGTCCTGCACTTTGGCCACAACCCCTGCAGCACTACAGGCTGGGGACAGAGTGGCTGGAGAGCAGCCAGGCAGAAAGGGACCTGCAGGGACAGATGGACAGCAGGCTGGACACGAGGCAGCAGTGTGCCCAGGTGGCCAAGAAGGCCAATGGCTCCTGGCCTGGATGAGGAATGGTGTGGCCAGCGGGAGCAGGGCAGTGATTCTTCCCCTGTGCTGGGCACTGGTTGGGCAGCACCTCAAGTGCTGTGTCCAGTTCTGGGCACCCTGTGGTGGGCAAGAGGAAGAAGTTTGTAGCAGGAACAGTAAAGAAAGCCAAAGTGAATCAAAGGAAAAGCTCAGGGCAGTTTGGGACTGGCTGCCAGGCAGCCCTGGCTCTGAGCAACAGCATCTGCAGTGGCACAGGAAACTCCCAGCTGATGGGAACAAAGTTTCTGGCTGACTGCAGAGGCCAGGACAAAGCTGAGTGGTTTCCCTGGTGTCCCCCAGCCCTTGCTGGCCCCAGGGGCTGATGGCATTTGTGCTCCCTCAGGTTCATGTCCTAACAGCAACAGCATGGGGGTGCTCCTGCCTGCTCTGTGCAATGCAAACAGGGGCTCCTGAGCCAGTGCTGCCGTGGCTATGCCTGCAAGGATGCGGCACCTGTGTGAGCTGGGGGAGAGGCCAGGGCTGCAGAGGGGGGATGTTGTTGGCAGCTCCATCAGGACGCTCTGGGACGCTGCCCTGGGCTGTGCAGCGCACTGGGGATGGATCAGCCCCTGCTCTGCTGCTCCTTCCCGTCTCCCCAGGGCCCTTGCAGAGCCCCAGCCATGCTGTTTGCCCCCAGCCTGCCCACGGCCAGCCTGGGGCTGCTCACCCTGGGGCTTTTCTGTGCTGAGCATTGGCCTGGCCGTGTTCTTGAGAGAGCCTGGGAAAGGAGCCTGCAGCCCCCAGGGCCTGGCCTGAGGCGTCAGCGCTGCCCCAGCAGTGCCCATGGCCTGTCCCTGCTGCAGCCCCGGCACTGCCACCCCCAGGACTGTGCCCGGCCCCGAGAGCACTCAGGCCTTGCAGCAACACCAGGGCCACCAGGGCAGCGGGGCAGGGCCACGGCAGCAGCACTGGCAACACCAAGTGCTGCTGCTGCTGCTGCTGGGCACAGCTGCTGGGCCAGCACTGATCTGCCCCCAGCTCTGCTGGGAGATTCTTTAGTTTGTTTATAGCCACGGAGAGCACAGCCCCTCATTGACTCAGTCTGTAGTCTCAGGGAAGGTGGAGAGAAAAAAAAAAAGAGAGACTGGCACAAACACTGACATTTTTTTCTGGATAATATTAAAAACTTAAAGAAAAGGAACCTCCAAATTGAAACCAACAAGAAGTATCAAAGACGATTTTTATTACAAGTGATTTGCAGAAATCGGCAATCACTTTAATGTTCCTGAATGCATCCAGTGATCAGTCTCCACACTGCAGCCTTGAGCTCCTGGTTCCTCAGGCTGTAGATGAGGGGGTTGAGGGCTGGAGGCACCACTGAGTACAGAACTGACACTGACAGATCCACACATGGAGAGGAGATGGACAGGGGCTTCAGGTGAGCAAATGTACCAGTGCTGATAAACAAGGACACCACAGCCAGGTGAGGGAGGCAGGTGGAAAAGGCTTTGTGCCGTCCCTGCTCAGAGGGGATCCTCAGCACAGCCCTGAAGATCTGCACATAGGAGAAAACTATGAACACAAAACAACCAAATGATAAACAGACACTAATAGCAATGGGCCCAAGTTCCCTGAGATAGGATTTGGAGCAGGAGAGCTTGAGGATCTGGGGGATTTCACAGAAGAACTGGCCCAGGGTATTGCCATGACACAGGGGCAGGGAAAATGTATTGGCCGTGTGCATAACAGCATTAAGAAAGCCACTGGCCCAGGCAGCTGCTGCCATGTGGGCACAAGCTCTGCTGCCCAGGAGGGTCCCGTAGTGCAGGGGTTTGCAGATGGACACGTAGCGGTCGTAGCACATGATGGTCAGGAGGGAAAGCTCTGCTGATATGAAAAACATAAAGAAGAAGAGCTGTGCAGCACATCCTGTGCAGGAGATGGTGGTGGTGTCCCAGAGGGAATTGTGCATGGCTTTGGGGACAGTGGTGCAGATGGAGCCCAGGTCGCTGAGGGCCAGGTTGAGCAGGAAGAAGAACATGGGCGTGTGCAGGTGCTGGCCGCAGGCTACGGCGCTGATGATGAGGCCGTTGCCCAGGAGGGCAGCCAGGGAGATGCCCAGCAAGAGGCAGAAGTGCAGGAGCTGCAGCTGCCGCGTGTCTGCCAATGCCAGCAGGAGGAAGTGGCTGATGGAGCTGCTGTTGGACATTTCCTGTGGCTGCCCATGCAGTCCTGTTCAAGGAGGACACAGTGACGAGTCAGGGCTGACTTTGCTAAACAATGTTCAAGCCCTTTCTCCCAGCTCTGCCCCTGCTGCTCTGTGCCATCCAATTTTCCTTTTCTCAGAGCCCTTCCTTCAGCCCTGTGCCTGGAGCTCTGCTGGGATCTGGCCCTGTTGCTGTGACGAGCAGGGGCTCTGCCCATGGACACGGAGGGGTCAGCTCTGCTCTGCAGCTGTGGGGTTATGGGAACAGGGACAGGGGCCAGTCCTGGGCTTGGATTTCATCAGCCCAAACTGCTCCTGAGGCAGAGGAGCTCTGCTGCATCTCCTGTCCAAGGGCTAAGGAATGGTGACAGCCAAAGGCAGTTTGAGAGGGTTTCCTGCTGTGCCCAGGGAGATCAGAGAGAAATGAGCAATGCAAGAGCAGTGGCTGTGACTCAGTGAAGGGTGAGGGGAGTTGCTCTGTCACCCCATCTGTCCCCAGCTGCCCTTTTGAGATCCAGGGCAGTCCCTGTGCTCCCCTGGAAATCAGCCTGGCACAGCTGGGAGCAGAGGGACTCACAGCAGAGCAAACTGGCTCAGCCTTTCTCAGAGTCTCAGCCCCACTCTGGCCAAGGACACTCCTGTCCCCCAGTGTCCCCTGGAGGCAGCTCACAGCTTGGATGGCATCTCAAGGACACACCAAGGGTCATGTCCATGGCATTGCTTGAGGAGAGTTGGCTCATTGCCAGCCTGCCCTGCCCAGAGCTCCCCGGGCATGGGGAGCTGGGACACCCCATTGCTGAGCTCAGCCTGCACAGGAGGAGCCCAAGGGCTGGGCCTGACCCTGCAGCTGGAACTGCCATCCCAGAGAGCCCCTCAACAATGCCAGGAGCACCTGGGCAAGGCAAGGAGAGAGAGAGCCAGGCCTGAGGAAAAGCCTTTCCCTGCCCAGCCCTGCACAGCCCCTGCCAGGCAGCACCAGGGCAGGGCAGTGGCCCTCAGGCCCTGTCAGCAGGAATGGGCACATGGCAGGAGAGATGCCCTTCATCTCTGGGGCTGCTCTGCCAGCCCAGGAGGGACTGAGGGCCCCGAGCCCTGGGCTGAGGGCTGTGCTGGCTGGGAGGGGACACGAGGGCTGTGCTGCTCAGGGCAGTGTCTGCCCTGCATGGCAGGGCTGGCAGTGCCACATCTGCCCTGCAGCAGGGCTTCCCTCAGCACTGCCTCCCTCCCTCCCTGCCCACGGCTCTGCTGCTGGAGCTGTGCCAGCCCGAGCTGCTCCTGTGGCCCCGGGCTCCTTCCCTGCCAGAGCCGCCAGAGCCCAGCCCAGCCCCTGGGCCAGCTCTGCCCTGCAGCTGCTCAGGGCTGCAGGGATTAAAGAACAGCTCCCCCAGCCTGGGCACCATGGAAAGGTGATGCTGGATGGGCCTGGAGGCTGGGGAGTGGGGGGACATTTGCTGAGGTTCCCAGAAAAACTCAGGGTAATGGTTTAAGAGCCTCAGCCCCTGCTCTGCCCTGCACAGCTGAGTTTCCTTTGCCACCAAGCTGAGCCAGGGAAAAGTGGGAGCACAGATTCAGGAAAGCAGAGACCCAAGCAGGAAAGCCCTGCCCTGAATGAGCTCATGAAAAGTCCCCTCAGGAATGAATTGAGTGTGAGCTGGAGCTCTGAGCAGCCCTGGCCCACACAGCAGCCTCTCCACTGCAGCAGGACCTGCCCTGGCAGGAGTCACTCCTTGCCCCCACAGCTCCCCTGACCTGTCCATGGGGAGCTGCCAGGCAGGCTGAGAGCTGCCCCTGGCAGGTGGCACATCCCCTGCGCTGGCCAAGAGCTCTGAGGGCTGCAGGACCTGCTCTGCAGGACAGCCCTGGGCAGCCCTGGCTGCAGCCCCAGCTTCAGCCCCTGCAGCCGTCCCTGGCAGCAGGAGCCGTCCTGCCCTGTCCCTCTGATGGTGCCCAGGGCAGCCCTGCTCTGCAGCACATCCTCCTCCTCCTGCTCCCCTGCCACAGAGAAATTGGGAGAGTCCTTCTGGCACATCCCCCAGGCTGTGGGGTGTGCTGGCTTCAGGAGATCCCTCCAGGAGCACAGGGGACATTGCCCTGCATCCACTGACTCACCATGTGGAGGGCTGTGAAGATCTTTCCCCAAGTGAAGTTTCAGCTCAATGACTTCCTCAGCCTGTCTCTGCCTGCCTCCTGTCCCCTCAGTGCCTGCAGGCAGAGCCCTCAGCCCTGCTGGGCTAGGAGAGGAGCTGGTCCTGGGAAGAGCTGTTCCTTTAAAGCTCAGCAGCACAGACACAGAACAAAGACTTTAATGACCCTCTTGGGACTTGGGTGTTGTTTACATCAGACTCAGTCCCTGAGAGAGCCTTCAAAAACTTCTCCAGAACTCAAAGTTAAATTGAAACTCCAAAGTTTCTTGAAGTTTTAATGGGTCCCACTGAGGGACACGACTGAGAAAGTGTCCCCAGGTTCCAGTCAGAGCAGAAGACTGCAGGCAGTGATGACAGCTGGGGACAAACAAGGCAAAGGTGTCTCTGGTGCTGAATAAACCTGGATGTGTTTCAGGAATGCAAAGGGCCAAGGCCTGAGCCCCAGCCCCTGGCCAGGCAGATCCTGTCCCTCCCTCATTGCTCAGGGCTCTTCCCGGGATGGGCTCTGGCATGTGGGGATGTGCAATGCCAAGGGCAGCACCATGGGGCGGCCCCTGCCAGGCTGCTGAGCGGGGACAAGCAGCCACCCTGTGATGTCACACAGCCCCTTGGATGTCACACAGCCACCTGTGATCTCATACAGCATCTTGTGATGTCACAGAGCACCCTATGATGTAACACAGCCACCTGTGATGTCACAGCCCACTCTGGGATGTCATACAGCACCCTTGTTTTGTCACAGAGCCAATTCTGGGACGTCACCCTGGAATGTCATGCAGCTGCATTGTGATGTCCCAGAAGACTCTGTGATGTCAGAAAGTTGCTTTGGCATGTCACAGTCTGTTCTGTGATGTCACAGTCTTCTCTATGATGTTACACAGCCCCTAGTGATGTCACAACCCACTTGCTGATGTCACAGAGCCACCAGCTGTTACGTCCAGATCTGCTCTATGGCCTCATACCCTACTCCATGATGTCACAGACAGCTCTGTGATGTCACAACCCCCTCAGTGATGTCACAAAACCCTCTCTATTATGTCATGCTGCCACTCTCTAATGTCACAGCGCACACTTTGACCTCAATCTCCTCTATAATGTCATACAGCCATGCCATGATGTCACAGCCTACTCTGTGATGTCACAGCACACACTTTGACCTCACAGCCTGCTCTATGATGCCATACAGCCATGCCATGATGTCACAGACTGCTCTGTGATGTCACACAGTCTCCTCTATGATGCTGTAGCTGCTCAGTGACCTCACACAACAAACTCTGTGATGTCATAGCCCAACCTGTGACCTCACACAGCCCACTCTGTGCTGTCACACAGCCCCTTGCTGACATCACAGCTGCCCTGTGCCTCTAGGACACAGCCACAGAGGTGCCGCTGTGACACAGCCCCCTCTGGGACATCCCCCAGCCCCTGCCAGTGCTGAGCCCCTGTCAGCTCTGGCTGTGCCCTGCTGGTGTCCCTGAGCTGCCCTGGCAGTGCCCCAGCCCTGCTGGGCTGTGCCCAGGAGCTGCTCCTGGCCAGAGCTGTCTCTCTGCAGCGCTGCCCTTGCCAGGAGCTGCCTCTGGGCCAGGAGCCTGGCCCAGCT
Source organism: Passer domesticus (assembly GCF_036417665.1). Taxonomy (NCBI): domain Eukaryota; kingdom Metazoa; phylum Chordata; class Aves; order Passeriformes; family Passeridae; genus Passer; species Passer domesticus. The sequence goes on along the minus strand of NC_087481.1, from coordinate 7,367,005 downwards.
CAGCAGCACAGACACAGCAGCAGGACTTTAATGACCCTCTGGGGCTTTGGTGCTCTTTGCATCAGACTCGGTCCCTTGGAGTGTGCTCAAAAAGCTTCTCAAGAACTCCAAGTTAAGCTGAAACATAGACATTTCTTGTAGTTTAAATGGGGTCCACTGAGGGACATAACTCATGTGAATGTGTCCCCAGGTTCCAGTTAGAGCAGAACACTGGAGGCAGTGATGACAGCTTCAGACAAGCAAGGGAAAGGTGTCTCTGGTGTTGAGCAAACCTGGATGTGTTTCAGGAATGCCAAGGCCCAAGGCCTGAGCCGCAGTGTCTGGCAAGGCAGATCCTATCCCTCCCTCATTGCTCAGGGCTCTTCCCGGGATGGGCACTGGCATGTGGGGATGTGCAATGCCAAGGGCAGGACCATGGGGCGGCCCCTGCCAGGCTGCTGAGCAGGGACAAGGAGGCAATAAGACCCCAGGGGCAGCCCAGGGTGGGGAGACAAGTGCAAGGGTCACTTGTCTCCTGCTCCTGGCTCAGGCCCAGGGCCAGCAGCCATGGCCAAAGTGCTGCCCAAGTTGGCTCTGTCAGGGCCTTGCAGCTGCTGCCCATCCCTGTGCCCTGTGCAGCCCAGGCTGTCCTACGGTGTCCCTGCCCTGTGCCTCTGTCCCTGCAGGCTGTCGTCATCCCCCGGCTTCCCCACCTGGCTGGCCCCTTCCTTTGCTGACAGCTCTGCCTCCTGCCTGTCTCTGCCTGCCCACACAAAGCCTTGGGCTGCTCCAGGCTTTTTCTGGGTGACGTGTTGCTCCACAGCCCTGCCCTGGCAGGGAAATGCTTTTCTCCTGGTGTCCAATCTGGGCCCTCCCCTGCTGCCCTTAGCACAATTATTTCTTCTTCAGGCTCATTCCCACTATGAAGAAAAGCTCCAGCCTCTCTCAAACCACCCTTCAATCCCTCTCGGGCTGCTCCTGTTCTGTCCTCAGTCTCCACACCAGTGAGTCCAGAGCCTGCAGCCTCCTCCCCCTGGTTATGTGATGAGGCCTCCAAACCACATCTTGGGAGATTTTTGGGTCCTCTCCAAGGTCTGTGAAAATAGAAGAATAGTGATCGAAATTATTTTCTCCCAAATCTTGCAGTGACAGAACAAGGCTCAATATCGGTGAAATGAATGAGGGTGGATTTACATTTGTTAGAACGAGGAAATATTTCACAATGATGAGAGTGGCACAAAACTGCAACTGTTTTTCCAGAGAAGTGGATTCCTCATCCCAGGAATTATCCAGGAGCAGGAACTTTGTGCAACCTGATCCAGTGAAACCCTCTCATCCCCAAGGACAGAATTCCTGTTGTGTGGGTTCTCTGCTGTGCTGGGTGCCCTCACAACGCTTCTGGCCAGAATGTCTGCTGAGGGCAGCCAGGCTGCTGCAGGGGCAGTGACCTGACAGCCATCACCATGGCAGCCCTGTCCCCTGGGCCTGGCTCTCCCCTTTCCTCTGCCCCTGCCTTGTCTCTGCTGGCATGAAGAGTTTTGTCATTCACATCTTGTCCCCAAGGTGCCGAGGACAATGGCTTCCCAGGCAGGCTCCTGGAGCAGAAGTGGCTTTTCAGAGCCCAGGCAGAAATGAGCCCTGAGGCAGCAGCTCTGCAGTGCTGGCCACCAGGCCGGGCTGCCAAGGGAGGCTTCTGGTCATGCCCTGCAAGCAGCTGCTGCTGCCAAGGTGCCTTTGGTGCCTCAGGCTCTGCCTGGCACAGCTGCCAGCACGGCACTCTGCCCTTGTGCCCGAGCCCTTCCCTGTGCTGGGGCTGGCCTGGGGCTTTTCCTGCAGCGGGACCTGCCCTGCTGATGGCACAGGAAAGGCAGTTCCTGCTGGAGCAGGAGGCTCTGCCTGCAATGGGCTCCAACAACTCCAGCAAGGCCCTGTTTGCAAAGCCCCCAGTGGGAAATGAAGGAGGGGCGTCATGCTGCTTTTGGGGTGAATAATGCTGAAAGCAGACTTCTCCATCCCAAAATCCTGAGAGGGAGAGGAAGCTGTGGCAGGGATGGAATAATTCCCAGAGAAAGGAACAACCAAGGGACAGCACTGAGAGCTTCTGCAGAGCTGCTGAGCTGGCCCAGCCTGGGCACATCTGACTGACAGGGCAGCACTTCAGACCAGAGAAGCCCTGTCCCAGATTTTAACAGCAGCGTCTCCTGACATTTCCCTACTTGGGGGTGTGGTGATTCCTCCCTACCATGGGGACACCCCTCAAGGTCACTGTTCCAGGCTGAGCCAAAGGAATTTGCCCACGGTCATTAGTCTTGGGGAGTGACATTAATCTCTCTTAAATAACTGGTTTTGCTTTAACACAGTTGCTTTGAAATCACTTACAAGTGCTCTATACAATATAATATGTTATAGCTCTTATATATTGGTGTAAATATTTCTGATTAAGATGATTTTGTCTCATCACTGCTATAATAGATATTTATATAAATATCACTGGTTTGCCATCCTTAATCCTGTGAAACAAATTCTATAAAGGTGTCATGGTTTGACCCCGGCACAATGTCAGTGCCCCCATGAAAGATGTATTTGCAAAATGGTTACTGTGAGATGTGACCTGGAAACAGAGCAAAGCAGGCTCCAACTTGGGAATGGAGGGAAAACACAACACTTTATTAATCTACAACATAAGAGACAAAAGGGAAAGGAAAAAAAGAGGGGAAAAAAAAACAAAACAACAACAACAACAACAAAAAAAAACCCACACACAGCAATCCACAATGGAATATCTCCAAAGCACTCCTCCTCCCTCCACCCCTCTAACACTGAATCTCCTCTAACACTCACTTCTCAGTCCAATATCATCTCTCACACAACCTCCCCCAGTTCATCAGGAGAGAGGAGTCTCCCTCTTGCACCATGGGCCTCCCCAGGAAACACAGTTGGAACCTCCTGTGCTTCCATGTCACACGTGGCAGCCGCCCGGAGAGAATCGGCCGTGGTGACCATCATCCTTCCATGTCCAGTGCTCTCACCACCGGCCATGGATCCAAACTGCTTCTTAGGCCTTTTTAAGAATGCTTTGCTCAGTTTCAAGAAGTGGCAGCCTCTCACTATTTGGGACACCTGTCCCCCCCTTATTTCACCCCTTGGGGCCGAAGGGCCTTGTGAACAGAGATCTTTCTCCTCTGAAGGCAGAGGGCTCCACCACACCCTCCTCATCAGTCTCTGTTCCCTCTATTTCTTCTTACAACAGCTTTGTCACTTTTGGTTTTTGGCCAACCACCTCCCCCAAGGTACAGTCTCTACATTACAGGAAGAAATTGGTTCTGTCCCGTGGCCATGTAAGAGAAAAGTCTAGCCCAACAGTCCACTCCATCATCTCCTCCATCTACGGCGCTTCTCACCTGCTGGCATTTCTTTATTCACTCAAACCTTCTTCTCATTTGCTCATCCTTCGTTCCCTCTCAATTCGCAGCTGGGGAGGATCAGTGTTTTTACAGCTTCCCTTGTTTCAGTACCAAAGGGGTTAAAACCTCAGCCATGGTCTGCCTGCGGCTGGGCACCTTGCCCCCCCCTTTTCTCCTGGCCATGGTGCCAGCACAAGATATCAAATTTCAAGCCAGCACAGTCTCTATCACTCTCTCCTGGGGGGGGGGGGGCGGGGGGGGCTGCCCAGACATCCCAGGTCTCCTCCACCCTGCACCTTGCAGGGCTCTGGCCTCCCTCCCCACAGGCCGCATGGCCTCCCCTGCCCCACCCAGACACAGCTGGGCAGGGGAGAGGTCAGATCAACTCATCGCTAGAGTCAAAAGAGAGAGTCCCTCTGGGAATCCTCTGCTTTTAACCCCTGTGTGTTCTCAGAGGTGTATCCAGGTCCCCAGTGGCCACACCTGGTGGCAATTTTCAAATCTGGCCACTGATTGGTTTGACCACAACTTTCCCAGAAACTCACTTCTTGGTCAAAACACAACAAAATGTTAATTCCACCTCATTAATTCTTTACACAGAAACGCTTGAAAAGTCCAGGGCTGGGAATGGAACCAGCTGCTCCATGGCTGTTCTCACAAAAAGAGTTTAGAAAGCCTGGAGATTCTTGGGGGTGTTTGAGTGTGGATATGACAGACCGGTCAGAGACAGAGAAAGCAAGATAAGTTTTCCCATGAATTGGTCTGGGAACTGGGAGCTGGAGAGAAAGAATTGTAACTATCCACAGGTGGTGTTTGGAATAGGTTGTTTTTTTCCATAAAGTTGTTTAATGGAAGGTGTTTTCTTCATTAGCCAGTCATGTGAAATGTGTTGATTAAATGACCAATGAGGTCCACTAGTAGCAAACCAAAGTATAAAAGAAGAGGATTGAATAAATGGGTGGCTTTTAGCTCTCAGCCTTCTGACCTGAGTCTGTGTCATCTCTGACTCCACAGAGACATTTGGGGATCTGTGGGGGCTATTTGGGATCCTTTCTGCACCCCGAGACCAAACAGGAGCTTCTCCAATAAACTTTGCCTGAAGCTCCTGCTGTACCTATGACAGGAAACCTGGGAGTGTCTGGGACATCCCGGCTCTTTGGCAGCCTGGGGACTCCTGAGATGTCACCATGGAGCCCCTGTGAGTGCCTGTAACAGATCGGTGCCTTGGCAGCCCAAGGTGCCCTGGGATGTCACCATGGAATGGCTGTGACTGCCTCTGAGCACAGGGCTCTTTACCATCCCCAGAAACCCGTGGGAGGTGTCCATGGAGCCCCTGTCTCTGCCTGTGACATTCCAGCTCTTGAACAGCCTGGAAACTTTTGGAAAGTCCCCATGGAACCCTTCTGAGAGCCTGTGACAAATCTGATCCTTAGCAGGCAACCATCACCAGGACCCTGTTGCTATGGGTCATGGGATCCCAGATCCACAGAACTGGCTGAGCTGGGAGGGACCCATCAGGATCCTGGAGTCCAACTGCTGGCCCTGCACAGAACACCCCAACAATGCCAGCCTGGGCCTGGCACTGCTGCCCAAACACTGCTGGAGCTCAGAGAGCCCTGGAGCTGGGAGCCTTCCCTGGGGAGCCTGGGCAGTGCCCCAGCAGCCTCTGGGCAAAAACCTTTTCCTGAGATCCAACCTGAGCCTGCCCCGACTCAGCTGCAGCCGTTCCCTCCAGTGCTGTCCCTGGGCACCAGAGGGAAGAGGTTCCCACAGCCCCAGCCAGGGACCCGCTCCCAAGGCTGTTGCCATGGCCAGCAGGGCTGGGACCAGCTGGGATGCTCAGTTTCCAAGGACTGGGGTTTAGGAATGGGATTCCTCAGATTCCTTCTCCGGCTAAAACAATGCTGCTGCTCGCTGTCCTTCTGCCTCCCATGGAAAGCACAAAAGGAATAGATCCTGGCCTGGGATAAGAACAATTTATTGGGAACAGCAACAAGATAAAGAACAAACAAGAACAGAAAAAATACTGCTAACAAAAGGGAAAAGAAAAACTATTTACAGGGAAAACCAAAACACAACTCACTGGGTCATCCTGGCCACATATTTCCTCCTGCCTGCAAAGGACACCCTTCTCCTCAGGGAGAGAGAAAGAGACCCTTTCCTGCCCCAGCAATGACCTGAGGAGGGAGTGGATATAATGACACGGCCCTGGCCAGAACCTCATGTTCATCGATCCCATATCATGTCATTGGCAGGGGCAGGAGAAGGGACAGGTGTCTTCCCAGCATGGATCACAGGTCTCTTCCCAACATGGGTCCTCCAGTTGGGTATGAAGCTGGAGCCAGGCACTAAGCTTTCCTTGTAGTTGGGGCATTTGCAGGGCTTCTCTTAACGATGCCTCCGTTGGTGTCTCGTCAAGTGCGAGCTCTGGGTGAAGCTCTTCCCACACTGGGGCACTCATAAGGCCTCTCCACAGTGTGGATACGCTGGTGCCTGACGAGGTGGCAGTTGCGGTTGAAGCCCTTCCCGCAGTCGGGGCAGCGGAAGGGTCTCTCATCCGTGTGAATCCGCTCATGCAGGAGGAGATTGGAGCTGGTGTGAAACCTCTTCTGACACTGGGGACAGTCATAGGGCCTCTCCCCACTGTGGATGCGCCGGTGCCTGACGAGGTGGGAGTTGTACTTGAAGCTCTTCCCGCAATCAGGACAGCGGAAGGGCCTCTCATCCGTGTGAATCCGCTCATGCAGGAGGAGATTGGAGCTGGTGTGAAACCTCTTCCGACACTGGGGACACTCATAGGGCCTCTCCCCAGTGTGGATGCGTTCGTGCCTGACGAGTTCTGAGCTGTAGCTGAAGCCCTTCCCACACTCCCCACACTCATAGGCCCATTCCCCGGTGTGGATCATCTGGTGGCGGACAAGATTGCTGCTCTGCCTGAAGCTCTTCCCACACTCCAAGCACTTGTGGGGCTTCTCCCCATCATGAAGCTGCTCATGGGCCACCAGCTCTGATCCCTGGCTGAAGCTCTGTCCACCTTCCTGGCACAGGGTGGGTCTTTCCTCCTCAGAGCACCTTGGGCTGAGTTTGCAGACCCTCATCCTGTGGGATCTCTTGGGCTTTACCTCCCTGTTCGATTCCTGTGCCATGGAGTCCTTCAAAACAGCTTCTTCCACGAGGTTCTGCTGTGGAGATTTGTCCTCTCTGGTCTCCGTCCTCAGCTTCTTGTCTGGGGGACGCAGGACAAGGAGTGGATGGGCTTTGCCTCCGTGCCAGAGAGAAAGGGAACGAGATACCTCCAGTGCATCCGCAGCAGGATGGCCAAGGCAGAGGGGTTGTCCTGCAGCTATGGGCCATGCTGAGCTGGGAGATGGAGCAGGAGAGAGAGAGAAAGAGGCACTGACTTCCTCCTCACCTACCTTGTGGTCCTGGGACATCTTCCTCTTCCTCGCAGCGTTCTCCTCCATCTGGCAGTGGTTTTGAGATGGGAAATTCTGTTTTGGGAGCAAAACAAGAGATGAGTGCATTAAGTTTTGCACAGGTTTGAGGGCAAACCAGGAGGAGAGTCTAAGCCAGAATTACAATTGAATAAGAAAATTAAGATCAAGGCAATGATACAAAAACACTGCCTTAAACTGACAGAGTCAGGATATAACCTGGCACCCTGTTGGTCAGGGTGGTGGGAGCAGTCCCATTAAATGGTGGCTGCAGTCCTGTTGCAGTGATGAAAGTGATTCTGTCAAAGCAGTGATCCTGTAGAAGGGTCTGGTCTTCCTCTCAAGGTCCAGTGGTTGTGATGGAGCTCTTGTCCTCTGGCAACCCAGTAGCCAATGTGCTACTGGTGTTGCAAGTCTCAGCTTATATGCAGGTAGGAATGCTTGGCTCCTCCCCCTGGGCGGAGCATCCCACAATGGGATGATGTCATTTTACCAGTCCTGCAGGGACACTCAATGGCCCATTCACAGAAGATAGCCCCTGGAGGGCGTTATCAGGGCTGAGTCATGGAAGAGGTAAAGAACACTGCCCTGTCTGTTTATAACAGTTTGTGAACATGGTGATGGAAAACATGCATTTGGTTACATCTTGCACTGCAACCTGAAACAGTGGGGTAATCCCTGCTGGGGAGGTGAACACCACCCCCCTTACCCAAACTGGCTCAGGTGTAAAACCGCCACCCCGGGAAGGCCATGCACACAGGGGACAATGTCACACTTGCTGCACCCCAGGGGAGGTCTCTGTCCCTGTCACTCTCTTGCCCTCCCCCATTTTTTCTCTTTTATTCCATCTCTCTCTACCTCACATTTACTGTTCAATAAAATCCACTTTGCATTTGGTCTCGTTAGCACCTTAACTGGGGCAGAAGAATCTCTAACAATTTTCTTAACCAGATTGTGTACAATATTTTGGCACAGTGAGTTCAGGCACTGTTCTCTGACCTTGACAACAGCATGGTTCCCTCCTCTGTTGGAGGAGGGCTCTTTCTTTCCAGAGGACCTCTTGGAAACTTGGATGCAAATTCCTCTGAGCGACTTGTGGGAGAACTGATGAGGAAAATGGCTGTTGTGGGTGGCCAATGTAAAGAAAATATTTTGTTGTCTTTCCATGAAATGTTTATTAATCACTGGAGGAAAGTGAGCAAATGTTACCATTGAGGCTGACAAGGTTCATTCAGGTTGAGGAACACAAGGATACTAAACGTCCCAGAAGAAGCCCAGCTCAAGGAGCTAAATTCCCAAATAACTCCAGAATTCTGAGGCTTGGGGACTTTGCCAAATGTGAGAATCATTATATTCTGTGTCCCTGTCACCTTTGTCACAGCCACACAGATTTTTTCCTTCCTTTCAATAATCTCTATTGGGTCAAATTTTCACTTTTTTTTTTTTTTTTTTTTTTATCAGAATCTTCCAGCAGCTGAGCTGGAGCTGTGCAGGAACCAATGAAATTTGGAATTGACACAGAATTGCTTCTGTTGTTGGTTTATTAATGTTTGGGATTTATTTGTATTTTCCTCACATGTGACTTGTGAGAAAATCAAATCTTCATCCAAGTGATTTATGCAGATTGAAGTTTGATTTCTGCCAAGTTTATTTTGTCCAGTGCTCAGGGGATGCTGGAAGGGTCTCTGTGCCTCTCACCCTGGGGGATGCTTGGGAAGGGCTTGGGGGGTGTTGTCCCTCTCACCCCAGGCCGTTCTTGAGGGGGTGTCCCTGTCCCCCAGGGGGTGTCCCTGTCCCTGTCACCCCAGGCCATTCCCCAGGGCGTCTCCATCATTCTCACCCCACGGAATGCCTGGGGGCTCTCCGTCCCTCTCAGCCCCATGCCAATGGGGTGCTCAGGGCATTCTCTGTCCCCTCGCCTCAGGGGTCTCCATCCCGCTGGCCTCAGGGAATGCTTGTGCAGGGCTGGGGACCAGGGGCTCTGCATCCCTCTCACCACTGAGGGTGCTCGGGGTTGGGGGGACTCTCCGACCTTCTCATCTCTGGGGAGGCCGTGGGGGTGTCTGTCCCTCTCAGCCCTGGTGTGACCCCTGGTCTTCCCTCTGGTGCCCAGGGACAGCACTGGAGGGAACGGCTGCAGCTGAGTCGGGGCAGGCTCAGGTTGGATCTCAGGAAAAGGTTTTTGCCCAGAGGCTGCTGGGGCAGTGCCCATGCTCCCCAGGGAAGGGTCCCAGCTCCAGGGCTCTCTGAGCTCCAGCAGTGTTTGGACAGCGCTGCCAGGCCCAGGCTGGCATTGTTGGGGTGTCCTGTGCAGGGCCAGCAGTTGGACTCCAGGATCCTGATGGGTCCCTCCCAGCTCAGCCAGTTCTGTGCATCTGGGATCCCATGACCCATTCCAACAGGGTCCTGGTGGAGATGGTTGCCTGCTAAGGATCAGATTTGTCACAGGCCCTCAGAAGGGTTCCATGGGGACTTTCCAAGTCTCCAGGCTGTTCAAGAGCTGGAATGTCACAGGCAGAGACAGGGGCTCTATGGACACCTCCCAGGGGTTTCTGGGGTTGGTAAAGAGCCCTGTGGTCAGAGGCAGTCACAGCCATTCCATGGTGAAATCCCAGGAGTCCCCAGGCTGCCAAAGAGCTGGGATGTCCCATTCACAGAGGTTCCTGGCAGAGTGGGAGCTGCAGGCAAAGTTTATTACAGAGGCTCCTGTTGGGTCTCGAGGTGCAGAAAGGAGCCCCAATAGGCGCCACAGTTTCCCAAATACCCTCAAGGACCTCCAGGATTTGTAAATCGCTGGTGTGAGAGGAGCCTTAGAACAACTGGTTCCAACCCCAGCCCTAGACTTTTCAAGAATTTTTATGTAAAGAATTATAAAGGGGGAATTAGACCTTTATAGAATTTGTCACACAGAATTAAGGCTGGCAAGCTGGAGGTATTTATATATATATTCTATAATGGTAATGATTAGAAACAATTATCTTCAAAATAATCAGAAATATTTATTCTAAGGTATAAGAGCTGTAACATATTATATTGTATAGAGCACTAGGCAGTGATTTCAAAGCAATTTTATTAAAGCAAAACTAGTAATTAAGCAGAACAAGGATGGTGGGACTGAGTCCTTTGGCTCAGCCTGGAGCTGTGACCTTGAGCAGTGTCCCCACTGCAGGGAGGAATCTCCACACTCCGCAAGAAGGGAAATGTCAGGAGATGCTGCTGTTAAAATCTGGGACGGGGCTTTTCTAGTCTGAAGTGCTGCCTTGTCAGTCAGATGTGCCCAGGCTTGTCCATCTTGTCAGCTCTGCAGAAGCTCTCAGTGCTGTCCCTTGGTTATTCCTTTCTCTGGGGATTTTTCCAGCTCTGCCACAGCTCCAGCTCCCTCTGAGAATGTGGAACTTTGAGATGGAGGAGTCAGGCTGGTTTCAGCTTTATTCACCCCAAAAGCAGCATGACCCCCTCCTTCATTTCCCACTGGGGGCTTTGCAAACAGGGCCTGGCTGGAGTTGTTGGAGCCCATTGCAGGCAGAGCCTCCTGCTCCAGCAGGAACTGCCTTTCCTGTGCCATCAGCAGGGCAGGTCCCGCTGCAGGAAAAGCCCCAGGCCAGCCCCAGCACAGGGAAGGGCTCGGGCACAAGGGCAGAGTGCCGTGCTGGCAGCTGTGCCAGGCAGAGCCTGAGGCACCAAAGGCACCTTGGCAGCAGCAGCTGCTTGCAGGGCATGACCAGAAGCCTCCCTTGGCAGCCCGGCCTGGTGGCCAGCACTGCAGAGCTGCTGCCTCAGGGCTCATTTCTGCCTGGGCTCTGAAAAGCCACTTCTGCTCCAGGAGCCTGCCTGGGAAGCCATTGGCCCCAGCACCTTGGCGACAAGATATGAATGACAAAACCCTTCATGCCAGCAGAGACACGGCAGGGGCAGAGGAAAGGGCAGAGCCAGGCCCAGGGGACAGGGCTGCCATGGTGATGGCTGTCAGGTCACTGCCCCTGCAGCAGCCTGGCTGCCCTCAGCAGACATTCTGGCCAGAAGCGTTGTGAGGGCACCCAGCACAGCAGAGAACCCACACAACAGGAATTCTGTGCTTGGGGATGAGGTTGTTTCACTGGGTCCGGTTGCACAAAGGTCCTGCTCTTGGACAATTCCGAGGATGAGGCATCTACTTCTCTGGAAAAACAGTTGCAGTTTTGTGCCACTCTCATCATTGTAAAATATTTCCTCCTTTTAAGAAATGTAAATCCACCCTCATTTAGTTCAGAGATATTGAGCCTTGTTCTGTCACTGCAAGATTTGGGAGAAAATAACTTTGACCACTATTTTTCCTTTTCACAGACCTGGAGAAGACTGAAAAACCCCTCAAGATGGGGTTTGGAGGCCTCATCACATAAGCAGCAGGGAGAGGCTGATGGCTCTGGGCTCGGTGGTGTGGTGTCTGAAGACAGAACAGGAGTAGTCCAGTAGGGAGTGAAGGGTGGTATCAGAGAGGAGTTTTTCTTGTAAAAAGCAGCTAGAGAAAGAAATAATGGCACCAAGGGTGTGGAGTGCCCCTGCCCCATGAGGTAGGGATTCTACCCAGACAGACACCATCGGGCGAGGGGTGTAATTGAAAGCAGATTCCACCCCTCTACCCTGTGAGGTGTGCCTCTGCAATCGCAGGAAAAGACACTCCACCCCATCCGGTCAAATAAGGAATGGCCCCAGAATGTTCTTCCTTTTATGTACCCTTATTGGTTTAAATTCTACTGCAATGTCTCCAGCTTAGATTTTTTTTGGTTGTCCTCCTCGATCCACCCATTTCCAGTCCCCTGCTCCTTCTGCTATTGGACCCCGACCCTAAACTTCACCTCTAAACCCATGACCCCAGCCCCTTCATTTCTTGTCTTGGTTCCCTGGCACAATAAAGGATCCTGGGTTTTCCTAAACAAGATCCATCCTGTTGCCATCCTTTCCCTGTTGGTCATCGGTGTCTGCCTGAGGTCTGAGACTCCGGGCCCTGAGGAAATTGTTGCGCCCCTCACTGTGGTGGAACACAACACAGGGGCAGCTGGGGAGCCCAAGAGTGGACATGAGGAGAAAAGAATTCTCCTCCCAGGGCAGGGCTGTGGTGCAACACATCCCCCAGAAGGAGCCTGGAGCAGCCCAAGGCTTTGTGTGGGTAGGCAGAGGCAGGCAGGAGGCAGAGCTGTCAGCAAAGGAAGGGGCCAGCCAGGTGGGGCAGCCGGGGGATGACGACAGCCTGCAGGGACAGAAGCGCAGGGCAGGGACACCGTAGGACAGCCTGGGCTGCACAGGGCACAGGGATGGGCAGCAGCTGCAAGGCCCTGACAGAGCCAACTTGGGCAGCACTTTGGCCATGGCTGCTGGCCCTGGGCCTGAGCCAGGAGCAGGAGACAAGTGACCCTTGCAGGCCTGGAGCCTCATTGCCTCCTTGTCCCTGCTCAGCAGCCTGGCAGGGGCCGCCCCATGGTCCTGCCCTTGGCATTGCACATCCCCACATGCCAGTGCCCATCCCGGGAAGAGCCCTGAGCAAGGAGGGAGGGACAGGATCTGCCTGGCCAGGGGCTGGGGCTCAGGCCTTGGCCCTTTGCATTCCTGAAACATATCCAGGTTTGCTCAACACCAGAGACACCTTTCCCTTGCTTGTCCCCAGCTGTCATCACTGCCTCCAGTGTTCTGCTCTACCTGGAACCTGGGGACAGTTTCTCAGTTGTGTCCTTCAATGGGCACCATTAACCCTTCAAGAAATCTTCTGTGTTTCAATCTGACTTTGAGATGTTGACAGGTTTTTGAGCACACTCTGAGGGACTGAGTCGAATGCAAAGAGCACCAAAGCGCCAGAGGGTTATTGAAGTCCTGGTGCTGTGTCTGTGCTGCTGAGCTGGGCCGGGCTCCTGGCCCAGAGGCAGCTCCTGGCAAGGGCAGCGCTGCAGAGAGACAGCTCTGGCCAGGAGCAGCTCCTGTGCACAACCCAGCAGGGCTGGGGCACTGCCAGGGCAGCTCAGGGACACCAGCAGGGCACAGCCAGAGCTGACAGGGGCTGAGCACTGGCAGGGGCTGGGGGATGTCCCAGAGGGGGCTGTGTCACAGCGGCACCTCTGTGGCTGTGTCCTAGAGGCACAGAGCAGCTATGATGTCAGCAAGGGGCTGTGTGACAGCACAGAGTGGGCTGTGTGAGGTCACAGATTGGGCTATGACATCACAGAGTTTGTTGTGTGAGGTCACTGAGCAGCAACAGCATCATAGAGGAGACTGTGTGACAACACAGAGCAGGCTGTGACATCATGGTATGGCTGTATGACATCATAGATCAGGCTGTGAGGACAAAGTGTGTGTTGTGACATTAGAGAGTGGCAGCATGATATAACAGAGAGGGTTTTGTGACATCACTGAGGGGGTTGTGACATCACAGAGATGTCTGTGACATCATGGAGTAGGATATAAGGCCATAGAGCAGATCCGGACATAACAGCTGGTGGCTCTGTGACATCAGCGAGTGGGTTGTGACATCACTAGGTGGCTGTGTAACATCATAGAGAAGACTGTGACATCACAGAACAGACTGTGACATGCCAAAGCAACTTTCTGACATCACAGAGTCTTCTGGGACATCACAATGCAGCTGCATGACATTCCAGGGTGACATCCCAGAATTGGCTCTGTGACAAAACAAGGGTGCTGTATGACATCCCAGAGTGGGCTGTGACATCACAGGTGGCTGTGTTACATCATAGGGTGCTCTGTGACATCACAGGATGCTGTATGAGATCACAGATGGCTGTGTGACATCCAAGGGGCTGTGTGACATCACAGGGTGGCTGCTTGTCCCTGCTCAGCAGCCTGGCAGGGGCCGCCCCATGGTGCTGCCCTTGGCATTGCACATCCCCACATGCCACTGCCCATCCCAGGAAGAGCTCTGAGCAATGAGCGAGGGACAGGATCTGCCTGGCCAGGGGCTGGAGCTCAGGCCTTGGCCCTTTGCATTCCTGAAACACATCCAGGTTTATTCAGCACCAGAGACACCTTTGCCTTGTTTGTCCCCAGTTGTCATCACTGCCTGCAGTGTTCTGCTCTGACTGGAACCTGGGGACACTTTCTCAGTCGTGTCCCTCAGTGGGACCCATTAAAACTTCAAGAAACTTTGGAGTTTCAATTTAACTTTGAGTTCTGGAGAAGTCTTTTGAAGGCTCTCTCAGGGACTGAGTCTGATGTAAACAACACCCAAGTCCCAAGAGGGTCATTGACGTCCTTGTGCTGTGTCTGTGCTGCTGAGCTTTAAAGGAACAGCTCTTCCCAGGACCAGCTCCTCTCCCAGCCCAGCAGGGCTGAGGGCTCTGCCTGCAGGCACTGAGGGGACAGGAGCCAGGCAGAGACAGGCTGAGGAAGTCATTGAGCTGAAACTTCACTTGGGGAAAGATCTTCACAGCCCTCCACATGGTGAGTCAGTGGATGCAGGGCAATGTCCCCTGGAGGGATCTCCTGAAGCCAGCACACCCCACAGCCTGGGGGATGTGCCAGGAGGACTCTCCCAATTTCTCTGTGGCAGGGGACACCAGGAACATCTCCTACACAGGATGTGCTGCACAGCTATTTATTTTAGTGTTTTTCATTTCAGCAGAGTTTTCTCTCCTGACCATCATGTGCTACGACCGCTACGTGTCCATCTGCAAACCCCGGCACTACGGGACCCTCCTGGGCAGCAGAGCTTGTGCCCACATGGCAGCAGCTGCCTGGGCCAGTGGTTTTCTCAATGCTCTGCTGCACACAGCCAACACATTTTCCCTGCCCCTGTGCCATGGCAATGCTCTGGGCCAGTTCTTCTGTGAAATCCCTCAGATCCTCAAGCTCTCCTGCTCCAAATCTTACCTCAGGGAAGTTGGGCTTCTTGTGCTCGGTGGTCTTCTATATTTTGGTCGGTTTGTGTTCATAGTTTTCTCCTATGTGCAGATCTTCAGGGCTGTGCTGAGGATCCCCTCTGAGCAGGGACAGCACAAAGCCTTTTCCATCTGCCTCCCTCATCTGGCTGTGGTGTCCTTGTTTATCAGCTCTGGCACATTTGCCTACCTGAAACCGCCCTCCATCTCTTCCCCATCCGTGGATCTGTCACTGTCAGTTCTGTATTCGGTGGTGCCTCCAGCCCTGAACCCCCTCATCTACAGCCTGAGGAACCAGGAGCTCAAGGGTAGCCTGAGGAAAATAATGACTGTATCTTTTCAGAATCAATAAACTATCTTTTTTTCTGCTCAGAACCTTCAGAATGTAATCTCAACAATGTTGACCATTTTTTTCCCGATTTGTCCATTTCTTCATTGGAACTTTTCCTTACTATTTTTCTGGTGCTATAATATTTTTATAAATTACTGGGGTACTACTCTGCATTTTTAGATTAACATCTGCTTTTCTTTTGCAATACAAAGACTTTCAGGAGGTTTGTTTCTTATGCATTTCAATAAAAATAAGTGATTTCCCTGGCTTGTGTGTCCAAGGCATTTCCTCAGCCCTTCTCTGGCTCTGCAGGGGCAGTGCCTATGAGCAGAGGTGGAGGGAAGGGGCTCCCAGCACAGCAGCACGGCCAGGGACAATGGCCCTGCCTCTTTCCACATCTGCTCTGCCCAACTCCACACTCCTCTTCCCAGCCCTGCTGTGGGTGGAAGGCCGGAGTGCTCTTGCAGCTTGGTCACTGTCCTGCTGCGTGTCCGTGCTGTGCCCTCAGGCAGGGACAGGCCATGGGCAATGCTGGGACACAGCTGGGCTACAGCACAGCAGCTCCATCAGCAAAGGGCATCTCCTGACCACAGGGCAGGAAGGCTCTGCTCCCCTCCAGAGTCACTCTCAGGACTCTCAAGAGGATCCTTGTGTTCCTTGTTCTCCCAGGGCTCAGAGGGATGAGATCAGGGTCTCACTGGGGCCTTCAGGGGACTCAGGTCTGGGTCAGGTTTTGCTTGTTGGTGGCCAGTGCCCATCAGATGCTGAATGGTCTGTGCTGAACCTTCCTGGGGCTCTGCAGCTTGTGCCAGGGCTGATGGCAGGGGAAGGTTTGTCTGGAGGGCCTTGGGAGCTGCCAGGAGAACACAGGGGACCTGCAGGGACAGTGTGTGCCAGGGAGCAGCAGGGAGTGGAGCTCACTGGGCACAGGCCTGGCCAGGCTGGGCTCACCCCGAGATCAAGGACTGAATGTCTGCTGTGAGCCAGGAGAGCTCTGCAGCCCAGGGACACAGCAGGCCCAGGGAAAGGAGTCTGGGCACTGCCTGCTCTGACCCTCAGGGAACTCCCCCAGGAGGATCCAGGGCAGCCCCAAGCCCCTCTGGCAGCCCTGGCACAAGGCAGGCACCTCTGAGCCCCCTCCATGGCCCCGCAGAGCCTGTGTGGGAGGGGGTGAGTGCAGGGAGCACCATCAGCTGCCTCTGTGTGCCAGGCTGAGCAGCAGAGCCCAGCAGAGGCAGCCCAGGGCCCCGGGCAGCACAGCCCCCGTGCTCTGCAGAGCAGCAGCCCCAGCTCGGGGCTCTGGGCAGCAGGGCAGGGGCTGCAGCAATGGCTGCTGGGGCCAGCCCAGACGTGTTCCCCTGGCAAAGGCTCTGGGAGCAGCTAGCATGGGCCAGGAGCAGAGCAGGAGCCCGTGGGTGTGCAGAGGAGCCCTGGCAAGAGGCTGGCCTGTCCCTGGGCCAGCAGGAGCTGCCTGAGGAGCCCCGGGGCCAACTCTGCTGCTGGGCTGGGCAGCGGGGCTGGGCCTGGGGCTGCAGGAGCTGTCCGAGCTGAGCATCTGCTGAGCATTCCAGACCCAGAGTGGCTGTCCCTGACCTCCAGTGCCTGCAGTTCCTGCTGCAGGGCCAGACCTGACTCTGCTGCTCTGCTGGGCTGGGGCAGGGGCAGGGAGAGGAAAATGATGGACCCTTGTCTATACGAGTCCCCACAGTGTCAGAATGGGCTATGTGGTTCCATGACGTCCCACAATGTCACAATGGCTCCTTGGTTCCATGAAGCCCCACAGCGTCACCATGGTCCCCTGGTCACAGGAGGCCCTGCAGTGTCACAAGGGCCCCTTGGTTCTGTAGAGCCCACAGGGTCAGTTGTGCCAGTGGGCAGGGTCAGCACCAAAGACACAGACTCCAACTGAAGGAATTGTGTCATTTATATAAGGTAAATCTGCAAAAATTACAAAAGTAAATAAAATAATGATTAGAAAATAATTACAAAAGGAGCAGCTCAGCAATGCACCCAACCATCACCACCAAAGATTGCAGCAGTGATTAAGAAAGATGCAGAACCTGTTCCCCTCAGACTTCACCATCCCCCAGATCCACACAGCAGCTGGGGGAAGCTGTCCCAGCCAAGGGATGCAGAGCCACTCCTGGACACTGGGAACTCCTGCAGGTGCCTCCAGCCACAGGTGAGGCTCCAACCTCGCTGTGAGAGGGCCCAGCTCTGACAGTGCTGAATGAACAAACTGACAGCACTTCTAGTGCGGGAACATCTGGTTTCATCCTCCTCTTGGGTCCCTCCCAAAGCCTGTCCAGGGCCCAAGGAGGAACCAAGGGAGGTGACTTTGATCCTTCAGCCCCCGAACAAGGCCAGATGGGCCTTGTCTCTTTTATAAATGCAGAAAGGTAAATCCATGTTTCACCAATGAACACATACAGAGATCATATTCCTCATAGTGATACATTAATGAGTAGATACAAATATAAGATTTGGTGGCAAAGTTTATCTAGAGCTGAACTTTGGCTCAGGGCCTGGTGTTCAGGCCTCAATCAGGGCCTGGTGCTGAGGCCTCAGGACTTCAATTTGTCCTTTAACCTGTAGAGGAACTACAATTCATAACAATTCTTTCAATAACACAGTTTAGATTTAGGTATTAGTCATAAAGGCATTGCGTCTTGTTCTTTATTTAAGTGCTGTTCAGTACTCAGAGCTATAATTCCTATTTCTTTTAAAACAACCCTAATTAATTGCTATTCCCTGTTATTTTATCAAATGTCCCTTTTTTCTTGAGACTGTGTCTCTTTCTAGACAAGTCTCAATACTCCATTTCCAGCACAGTGTCACAACAACTCTAACATGAAATCATAACACACCAAGTGCTCACACTACAATGACAACAGACACTGCCACAAATTCATTTCACAGCAGCCTCCAATTTGGCAGCCATAAAGCCAATGCCACCAAGAAAAATTTTCTTCTTGCTGCCACTCTTCAACTGCTTTTTCTGTTAAGGTGATTCCTGACTGTTTGTCTTCAAGCCCATCAGATAGCAATGCAACATTCCTGTCCCATGAGAGCCCAGGTTCCTCCCTGGCCAGCAAGCAGATAATCCCAGGCTGTGCGGTTCTGTAGAACCCCATTTGCGTTTGTTGGAGCTCCTGGGATGTACTATTGGATATTTTAACAGGATCATTTGCTATTTTTTCTAATAATCAATTTATATCTTTACTGTAATATCCGCAGGACAGGGCAGTGCACATGGGGCACAGTGTGAACCAGAATCTTTGGTTTTCTGAGAACAAAGGCACTCCTTGGGTGAAAAATGTTCTCTTGGCCCCAGCTCTTCCATGTGGTTGTTGCCGAAGGACCCTCAAGGGAGGCATCAGCATTGCCCGGAAACAGGACCCAAACCATCCTTTAGGAAGCTGTTTATGGGCAGTGTCCACACACCCAGACGCTCCCATTCCCAGTACCAAAGGTCTGATTTCCCATTTCCCACTGTGGGCTGCTGATGGATCCAGGGCTCCTCCCTGGGCCCTCCAAGGGAACCCCATTCCTCCAGCATCGGTTGAGAACATTTCCAGCAATTAGATATTTTGAGTATTTTGGTTACTTTGATCTTTACATTCTCATAAGAATTTAATGACAAATCCTTGGTGAAACTGTAGAGGTGTTTGTGGCAAACAAAGTTTCTGGCTGACACTCAAGATACAACTTACAGACATCAGCAGTACTTCAGTGACAAGGTTACTCATTCTTTTTCCTCAGTCTCATTTGGGTTAGGAACAATAATTCTGTTGTCCATGGAGCTGGTGCCATTCCAGAACAATGCCTCCAAGGTCCTTTGCTGTTCAGCTTTACCATGTTGTCTGTGGCTAACAAGGCTTGG
This sequence comes from Passer domesticus, assembly GCF_036417665.1. Classification (NCBI taxonomy): domain Eukaryota; kingdom Metazoa; phylum Chordata; class Aves; order Passeriformes; family Passeridae; genus Passer; species Passer domesticus. The sequence continues at coordinate 7,348,112 of NC_087481.1, read as the reverse complement.
TGGGGCCTTTTCCCCTTTGGCTGGAAGGGGGCCGGGTCCCAGTCCCTGAGGGCACCCAGGCTCCTGGATGGAATTTGTGTGCAAGTCCCTCAGTGTCACAGCAGCCTCCACATGGAGCCCTGTGGATCAGAGCATTTTCCAAAGGGGCCATTGGGGCAAACAAGGAGATTTGGTCTGGCAGGATGTGTAAAACAGTATCCTGTAATATCTCCTTGTTCTCACACAGAATACTTGGCTGCAGGGACATATTCCCATTGCTCCTGCTCAGGTTTCAGGATTCAGTGTTGTCTTTCCCCAGAGCTGTTCCTTCACGTGCCGTGGGAGAGCTTTTTGGCCTCTGGGCCCACACTCTGGCTCCATTATTAGGACTGCTGGATCCAAACCCTTTATCTCCACAAACGGTGGTGATTGGAGGCGTATCTCCTTTATTCACAATTGTTCTTAAAATTGCAACATCAAATATTGTGCTACCCTGTCATGGAGTTGAATAATCCAATCTTGTTCAGTGTTGTTTAACAAAATTATTGTAGTTTCTCCTTGATATTCTGCATCAATTCCTCCTGCCATGACATGAACCCTTTGCAAGGCCAAGCTCCAAGCGAGCAGTTACCAAACCAAAGTGTCCGGGAGGAATCTGAATTCCTGTCTCACTATTGACAGCTCTCATTTGCTTTGGATTTATCCTAATTAATTCCAATGCATGAAGGTCCAGCCCTGCAGCCTCTGGGCTGGCCCTGCCAGGGGCCATCACACCCAGAACAGTTTCCCAGGCAGTCCAAGTCTCACTGCCCATGGTTGTAGGTGCAAATTGGGTGCAGCTGTGCACAGCCACAGGGTTTCCATTTCCCCAGTGGGCCATTTTTAAGGGCATGGAGCACATCTGGGAAATGGGTTCTCCATGGGGACAGGTTCCATCTCCTCATTTTTTCAACTGTTCTTTTAACAACCCCTTCACCCGTTCAACAAATCCTGCAGTTTGAAGATAGTCTGGTTCATGAAAAACCCTGCAGTCTGAATCACGGTATTTTTCACAGTAACAGACAAAGCACTCTGCATCACAGTATCAGCAAACCCTGTAAAAATAGACAATTTTATCCCTTCCTCCTTTTTTCATTGTATACAATCTCACAAAGTTTACCTCTAACATTAGGGTCCTGGCCAATTCTTTTCTGTAGAGTGTTTAATGTTACATCCCTGAGCAGCCAAAGCTGCCAAATTCGTATTGTCAGCACTATTTCACATTATTACTATTTTATACGTAGATATAGATATTGATATAGAAATATAGATATAGCTAGATAGGTATAGACATACATATAAAATAGATATATATCAATATATATATATAAGAAGGCCTTATTATACTATAAATATGTACATAGTTATTTATCATATTAATATTTCACTTGCACAAATGCATCAGAGCTCAAGATTAAAACCTTCTGTTGCTCCATGTGGGAGCATTCCAACAATAACTGTTCCTTCTGAAGGTGCTGTTTCCAAGGTACTGTTAACAAATTCATCTTTGTCTGCCCAAACCCACAAGTTCTTTTCCTTTTCCGTATGCAATTTTTGGATGCATTTTAAGACATCCAGGGGTTCAGCTTCTTTTAACCAACTGCCCCACTCCTCACACGGTGCTGCGACCTCAGCCCACTCCAGAGCCAGCCAACTCCAGGGAAGGGCTTCCCATCTGGGAATTTCTGATGGCACTGACTCCTCACATTTACATTTAACAAGAGACATTTTGCTGTGATCTGGCCCGACTGTGCCAGTTTTGTTTTACCAGTGGGCAGGAACAGCACCAAAGACACAGACTCCAACTGAAGGAATCAGTGTCATTTACTGCACCTCAAAGCAGCAAAGGATCACAAAAGGAGCAGCTCAGTAATGCACCCAACCATCACCACCAAAGATTGCAGCAGTGATTAAGAAAGATCCAGCATCATTTACCCTCAGACTTCACCATCCCCCAGATCCACACAGCAGCTGGGGGAAGCTGTCCCAGCCAAGGGCTGCAGAGCCACTCCTGGACACTGGGAATTCCTGCAGGTGCCTCCAGCCACAGCTGAGGCTCCAAGCCCGCTGTGAGAGTGCCCAGCTCTGACAGTGCTGAATGAACAAACTGACAGCACTTCTAGTGCGGGAACATCTGGTTTCATCCTCCTCTTGGGTCCCTCCCAAAGCCTGGCCAGGGCCCCAGGAGGAACCAAGGGAGCTGACTTTAATCCTTCAGCCCCAAACAAAGCCAGATGTCAGATTTCATGGCCTTGTCTGGCTTGCAAATACAGAAAGATCAATACATGTGTCACTAATGAGTGGCTACATCTATCACAGTGCTAATGACCATGCATATTTCATCAGTGAGCAGATAAAAAGATAACCTTTGGTTGGAAGGCTCATCCAGAGGCCACCTTTGGCTCAGGGCCTGCTGTTCAGGCCTCACTCAGGGCTGTTGTCCAGGCCTTGGCACTTCAGGGACGTGGTTTAGTGCTGGGCTTGGCACTGCTGGGTGACCAGCTGGGCTGGATGAGCTCAGAGGTCTATTCCAACAGAAAGGATTCTGTGATTCCGTGATTCTATCTGCTGAATTCAGCTAGGTCCATGTTAGCAGCACTCATTTGCTCAGAAAGTCTCCTCTTGCTCAGCTCCTGTGGCCTGAGGCTTCAGCTCCTTCAGCTCCTGGTGCTAAGCTGCTCATGCTGAACGAGACAACTCGGAGAGAAGAACACAGTCCATCCAATTCCTTCTGGGACATGCAGAGGGGAGGGTGTGGAAACAGGAGCAGTGTTTGCTGTGGCCTCCTCTCTGCCCTTCAAGCCTTTCAGCACTTTGAACCAGCCAGGAGCTTTCTCCAAGAGTGCAATGGAGCAGCTGTTCCTCCTCTCATGTCTTGACTCTCTCCAGTCTCTGACCTTGCCTGGTTTTGTCCCTCTTGCTGTGCCCTCTGCTCCCCCAGGGCTCAGTGGCTGCTGCCCAGGACTGTAGGACTGGCACAGATCCAGTGGTTGAGACCCTCCTTGCTGTGGCCTTGGAGCTGCCTGGGCACAGCAGCCTCTTCCATCTGGAAGCTCCCCATGGACTGGGAGTCCCCAGCTCCGTTCCTTGCACAACCTCCAGGAGCCCAGGGCTGTCATCTCAAGTCCCTGCTGGCACTGGGGCCTCCCAGGTGCCTCAGGCTGCTGTGACACTGCTGCACACAGGAGGGAAGAGTGGCAGGGGCTGTGCTGAAATGTCACTATAGGACACAAGACGACACGACGCAGAGACGCTGTTGCTCTCAAGGCAGGAAAGAGGGCAAGTTTATTTTTTCACTCCAACATTTATAGATTTCCAAATATGACAGTGGATTGGAGGGTGAAAGTGCCACCTTTCCAAGGACAAACGAACAGTCCATCAAGTTTCTCCTCCTCCATAAAAGAATGCAAAACAATAAGTTGTTTACAGAAAGTGTGTGAGAAAGTTTGGTACAAGAATGCAAACATCAGAACACTTAGAAAATCTTAAAAAGTCAAGGCGACATTGAAAGTCTCCATGTGCTGCTGCTGCTGTGGGGTCATTTGTCCAGCCCTGCCCCAGAGTCAGGGATCAGATCCAGGCCCTGCTGCTGCTCCCTCGGGATCAGCCCCGGTTTGGGTGTTGCTGTCAGGGCCAGCAGGAGCGGTGGCTGGAGCAGCAGGTGCAGACAGTGCCCCAAGCCCCGGGGCTGGAGGGGTCCCTGGGCTGGGCTGGGCTGGGAGGGAGCTGCCCCTTGTTCTCCCTCTGCCCCAAGCAAAGCTGAGCCAGGCACAAGTGGGGCAGCACAGCCAACAGGGAGCCTGCGAGTCTCTTCCAGCCCTGGCTGCTCAGAGTTTGGGCCTTGGAGCCTCAGGTGGCCAAAGGCAGCTGCTCCCGGTCCCTCTGGGTGTGCCCCCATGTTCAGCAGTGCTGCTCCATCAGTCTGTGCCCAGCAGTGGGGAAAAGCCTCAGCCCTGCAGGGCCAGGAGCTGCCGGGCTCTGCCTGAGCAGCTCAGCCAGCAGGAAGGGAGCTGCTCCACATGGGAACCAGGAGCAAAGGGCTGCAGCACCTCGTGCTGGGGCAGAGCCCGAATTCTGAGAGGGAATAACAGAGTTATTCATGTGCATTGGTGCGTCAGCACTGCAGGTGCTATGCCTGCAAACACAGGGTTCAAGATGTGCAAAAGAATTCTGCAGCTCTTGACTGGATCAGGATGTCAGCAGTGCTGAACTCCAGCACAGTCCAAATGAAACACTTCACACCTCTGCTCATATCTGCTAGATTTTTTTCTTCAGGGTATCCAGAGAAAAGAAAACAGAGGAGGAGCTTACATTTTCTTTGTTTATCAGAAATGTTTCTCATTTTGCTGTACATTCCTTTTGTAGGACGAGTTCTCTGTTAAAAACACTGGACAAAAAAGAAAAGAAAAAATATGAAAGATAAAAAAAAAAACAAATGTGTAGTAAAAATCTTCGGTAATTTTGGATTAAGAGGTAACTCATCTGTCTAAGAAGAGAAATCAGTTACTCTGTAAATGTTCTGATGGCATGGATTCATCTTACTGACCTCAGCATCCCTTTTTTAAAACATTCAGGGTTTTGTTTGCAATATTATGTTGTTTTAAATTGTGATTGAATCAATAGGAAATTGAAAGAGCTACCATGCATTTATGCATTACTGTGTCTTGTATGTAAAAATATTGCAGTTTGAAATTTGGATTTAAAATATTGCAAATGAAAGTTATAAATCCCAATAGATTGTGTGACAGCAGCTTTTCCTAGAGGATGTGCAGCACTCCAAGGACTTCATCAGTGGGGTTGGGGGTACTTGGATCTTTGTCCTGTGCCACTCTGAGATGTCATGGAATGGAACTTCACCTGCCACCAGCCCAGGTCACCCTCTGCCACCAAAGCTCCTTGGACCTTGTGCCCCCAGGCAGGCACAAAGTGTTTGTGCTGCTCCCCCTTTTGCACAAACCCACAGAGAGCTGGGATTTTTCCAAGTCTCATGTCTGCATTGGGCCATATTCCTAGAGAAGCAGCAGCCCATCCCAATGAATATGGCGAGTTATATGGATGGTTGTGAGCTCCACTTCCTGCCTAGAAATCCTGAAACAGCTTCTGAATGCTGCTCCTTCAGGTCTTGGACACCTTCTCACACAGAGCTGGGGAAAAAAATACCCTGGTCTCTGGCTAAAGAGTGAGTTATGCCAAAGTTAGAGCTCTGTGCAAAGTTTCTATCCACTCCTATCCTATTAATATACCAATATGTGGGGGTGTGCATGGATGTGTCTTGTACACAAAGGAAGGAGTGTGCAAGCAACGTGACTGACACTTTCACTGTCCATGTTCATCCCATACCCATGGGTACAGAGATATTATGGAAACTCCAGCAAACACAGAGCCTTCTGTCCCTGGGTACAGAGACATCCAAGAGCCCCTGGCACACACAAACTCTTCTGTCCATGGATACAGAGACACCCAAGAGCCCCTGGCACACACAGACCCTTCTGTCCCTGGATACAGAGACACCCAAGAGCCCCTGGCACACACAGACCCTTCTGTCTCTGGAGGATGGAGTGTGGTGGGTGGGAGTGGTTGGTGGGCAGTGAGTCCCAGACAGCAGGCCAGACCCGGCTCCAGCCCTGCCAGGCCCTGCCAAGGCTCAGTGCAGGATCCTCTGGAATGGGAAAGCTCTTCAGCCTTGTCCCTGCCCAGAGGGGCAGTGCTGGCCTGGCAGCACAGGTTGTTTTCCCCTCAGGCTGCAGGTGATGAGAACACAACACTTGCCAGCACTGAGTGCGAGGCACAGCTCCGGGTGCTTCCCATGAACCTCAGCTCTGGGAGCACTGTCTGCCCCAAGCTCCAGGGGCTGCAGTGGGAGCCCGGCTGGGCTCTGCCCTGGGGCCATCCTGCAGGGACAGCTGGAAACAGGGAGCATTCAGCTGCCACAAACAGCCAAGCCAGGTCTGCAGGGCAGCTGCTCCAGCCCGGACTGCACTGCTGTGTGCTGTGCTCTGGGGCTGGGGCTCCCCACACAGGGGACTGGACTGGTGTGCCAGAGGAGACAGAGAAGCTTCAGCTTCAGCCTCACTGAGGTGGCTGCGTGGGCTGGGAAGAGTTGGGAGGCTCAAGGGGATTCACAGAGCTCATCCTGCTGCAAGGATGAAGGGAGTGGGAACTCAGCAGTGAGGAGAGCTGAGGGCTGGAGAGTGGCTCTGAATGACACTAAAATGCCACTGGACGTCTGAGACATTGCTGCTCCTCAGCCAGAGACAGCATGAGTCCCTAAACCTGGGGCTCAGCCCTCCTTGTGGTCATGGGCATCAAGGAAGGCAACAGAGTGATGGAGACAGCAACGGGCTGGGAATTCACTGGGGAAAAAAGGGAGCAGTTGAGAAGTAAAAGGCAGGTGGGGGAGAGAACTGTTCAGAGAAGGGCTGAGCTACATCTTGACCAAGCGAAAAATGTGATTTGGAGTCCTCCCAGACTGATTTCATTTCAGAAGGTATTGAACAAGTTTAATTTTTGGGAGGTGTCATGTTTTCCCTTGGAGGTGAACACTCTGCAAACTTGAGCTGTGTTGCCAAAATGCTCAAGCAAGTCTGTGCTGCAGGTGACACCATTTCTTCTTTGGCTGATTCCGGCCCGGTGCTGAGCTCCAGCAGAGCCCTGGCAGAGCCCAGAGCAGCCTCAGCATCCGCAGAGCCCGGCTGCAAGGAGAGAAAGCAGAAACTGCCCGTCAGCTGATGGCTCCTGTCCCCTTGTCCCAGCTGCCCGTGGTGCCCAGGCCATGCTGGCTGTGCCCAGAGCTGTGCCCAGAGCTGCCCATCAGTGCTGCCTTTGGGAGCAGGGCAGGAGGGCAGGACATGTGCCCAGCCTGCAGCCAGCCATGGCACATCCACCTGCTCAGCAGCTGCCCAGAGCAGGATGCTCCTGTGCTCGCTGCCATCTCCCAAAAGCTCTGATCCCACCCTGCCAAGCAGACGGGGACCCACCTCATGCCATCCATGGCTGGAAGAAAAGCTGGTCCCAAACGATGTCCTCAGCCTGCTCCAAGGGCACGGCCCATCCACGCCACAGCTGCTCCCAAGCACTTCCTGATCCAGACTGGACCAACCAGAATGCTTCCTCTAGAAAAACAAACAACAAATTGTTGAAAATAGATTACAGACAAAAAGGGAAAAAAAGAACAAAGGTAAAAATCATATCTCTGTGAGGGGACTGAGGAAGGCCCAAGCCCTGCATGCCAGGGAAAAACCCAGCCATGTGTGAGCAACGCCCAGGTTTTCTCCCTTCCCCCTGCACTGTCCCCCACAATAACCATGATCCCCAAGCAAACAAGGGCAGTGGAGCTGCCCAAGCCCATCCTTGCCTGCACAGCAAAGCACCTGTGCACAGGTTCTGGAGTCCCACCTCTGCTCTCACCATGGGGGTTTGTTTGTGTTGGGCTGGCTGCCCCAGCCCCAGCCCCAGCCTGGGGCACGGTGGGTGCTGGGGGCTGTTGGCAGGACCAGGAGCCCACTCCCATTTCGTACCCACCTCAGCCCATGCCCCCAGCCCTGCCAAAAGCAGCTGGGCAGCCGACTGAAGGATCAGCTGCATCTGCCCCCGCAAAGGGGGGAACCTTTGCTTCCCAGCCAAGCTGGGCAATGCCCAAATCTGGGAGCATTTCCCCAGGTGTGGACTCATCTGCAAACTCCCTGTGGAGTTTGGCTTTGAAGAAGGTGCCACAATCAAAGTGCATCACCTTCAACTGCTGGTGGCCAGGTTGAGGAAGAGGTTGTCATCCTTCAGGTCATCCTTGATGTCATCCTCGCTGTCTCCTGCAGCAGCAGCCCCACCCGGTACAGCTTCTCTGGGGGCTCCTTCTCCTTCCCTGGGGTGAGACCAGGCTGTCAGGGCTCTGCCCAGGGCCCCAGCTGTCAGGGAACCAGGACAAGCAAAACCTGCTTGGATGGCAGCCACCAGGGCTGGGCAGAGCAGCTCAGCTCCAGCACAAGGGCTGCATGTTCCCATCCCATGACCCTGGTGCAGTGACACGGGCTGGCTTTCTTTGCTTCTCATTGCCAAGGCATGTGTGCAGCTGTAACTTACCAGGGCCCTGCAGCACAGTGTGCCTGTGGCTCTCTCCCTTCTTCTAGGGCAGATCAATATCCTGCATCCAAGGATGACAGAACACCTCTTCTAATGAGGGTCTGGCCAAGGGGTGCATGGATAAACACCACCCAATCAGATTTTGGCACTCTGGGGAGAGAAACCAGAAACTGCCCATCAGTTGGAGAAGGCTCCTGTCTGCTTTGCCCCACTATTCCCATGCCCAGGCCATGCTGGATGCGCTCAGAGCTGGGCCTGAACTTTCCCATCAATTCTTGGTTTTGGGGGAGAGCAGGACATGTGCCACCTCCTCAGCAGCTGCCAGAGTGGGATGCTCCCGAGCCCGCTGCTGTCTCCCAGCACTGGTATTGCACCCATGCCCAGAGAAGAGGATTCACCTGGAGAGAGCTGTTGTGGCAGCGAGAGCTGGCCCCAGCTGAAGTTCCAGCCCCTCCTGAAAGGCATCTTCCCGCAGACCATCTCGTGTAGCAGGATGCCCAGGGACCAGATGGTAGCTGGCTCGCCATGGTACCAGCCAAAGCGGGTCCATTCCGGGGGGCTGTATGATGGTGTTCCTGTGGAATACAGATGGAGTTCATCAGGGGGATGCTGCTGCTCCCAGAGCCTGGCCCCAGCATCCCTGGGCGTGTGGGGGCTGCATCAGTGGCACACAGGGTGACCACTGTCCTCTCACCAGCATCTGGGACTAGTGTACAAACTTTGGGTTGGAGAAGAAGCCACTGGTGTGGGAAGGGGACAGCAGAAGCCCTGGCTAGGCCGGACCATGACATGCAAAGGAAATACCCACTGCGTGCTGGGGAAAAACCATGCCCTCATTTTCCCTGTCTGCATTGCCCCAAACATATTATAAAGGCAAGACAAACAGGGTGAGTGGAGCAGTCCAAGCCCTTCCTCTTGCCTGCACACAAACCGGCTGGGACACAGGTTCTGACCTCCCTCTCTGCTACCCCCACCCACGGCTGTTTTTGTCAGGCTGGCTGCCCCAGCCCAGCCCCAGTCCTGGGCACAGTGGTGGGCAAAGGCTGCCAGCAGGGCTGGAAGATGGCTCCCCACCCAGCCCTGCTCTAAAGCAACTCAGCTGCAGATTCAGTTTCCTGAGTGGCAGCAAAAGGGAGAATGCCCGCTGCCACACCCAGCTTGGGCTGTGAGATCTTGGGCTGTGAGATGCCAGGAGCGGGAGCACAGCCCTGTGTAGGCTCACCTGCAAAGTGAGTGTAGGCTGTCTCTTGCAGGTAGGTGCCACAGCCAAAGTCAATCAATTTGGCCTGCCCGGTGGCCAGGTCAACCAGGATGTTCTCTGGTTTGATGTCGCGGTGCAGGACCCCGCAGCTGGTGCAGTGCCGCACGGCCTCCAGCACCTGGCGGAACAGCTGCCGCGCCACCTCCTCGCACAGGAACCCCCGTGCTTGAATGAAATGCAGGAGGTCCTGAGACTGCTCTGGCCGCTCCAGCACCATCACAATGTCGCTGGGGAGCTCAAGCCACTCCAGCAGCTGGATGACACCGGGGAAGCCACTGGACACCTTGTCCAGCAGGACAACCTCCAGGGGAGCGCTGGTGCCGTCGGGCTGCGGGAGGAGCACGATGCCGTCAGTGGGGCTGATGCCGTGCCAGGGCTGGGCAACCCCTCAGCCAACCCGGGATGCTCTGCGCCCTGCGCTGGCCCCACGCCCGCTCCCCCTCGGGATGTCCTGGCGGCTTCCACCATGCCGGGGCTTGGCTCATCCCCGCCCGGCACGGCCCGGCTTCTCCCGCTGTCCCGGCTCACTCACCAGCTTGCTCCAGTGCCAGATGCGGTTCCGTGGCACCCTTTTGATGGCCACCTGCAAGCCAAGGGGAGCAGCGGGCTGAGCTCAATGCCCGCCCCTGCCCAGCCCCATCCTCCTCCTCCTCCTGCGCCCCCTCCTCCTCCGCCCGCCGCCGGCCCCGCCGCTCACCGGGGCGCCGTCCGAGAGCCGCGTTGCTGCGAAGACGCTGCCGAATCCTCCACGCCCCAGCAGCGAGCCCAGCCGGTACCGCTCCTGCAGGGACTCCTGCGCCTTCCCTGCGGGCGGGACGTGGCTGTCAGCGCTCGGCCCGGGGCCAGCAACGGCCCCCGAGCGCCCCTCACTCGCCCCGGCCCGGCCATCCCCCGGCGTTCGCTCCCTGCAACGCGACCCGGGAGCCGCGGGGCCGGGGGCCGCGCTGCCGAGCGGCGGAGCTCGGGCCGGGCAAGCCACAGCGGAGGCGGCGGGAGCGGCGGGGCCGCGTGTGTCCTCCGCGGGCCCCGGGAGGAGCCGGGGTCGGGGCCGGGGCCGGGGCCGGGGTCGGGCCAGGCGGAGCCAAAAGCCGGCGATGCCGCCCCGGCCCCAGGCACTGATCCCCGCCCAGCAGCGCCACCGCCAGCACGGCCAGAGCCGGGCTGGGACCAGACCTCGGTGGGACGGCCGGGGGCGGGCACGGGGCAGCCCCGCCCGGGGCCGGGGGCGGGCCGGGGGCATGGCCCGGCCGGGCACGGGGAGAGGGAGGCGGGGAGAGGAGGGGAGACCGGGAAAGGGAGAGCGGGAGAGGTACGGGACAGCGGGAGAGGGAGAGGGAGAGGAGAAGGAAATCTGAAGTTTCTTCTCTCGCTGTCGCTGCTGCTGCCGCTGCTGCTGCTGCTGCTGCCGCTGCTGCTGCAACTGAAGCTCCGGGGCCGTTTGTCCCCGTGTCCGTTTGTCCGTTGCCCGCTCGCCCCCGCCTCGAGCCCCACGTTCCCCGAGGGCAGCCCCTGAGACTGTCCAAACACGGGAACTTTGCCGAGTTCAGCCCAGACCCAGAGTCTGGACTCCTGCACAGTGGCTCAGGAATCCCCTCGGTCCCTGCTGTTCATTGTCCCTGCTGAGGGTCAAACACTCTCAGAGCGCATTCCCTGAATGAAGAATTTGTACCTGACACAAACACTGCACTTACCTCTCCAGCATTGCTTTCCAAGAAAAACAGGGGAAGCCAAACTGTGTGTAGGTCATGGTATCTTAAAATGTCTAAAACTTGCCAACTCATGGATCTTAGAGGTGAGATCTGTTTGGAATTAATGGGATGGACAACTAGTGCAAGATGGAAAAGGGGAGCATAAAAATAAATTGAGAAAAACGTCTTGAATTATTTCAATTTTCATTTAATTTCTTAAAAGCTCTTTCAGTTTTTCCAGAAACTTCTCCTCAGTCCTGTTTGCTTTTTCCATTAACCTTTCCTGAAGAACGAGGTGCAGCTTCTGTCACAAGGTGTGCCACCAACTGCAGCTTTCCACACTGTGTGTGCAGCACAACTCTTGCAGCAAAGCAGGACAAATATTTGAAGAATTTTGCAGCTTGTTCTTTTCTTTTCCTTGTGGGCTGGGCAGTTGTGCCGTTGGTAAGGTTTTCATTGTTACTGTTCTACCCTAAGAAAACATGACAGGCTACCAAGAACTCCTGGGGAATGCAAGCCTGACTGAATGCAGAGAAACAATCTGGAGAGCCTGCAGCCAGAAGTGGAGAGCTGTGTGATCATCATTCCAACACCCCCAAGGACATCTTGAAAGTGATCTAGAAGATGAAAATGGGCTGACAGAGGGAGTTTGTTTCTGTCTTCAGTTCAGATTCTGCTACATCTGAAATCAATTCTACAGTCTCCATCTAAATCAAGAGTACAATCAGTTCATGAAAAGCTCCAGAACAATCTGCACCTCTCAGGAGATGACTGAAAGAATCTGAAAAGGAAAATGCAGGAGAAATGCATTTCTCAGCACTGCAGTATTTGCCTGCCTGAAACCCTCCTCCATTTCCTCCCCATCCCTGGATCTGTCGGTGTCAGTTCTGTACTCGGTGGTGCCTCCAGCCCTGAATCCCCTCATCTACAGCCTGAGGAACCAGGAGCTCAAGGCTGCAGTGTGGAGACTGATGACTGGACATCTTAGGAAGCATTAAACTGTTTGCCAATTTCTGCAAATCACTTGTAATAAAATTAATTTTTGATAGTTCTGTTGGTTTGGTTCTTTGATTTCCCTGTCTTTTTTTTTTTTTTTTTTTTTTAATATTCTCCCTAAAGCTAGATGATTGTTTCTGCCATTTCTGACTTTGTTTCTCTCCACATTCACCGTGGCCGCAGACTGTGACAATGAAGAGCTGTGCACTCAGTGGCTTTAGATGAATTAAGAATTTCCCAGCAGAGTTTTCTTCAGGGATGCCCTTTTGTTGCCTTCTCTGGAGCTGCAGCATCAATGTCTGTGTGCAGAGCTGGGGCAGATCAGTGCTGGCCCAGCAGCTGTGCCCAGCAGCAGCAGCAGCACTTGGTGTTGCCAGTGCTGCTGCCGTGGCCCTGCCCCACTGCCCTGGTGGCCCTGGTGTTGCTGCAGGGCCTGAGTGCTCTCGGGGCCGGGCACAGTCCTGGGGGTGGCAGTGCCGGGGCTGCAGCAGGGACAGGCCATGGGCACTGCTGGGGCAGCGCTGACACCTCAGGCCAGGCCCTGGGGGCTCCAGGCTCCTTACCCAGGCTCTCTCAAGAACACGGCCAGGCCAATGCCCAGCACAGAAAAGCCCCAAGGTGAGCAGCCCCAGGCTGGCCGTGGGCAGGCTGGGGGCAAACAGCATGGCTGGGGCTCTGCAAGGGCCCTGGGGGAGACGGGAAGGAGCAGCAGAGCAGGTGCTGATCCCTCAAGTCCTTTTCTGCCTGGCTGCTCTCCAGCCACTCTGTCACCAGCCTGTAGTGCTGCAGGGGATGTTGTGGCCAAAGTGCAGGAGCCGGCACTTGGTCTTGTTTAACCTCACCTTGTTGGATTTGGGCCCTGGATCCAGCCTGCCCAGGGCCCTGTGCAGAGCCCTCCTCTCCTCCAGCACATCCACACTCACACCCAGCTTGGTGTTATCTGCAAATTTGCTGATGCTGGACTCAATCCCCTCAGCCAGACCAACAATGCAGATACTGAAATCCACGCTGGCTGGCTCTGATGCCTCGGCCATCCTGTGGGTGCCCTGTGATGGCTCTCAAGGTGATCTGTTCCATAACCTTGCCAGGCACCCAAATCAGGCTGACAGGCCTGGAGCTCCCCAGATCCTCCTTCCAGCCCTTCTTGGGGATGGGCTCACATTGGCACCTCCACTCCTCTGGTACCTCCCTGCTGATCCAGGACTGATGGTAAATGATGGAGAGCAACTTGGGGAGATCATCCACCAGCTCTCTCATCCCCCTACGATGGAACCCATCTGCTCCCAGAGACACCTGTGAGCACCTGCGTGGCTCAGCAGCTCCCCAGCTGCTTCCTCCTGGATTCCAGGGGCTGTTCTGCTCCCTGTGCCCATCTACCAGCTCAGGAGAACACTTGTCCTGAGGATGGCCTGTCTTATTGTTGAAAACTGAGGCAAAGAAGGGGTGAAGTACCTCACCCTTTTCCTCATCTTTTTTAACCATATCCCCCACAATAAGAAATGCAGATTGTCCTTACCCCTCTTTTTTCCATTAATGTACTTATAAAAACATTTTTATTATCCTTCACAGAAGTATCCAAGTTAAGTCGTAACTGAGCTTTCACCTCTCTAATTTTCTATCTGCACAACCTAACAACATCCTTAAAAATTTCTTGATTTACCTGCCTCTATGTCCAAAGGTGATGCACCCTCTTTTTAACCCCTAAATTCATGCAAAAGCTCCATGCCCCGCCAAGCCAGTCATTTCTTCCTCTGGGTCATCTTTCTGCAAAAAGGAACAGCCTACTCTTGCTCCATCAAGGTTTCTTTACTGAAGTGTGTCCATCCTTCCTGGAACCCTTTGTTTTTAAGGGCTGTTTCCCTTAAAAGAATCAGTACATGATTTAGTACTCCCCAAATCTGCATCCTCAATAGGCCAAAGTCTGCCCTTAAAGGTCCAGTGTAGAAGATTTATTGATGCCCCTCCTCCTTTCATGGAATATTTTAAAACTCAATATTTTCACGGTTCACTGTGCCCTAAACAGCCTCTGACCAGCACTTCTCCCACCAGCCCTTCTCTGTTCATGAACAGCAGGAGACAGAGCTTTCCTTGAGAGTGGGAATTGCAGGAAACCTCCCCAAAGCGCAGCTTGGAAGGTTCAGGCTGGAGCTGAGGAGAAAGCAAAGTCCCTGCCAGGGTAGAATTGTAGTGCTCGAGGTGTGGCAGCGTGAGGCTGGGCCATGGCCGGCTCTGTGTGCCAGGAGCCGGCAGCGCTGGGTGCAGGGAGCCCAGGGAGGGCACAGAAACGCTGGCTGAGAAATGCTGGGGCACAGCGAGAGGGGCGAGTGCAGCCGGCCAGGGCACAGGAGCAGCACGCACAGGGGGCACAGCCTGCAGGACAGATGGCCGAGGGCTGGGCAGGGCTGGCAGGGCCACAGGCACCCAGGCCTTTGTGCCCTGGGCTCGGGAAGCGCCTCTGGAGGCCCCACAGCAGGAACTTTCCTGGCAGGGGCTGCACTTTGGCTCTCCCTCGGCCTCCCTGGCCAGGCTGGCAGGGGCTGCAGGTTGATGGCATTTGTCCTTGCTGCCCCTCACATCCCCCTGCCCCACAGAGAGCCCCGAGCCACCCGTGAGGGACAGGCCCTGCTGGCCCAGGCTGGGCTCAGGGCTTGGCCTTTCTGCTTCCCCCAGCCAGCCCAGGCCTTGCTCAGCATTGCAGTTCCCTGCCCAGAGCCTTGGGCTCCCTGCACTCCTGGCCTCAAGGATCTGCTCTCACCAGTCCTGGGGAGCCTTTGGGACTCCCTGCCCTCACTGGGGCCCAGCCATGCTCCAAGGCACTTGGAGTTTTGCTGCTGACTCCTTGAGCAGCTTCTTCATCCTTCTCTCAGTGCCTGAGGCTCCTGGACCCAGCCCCAAATCTACCGTGGGGCTGATTAAAATACAGAAAGCCCTCAGGAGCTCTTTCTCTTCCTTCAATTTTCCTCCAAGCCTCCAGGGCTTGTGAAGCTGCTTGGAGTCAGTCTGGAGTTCTGTTAAGGAGGGGGATTTCAAAGTGCACCGACAGCATGATGTTTGGTTTTAATCACGTGTGTGGGTTTTTATTTTTCAGTTCAGAAAAGAGGTGAAAGAACGATTCCCCAGGTGATCTTGATGCTGAATGTCTCCCTAGGAGATCTGGGCATGGAGAGGAACAAGCCCCTTGCACGCTGACCCATTTTGGACAACCTGCTCCTCACCCCAGCCTCACCATGTCTGACATGGCCCACCTGGGACTGACATCCCAAAACATAAAAAAGTATGCATTTTTAAAATAAATAAAATTGATTAATTTATAAAATTATAATTATATTTTTTAATTTATATTAGTATTACTGTATATTTCTATTACCTTTGATATTTATGTGAAAAATTGAATACATTTTTAGCAATCAAAAAATTATTTGCCATTGGCTTTAAATAAAACAATTCCTTTCATTAAATCATTGACCACTACTGGCCATTTATTTCTCCTTCTTAATGCTAATTAGTGCTATTTTTAGATCTTTTGACATATTTTTTTATTATTTTCACGGACAGGGTAAAAGGGGCCACTTTGGGGTCCCTGGAGACATTTCTGGGGCACATTTGGGGCAGTTTAGGGTCTGGGCAGTGTGATAAACAAGTCCACTGAATTTAAGGATCAAATAATTATCTTTATTATTTTTGCAAGCAAGAATAAGCAAGGACAGCGCTGGGCGGCCCGGAGTCTCCGCTCCACTTTGGCTCACAAAATTCCTATCCCCTGAGTCCACCTTTTATTGCCTTCTTCTCCGGGTTTAGGGATGACGTGATCTGTCTTCTGCGCTTGCTCATTCAGTTGCTAGGGGGTCTTTTTCTGCCTTCTGGTGGTCGTGGGATGAAGGCTTAGTCCCCCTTAGTCTTCCTCTTTGTGAACACTGAGTGAACTTAAGCCTTATAAGGCATATCTATACAGAACACTATACACTTTTCTGCAAGCTAAGCAATTCTTACTAGTACTATACACTTTCTGCAAGCTAAGCAATTCTAGCGAGTTTAAGGATTGTTGTTACAGCTGCTTCTCATTACTTTCCTTTCACAGGGCATACCTTTACAATGGAATTCCCAAGGCACTATAGTAAACCAGCAACCATATGTATCTGCACAAGAAGTTTTCTTAGCTATTTAACTATTGTTTTATATTGTATAGTTATTTAGCTATTGATTTAATTAATGAACAAATGTATTACTACTTATTACACATGCCACCAAACTGAAGACTGGCATTATCCCATCCTCTATTTCCCTCTGGCATTCTCTTTCAGAGCACAGATGGGACAAAAACAGACAGTAGAACTTGAGGCAATCTTTACCTTCAAAAGAAATTCAAGAGTCCCTCGCAAAGACCAATGCTTTGTCAGTTCAGGAGTCCCTGGCAGAAACCAATGTTCTGCGACTTCAGGAGTCCCTCGCAAAGACCAATGCTTTGCGAGTTCTGGAGTCGCTCACAGAGACCAATTCTCCGCCAATTGACATCACTGGCTGACAGAAACCAATGCTGTGCCAACCACTGCCGTGGCAATGGCCGAGTGCAGCCGCCTGAAGGCGCCGAGGCTGTGAACGAGCAGCCAGGGCCGAGCTCTGGCGCTGAGGCCGCGGCGCCGGCACAGACGCTGAGGGCCCGGGCGTGGTTACCAGGCAACCGCGGCACCGAGCGCGGGCCGGGCTGGGCCGCATGCATTGCCAAAGGACATTGGCACTGTCCCTACTGACTGGACTCGTGTGCTTGCTGCAGAGCCTTTCTGTAGCCAGGAAAGTTTAAAATGTGCTGGGAAAGGCACCTGTGGCAGGTCTGTACATTGCTCTTTGGACAGCACCAGGATTCCATCCTGGCTGCAGCCCCAGGAGGGGCTGAGGCAGCTGGAAAGGGGCTCAGCCTGGAGAAAAGGAGGCTCAGGGGGCCCTTCTGCCTCTGCACAACTCCCTGACAGGAGGGACAGCCGGGGGGTTGGGCTGTGCTCCCAGGAACAGGCACAGCAGCAGAGGGAACGGCCTCAGGCTGGGCCAGGGCAGGCTCAGCATGGACACCAGGAGGAATTTCCCCAGGGAAAGGCTGCTCAGGCCTTGGCAGGGGCTGCCCAGGGAGCTTTGCAGTGCCCATCCCTGCAGCTGTCCCAGGAAGGCCTGCAGGTGGCACTCAGGGCTCTGGGCTGGGGACAAGGTGGGCATCGAGCACTGCTGGGACTCCATGGTCTCACAGAGCTTTCCCAGCCTTCATGATTCCATGAGTCTATGATTCCATGAAGGCATGATTCAAAACAGAGTTGAACTCAAATCTATCATACACAAATATTACAAAGGTCAAAGTTCACATGACAGAAATTTAAGATGATTCTTTAAGATTGAAAGAATCATATGTCAATGTTGCATACAGGTAAAGCCATATAAAAGAAGAGCCTTGTTATCCTTGTAAAATGATGGCTCAGGCCTGCTACTTTGGCTAAGTACAGCTAACAGCTAGCCTGACAAGTTCCTGTGAGCAAGGAATTTGCACCTGGGAGAAGAAAGACTTCTACCCATATCTTCTATGCAGGAGACAAGAATGGAAACATCGTTAGAGAGGAAAGGTTTTGACTGACACCTGCATGAGCAACTACTAACCAATGAACTGAGTGGCAGTAAGCTACTAAGCAATTAAAATTAAACAGAAAGCCTTTAGAAAACCATAGAAATATGAGCTGTGAAGAATAAAGATGGGCTGTTGTGCATGAACAAATAGATGTCTTGCCTGATGCCAATGGAAAAACTTCCAGAGCAGGCCTCACTTGGCAGAACAAAGGCAAATGACTCAGTGAAATCCTGGAGGCACCAGGAGATTCCTTACAGATTCTTGAGCTACGTGCTCTCATCAGAGTGTTTGAAAAGTGGCCAAATGATCCCCTTAACATTGTTTCTGATTCTCTTTATGTAGTGGTGTTGTCCAGCGCATGAAGCGAGCACTGCTGGAAGAATTCCAGAGAAATCCAGGACCAGGGGTTGTGGCAACTCTTTTTGCAACTGTGCCAGTGTCTCAATTCTCACAAACAGGATTATTTCATTACCCATATTTGGAATTACTCTGGATTGGAGGGAGGCCTGGCCTTAGGTAAGGAGAAGGCTGGCCAATTGGTGGCAACACTCTGGGCCTCTGCTTCTCACAGCATCAATAAATTTGGCCAAGCCAGAAGGGCTGACGAGTTTTTCATCAAAGTGTGAAAGTTTTACCCAAACAATTTGGAATATGGCTGCAGGATGCTGAGGAAATTGTCACAAGCTGTCCACAGGGCCAGGCTATGATTGCTGGATTGGGTCCTGGAGCCAACCCCAGTGGTTCAGGGCCCCTGCAGCTGTGGTAAACTGATGTGACCATCTGCGCCTCTTTGGGTTGCTTTAAACGCATTCATGTGACCACAGACACCTTTTCTGCCATGGCTTGGGCCACTCCTGTGACAAGTGAAGGCTCTGGCTTTGGCATTCCACACTGGCCAGGCTGCTTTGCTGTTATGGGCTTGCCTCAGGAAATCAGAACACACAACGGGGCAGGATACACAGCCTGGCAAACCCAGAATTTCTCAGCTCCTTGGGGAGTGAAGCATAGCACAGGCATTCCAGGGTACTCCACACGTCAGCTGTCATCAAAAGGACACATCAGGTCCTGAAAGGACTGCTTGATAAACAAAAAATGGGGCAGGATGGGCTGAGCCCACAGGACAGAGTGCTGAAAGCCGTCCACACTATGAATCCTCTGTGGTTAGTAGGCAATCACAGTGAACCACCAGCATTAACACATTACTCAGGTTTGCAGCAAGATTCTGAATTGGTACAGCATCGGCCAGAAGTTTATTTTAAAAATCCTAGGACAGGGTTATGGGAAGGACCTGCAGATTTACTGATGTGAGGAAGGGGTTATGTTTGTGGCATTACAGACAAAGAACCCTGATGGATACCAGCAAAGTGGGTTCATCTCTGGCTAGAAAAGGACACTCTGATCCCTAATACCACTAATGAACCTACAACCAGCAACACCTGAAAACATCCATTGCCCTCAGAGCTGGAAATGCTTTTGTTATCCTTGGGTGAGATTAGAATGAGTGGGTGTGGAGCACACAGGTGGTGTGAGTTTGAGGGAGGAAGCTTTGCAAGGTGTGGGGTGTGCAGCTGTTGGCACAGCCAAGAATTCAATACCTGGGTGGTGTTATCCCAAGTGACAGGAAGAACAGGAAATTCCCCTGAAGCTGCTCAAGAAGCACTGAGCTTGTTTGAAAATCAAGAGCAATTGGGGCAGGCTATTCAGTGGTATCGTAGTGAACTCCAGAAGCTTGAGCAGAAAGAGAGAGAATAAAATCAAGGATATTGAGTGTGGTAAGGAAATATTTATCCCTAGGACCTGGGGAGTTAGACCTGATCAGAGGGAACAAAGAAAGAGAAGCTGGAAAGAAAGGAACCAGGAAAGAAGGAACAGAGGAAGGGCTCAAAGAGCAAGAGGCACAGTTAGTTCAGATTTTGTCCCTGATCTCAGAGGGGAAGGGTTCTTTACCAATGAGCAAGATGAAGAACAGCTTTAAATTAGAGAGGTGGGGTTTTGGGAGATTTTTTTCTATTGGCTGTAGTATGTGGTAACATCTGTAGTGCAGAGGAAATTAACCCACCAGGATGGCACTGACAGAATATGTGGCTTACTTGGGCCAAGGCTGCTGGGGTGGATTCCTCTCGTTTATCCTTGGCCATGCCTGGAGATCCCTTCCGCACAGGTCTAATTGGTATCCCAGTGAGTGATTTTACTGGTTTTGCAAGGTGGGTAGGAGCTAGAGGAAAGCCATACCTGGAAGCAAATAGATCAAGCATGGAGAATCATTGGTGTAACATCAGCAGAGGTGGTACAAAATTGGACAGATGCAAAAGGCTGGGAATTAAGCCAAAGGGCGAAGGCTTCCAAGCAGGTATGATAACACACACAATCCCTGAATGAAACCGGACTAGAACCCCAAGAACCAGACCTGTTAGGATCAGCTCCTGGAAATTACTGCTTGTTTTTTAACTACTTTCTGGAAGCAAAAATAACCAATTTGAGCAATGTTCTAGTCCCACATTCCAAGAATAATAGTGTCATCCTTAATCCCAATTCTCCATTATATCAGAACAAGGCCAAATATTGCCACATTGGACTTATCCTGGCAGTGCTGGTGCAAATGAGACTGTAAGAAAGCTTCCACTTGGTGTCTTTTTAATCTGTGGGGACAGAGCCTGGCCTGCAATTCCAAGTAATCCCTTTGGTGGAACTTGTTACCTAGGAAAACTAAGCATGTTTGCCCCTAGCATGTGACAAATGCTAAATCAGACTATCTGGAGAGCAGAACACAGCAGAAGAACTAAAAGAGCAATCACAGGCTTAGGATCTAATTGTCATGATCATGTAGAGCTTTGGGGTGCTCCAGCACGAATCTCAGCATCATTCCTTGCTCCAGGTGTTGTGGCTGCTCAGGCTTTGACTACACTGAAGAAGTTGGGATGCTGGGCAGCTAAACAACTGAACACAGCTTCAGCTGTTCTAAATCAAATGCTCACTGGTGGAGATAGTATTAGCCATGGCACACTGCAAAATAGAGCTGCTGTAGATTTGTTGTTGTTAGCACATGGGCACGGGTATGAGGAGTTGGAAGGAATGTGTTGTATGAACCTCTCTGAGCATTCTGCATCCATTCACAGGAAACTCAACTACAGGACAACATGAAGAGATTGACTGTGAATGACTGAGGGTTGGATGAATGTTTTAAGGGGTGGGCAATAACTGGATGGTTGAAAGATATTGTAAAGGGAATTATGTTAGTATTAGTAGTCATTACTTTATTGCTTTGTGTTATTCCATGCATAATTAAGTTGGTGACCCCCTTAGTAGGGAACACAGTAAAGAGGGTCTGGCTGGTGCAAGAAGGGGGAATTGTAGCAATGTATTTGAACAACTCAGGCCTCAGTGTGCACCAGCCATACCCTCTGCAACTGTTCTTATCAGAATTGTCTCAGGGCTCTGTGGAATTCATCAAGGTGACTGAGATATAAACTGTGCTAAAATAAGCACAAAGAAGCTGAGAAACGGCACACCAGGATGGCAGGAACTGGATAACAGGGGACTGTGAAACACCTGCACGGTGACCAATCACAGAGACTGAGAAATGGAGGCAGAGAACGAGGGAACGAGACAAAGGCAGGAAGCAAGAAGTGTGATCTTAGCAGTTTGTAGAATCCAGAAAAGTGTGTGTAATGTAAACAATAAACAGCTTCTGCTTGGTCACACCGGTCAGTTGTTCAGGAGTCCTGGTTTACCTGCAAGAGGGGGTGACTGGAAACATACTGGGAGAGGCTGGAACCATCCTAGGGGTGAATGGTAACACCTGGGACCATGCTGGGATCATAGTGGGATCATACTGGGAGTGACTGGGAGCCACAGGGCCCATGCTGGGAGTGACCTGGGCACCCCTGGGGGAACTGGGGCAACTGGCCCAGCTAGGGCTCAGGGTTGTTCTCCCCCAGGGCTGCCCCAGGTCCTGCTGCCACTTCGGACCTCACAGAGCCAGGGGAGAGGGGACAGGGACAGAGGAGAGCTGAGGGGCAAGGACAGGAGGCAGGGACAGGGGACAGGTGAGGGACAGGGGACAGGGAGAGGGGACAGGGCAGAGCCAGGGAACACGGCCTGGCTGAGGGACACTGAGCTCCAGCACTTGGGGCTGTTGGCCTTGGGCTCCCAGCACAGGCCCAGGGGCAGAATCCCCTCCAGAAACTGTTGTTTGCTTTCAGCTTTGCTCTGCAACATTCCCCAGGAGCCCCTGCAGCGGCTGCAGCCTGGCCAGGTGCCCGGGGCCACCAAAGCCGCTCCGGCAGTGCTCTCCTGCCCCGGGCAAGGCACACAACAGCCAAGGAAAGGCTCCTGCTGGGCTCAGGGCAGGCACAGGGCACTCTCCTGGCGCTGCCACGGGCACAGCAGAGCCGGCCTGGGCACAGCATTGGCATCCATGTCCCATGCAATCCCAGCAGGGATGAGGGCTCATTGTGTTACAAATGAGAAGCTTGACTAGGCCAATATTCAAGCAGCAATCAATTTATTAATTCATATGGTAAAGTATGAGCAATACAGGCTGGGTACAGGGGGGGAAGTTTTCCCTCCAGCTGCACACCGATAGTTGAGGCTTACAGGCATTGATAGGGGTACTCATAAGCTTTCTCAGCAGTTTCCGTTCCCAATTTTTACGTCACAATTCTATACACTATTATGATTTAGTTTTTCTCAGGATGTATCCCAGAAAGGAGTATCCCCAGATGGTGGGGTCCGGCTTCCGAAAGAAGAAAGAAGTCTCCCAGCTGGTGAGGTCCAGATTCCAGATGGGTCCACCTTTTAATTCCAAATCTCATTACAGTGATGTCCAGCTTCTCTTGGTCGAAACCATCAATCCTTGAGTAGATGTTCATCTTCCTTTCTTAAGCTGCTTTTCACTGTTTTTTTAATGTATCGAGATAAGCACGTTTCCTTTTTATATATTCTAAAGCTATGGTTTCAAAGATCCTTACTACGAGCAATATTCTAAAATTATACTTCAAAAGGTTATTATTGCAAAACTCTTTAAGGCTTAGCTACAAGCAGAAAGTTCCAGTCAAAGAGAAACATCCTTAAAGCTTTAATTCAAATGATCCTAAATCAACTGAAGACTTACAAAGGGTAATTGCGAACAAAGGATAGGTTCAAAGGCCTTCTTCCATGCTTTACCTCCTCAGTTATTTATTAGAATTTGTCTTCATAACTGTCCCATGGTCAGTTTCCACACAATCACAAATACACACGTTGCCTCTAGGAACCTGACACGAAACACAGCTTTGTATTTCCCAATTGCACTGCTGGCATTGCATTGGTCATCCGTTCAAATCATTTCCCTATGGAATTCCCAGGGCAATGGGTTAGGGGGAGATCCATCCATGGAATTCTCACCTGGCTGGGATGAGAGAGATCCGGCCATGGAAATTCCATGGCAATTTCTGCATTTCCAAGGCCCTCATTCCTGAATCCCACATTCCCACAGGAACTCCCTTCCTCTTCCCACACCCACCTTTGTGCTCCAGAGCCTCCTGACCATGTCTGATGGATTTTGGGAGCTCTTCCACACAGCTGTGTCCCAGATAATGCTTCATCTGCTCCACCATGATCCCTTTGCATTCCCAGCACCTCCAGGTGATCCAGGTGGCACCGTCGGACACTGCAAAGCTCCTGGGTCCCAGCTGGAAGGAGATGAAATCCCACCCCTCCTAGCCATAGAGATCCCATCCCAGCCCCTCAGAGTCCTCCATTCCCACAGATCCCAGCCCAGCCCCCGGCTCCCCCCAGTCCCCCCCACTCTGGTTGTACCGGCCCCGTCTCCAGGGCACTGTCGGCCACGTGCCCATTCCTGTCCTTGAGCCGGGGCTGGCTATCCCAATATCCCAGCACTGGCTATCCCAATATCCCAACCCTGCCTATCCCAATATCCCAACCCTGGCTATCCCAATATCCCAGCCCTGGCTATCCCAATATCCCAACCCTGGCTATCTCAATATCCCAGTTCTGGCTAGCCCAATATCCCAGCTCTGGCTATCCTAATATCCCAGCACTGGCTATCCCAATATCCCAGCCCTGGCTGTCCCAGTATCCCAGCACTGGCTATCCCAATAACCCAGCCCTGGCTGTCCCAGTATCCCAGCCCTGGCTATCCCAATATCCCTGCCCTGGCTATCCCAATGTCCCAGCCCTGGCTATCCCAATATCCCAGTCCTGGCTATCCTAATATCCCAGCCCTGGCTATGCCAATATCCCAGCTCAGCTCCCCCCACCATCCCCGCTCTCTGCGGCTCCATCCGGCCCCGCTCGCTGCCCCAGCGCTCGCAGGGGTCCCGTCCACGTCCCCCACAATCAAGGACTGGGGGACCCCGGGCCGTGTTGTATTGTGTTTTATTCTCCTTGTTCTCAGTTTGCAATGGTTCCCTGATGTAGCCCCGCTTCTTTCCTGAAAATGCTTTGCCCCAAGTGCCTTCCCTCCTCCCCCATGTCAATCCTCCCTGTGGCTGCAGAGCCATTCCCCAGTCTCCTCCCTGGGCCCCTGTCAATCCCTCGGCCTCCCTTCCCCTCTTTCCAGAATCTTCCCACAGGGGCGTGGAGTGATTGGGCAGAGGTCAGGGCCCTCCCTTAAGGTGCTTCCTCATTTGTGATCCTTCATGTCCATCTGCCCGGTTTGCACACCCCCCGTTTCCCCCATTGGTTGTTGGATGTATCTTTGCCTTGTTTGCGCCCCCCTTTCCAAGCTGGTGCAGGGGCTGAGTGTGTGCTGTGTGCAGCAGGTTGTCCTGAGGGTCAGATCTGCCCTGAGCCCTGAAATAAACCTTGGCTTTACCCTGCCCAGAGTGGGCCCTTTCTTCCTGCAGCAGCGTCTGCCAGCTGCTCCTGTGGTTTAGGGCTGGCAGCCCCGGCCGCTCTCCTGTAGCCCGGGCACAGGGGAGTGTCCCCCGCAGTCGACCGTGTCGGGCTGGGCGGGCAGGGCCCGAACGGGCACTGAGAGGACGCGGCGACAGGGCCGGGCTGCGACAGCGCCACTGCCAGGTACTGCAGGGAGTGCAGAACTGGGGGGACAGTGAGATCGGGGCAGCTAGGGGGGCTGAACGTGAGAGACTGGGGATCCAGGGGGGTCAAGAGGCCAAGGAAAGGGGGACTTGAAGGGCTGGCCGAGCTGGGAAGGAGGTTCAGGGGCTCAGAGTCAAGGAAAGGGGGTGCAGAGACTGGGAGAGCTGGGATGGGGTGTGCCCAGGAAACGGGGTACCAGGATGTCCTGGGAGTGAAAAAAGGAGGGTCTGGGGGCTGGAAAATGCAGGAATGGGGGCCCAGGGATCCCAGGTCAGGGAGAAGGGTGGGGCTGGGTGCGGGGAGAGGCGGGGGCCGGGGAAAGTTGAGTTGGTGCCAGATAAGGGGGTGCAGGGGGGTCTCAGTTCTGGGCAATGAGGTAAAAGGGGGTCTCGGGTCTCAGGAATGGGTTGCAGGAGGGGCTCAGGGTCACGGAAATGGGGGGCAGGGACATGGAGAGGCAGAAGGGAGTTCCAGGGGGCCTGGAGCCCAGGAAAGGGGAGTCCAGGGTTTCCCAAAAAAGGTGGGACATGGCATAGGGACACCCAGGATGTTCAGGAAGGGGGAGTTCAGGGCGTGTCTGGTTTTGCAGAAGGGTGGGGCTGGGGGCAGGGAAAGGCTGGAATGGGGGTCCAAGGTGTTCCAGGTTGTCCCAGGGTCAGGCACATAGGAAGTCTGGAGGTGCCTGGGGAGGTGGAGCTCAGCCCAAATATTCTGGGGAGTGCCTGGGTTGGGATTTTTTGGGGGGATGTTTGGAGAATGAAGAACTCCAAGGCAGGGCAGAAAAAGCCCCTTGGGGGGACATCGGGGGGTGGCGGTGGCGTCTGGCGGCAGAGTCAGCCTGGAGGAGCAGAGCCCTGTGTCCCCCAGGAGCCCAAAGTGGGGAGCCCAGAGAGGGGGGAGCGCCGCCATTGGCGGGAGCCTGCAGAGGCTGGAGAGGGGCAGGGGGGACTCCTTGGAGCCCCTGCAGCCCAGAGCAGAGAATGAGGGGAGAAGGGAGCCCAAAAGGGAGCCCAAAAAGCCCCGGCACCCCTGAATGGACAGAGCGAAGAGGGGGCAGCTTTTGGGATTGCTGGGACTGCCAGCAGGCTGGGGAGGGTGGGCACCGAGGAGAAGGGGGACCCGCAATGCAAGCGTGACCCCAGCAGCTGGGACAGGGGGAATTCCCAAAGAGCAGAGAGGAGGGAGCAGGGCCGGGGAATTCCTGGGAGGCTTTTTCAAGGCTGAATCTTGGTGTTTGGGAGGTTTTTCTGGAGCCCAGATGCCCGGTAACTTGTAGAGAGGGACTTGGGTGGAAAGACTTTCAAAGTCAACGTGCTCATCCCTTGTTTTCCCTAAACCAGGATTTCCCATTGCCACTTCTTGTGAGGCAGTGAGAGAGAGGAATATGTCCCTGGACACTGAGGCAGGTGAGGAGGAAGTCAGTGCCCCTTTCCCCCTCTCTACTGCTCCATCTCCCAGCCCAGCACGGCCCCGGCTGCAGGACAGCCTGGGGGCATCTCCTTGCCCTTGCCTGTGGCCCGGAGGCAAATGCCATCCTCTCCTTGTCCTTCCTCCCCCAGAGCAGGAGCTGAGCATGGAGAGCAGGGAGGACAAATCCCCGCGGCAGAACCTCGTGGCAGAGGCCGTTTTGAGCGGCTCCATGGCGCAGGAACCCAACGGGGAGGAAAAGCCCTGAAGATGCCGCACGAGGAGGGGCTGCAAACGCAGATGGCGGGGATCTGAGGGGGAAAGAGCCAGCCTGGGCCGGGAAGGCGGCCGGAGATGGAGCCAGAGCTCGGAGCTGGTGGTCCATGAGCAGGTTCCTGATGGGGAGAAGCCCCACAAGTGCTTGGAGTGTGGGAAGAGCTTCAGGTGGAGCTCCCACCTGATCGTGCACCGGAGGAGCCACACTGAGGAGAGGCCCTACGAGTGTGATCAGTGCAGGAAGAGGTTTCAGACCAGCTCCCATCTCCTCGTGCACCAGCGCACGCACACAGAGGAGAGGCCCTTCCGCTGCCCCGACTGCGGGCAGGGCTTCAGGCACAACTCCACCCTCATCAGGCACCGGCTCATCCACACTGGGGAGAGGCCCCACGAGTGTGAGGAATGTGGGAAAAGCTTCAGGCAGAGCTCCCACCTGATCAGCCACCGGAGGACCCACACTGGGGAACGGCCCTATGAGTGTGGGGAGTGTGGGAAAAGCTTCAGCCAGCATTCCAGCCTGATCATGCACCAAAAGATCCACTCTGGGGAGAGGCCCTCTGAGTGTTCCAAGTGTGGGAAGGGATTTCGGATCCGCTTCCATCTTTTCCGGCACTATCAGAGTCACACAGAGGAGAGGCCCTTTCTCTGCCCCGACTGCGGGAAGGGAATCAGGCACAACTCCCACCTTGTCAGGCACCGGCGCATCCACACTGGGGAGAGGCCCTACGAGTGTCCCCAGTGTGGGAAGAGCTTCTCATGCAAATCCCACTTGACCCGACACCAACGGAGGCACCGGTGAGGGAAGCCCTGTGAGTTCCCCGAGTGCGGGAAGAGCTTTGTGCGCTGCTCCAGCTCCATCCCCCACTGCAGGACCCACGCTGGGCACAGCCCTGGTGACCCACATTCCCTGTGATCCGTGTTGGGAACACACCTGCCTGCTTTTCCTTTTGGTTTGGCTTTAATTTTTTTCTCTTCTTCCTCTCTTTGATCTCCAAAAGCCAAGAGGGATGGATCTGTCACCTCAAAACCACTCAAATCCCACTGAAAACAACTAAATTTTAACCCCTAAAGGCTCAATCCCTCCTCAAATTGCTTGTTCCCTCCTCAAAAAAACTCAATCCCAGGCTAAACTCACTCAATTCCACAGCCACCAGGGTGAGATGGGGTTGGAAGGGGATTGGGAGAAGTGGGATCCCAATTGGGAGCGGTGGGATGGGGATTGTGTGGGGCTGGCTGGGTGGGATGTATTTGACAGCAAATAAAACTTTCAGAGTTACTGATTTCTGTCCCATTCATTTTCAGTCAGTTCTGTTTGCAGAGTGCCGCCTTCTCAGCTGATTAATTTGCTATAAAAATCCCATTTTTTAAATCATCTAACCCAAACAATCCAAAACCCAATATCCAAATAAAAGCACTCACCTACAATTAAATTTTAAAAAATAATTGGAATTGTTTTAGAGTACTTAAGGATGTTATTAAAGTTTAATTGTTTGGTTAAGATGTAGGAGAAATTCTAGTGGTGCTTGGTTTTGTGTTTAGTATGTTTGTAATATGAATTGTTTTACTAAGGTGTGTTAGATTGTATGTTAGTTTTTTTAGATATTTTTAGTCTAAAGTATATTAGTTACTACGATAAAGCTTTCAGAAGGTATTTCTTAGTATATAATTTGTTTATAGTTATTGTTAATATTATAGTAATAGTTATTGTTGTTTTGCTTGGATCATTGGAGGAACGTAAGAAAAAATATTTCATTTTTATTATAATTGATTTCATTGTAATTTTAGTTTATTGATTTATAATTTTGTTATCAGTTGTTGAGAGGATAGGAAGGAAGTTCAAGGGCAGGAACATTTTTTCCCCAGCTCGTGCAGCCCAAGTCTGGGTGCCATTCAGCCCAGAGCTATGGGATAATATTGTAGTGCCTCCCACACACATTCTGCCTCTAAGAAAAGCTTGGCTTGGCTTCTTAGAGTGAAATAAATAGAAGCGTAATAAAATGGACAGTTAAACTCATCCCTCTTGAATGACTCTCTTGCTTTCCATTGTCAATCCTGCAACTCATGCTCCCAAGGCTTGGTATGAACAAGTGTCTGAGATTGCTTAAAAATTCCCAGGCAAGGTTCGGTAAAAGCCAGATAGAATATTAAGCAACAGCTCAAGAAAATTCATTGGCAACATTCACATTATTACTTACTACTTGGTTAAGGAACAACATGAGGAAAAAAGCAAGGAACAAAATTCAGTCAATCAAATGAGAAACATTATGAGAATTATGTGTGTGTGTGTGTGTGTGTGTGTGTGTGTGGTGTGTGTGTGTGTGGTGTGTGTGTGTGTGTATTCAGGTGTGTTTGAGAAAGGGACAGAAAGGACAAGGATCAGAAGGAATACGGCCTAAAAGCTTAACAGCACTGGAGCTGAGCAGTGGTTAAACTGGAGCCTCCAGGAGTGGGGCTCTTGGCCCAGGATCCATGGCTGCTCAGTCATGCTGCCAGTGCAGCAAGCTTGAGAGCGCGCTGGCTCTGCGAGGCCCCACTCAGAGGGAGGTTGCTGCTGGCACCTCTGGGCTCCAGGAGAGCCCCAAGGGCCTCCTTTGGGAGCGCTGTTCATGGGCCACAGGCGAGGGGCCTCAGCCATCAACGCTTCATCGTGGCCGCCCCGTGGGTCAGCAGCCTGGCTCTGAGAGTGGGAGAAGGAGGATGTCATGCCATTGAGGCAGGAAAAGCGGTTTCCAAGGCAGTTCACAGGACACCCCAGGAGCTCGTCAGACAGCACAAGTGCCTGGCAGCGCTCGGTGTCTCTGGGAAGCTCAAGAGGAGTTGGGCCCAGGGGCTGCTCAGCAAGGCCCAGGCCTGACAAGCGTTTCTCAGGTCACCGTGTGGCCGGACAAGGCTGGGGCCATTCACCACCACAATCTGAAGCACGAGGTTTTGATGTAGGGTAAAAAGGCATGGCCCAGTGGAAGTGGGCCGTGTCCTCTGGCCTGTGGGAGAATCACAATGCAGATCCTTGTGCTGCTGATTCCATCTCTCCCATTTTTCTGAGTTCTTGGTGGCAAGGTCATTTAGGTCACACAGCTCTCTGAAGCTTTCTGCAAATGAATTAAAGTGAGATTACACATCCCAAATCGTCTTCTGTTACAGTTTAACTGATTGATTTAAGAAATTTCTGGAGTAGAAAACTTGCTTCCTCAGATATTTACTGTGTGTGGCACCAAGCACAGAGGAGAGATTTAATGTCAAAGGCATGGCCCAGGCAATGCTCTTTTGACAAGTTCTGCCCTGAGCTTTCCTGAGGAAGATGTGAAAGGTTCGATGTCACTGGCACAAGCTCCTGCAGTGGCTGCTGGCCAGCAGAGCAGGGCTGTCAGCTGGGCAACAAGTGCTGCCACAAGCAGCAGCTCAGCCAGGGCAGCAAATCAAGAGCTGGGAAGGAGCTGATCTGAAGGCCAAACCTCCTTAGCTCCTAAAAGAGCTGGAACAGTTCCTCATTCCAATGAGGGGCAGTGTTGGACACGGCTCTGTGTGAGCACTGGACACAAGTTGCTCCCACTGAGTGCTGTGATGGTTTCTGCAGGAGCTCTGGGCTCCTGTGTGTGCTGGACACAATGAGGAGAGAAGGAGCCAAGTGCACTGACACACCTTTGCCTTGAGCATGACCCGGCCTGGACCAAACACACTGCAAGGTTTCCCCTTTGGCCCATGTCTCAAAATGTCAGGTCAGCTGTTGGACGACTCAGGTTGGTTTGGTGTCAAAGAATTCCCCTCAGAAATCCTGGGTTTGTCTTCCTCTGTGCCTTCCCCTCAGCAGCCTTGGGGCTGCTCCTGTGTGAAGCCATGGGTCTCACACAGTTTGGGAGAACTTAATACAGGACACTCTGCAATGAGTCGTCTCCTCTAAAGTGTTCCAACAATCCCCTTCCAGTAACAGGAAATGAATACTAATAGATGAAAGTGGAAAAAAATTGCAACAGTTTATTAACAAGCAGAATGGCTGAAAAGCAAGCAAAAAGGCCAGTGAGCTCTAGATATCAAACTGCCAGACCTCACCGTTCCCCTGCTGGGACAAAGACCCAGAATGCCGGAGGAAAATCCCCCCAGAACACGCGTTACAAGGTGGTGCTGGGTTCTCCCTCAGGAAGAACAGGAGCTGTCATGGAGCAGCTCCAGCAGCAGATGAAAGCTCCATGCTTGTCCAGCGTCGACTTTCTCCCAGAGGCAGAGCTCTGTGGAGCGGTCACGGCAGGTGAAGCAGCTGGGCTGGAGCCCCTCGGTGTCTTTTCTCCCTGGCGTGGCTCAGCTCACGCTCTCGGGCTGGGAGCAGGGCTGCTCCACTCCTGCTGGCACCATGTCCCTGGGCTTGGACAGTTTTCTGCCAGGAGAGCCCAGCATGCTGTTACACAGATCTCTCATAAAGGCCCAAACCAACTCCAAACACTGCCTACAGCAGCGTTTCACAAAGGGCTGCAGAAATCCAGGACAGCTGCAAGTGACTGTCAGACGGCTTTTGTCTTGTTCTTGCCAGCAGAATTCTTGATGATCTGATCCAATTGTATTCAGATGTAACACAGGAGCTGTGATTTTTTATTGAAATATTTCATGAGGAGTAACAAGCCTTGGGAGCATGAGGCACAGGACTGACGTGTGAAAGCATGAGCATATCCTCCAAAGTCACCAGTTTAATTGTCCATTTTATTACCCTTGTATTTATTCCACACTAATAAGCAAACTCAAGCTTTGCTTGGATATAAAACAGGCACGGCATACTCTATGGTCTCCTGCAGGGTCCCCAGGGCTGGCAGTGACAAAGCAGGCAGTCTGCTTCATTGTGAATCACTACAGATCTGCATCACAATGTGTTTTTAAATAGCATGGTATTATTAAGATCTCCTTTTCTGCACGAGATACAAAAAGGAGGTTCTGAAATGACTTCCATGCAAGCAGGCAGTAAAGAACTGACCCTCCTATCCTAACAAAGCTTTGGCTTTGGCAATTGCACTCTTCCCATTCATCTTTTGACACAGACACTCCAGGTTTTCCCCACACCCCTGCAAGGCTGGCAATCACTGTTTCCCTTTTACTGTTCTTCCCTGGAGCAACTACAGTGGCTGCTTTGAAACTAAAAGCCCTGAGATCTGGGCATCTTGAAGGAGCATGAAATGCTAATTAAGTGTTCCCATTGGTAATACCCAGGTCTGCACTTCCCAGAGCTCTGAAGCAGCAGCAGGAGGGCCATGCATCATTCCTGTTGGTGGATGTTCATGTTTCTGGTGTGCAAGAGCAATGTCTTTGAGGAGGGACAAAAATGCCCCTATCCAAACAGTGGCTGTGCAAAGAGACGTGAAGTTTCACTGCCTTTTTTAGGATATTTTAGAAAGATCTAAGAGAGTACTGTGGCATGGAGCAGGCCCCTAATTTTGTCTCCAGAGAAATCCCCAAAGGACACATCGGCTCTGCTGGTGATGGCAACCCCATAAGCTCGTGGACTTGTTTTCCCTGCAACATGCCAGCCTGCCTGGGCTTTACTAGGCCAGGACTAGACCCATAGCTATGCCAACACATGCAGCCACGTGACACAGAGTCAGACAGAGTTCTCCTTCAGAAAACTCAATTAACACATTCACATGCAGTTTCTTCTAGAACATCAGAAGCTGGCAACCATGAGGACTTTGCTGTCACAAGGTTACAGTTTGCACTGGGTCCAGAAGTATTTTTCCCTAAGGCAAAACAAATTGAAATGTGAAGTTTAAATCTTCAAATGACTATGAAAGGAAACTGTAGAATAATTTCTGGAAAGGCAGCATTGTCAATGATCATGCAGCCCACCAAGAGCTGGAGCGGAATCCAGAATTGCTTGTTCCAGCTATGCAGGAATTCATTACCCTGGCAAGCACCAGTCCATGGGAACAAATGATCCCATAGCCCTGGGCAGAAGGGCACCCAGGCTGCAGTGGCAATAGATTTGAGGAATCCTTGTCACTTGCTATTGGCCTCACAGCCCACTCATCCCTTGGCAAGCAAGTTGCAAAAAACACTGTTGGACTGCTGTCCTGGGTAAATCTACATACAGACAACTATTCCAAAGCAGGGCATCTTTTCCCAGTGAAATACACATCCTCTTCTTACCTATGAAATTGTGCCTGAAGTCACCTGTGAGCCAGATCTGTGTGAGATTGCAAAGGAGCAAAGCTTTGGCATTTGGGCACACTTCTCTTGGTTTCTTTGCTCAGGGCTTTGTTGAGCACAGAACACATCCAGGTAGAAAACTTTTGACCATACAGGATCTTTTGTTTCCATTGTCCCCCAAACATGTGAAGAGGTGGTGCTGTTGTAATGCCAATTTAAAAAGAGTAGCACAAATGACACAAAAAAGACATGGCAAAAGAGGAAGAGGAGCAGCCCAGTGAGGAAAGGATGTGGTGAGACACTGGCACATGGAGTGAGCTGCACTCCCATAACCTCTGGGCTAGCAGGTCCTGGTCACACATTCTCCTCCTGGTTTATTTAATTTTTTTTTATTTATTTATATACCTTTTCAAAAAACATCAAAATAAAATATATACAATTAAAAATATGTCATCAAAATTTAAAGATACAATCAAAACACATTTATTCAAAACTATATTTAAAGATCAGAACATATGTACATCTGTAACTATGTAGACTAATGCATAAATCCTATTCTTGAAATACTCTTCATGCAGGCGGCAGCTTCTTCCTGAGCTTGGAGGAAAGAGAGCTCTTCTGAATGTGAGGGTAGGAGATAATGGGAAGTCAGCCCAGAAAACCTGTTGGTAAGAGTGTAGGCAGTCAGATCTGCAAAGTGGAGACACAAAGTACAGCAGAGGCCACAGTGCAAACCTAACACTGCCAAAGCACCATATTTCATGGGACATATTTCCTGCCAAGATATTTTATGGGACATTATTTCCAATAGCTGCACAGGGAAACATGGTCCTGCTGGCAGACACTTCAGGCAGGCCAGGGGGCAAAATGTTGATCCACTTCCAGAGAGCTGCCACAGGAACAGCCTGGCCTCTGGGCTGCCCTGGGACAGCAGGGAGCCCAGAGCCCTGTGCTCTCCAGCAATAGCTCAGCTGCACATGCACCCTCCTGCTCCTCTGCCTGCCCCACAGCTGAGCAGCCCTCCAGCTGCACGGGGCACTGGCAGCAGCACAGCTCATTGCAGGGCCACATGCAGGGCACAGCTGTTCCCTGGCAATGTGCACAGCCTGGCTGGGCTGCCACAAGACCCTTCCTCCCAGCAGAGAGCGGCCCAGCTCCCCCCTCACCTCTGTGTGAGCCTGAGCCAAGCTTGGCCTTAACCTTGTCCTCAGTCTGGAGCTGCTTCAGGCCCCACACGCCATGACTAAGAAGAGCGATGGAGAGAGCAGGGGCAGATGCACGCCCTTCCTTAGTCTTTTGTCATTTTTGGCACAGCTAAGAAGTCACATCCGGAGGTGTCCAAATCAGCTCTTGGTCAGCTTTCTGGAGAACATGATGGCTTCACCAGCCCAAAAGGCTGTTGAGGTTTTCCCGCACGTGGGGAGGCTTGCTGGCAGCACACTTCCTCAGCTGGCTGCCCATCACCTCGCAGAGGGCACAGGCCAGCTTGGTGAGCACAGTGCGGACGCTGGCGCTTCGCACAGGCAGCGCCTTGTTCTCCAGGCAGGACCAGAGCACGGGCAGGGCGCAGCGCTGGACCACTGCAGGGCTCCTGGCATGAACCCACTCCACGAGCACTGCCGGGAGAGAGACACAGCTCCTTACCCACCAGCCTCAATGCAAACAGGGATCTGCCTCTGCTTGTGCTTCTTGGGAGCCTCTCTGGCTAAGGTCAGTGAAACAGCACACAGAGCCCCATGACCCAGAAACAGGCAATGCAGCTGATCATCCTGGAAACAGAACCACCAACCCCTCAGGACTTTCTCCAACCAGAGCCTTGTCGCTGTGGCAGACTTTGTACCTTTCCTAAAACATTTCACAATCTGTTCCTGCAAGAACAATGACTGAAATGTCAAATTGCTTTTTATTTCCATTAAGAAGTTGTCTAAACCCACACTGAAGATTTGGAAATGCACCCTAGAGAGGCAATTGAGAGATTTCTAATAAGAGGGATGATTCAATTTCTGTAACTTTGATGACAAGGGCCAGAAGTCTAACCTGGCTCTCCCCTTTGCTCAGTGGTGCACAGCAAAGGGCAGCATTAGAACCCACTTCAAAACTCCAGCCCACCAGAGATGGGTGCTGCCTGACAGCTGGATGAGAAACACCAGTGACTAGCTGGTGTCTTTGGCAGAATGCTTTTGAGGATTCCAACAAAATGCTGTTTCAAACCTCAGGGTGTCTTAGAGAATTACCCAGACCCCATTGCCGTGGCATTTGGACATCTCCACATTTTAATGGCATTTCCACTCCCAGTGTTAATGCCATTTTTTCTTATAATGTCCACTGAAATAGGGCATAGCGGGAGAAAAATGCTGCACAGCAGATGGAAATTTAACCAAAACACAAGTGTTTTCTCACATTGTTTCTGAAATTTGCACTCTGCTCATTTTCTGAACTGAACCATATCAAACACAGACAAAAATTTACTACCAACAGGCTTCCTGCATGGCAAATTTGGCTGGGACATCAAAACCTGAAGTGGTCTGGAGACCATTCTTATTTTCTGATCAGGCAAAATGTTATGTAGTAGCCATTTATTATCCTGTGCTGGAAGAGACTTCATTTTCTCTATGCTGTTAATCCACCAGCACCCTAATGCAACAATTCAACATTGAAACAGCTCCTGAAAGACCCCAAACCAATTCTGCTAAGCAGGGAAAGGGTTATGGTACCCCTTTCTAAATGGGAGTTCATTTGAGTTTAAATGTAATTAAAGACATTGGTGACTATTGAAGGTGAGGAACAGCTGTCTGTTCCTACTAAATCTCAGAGAGAACATCTGCTCTTTCTAAAGTAGTCCTAATTTATGCTTAATTCCTTTATTTGAAAAAGAGATCAAAAGAACTGCAAAACTAAATTCCCTGTTGCTGGAGATCTACTTTATTCAAATGCTCTATAATGGGCCTTTGACATTCCTAATCACTGAACACGCCCTTTTGAGATTCCTAATGAAGACACAAAGTTATGACACCTAGCATTTAAAGATGCTGGCATAATTAGCAGTGGATTTAGCCGCAGCTTAAGCAAGGCTAACAATTGTTTTCTCTGCTATATATAGAGATTATAATTTTTCCATTCTTTGGCTACTGCTGACATAGCAAGCTCCTCTGAGGAATCCATTAACAGCTGCATTTGTAGCATTTGGGACAGCGCTGACACAGGCAGACACTGTTTGCACACCCTGAAATGCTCACTCCAATGCCACTTGGATTTCAGCACAGGCAGGGAGCCCAGCACTCTGCTTCTGCCCCTGTGCCCCCAAAGGCTGCCTTGCACTAAATCCGTGCCTCTAAGACGTGTGTTGAGTTTTGACCTAAGCTGTGACCCCCAGGCTCTGCACGGTTCAGCCTCAAAACTTCCCAAGAGAAAAACAAGAATTCTGTGAGAACAAAACAAACCGATTCCCTGAAACAGCGTTTGCCACCATTTTCCCTAAAGGATCACAGATGTCCCTGAGCTCCCAAGAGAGGAGCCAGCTGGGGTATTTGAGCCCCTCCCTTTCCTGCAGCTGGGTTCTGAGATGCCCCAGTGAGGGCTCAGCCCCGAGGCCGAGCGCTGCCCCATCTCAGGTGCTGCACAGCTCTGCAGCAGCCAGGGAAACCTGCCAAATACACCTGCCTTGGCTGCTGGGCAGGAGGGACAAGCTCAGCACCTCCTGATGTGGAGGAGCTACTCTGCTGTCTGCTCACAGGCATTCCCTGTAAATACTCCCTCGGGGACCTCTTGGCTTAGAAGGGGAGGCCATACCTGCGATACTCCCGGTGACATCCAGCAGAGCTTGGCCACTCAGATGACTCCATTGGTGGCTGAACTCTTTCAGCAGTGATACTTTATCTACAAGTGAAACACATGTTTCTGCTCACTTGTCTGAGGTCATAGGAGAAAGGAGAGTGGGGAGGGAAAGGGCAGGGGCAACCCCATTTTATCAAAGAAAGTAAATTTCTGCTGATTTCTGAATCGTTATTGACTTTCCTTCCTGCCTACTTGGCAGGGTTTAAAATTCCAAAAGAAAAGCTCTCCTTTCACATTTGCAAATCCCAACTCATCTCCTGTACCAGAAGCTATGTTAAAGCATTTCACATCAGGGACCTCAAGAGGAGTTCAGTCACATGTAAGAAGCAGTGGAAAGGTTTTGCATCCCAGAGCAAAAAGGAAGAAGCCCATCCTTGGCACACAGAAAGGCACTGAGTCAGGCACTTCAGGACTTCACAGAGCAGCTGAGGTGGAGAAAGTGGAAACTCCCCTTGAAGATCTGCCTCCTCAACACTCCATTTTTCAGGCATTTTCAGAGCTGACATAAGTCTATGTGGCAAAGGAATTTAGAGTAACCCTTGCCTATGTAGTTCTTTGCTATTGTCATCTTGCTCCACACAAAACATGTAGAACAAGGCATCGTTGCAGCTGGATTTAGACTTGCTTGTTACAAAGAAATTAACTTGGTGAATCATAAGTTCCCCTTTGAAAAAAGAAAAGAAAGAAGAAAGGTAGAACATAGGCAGCTAATGCCTATAATGTAGAGCCTGCCAGGTGGCTGCTCTGCAGAAGCTCTGATGGGCCAGTGTCCCTGCATGCCAACAGCAAAGCTGTTCATTTGGGAATTCAAATGGGGACCAAGAAAACTGCAAAACCCCTTTCCCTCTGATTTGTAGCAAAGTTGTAGTCCAGGACTTGCTCTTCAGACCTGCAGCACAGAGCCAAGGGCTGCTGGGACTGTTGGGCAATGCTGCTGCACATTCCAGCCTGCTGGGGACTGGTGCATAAGGACTGCACCTGCACAGTTTCTGGTGGCTGCCAGCTGGAGCCTTCCACAGGCAACAGCAGCTACCAAGGCACTCAGCGTTCTCTTGTGTGGGAGAGACAGAGGCACAGGAGAGGAGAGTCCGTGCCAGGGCTCAGCCTTACCCAGATGAGCAATGGATTCTTCCAGTGCATTCACAGCTGCGGCATGAACCCCGGGATCCTTTGAGTTCAGGTTCTTTGTTATTCCCTGCACCAAGGGGATCATCACTGGGTTCAGGGCATCTTCCAGGAGGCCGATGATTTCAGCCAGCACATCCAGCGCCTTCTGCCTCACTTTCTTGTGGCTGTCAGATATTCTCAGGACAAAATAATCAAAAATCTGTGAAGAGAAGAAGCAACATGAAAGCTGGATTAGAATGTCTGTTTGAAGAGTGGATATAGCACTCAGCAATGTAAGAGATGAAAGTGATCCTCTCTCTCAGGTCAGCACTTGCTTGCACAATTGCACTGTTTTCCTGTGGGCCACTCACTGGAATGGTAGCGCAACCTCACGCTGCTTGAAAGATTTTCTTCTGTTTTTAAGAGGTTTGGTTGGGGACAGATTAGTTCTAATGTATTTCTCTCCATCTAGAAATCATTAAATCAATTCCATCTGTTAATGCAAAAGGCTACCTTTGCTTTGCAAGTATGTAAGCAGATATTTACAATGCCCATTTTTCTATACAGTTCCCTCAAGTACTGAGGGCAGCTATGATTTTGGCAAAACTATGGCTGGAGAAGATCTAAGTTTGATTTTGTCTGTCTCAAAACCTGTGTCTGGAGAAGGGCAGGGCTCTGATCAACTCTTCCAGGATCCAGATCATTTCTCTAACTAAGAGGGAGACTTCTGAAATGAAATGTGCTGTACAGCTCTCTTTAGAGCAGGTTCAGTCCCTTGACAGCCACAGCATCAGGCACCATATTCTGGAAAAAGGGAAAAAGCAGCTACTGGGAGGAGAAAGGATGGATCTGTCCTTAGCTGTTTTCTTCCTTTCCAAAGAGAACAAAAGGCTCCCCAAGAAGGGTGAGCACTGTCTTTACCAAGAGGAATAGGGACAAGTGGAAATGAGTTGGAAAAAAGTCGAAAAAACTGGCTTTAAACCAACCCAGCCTAATACTTCTCTTCCCCGTGCAAATGTATCATTTCTCTAGAGAACAACAGCCATGCTTTCAGTGGCTGGATTCCCTTCACTTAACCCAACTAGCAGTAGGAGTCAGCAGCAATTACAGCAGCAGAAAATGCTGCCATCATCTGATGAACAGCATCAATGGGCACCTGCCAGACAAATACAGCTGGACTAAAAAAACTTGTCCTGAAGCCTGAACCTGGTATAAATTTGTCTGGGTAAGAAGGACCAGACTGTCCCAAACAGCCAGGATGGAGTGCCAAGACTCACTGAATTAACTTTACTTCTGCAGCCTTAGGAAAGGAGCTAAAGGAAAGGGACAATGAAGACACCCTACATACTTGGACAATGTTAGTGGAGATGAGCTGGGGGCTGGTTTTGCACAGGTCTAGGAGGAGTGCCACTCCTTCCATGCGTGTCTGAAACCCCTTGGCTTCCAGGAGATGGTAAAGCTTCTGGAGCGGCTCCGTTTCTCCCAGAGCTGCAGGCAGCGTGACCTGGGCTTTGGCACGGTGTGCAAGGCGTCCATCAGAGGTAGGTTTCACCCTGGAAAATAAATCCAAATTAGGACCTGTTGGTGACAATGCCTTCAGTTAATTGTGAGCAAAACAGCTTGAGGAGCTTTCCTCATGACGTTATTTCAAGCTAGAAAATCATGAGGCTCGGAAGAACAACATGGACCTCGTGACTATCATTATGGGAGACAATCTGCAAGGAACATTCTCCCAGTGCTCACTCAGGAAAACCAAGGATGAGATGCATCTGATCTATCTTCAGATGGCTTCCAAGGCACACAGGTTACATTGCTTTGTGGGGAAAGAGAGACACTACTTCCAAGTTTAAATTCCTCTTCATATGGGACGTGTGTGCCTTATAATAAGGAAACTCATCACTCTGGAGAAGTGTCTCTACAACCAGGCATGACAATCTGCAAAAGCAGCTCAGATGCATCTGAACAGATGAACAGGGACATATCTGAAGGATCCAGAAAATCAGTAACAGAGATAAAACCAGAAGCCAGACATCCCAGAACTATGCTCACATTTTGTTTGCTTCCCTAGAGACTAGATGCATAGCTCAACAACCCCACAGGGAACAATTCTCCTGGATCAACCTGTCTCTGCCACGAGCATGGAAAGATGCTAGAGCCATGCTACTGAGGCATGTGGTCACGTTCCTGCCACTGCTGAGCATGACAGAGCTAAATAAATCCCCTCTGTTATCAGAGGAGCATAGGTAGCTCTGCCACTGGCATGAAGAGAAAGCAAGGACCAAATTCCTGTCTTAAATGCTGATTGCAGCACAGGGGGAAATAAACCAAACATGCTTTCCATCGAGCAACATATATGAAGGACAGGAATATCAAGACAAAACATCCACCTTGAGACACCTGTTGACCAAAGTTGCAAAGGAATTGCCTTGCTACTTCCTACTCAAACTTGGTACTGTCTGAGGGTAAGAAAGCCATGATTCAGCCAGGCCAAATCACATGGATGAGACCTGCATCTTTGTGGAATGGCACCTTGCTTCTAGTCTGGGACTTCTCATCAAAACACCCATCTGGAAAAGACTCCACTCAGATTAAAAAAAAAAACCGAAACACCCTAGTTCAATTTACTTGTCCCAAGTCAGGCAGCAGAAAAGTGGACCTCTCCTAGCCTCCACAACCCTGCCCTTGCCACTGCACTGGATCATCTGAGCTGCCACCAATGGATGTCTTTTTGTCTCCCCATTTTTTGTGGAAAGCTCTCCAGAGAAGTTGTGTTCAGCATAATGCAGAAGTAGACATTTTTTATCCTAGAGCATTTGTAGGGAAAGGAAACAATCTCTGGCACTGGTCATCTCTGCCAGAAAGATTTGCCTGAAGAAGAGGCATGTGAAGCTTGTCATGGGCTTTGTCACATCTGACAAAAGTGCTCAGTACCGTTTGCTAGAAGGCAATGTGGCCTGGGGCTTCTTGGAGCCATCGTTCCTCTTCTCCAGCGGCTCCTTGACAGATGGGCATTCAGCCTTCTGGTTTTCCATCCCCTAGTGAGACATAAAGAAACCCCATCAATCTTTAGGATATAAAACAGGAAATTCCTGTTTAAAACACAACTTAGAACCAGAATCACTGCTACCAAGGCCTAGGGAAACATTTCCTAACTTACAGAAATAAACAGACCAGAGATTCAGTGATGCCAACTCTTTGTTTTCAATAGCCCAAGGCAGGTTATGGGTGCTACCACACTGAGCAGCAGTCTAAAATCCCAAATTCATTAGTCCTGAGCACAAATGGGAATACTGCAAACTGGTAGGCAATGAGTGGTCTTAAAGGAAGCAGCAGAAAAAGTTGGACTCTTTGGGGGTTGGCCCATTGTGTTGGAAGTTGATTTGGTTCAACACTCACTCTCCCTGTGCCTGCACAAAGGCACACTCTATAATGTTGATTAAAAAAATAAAATCCCCCTCCTAACAAACAAAGGATTTTTCACTGGATGCTGCTGAATTCACCAAGCTTCTTCCAGCTCCACAGGGCTTGACAGCAGGGCAGTATTCCCAAAAGACAGACAGTAATTGTAGTAACTAGGATTGACTTGGACATCTTTTGTATATTTGGAAGTTTTCTTGGTACTACTGCTTCCATGTCTTTTGCAAAGACTGTTATCTTCAGACTCTGTTATGTTCAATTCTCACTTAATTGCTTTACTGGGGGCAGAGCAGGGAGAATGTGGTGGGGGCTTACTCTTAAAGGTAAACCCATTTTCTCCTCTTTCCCTTTCCTCTTTGTGACCCATATTCAAAGTATTCAAAACCCCACTTATTCCCTAATAATGGCAGTTTCTTTGCGGCCTGCAGATGAACAGGCTGAGGATTAACAGCTCATTCCCAAGAGCAAAGTGATTCAGCAGAAGAGAAATGAGATAAAGACACATTGGGTATGCTTGACCTAATGTAAGCATACTAGCACAAAGGAGACATTTCTCGTGTCAAGCACTTACTTTCTTCTTAATTCTTGTCAGAATATCTTCCAGATCACGCGTGGAGAGAGATTGTTCCAGAAGCATTTTAAATTTTTGATGCCTCAGCAACATCTTCACCATCTCCTGTCCATAATGCCTAAGGAAGGATAGAAGGAAGGGCAGGAGAAAGGAAGACAGGAAGGGAGGGAGGCAGAAAGGAAGGCAGGCAGGAAGGAAACAACAGTGAAGAAAGGGAGAGTGTTAACAGAAGAGGCTGACACCTTAAACTCATCAGGTGCAACCCCTGCATGAGAAGGCATTACCTACTCAGCAAAGAGGGAGATTTACCTCCACTTGACACTGCACAGTGCTGTCAGCTGAACACAAGAGGCAAGAGGAAAATGTGGGGCCACAGAAAAATACCATTTCACTCTGACACTGTGGGTGTTCCCAGGGAATAAGCAAAACACACCTGCTTTGTTGTCAGAGCCTATTAGCAGTGTCTTGCTGCCATTGCACAAAACTTTGCCTTTCTTTAACTGGCAGGGAAGCCGAGACAAAACACCTCCTGCATCCTGTTGCTTATTCTATACTATATGTATGCACAGGGGTAGCTAGTTGCTCTGGTGATCTTGGCAGCTATTAATGGGAATTTCATCATCAAAGTAAGGGGATTTTGGTGGTTTGGGTTGATTTTGCCACCAGGAAACCACAGTTTTCTTCAAGAAGAAATTTGGAGGTTGTAGAACTACAGATAACAGCATTCTAGAAATCTGCAGAAGGGGTTTTAGAAAGAGTGAATACATTGTCTAAAGACCCCTGAAATATTTCTAGGAATGTCTTAAGTTAATGAGAAACAGATGTTTGGGATCCTTCAGTGATGAATATTAGCCAACACTTTGGCTTTGTGCTTTGCACCTAAGGCAAATCAAAACTGTTGGACTGGCTAATCTGAGCTCTTTTGAACTCAGTAAAGAATCCTTCAAGTCACAGGAAGCTGGCAATGCTCCTTCTTGCTGGCCAGCCTCAGGTTACCCAGTACAGTAATTTCCCCAGGCATTCCAGAGCAGTGGTCACAGCACCAAGTCTGACTGAACTCGAGAAGCA
This sequence comes from Passer domesticus, assembly GCF_036417665.1. Lineage (NCBI taxonomy): Eukaryota > Metazoa > Chordata > Aves > Passeriformes > Passeridae > Passer > Passer domesticus. The sequence goes on along the minus strand of NC_087481.1, from coordinate 7,305,621 downwards.
TTTGGACAATGCTCTCAGGCACACGGAGTGACTCTTGGGGTGCCCTGCTGTCCTGGGTTGACTATATGATGCTTTTATCCCCAGTCGTCTTGTTCTGTTTATACTGAATAATAAGTTTTACACCTTTAAGACTCTCTTCCAGACAGTGAAGAGGGGAGGGAAGAAGCGCGCAGTTTGTTTTCAGACTGCTCTCACTCCTCCACATTCCTGCTCCTGGACTGTGTTGTCTGTGGATGGACAGACAGCAGGACAGAGCTCCTTTTTCCGTTTTTTTTTTTTTTTTTTTTTTTTTTTTTTTTTTTTTTTTTTTTTGTTGTTGTTTTTTTTTTTTTGCTTTTAGTTAGTTTTAGCTAGCTGAGGCAAAGAAGTTCCCTGGACTGTGATTTTTTTTCCTTTTTCTTGGACCTGTTCAAGGCTGCTCTGGACTGAACACCCAGAAGAGCACCGGCAGCTCCACCTGTGGCCCCCCTGGCCGGGCCTGGGCCGCGGCGTTTCCAGCACCAGAGACTGATCAGAGACTGAGTGAGCCGAGCTGCAACCCGGGGAGGGGACTGTTCTGAATTTGCCCTTTTTTTGGAGCAGTGAGAAGTTTTATTGTTTAATATTGTTTGGGTTCTATTGTTTAACAAACAGGTTTCTTTCCACTTTTTCTCCAAGGAGATATTTTCTCCTGAACCGGTTGGAGGGGGGAGGGGCAATTGAATCTGCTTTTGTAGAGAAGCCCCTCTGGGGGTTATCTCCCAAACTTGCCCTAAACCAGGACATGGCTGGGAGCTGGACTGGATGACCCTGATAGGTGCCTTCTAACTGGGCATATTCTGTGATTCTATGACCCTTATCCACACAGTGAGGTCACTTATTTCCTTGAGTTTCCACTCTTTTCTGGTTTTACCTTTAAAGCCAAACACAAAACGGTTTTCCTGTTTCAGGAAGTGAAATGAAGATCATTACCTTGTGTCCTGGTGACAGTCCTGAGCAAGCGTCCCTGCCACCTGTGCCAGCCTCTCAGCCCTGGCTGTGCCTGCCAGCTTTGTGACTCCCAATTTCTGCATCAGGGACAGGAGGAGTTGGGCCGCACACTTCCGCACCTGGGCGTGGCAGCTCCTGGGAAGGAGAGAGCAAACCCTGGGGCACAGGGAGAAGGAGCAGCAGCAGCACAGGCCTTGGCCAGAGCCTGCTCCCTGTCCTTGCTGGGGGAAGGGGGCCTGGCTTCTCCCTGCAGCTGCAGACACCTGCAGAAGGTTCTGTCCTCAGATAAACACAAAGTTAGCATTGGGCTGCTCTGTGCAATGATCCTGATGATCCTGAAGGGCCCCTTCCAACTGGCCATATTCTACAGTTCTGTGATTCTGAGAACTAATAGGCTGCAGGAGGGCAGAAATAGGTGACAAGAGGAAAGAAATGAGGTTGATCGGAGAATGAAGTCACTGAGTTCCCAGAAGATGCAGGATACAGGACCCTTCCCTCCCATCATTCCCATTCTTTCCCTCATCCCTTCCCCCACCCACACACTAGACGCTGAAGAACATCACTGGAAGAAGAAGAACCTACTTGACTCCCCTGTCCATGAGAGCAGCCATTGCTCGTGCAGGAGTCACATTCTCTACCATCATCCCCAGGCTCTGACAGGCTGCCTTCTGAACAAACTCTGGGGAGTTCCACACCATCTGGAGAAGGACTGCAGCAACCTCATCCGCCTTGCAGTCCATGTCCTTCTTCAAGGTCACAAAGAACTCTCCCAGAGTGACGACTGCAGAGTAGGACACCTTGGACCGGAGATTGGTCACCTGGGGAAGACATGATAGGAAACATAAGAATCACCTTGAACAGAAAACCAGTTGCCTTCAGCAGAAATCCCAAGAAATGACAACACATCCCACTGTGTCCAGAGGAACATAAAAGCACAGTAAGAGCAGGAAGATACAAACACTGAAAGGCACTTACTCTGGAACCAATTTCTGACCTCAGACCTGCTTACTGCAAACCAAAAAAAAAAAACCAAAAAAAAACCAAAAAAAAAAAAAAAAAAAAAATTCACTAAAGCTTCCTACCTAACCCTTCTAAAATGTCCACTGCCATGATTTTAGGCCCTTTCACTAGAAAATTAAATCAAGGGCTGCTTTCAAATCATAAAGACACAAGTCATAAAAATAGAAGAGTCAATTGCTCCTGTTCAGAAAAGCTACACCAGCAGCTGAAGCACTCAGCCAGGAAACAGAAAACACAGGCTCGGATCTACAGACTCATTTGCAGTGTTGAATTACAGCTTGGGCAGAGATTAGGACTCTGGCAAATAACGTCATTAGTGTCTTGATTTTGCCATTTGCACATTGCATTGTAATGGCACCTCACTCACAGACAAGTGTCAGATATTAGACCTACCAGTAAATACAGCTACATGTGCACACAGATCCTACAGATAGCTGACAGACATGGGAAATAGAAGGTCTCAAACCAGAAATGGAGGCACACCCTGAGCACACATGGAGATGAACAAGCACATACCTACTCTGCACATCCTGTATGAAGTATGGGGAACAATTCAAAACAATGTTCTCACCTCGCTGGTAACTGCCAAGCAAATGTCATGAAGTCTGGACAGCAGGACTTCTGAATGGGACTCAGCCAGGTGCTTGATGTTGAAGAGTCCCTTCTCCTTCAGCTCCCTGAAAGGCATGTAACAAAAAGATTGATTTTTCTCTCTGCCCAAGAAGTAGGCAGCACCCTCCGAAATGACCAGGCTGGCAGCTCAAGCCATGGGAGGTGCTTTTCAAGGAGTACTTAATGAAATCGTGGAATGCGTTGCCACAGGATGCTGTAGCTGTCAAAAGCATGCACAAATCCAAGAGGCAAAGAGAGGGCTTTCAGAGGCTTCATTCGTGGCTGTTTAAGAAGACAGCCTTCCTGAAATCTCTGGCACATGAAGTCCCTCTGCCGCTGCTTCCTAGAAGCTGTGAGGCCAGGCCATGCTGCTGTTTCTTCTCAGTTCCCTGTACCTGTCCCTGAGACACAGTCCCATTGGGCTGTTACTGGGGCATTTTCCTTCTTTGTCTGCCCCAGCAGGCAGTTCAGCACTGAGAGTCTGCACTGGCACTCTGGAGCTGAGTTTCCACTCTTCAGTCTAGGCCTGTGTGTCTCACCCACTCCACCCCACCTCACAAATTCCCAAAAAAATCAGCAGGATGCCCCAGAAGATTCCAGCCCTGGGCAAGAACTGTTGAAACTCTGGCTTACTCAAAACCCCCCTACCTAAAACAACTTGCACAACAGCCACGTGTTATTTCAAAGCTGAAAACAACTCCATCTCTCAGCACTTGCTTTGTGCAGGCCCTCAGCTCCAGGAAGGAGTGTGAGGCATCAGGGCTGCAGCACAGGGCTGGCGACTGATCCCACGGGCACCCCTGAGCCTCATCAGGACACTCACAGCTGCAGAAGCTCTCTGCACCTCACAGGGCACCAAAGAGAAATGGGGAAGAGAAAGCAGAAGAGAAAGGGCAAAGCAAAGGCCACTGCAGAAGGAGATGAACCGTTGGAGGTTTCTTATGGTTCTCCCAATATGAATGGAGGCCTTACCCCTGTGTGAATGAAGCATCCAACAGGGAGTGATCAAAAAGCCATCAGAAAGACAACTAATATTACCTCACATTTGTAGGCTTGTAACTTCTGGGCCTCCTTGTACCTGTGTATAATTTTGGGACACACTGGGAGTACTGACAAAATATCTCAGGCCCATAGGAAGCAGTGAGAAGGAAAAAGTTAACTTCCAAAAGTGCAAGACTCCTAGAGGATTTTATTTCTTTTTCCTTCTCTTCTGCCATGAGCCCCTCAGGAGTAATGACAGGCTGAGGGACTTGAAAGCACAACTCAGTCCATTGCTCAGAAAGAGGAACTCCCTGGAGCTGCTTCTGGGACTCACATGCAGGAGATGACAGGGAGAGCCTGTCACCTGCCCTTGCTGTCAGCAGTGGGAGCAGAGAGAAATCTTACTCAGTCCCACTGGGCCAGTGGCCCAAGGCACCCAAATCTGTACACTCAAAACTGCTGCCATCCTGCTTCTGCCTTCAGCCAGCAAATCATCTCTTTGCACAGCTTTCTCTCTTCCCTCAACATTTCCTTTGCAGCTCCATGGAGCAGCTGCCAAAGCCAGGAAACAGCACGGAGCTGCTGCAGCTGGAGCGGTGCTGCAGAGCAAGGCCAAGAAAAGGCTGCTCTCCAGTCTTTATCCTCTCACTGCTCTGCAGAGGTTTCAGCAGTGCCCTTTGGCCCTCTGAGCTCTCAGGGCTCAGAGGCACCAGCGAGACACGCTTCTGACCGACCCGAATGCTGTGAGGGACACAGAGTGATGGGGCCTTTCTTACCAGTCATCGCTGCCCAGCAAGGAGAGTGCCTCCTGCAAGGCCTGCTGTGGGTCTGGAGAGGCTCTGTCCTTCTGCCCATGCCCACGGAGCGGCTCCTCTCGGCGCTGGGCACCAGTGGCTGTCTGTGAGGTCACTGCAAGGAGAGGGTCAGCCATGGGCGCTGCGGCCTGGGCAAGGCACCCGCCATGGAGCGGCCTGCAGCCCCATCTCCCAGCCAGGGTTCCCTGTGGCACACACTGCCACTGGCTCAGAGACTTCCCTGCTGTCTGGCTCCTGGGGCTCCTTGCTTGCTCCCAGCCTTCCCCAGCTGGGCACAGCTCCAGGCTAAACCTGACAATTGCCCCGCAGCCCCAGCTCCCAGGGCCACAGGTGCCACGGCCAGCGGCAGGTTCCTGCGGCCGCAGAGCTCCCGCTCCCTGCCAGACAGCGCTGACCAGCAGCACTCGCTACCCAGGAGGGAACCCCTCAGTGCCCCTCTTGTCTCAGCACCCTGATTTCCCCAGCGCTGAGGACAGGGGCACTCTGCAGCTCCCTCAGGAAAGACCTGCAGCTGCCTGGAGACAGCACCAAACCAAGCCTGAACAGGTCAGCCCTGCTGGGCCCGGCTCAATCCCCACGGAGCAACGACCAGGGAACAGCCATACCTGACCCTTCACACCTGACAGTGCCTCTGTTTCCATTAACTTCACATATTCTAGACAGAGGCAGCTGACTGCACATACATTTAGCCTACTATTGGGAAGGCAGTGATTTATGGATTTTGTTCTTTCCAAGCATTGTGAAACTTTGCTCTTTCAGAGGTACACACTGGCTGTATTTCAAAGATGCTATGGGGAAATGTATTTGTCATCTAATGGCTGTATTTGCAAACTCAGACATTTCTAAACTTTCTCCTGTGGAAAAATGCAATTTTCAGACTAGACAGTTGATAAAAAAAGCCTTCCAAATGCATCCTGGGGATAAAAATAGGCAAATACAGATGCACATTGTTGGCACATGCACTCTGTTGTTAATCAATTGGCCTGGGTTTGCCTTAATTGAATTTCTTGGTAAAGAAAGGAATTAACAAGGTATGAAAAAATCAGATGGTAAATGCATTTCTTATGAAACCCATCTGTCATCAAAAGTACTGTCAATCAAAAATTTCACATCATGTACTCAAAAGCTCATTTCCTCTTGTGTAGATGAAAACATTTGAGCTGTCAAAAAGGATGGAGTATAAATATTACACAGAATCTAGACAAACTGCTCTAGACTTTGTAGGGCTTTTGTGCTACCTTGCATGTTCTCACAAAGTATGGAGGAACCCAAACATCAGAACTATTCAGGCAGGAGCTAATCTGGGTGTCACTGATATACCTCAGCCACTGACACCAGTGATGGCACTGCAGAAGTATGTAGACATACACACATCTAGATTCACTGTGGATGGAGAGCCACATCAGGCTAGTTCTGGTCAATTCTGAACATGGAAGTAGCAAAGAGCATTGAAGTATCATTCCTAGCTGCCTTCTTCTTATCTCGCCCTGCTTGGCATCACAGCACAGGCAGGCTGCCCACAAAGGAGAGACAAGAGCCACTGGGGACTGTCTGCTGTGCATTTCCTGCAGGCAGCAAACAGCCTGGGAGCAGCAGGCAGCCCCTCCTGGCTGTCACCTGCTGCACACAGCCGCTGTCTTTGCTGGGTGACACAGGAGGCACTGCTTGTTCCCTCCTGGCACTGCAGGCCCTGGATGGCGGCAGCCAGGAGCCTTCGGGCACTGCTGGGAGCAGAGGCACAGCTGCACCAAGCCACTGACGGCCCTGCAGAGACAGCCCTTGCTGGACAGCAGAAAAGCTGGCTGCAGAGCCGGACTGCAGACAGGTAGAGGGCCCAGATGGTGAGTGGACAGCAGATCATGGTGGCACTCCTAGGTGCACGGTGAGCACACCCTGGCATGCTGCCCCATAGCTCATCCCTGCAGTCACAGCTGCCTCCTGGCACCAGTGCTGTAGTTTGGAGTATTAGGATGGGCAAAAGCCAGAGCTTAGGCCTTCAGCACGGACTTTATTCAGCCCCACTTTCCAGTGGATCTCTAAGAACCAACTCTCTAGTGCTACCAAACTGGAGTAACTGAAAAGTAGATTTGCTGCTCATTCTCAGGACAGCCTATAGCCCCAAGATCTCAGCTGTGCTGGCTGAGGCAGGAGACACTTTGTGCTCCTTGTGCAGGGAAAAAGCCATGCAGGGAAAAGCTTCCATGGAGCAGGCTTACCTGAGGAGTTGCGTGGGAAGCTGCCATCTCCAAGGATGGTGGGCTTATTGGGCAGTAAGGGCACGTTGTCCTGCTTTCTCAAGACCTTCTTCTTCAAGGCAGTACCAGGGTCTTTTCTCTGCACCCTAGGAGCTGTGCCATCAACAGGTGGTAAGCTAAAGGCTGCAGGAAGCAAAGAAGAGCTTGTAAGTGGAGGGTGCTGGACAGGTTGACAACAAAAGTTGCTGGAGCTGGGCAACATCTCTTTGTTATCCCAAAGAACTTCAAGTATAACAATGGTATACCACTTTATACCAAGATAACACTAACAAGGGACAGTGATCACAGAATCCTAGAAGAGTTTGGGTTGGAAGGCACCTTTAACCACCATCTAGTCCAAGCCCTGTGAGCAGGGATATCTTCGTCTAGATCAGGTTCCACAGAGCCCCATGTAAACTGGCCTTGAACACCTTCAAGGATGGAGCAACAACAGCTTCTCTGGGCAAACCTTCCAACTTTTCATCCCCTTCATTATAGAAAAAATTCTCCCTGATATCTAGTCAAAATCTACCCTCTTCTAGTATAAAACCAACCTGCAGTGATGCTTCCTCGAAGAAACAAGGAAAAGCCAGTATTGCCTTGCTTTTGTTCTCCTGTTCCAGACACTGGCAGGGGAAGTTACCCAAGAAAGTGCAGCTAACCTTGCGTGCTGCCCTGGGGCTGAGTGCTGCCTCCTGAGGGCCCCGCTGCCGCCCTCGGGCAGCACTCACAGCCCTGCAGGCAGAGCCCAGCCGGGATTCAGTCGGGAACGCTGCTTGCTCCTGGGGCAGCAGCAGAAGCACTGCCTGGGGCTTCAGCACAGCTCTACAGCATCAGCTCCTCAGCAGGGAGCAGCAGGAGAAGGATCTCTGGTGCTTTCATTAGAAGGAATGGAGCTTTGTTTCTTCCAGGTGGAATCCCAGTTGAAAAGCAGTCTTTTGGCCTCACCTTCCCTGGAGGCTGCTCTCCAAGAGAGAGTCTGAAGCCCCAGTGTACTTTGCAAGACAGAATTTTCTACTCTGAAAGACTTTAGAGGTGAAGGTGGGAAGCTGATATTCTGTTACTGACTCAGGGAGGCCATGGGCAAGACTCTTCATGCCTCTGCATTTTATTTTGGGAAACAGAAACAAATAAGCAAGCTTTTACTCAGATGCAAGCAGAACAGCCCCTCAGTCTGACTGCAGCCATGTGCAAGGGGCAAGCAAGTGGTCAAAAAGGACCACAAGTGTAGCCACCACTTACTTGCTTCAGCTGCGTCCCTGGTCTCAACTGTCTCAGGAAGAAGCTGCAAGAATCTTTTCTTTTGTCTCCTTTTCTTCATCTCTTCCACAAAATACTTTGTGTCCATTGGCTCCAAGTTCTCTTGAGCCAACTCCCACAGTGCAGCACGGATCTAGGTGCAATGGAAATACATCACAGACTGTAAGCAGAGACACACAAACCAGACACAACATCTCATCAGGAGCACAGAGTCCACAGGGTGCCATAGGCTTCAATGCAGCTCCATATCCATTCCAATAGTTTCAGAGGAATGTCTCCTGTCCTCACCTTGGCAATTACACACAGTGAGGCGGAACAGTTCAGTGCCATGACCTTCCACTGCTGCAACTGCAACCTATGTCAGGAAGCCCTGCTTGAAGCATGAATTCATAGGAGTGCTCCAAGACAGACGAAGAGCTCACATGACAGTGAGCAGGCAGTTCAGTTCCTACAGGCCATGGCAGCAGAATAAAAACCATGTGCAATGCCCAGCAAGGAGTGGTAATGAGCTGTTGCTTAACACTCATGGCCAGGAGTTGCAGCTATTTCTCACTTCCTGGCTTCTGAAGGACTCAGCTCTGAAGGACTCTGAAGGACTTGGTCTGTGAGAACACGAGACCAAAAGGAGGAGTCTGTGAAAACAAGTTGCAGAAACGCTGAAGTTAATGAGCAGAAAACTTGAGAATGAGAGGGCTGTGAGATACAGCCACAAAGGTAACCAGGAAAAATCAAACTCTCCCATTTTCTTTTGCAGACTTGCTTACACTCAACATTAGAGTCTTTGCTTCTCTGCTTCTGAGGGTGCACTTTGCCCACATTCACTGATGTGTAGCTTGCTCTGTCATTCAGAACTTCTCTAAAACAGCTTTTGCACATAAAGATTGCTTCTGGCGTGACCTTAGCACCATGTCCAAGCTAGTGACCTTGGCACCACTGGAAATAGCCAAGCAATTGCTCTGGAGCTGTCAAATATATTCCCAAGAGAATCCCCATCTCCCAGGGCGGGGGGAAGATCATGATTTTCAGTGACATTTTGGGCCAAGTACTAAACAGCCACTGGAAAGGAAGTCTGCTCATCCCTGTCCTTGTCCCTTACCTTTCCAAAGCCGTCCTTCAGCTCTCTGTCCCTCGTAAGACCAGGACTGCTGGGATGATCTGTCTCCTTGGCCTGGCTCAGGGGGAGGCCTGGGAATGGAAGCAAAGGTTCCTGTAAATCTCTGGCAGAGTTCAAGCCCCCAAAAATGCCGTGCCGTGCAACAGGCAAGACAGGTTCCAGGTTGCAGAGCTCTCATAAAACACAGAGATTGGGACTGAGAGCAGCAAGGTACAATGCCTAGACCCTCTCCCAAGGGATGGGCTACTGGCAGCAGACATGACATTACTCTGCTGGCCAGCAGACTGAAACCTGCTGCATGGTGAAGGCCAGAGCCCCTGGATGCTGGAGAGCCTCTGTGCCTGATAGAGAAGGGCAGAGATGGAGATTGCTCTTGACAGAGATTCTTATCTGCCCTTATTCATGCTGATTTTAGTAAACATCTTCTTTCCAGCTCCTGGAAGAAGTCACAGGTACTAATACATATATGCACTTGGATTTACATTTTCTTCTCTTTGTTGGACTGTTTTGGAGGACATTCAAAGAAAAGCTCAGCATTGCAGGAGTGTTACCCAAACGTGAACTGTGTCCTTGAGACTAGATATTTCATTTTCCCCAAGGATGTTCATTCTAAACTGTATGAGATTGGGCCACTTTCAAGCTAGTCTGACCAAAGGCTGATTTTCTAATTTCAAGTAGAACAATGGAGCTCATTCTGAAATACTCTCCAACAGAGCTGTTAAAATTCAGAGAACTAATCATTCTATACAACAGCTTCATAGAGGACAAAATCAACTGGCAGCACAGTAGGAAAAAAGGAATTCTTAAATCAGAATTTTTTGCTCCTGCAGAATGGTCAGCTTAACAATAAAAAAGGAGAGTTAGAAATGGGCTTTGAGGAAGGTAGGGAATTCACGGTGGAAGGCAATGCCGTGGAAGGTAAAAGCATTTGGGAAGTTGGCAGGGAAACTCCTGATCCCAGGGTAACCTCCTTGGAACCACTGCAGTCATTCAGGTCAGAAAAATGGACACACAAAAGGTAACAGAGGCCACAATGCAAACCTAAAACATCTGAAGCTCCATATTTCATGGGACACATTTCCTGGAAACTTCTAAAGAGCTGGACAGGGAAGCATGGTCCTACGGGCAGACACTGGAGACAGCCCAGGGGAAAACCCTGCCCCACTTCCACAGAGGCACCCCAGGAACAGCCTGGCCTCTGGGCTGCCCTGGGACAGCAGGGAGCCCCGAGCCCTGTGCTCTCCAGCAATGGCTCAGCTGCACATGCACCCTCCTGCTCCTCTGCCTGCCCCACAGCTGAGCAGCCCTCCAGCTGCACGGGGCACTGGCAGCAGCACAGCTCATTGCAGGGCCACATGCAGGGTACAGCTGTTCCCTGGCAATGTGCACAGCCTGGCTGGGCTGCTACAAGACCCTTCCTCCCAGCAGAGAGCGGCCCAGCTCCCCCCTCACCTCTGTGTGAGGCTGAGCCAGGCTCCTGGGGCTCCTGGGCCAAGGCCCCCTGAGCTGGCCGGGAGCCCAGACCTCCATTCCCAAGGTCGGGCTTCGGCACATAGGTCTCCAAGCCAAACAGGTCAGCCAGTTTCCTTGGGAACAGAGGCATCCCAGGTCCTATCTTGCACCAAGAGCTCTTTCCCTTCTTCCTCTGGGTGTTTGCAGCAGGCTCAGAAGAAGCTGTAATTCAGGTACAAGAGAAGAAGTGAGTTAATTGAACTCATGCCTTTACAATCAACCCATCTAATGGGTGAGGCATTCAAAGCACATTTTAGTTACTGTAAAGATTGGTTGGTTTCTTATTTTACATGAAACCACCATCAGTTTAATTTCTCTGAACAATATGGAGCTGGCAAGCCAGGAGAGAAGGGTTCTACTATTTATGTGTTGCCTGTTGCCTCCCCACTACTACAGGATCCCTTTCCTTCCAAACAGTTGGAAATTCACAGTGGTCTCTAGAATCGGACACTGTCAAGGAAATCATTGTTTTCAAAAGTAGTTTTCTAGGCCTTTGTTTCTGTAGGTCCCACTCAATTTGAGGTCGGGTTTTGCACATTTGGGATTTTTATATTGCTCTTTACAACAAAGGAAGTGCTGGGACACAAACAATGGCACCACGTGTTACACATAAAAGAAGCTTTGCTTTCTCCATTAGATATGCCCAGTATTCTGCGAGCCTGTATTTGCAGGGAACAAAGTGGTCATCCAAAAGTGCCAATTCTGCTCTACTTGCCTCTTCCTGGGGTTCATTCCCCGCTTTTTTTTCAGCAGAGTCACCCAAACCCAACATAAACATGGCCTGCTTCAAAACATTTCTGATCTTGGCTGATATGGTCAATTCAAAATTTTCCTAATGGAAATAGCAGAGGGCAGATCATTCTAAAATACTCTCCATCAGACCTGGAGGATCATTCTAAAATACTTTCCATCAACATGTAATTCTTTACATGGCTTCACGGAGGATAAAATCATATGGCATCCAAGCAGAATGAGTGTCTTAAAACTGGATTCTTTCACCCTGTAGAATGCTGGGGTCAGTAATAAAACAGGCAGGGTTTAATAAGATAGGTAGTTTCTAGTCCAGAACTGATCCAGCAAAAATGTCACCTAACTTACTGAGCAGTACTACTCCTGAGCTGCATTTAGCACTCCAGCTGCATATCAGGAAATAAAGAGTCATTCCAAAGGGGCCACACCCAGGATTCGGCAGACCTAGCTCTGATCCCCAAATGGACCAGGGGATCTGATCCCTTTTTCTGCATCAGCAGAATTATTTCTCCAAGTCTCATCTCTCCTAGCATGACACGCCCAGAGATGGCAAAGGAACAACAACAGTGTCACTGGGGCTTTCAACTTGAAAGCATTGGCTGAGCCAGATGCACCAGAGACTGCATTTTGTCTGGCACATTCCACTTGTCAGGGATCAGGCAAGGCAGGGACAGGAACAAGGCAGAAGGCATCTCCTCCCCCAGCCTCAGCCTGCAGCACTGACACAGGCAGAGACAGCCAGGGAAGAGATTTGTCATTGTGAACCTGCCACGGGTGGCTTTGTTCTTGTGCTCTCAGAGGATGACAAACTCACACCCTGCCTAAGCTGCATCCACCTGGAAGCCTCCTTCTCCTTCACTGGAAAATTCAAAAGGACTTTCTGTCATAGGAGCTTTCCCTATTTCTGCCAGTGCAAAACCAGGCAGTGCCCATGAATCTCCTCCAGATCTCAAAGGGTTCAGCTCAGAAACTGCCCCAAGGAAAGGTATTCTCCTTCAAAAGCAGGAGAAAGGAGTGGTAACATTTCTCATTTCATGGTAAATGACTTCATTTTCCCCACTAAGTGTGATACTAGGAAGGCTTCAGGAAGATAAAAGGCATGTGCAGGAAAAAGAGGAATGTTTCCTTTTCCTGCACTGCATTTCCAGGGCCCCAAGCCACCACTCCAGCTCTTGCCACCCAACACTTCCCACTGGAGGAATTTTCACGGCACCACCAGAGCACACCCGCAGGGACTGGACTCTGGGAGACTCCACTGAACCCATCAAGGAATTGAAATTAATTTAATGAGATTTTCAAAAGAATGGGTTTTAACCAAGCTCTCCAAATGTCACCTCTGAGGCAAGACTACAATGGTCATTTTAGGACAGGCATGCCCTCTACCTACCTGCATCCTCAGAGCTGTTCTCTTTGATTCTGCTGCTGGGTCTTGGCCTGGAGAAAATAGAGGACAAAAGAACATATGAGGAGGTAGAAAGAGAAGGGAGGGAAAGGGCGTACCATGAAATGAGGCAAAGTTATTAGTATGGTCACTGTGATGAAGGGGGAAATGCAACACATAAACCCAACAAGATGCCAAGCTGATTAACTGTCCTTGGGCTTTCTGTTTCTGGAGTCACACAGAGCTGGCCAAGCTCTGGCTGAAACACAGCAGTCATTCTTCAACTGGCATCAAAACTCCCCAAGTCTGCTGCCTCTCCTTTTGGAGCCAAGTGGTTCCTAGAGCCTCTTTGAAGCAGCAAGAGCTGCTGAGCTGAGACACGAGTCTGTATGGAGGGCAGCTACTTTTGTACTGCTGCCAAAGCTTGACTTTGCCTGCTCCTGCATTACCCTGGTGACAGCCTTGTTCTACATGTGGTCAGAGCACTGCTGTCTCCTTAGAATATTACAACTCCTTGTTCTTTCAAGAAGAAGGATCAGATCGAAAACCTTGGGTATGACATTGTGCTACGTCATTATAGGTGTGCAAAATGGTGAAAACACAGATGTTTGCATAAACACTGGGGACAGCTGACTGTACAAAGTAATCATATGAGATGGGAGGAGTGAGGTGAACAGCACACTGGAGCAGCAGACACCTTGGCTTACCTCATCTCCCTGGAATCCTGGGAATCCAGCTGAGGGGAGCTTGGCAGGGACCCCGCAGCACTGCCCACAGGGGGACTTCCTGCCTTGCATATTGGGGGGACCAAAGGCAGTCCCAGTGACCCCTTCTTCATATCCCCACCAATGGAATGCAGCAAGGCAGCCTGGAAAGAGTAGAACACAGGGCTCAGATCAAGCATCCAGCCTTGCCCGCCTTCATGCCTCAAGACATCTAGATATGCCCTCAGCTGGGACCTGGCAGGAATAGTCAAACTGATGGTGCGGTTGGCCGAGGATGGGGAATGGAAAGGGAGGTGGTGAGGGAGAGACCATGCCCCAGATTTGCCACCCCTTCCCTTGTGGTGACTTCTCTGCAAGTGTGGCTACATTCCCAGCTGGCATCCACAAGTTTGACATCAAGGTGTTCTGGGCTGCCACTGCCTCCACTGGCCTTGTGAATGGTATTGGAGTGTGTTTAGATCACGGTTCTCTCTCTGACCCTAAGGCACCTTACAGTCGCTCTTGATCTCCAGCACATCCCCACAAAGCCATTCTGCAGGATGGCAAAACCTGCTTTTCTCAAGCCCCTCTCTTCTGCTGCTGCTGCCCTTCCCTCCTACACTTCCCCAGCAGCCTTTGAGCCCAGATGCTGCTGCTGAGCTCTCGGGATGCTCGCTGCTCTCCAGCTCCCACACATCCATCATCTCAGGCTCACTGGCATTTAGGAAGTCCAGCAGAGCTCCTTGCCCTGCTGCTCTCTGCAAGGTCTCTGCCTGCCCAAGTTCCTCCAGAGCCCCCATGCCATGGCCAGGAAGGGGGGTGGAGGCAGCAGGTGCATAGGCACCTTTCCTTCATATCCCATCATGTCTGGCCCAGCTAAGGATCCAAATCGGGACCTGTTCAAACTTCAGTGAAAGGGTCACTTCCTGTCAGCAAAAACATCTCAGAGTTCTACCTACAGCAAAGAAATTGAAAATTTATCACACAGGATTAGCTTGGTCTCTTTACCTTATGGCCTTTTCTCTCTGAGCTCAGTTCCTGTATTTTTGCCCGGTGCTCGTCACAGCCACTGCCATTTTTCCCATTCTCCTGCTCTCCACTGCGTGTCTGACTTGGTGTGGTAGAACGAGAGCTCTTCTGGATGGGAGGCAATGGCTTGGAGGGAAGGAGCATAGAAGGATTTGCCAGAGAAAACCTCTTGGCAAGAGGGTAGACAGTCAGGCCTGCAAAGTGGAGACACAAAATGTAACAGAAGCCACAATGCAAACCTAAAACATCTGAAGCTCCATATTTCATGGGACACATTTCCTGGAAACTTCTAAAGAGCTGGACAGGGAAGCATGGTCCTACGGGCAGACACTGGAGACAGCCCAGGGGAAAACACTGCCCCACTTCCAGAGAGCTGCCACAGGAACAGCCTGGCCTCTGGGCTGCCCTGGGACAGCAGGGAGCCCAGAGCCCTGTGCTGTCCAGCAATGGCTCAGCTGCACATGCACCCTCCTGCTCCTCTCCCTGCCCCACAGCTGAGCAGCCCTCCAGCTGCACGGGGCACTGGCAGCAGCACAGCTCATTGCAGGGCCACATGCAGGGCACAGCTGTTCCCTGGCAATGTGCACAGCCTGGCTGGGCTGCCACAAGACCCTTCTTCCCAGCAGAGAGCGGCCCAGCTCCCCCCTCACCTCTGTGTGAGGCTGAGCCATGCTCTCAAGGGAAGAAGTGAGTTATGTGAAGTTAATCACTTTTAACATCAACACATCTAATAGGTATGGCACTCGATGGGAATAATTTTTAATTATTGGGAAAATTTCTTTGGTTTTCTTTTTCATGAAACTAGTCTGCGTTACATTCCTCTCAACAGTATTGAGTTAGCAAGTGTGAAGGGAAGGGTGGAAGGCTCCAAACATAAGAGGGGAAAAAAAATTCCTTCTTGAGGCTGGCCTTCTGGGAATCCCTAGGAAAGACCCACACAGCTGTGACTGCTATTTCTGAAAACCACAAAGACCTCTCAGCAAGCAGGCAGGCCTTATTGGTGTTTCTGTAGCACCGTAATACCATCCCCTGGGTGGGACCCCATCAGCAAGCAGAGGAAGAACAGGAAATTTTTCTGTACTGAGACCCAACATTGATGGTAAAGAAAGCAACAGGACTTGCATCTCATGGCCAGTTTGTGGGCAGCTGTGGCCACAGTCCCTGTCCTGGCTGACAGTATGACTGATTTGGCTACTGTCAAACAGGAGAAAGCAGAGTAAACTAATGACAGAATGTTGTGATTCCATGGGCGCCCTTGCAGGATCCTCTGTAGCTGTCAGCCACCTACTCTGACACAGAGCCAGCACTGACCACCACGGAACAGTTTTCCCTGAAATATGGTGGGATTTGTTTTCCATTTGGCTTCAGCCTTTCAGCTCCTTCCTATCCTCACCTTTTCCTTCAGAGGTTTTTCCTTTTCCACTAAAGTCCATCTTCAAATCCGTGCTTCTGCCTGGCAGAAGGATCTGGGTTTGACTCTGGGAACACTCTCAGAGCTGACAGCGACAGGAGCTTGGTGCCCAGCCTCAGAACAAGGCCGGGTGACTCCGATCGCCAGCGCTCGGCACAGAGAGGCAGAGCCAGACGCGTCTGCTGCCGCTGCGGCCGTGCCAACCACAACCTGCACAGCCTTCACAGCCCCAGCGTGGGGCTGCCCCTTTGTGACACAATAGCCCATGGGGCTGCCCCTTTGTGATGCAATAGCCCGTGGCTCTCTCATTTCCATGGCTGCAAAACCCCACCCCAACTCCATCCCCTTCCCTTCCCAAGGGCAGCCAGCCCTGAGCCCAGCCTGGCCAGGCCTGAGGCTTTCACACTGTCTAGGAAGTAAACCCTCTCCAAAGCTACTTTTCAAGTCCTTTATTTCTGTAAATTCATTTCTGTAATTTATTTCTGTAATTCCCACTCAGATCTGGGTTGCAGCTGGTTGGTGTGGGAATTGGTTAATTTCTCTTCACATCAAACAAAGTGCTGGGACACAAAGAATGGCACTGGGCCGTGGAAGTAAAAGCAGCTTTGCACTCCCCAGTAGATGACCCCAGAATTCAGCTGGCCGATAGCTTTAGAGAACAAATTGACCATCCAAATATTCCACTTTTGCTCTGCTTCATTGTTCTAGGGGTTTATTCCCTGCTTGCTTTTTTGCATAAAAACCCAACATAAACATGATCTGCCTCAAAACATTTCTGATCTTGGCAGTTCCTGACAATTCAAACTTTTCATGATGGAAATAGCACAGGGCAGGTTATTCTCAAAAAAGTGGATAAAACTAATCCTGCTTGATTTGGCAAAACTAAGCCTGAGCCATGGGACCAGTGGGTCTGATCCCTTTTTCTGCATCTGCAATATTATTTCTTCAAGTCTCATGTCTCCTGTCTATTCAAAGAAGCTTTGCACTCTGCATCAGATGCCCCCAGTGTCCAGTGGGCCCATATCATCAGTGTATCTCTAGGGTGTAAACTGGCCATGCAAAGTTCTCCCTCATTGTGGCAGGGATTTATTCCTGCTTGCTTTCCTGCAGACACACCCAAACCCAACATTGCAACACCTGCCTCAAAACAATTCTCATTTGGACTGTCTCTGAAAATTCAAACCTATACTCAGAGCGTTTCCCTGTCCCCAGGGCCAGGCTCCAAGGCTGGCCTCTCTCCTGCACAGAATGAAGAAGAGCTGCTGCCCTTGCCAGCGGCTCCGGGGTCTGGTGATCAGCGCTCTGAAGGCAGCTTTGTACACACCCTGCCCCTGAGCCGAGCAGCATTCCTGGGCATTGGCACCACCTCTGCAGCCAACATCCTCCAGGACAGCTGCAGCAAGGAGATTGCAACAAGTGCTGGCTGAAGGAGTCTCCAGGCTGCGGCAGCCCTTCACCTGCTGGAATCATCTTGTGCTGCCATGGGAGAGCAAAGGGGGTGATGGGCTCTTTGAAAATGAGGGTGTCCTCCATGTGCTGCTGCTCGCTGGGCTGATACAGCTGCTGCTGCCTTCCCCCACAGCTGTGTCAGGAGCCTGCCTGGGAAAATAACACTGCCAGTGCCAGTGCCAGCCACTGATCCCTGCCATGGCCCTGCCCACAGGGCGTCCTGCCCACCAAACCGCGCCAGTCAGGTGATGTCAGACAACATCAAAATACATTCAAACGATGCATTTCCCACTTTCTGGCAAAATCGTGGCCATACAGTCCACGTGTTGGAGGCAGACTGCTGTTGGCAGAAGGGGGAAGCCCCAGCAGCTGCTCTCCCCATGGCTGGATGGCCATGGCAGCAGAGGCAAGCCTCCCACCATGCCCACTGCTGTAGAACCCAGTGCTTTGGAGTTGCTCCCACTCAACTCAGGCTGCTGCTACAGCAGCAGCATCACTTCACACATTTCATAACAGACTTGGAATGGCACACAGGACTTGCCCCAAGAAGTACAAACCATTTTTTTTTTAAAGTGGAGTGGGCAGGAGAGTTAGAATAGTTTGCTCCTTTTCAATACAAGCATACCTGATTTAAGCAGGGACACTGGGCTAATCATACTGGGGACCGGTTTGTAATTCTTGTCTCTAGCAATTCCCACCAGTTTGCAAGCATTTTTCACTAAGGGGTAGATAAGATTTTACAGCACATCCATGAGCAAGTCTGAGCCTGAAGTCAATGCACAAGAAAATACTCCCAAATCTGCCACCCATGGGAAAAGGAAGCAGAAAAGCAGATGAAACAAGTGCCATTGCAGCTAAATTGCCTGTATTTATCCCATGGTCCAACCTTCCTGTACAAAAGCACCTCAATTCAAACACACAGCTTAAGATCAAGGAATAAAAGTGCTTTGAGAACATTTAAAGCCTGATTCCTATTACTTTCAAGGAGAGGTCAATGCTAAATTCCTTAAAAGCACGAATGCAGGTCTATTTGGGACTGCATCCTTCAAAAGCACAAATGGAGGTTTAGAATTGCAGAACTTTTTCCATTGGAAAAGACCTTTAAGATCATAGAGTCCTTCCCATAATCTGAGACTGCTGACACTGCCAAGGCCACCCCTAAAGCCTATCCCAGGACGGGATGCTATTGGCATTCTTGGCCACCTGGGCACCCTGGCTCTCAGCCACTGCCAACCAGCACCCCCAGGTGCTCTTCTGCTGGGCGGCTTCCCAGCCACTCTGCCCCCAGCCTGTAGCCATCCATGGGGGTGCTGTGGCTCCAGTGGAGGACGGGCTCTTCACCTTGTTGAACCTCACGCAAGTGGCCTCAGCCCATGATCCAGCCTGTCCAGATCCCTCTGGCAGATCAGCACTCCCACCCAGCTTGGCATCGTCTGTAAACTGCCCGAGGTGCCCTTGATCCTCTCTTTCCCATCGTTGGCAAAGATGAGAAACACAACTGGTCCCAGTGCTGAGCCCTGGGGAACACCACCTGTGACCAGGCACCAGCTGGATTTAATTCCATTGAATTCCACCCCTCCCTGGGCCTGGCCATCCTGACAGTTTTTACCCAGGGAAGAGTGCACTAAGGTCTTCAGTCTTTTCCTCATCGTTTGTTCTGTGTTTCCACCCACATCCAGGAAAAGACAGAGATTCTCCTTAGCCCTCCTTTTGTTGCTGATGGATTTACAGAAGCATTTTTATCCTCTTTGCAATTTTCTAAGAAGAAATTCTCTACAGTGAGGCTGTTGAGGCACTGGGAACAAGTTGCCCAGAAGAGCTGTGGGTGCCTAAGGAAGGGTTTGCATCTGCCCCTGCTCTCTCCACTCCCTTCTTAGTCATGACATGGGGGGCCTGAAGCAACTCCAGACTGAGGACAAGGTGAACATGGCTCAGCCTCACACAGAGGTGAGGGGGGAGCTGGGCCGCTCTCTGCTGGGAGGAAGGGTCTTGTGGCAGCCCAGCCAGGCTGTGCACATTGCCAGGGAACAGCTGTGCCCTGCATGTGGCCCTGCAATGAGCTGTGCTGCTGCCAGTGCCCCGTGCAGCTGGAGGGCTGCTCAGCTGTGGGGCAGGGAGAGGAGCAGGAGGGTGCATGTGCAGCTGAGCCATTGCTGGACAGCACAGGGCTCTGGGCTCCCTGCTGTCCCAGAGCAGCCCAGAGGCCAGGCTGTTCCTGGGGTAGCTCTGTGGAAGTGGGGCAGGGTTTTTCCTATGGCCTACTCCAAGTGTCTGCCAGCAAGAGCATGTTTCCCTGTGCAGCTATTTAGAAGATTCCAGGAAGTCTGTCCCATAAAATATGGAGCTTCAGATGATTTTCTTTTGTATTGCTGGCTCTGTTGCATTTTGTGTCTCCCCTTTGCAGATCTGACTGCCTACAGCCTTACCAAGCAGTTTTCTCTGGACACTTCCAATGTTCTTTTACCCACAAAGTCTTTGTATTCCCATCCAGAAGAGCTCTAATTCCTCCAAGCTCAGGAAGAAGCTGCTACCTGTCTGAAGAGTGTACAAGAATAGGATTTATGTGTTAGGCTTCATAGTTAGATATGGATATATATTCTGATATTTAGATGTCGTTTTGAATAAAGGTTTTGATTGTATCTTTCAATTTTGATGACATATTTTTAATTCTATATATTTTATTTTCATTATTAAAAAAAAAATAAATTAAATAAACCAAAAGGAGAATGTGAGACCAGGATCTGCCAGCCTAGAGATTATGGGAGTGCAGCTTGCTTGATGTGCCAGTGTCTCACCACATCCTTTCCTCACTGCACATCTCCTCTTCCTCTTTTGCCACATTTTCTTTCTGTCATTAGTCCTGCTCTTTGTTACTTGGCATTACAACAGGGCCACACATTGACATGTTTGGGGGACAATGGAACCAAACGATCCTGTATAGTCAAAAGATTTCTGCCTGGATATGTTGTGTGCTCTCAGAAGGCCTGAGCAAAGAAACCAAGAGAAGTGTGCCCAAATGCCAAAGCTTTGCTCCTTTGCAATCTCACAGAGGTCTGGCTCACAGGTGACTTCAGTCACATTTTCATAGGTAAGAAGAGGATGTGTATTTCACTGGGAAAAGATGCCCTGCTTTGGAATAGTTGTCTGTATGTAGATTTACCCAGGACAGCAGTCCAACAGTGTCTTTTGCAACTTGCTTGCCAAGGGATGAGTGGGCTGTGAGGCCAATAACAAGTGACAAGGGTTCCTCAAATCTATTGCCACTGCAGCCTGGGTGCCCTTCTGCCCAGGGCTATGGGATCATTTGTTCCCATGGACTGGTGCTTGCCAGGGTAATGAATTCCTGCATAGCTGAAAAAAGCAATTCTGGATTCCGCTCCAGCTCTTGGTGGGCTGCATGATCATTGACAATGCTGCCTTTCCAGAAATTATTCTACAGTTTCCTTTCATAGTCATTTGAAGATTTAAACTTCACATTTCAATTTGTTTTGCCTTAGGGAAAAATACTTGTGGGCCCAGTGCAAACTGTAACCTTTTGACAGCAAAGTCCTCATGGCTGCCAGCTTCTGATGTTCTAGAAGAAACTGCATGTGAATGTGTTAATTGAGTTTTCTGAAGGAAAACTTTGTCTGACTCTGTGTCACGTGGCTGCATGTGTTGGCATAGCTATGGGTCTAGTCCTGGCCTAGTAAAGCCCAGGCAGGGTGGCATGTTGCAGGGAAAACAAGCCCACGAGCTTATGGGGTTGCCATCACCAGCAGAGCAGATGTGTCCTTTGGGGATTTCTCTGGAGACAAAATTAGGGGCCTGCTCCATGCCACAGTATGGATCTCTTAGATCCTTAGATCTTTCTAAACTATCCTAAAAAAGGCAGTGAAACTTCACATCTCCTTGCACAGTCACTGTTTGAATAGGGGCATTTTTGTCCCTCCTCAAAGCCATTGCTCTTGCACACCAGAAACATGAACATCCACCAACAGGAATGATGCATGGCCCTCCTGCTGCTGCTTCAGAGCTCTGGGAAGTGCAGACCTGGGTATTGCCAATGGGAACACTTAATTAGCATTTCATGCTCCTTCAAGATGCCCAGATCTCAGGGCTTTTAGTACAGCCACTGTACTTGCTCTAGGGATGAACACTAAACGGGAAACAGGGATTGCCAGCCTTGCAGGGGTGTGGGGAAAACCTGGAGTGTCTGTGTCAAAAGATGAATGGGAAGAGTGCAATTGCCAAAGCCAAAGCTTTGTTAGGGTAGCAGGGCCAGTTCTTTACTGCCTGATTGCATGGAAATAATTTGGGAACCTCCTTTTTGTATCTCATGCAGAAAAGGAGATCTTAATAATACCATGCTACTTAAAAACACATTGTGATGCAGATCTGTAGTGATTCCTAATGAAGCAGACTGCCTGCTTTGTCACTGCCAGCCCTGGGGACCCTGAAAGAGACCGTAGGGTATGCTGTGCCTGTTTTATATCCAAGCAAAGCTTGAGTTTGCTTATTAGTGTGGAATAAATACAAGAGTAATAAAATGGACAATTAAACTGGTGACTTTGGAGGATATGTTCATGCTTTCACACATCAGTCCTGTACCTCATGCTCCCAAGGCTTGTTACTCATCATGAAATATTTCAATAAAAAATCACAGCTCCTCTGTTACATCTGAATAAAATTGCATCAGATCATCAAGAATTCTGCTGGCAAGAACAAGACAAAAGCCGTCTGACACTCACTTGCAGCTGTCCTGGGTTTCTGCAGCCCTTTGTGAAACGCTGCTGTAGGCAGAGTGTTTGAGTTGGTTTGGGCCTTTATGAGAGATCTGTGTAACAGCATGCTGGGCTCTCCTGGCAGAAAACTGTCCAAGCCCAGGGACATGGTGCCGGCAGGAGTGGA
This sequence comes from Passer domesticus, assembly GCF_036417665.1. NCBI lineage: Eukaryota > Metazoa > Chordata > Aves > Passeriformes > Passeridae > Passer > Passer domesticus. Next base: position 7,283,490 of record NC_087481.1, on the reverse strand, counting down.
GCAGCCCCGCTCCCAGCCCGAGAGCGTGAGCTGAGCCACGCCGGGGAGAAAAGACACCGAGGGGCTCCAGCCCAGCTGCTTCACCTGCCGTGACCGCTCCACAGAGCTCTGCCTCTGGGAGAAAGTCGATGCTGGACAAGCATGGAGCTTTCATCTGCTGCTGGAGCTGCTCCGTGACAGCTCCTGTTCTTCCTGAGGGAGAACCCAGCACCACCTTGTAACGCGTGTCCTGGGGGGATTTTCCTCCAGCATTCTGGGTCTTTGTCCCAGCAGGGGGACGGTGAGGTCTGGCAGTTTGATATCTAGAAGTCACTGGCAGTTTTGCTTGCTTTTCAGCCATTCCGCTTCTTAATAAACTATTGCAATTTTTTTCCACTTTCATCTATTAGTATTAATTTCCTGTTACTGGAAGGGGATTGTTGGAACACTTTAGAGGAGACGACTCATTGCAGAGTGTCCTGTATTAAGTTCTCCCAAACTGTGTGAGACACATGGCTTCACACAGGAGCAGCCCCAAGGCTGCTGAGGGGAAGGCACAGAGGAAGACAAACCCAGTATTTCTGAGGGGAATTCCTTGACACCAAACCAACCTGAGTTGTCCAACAGCTGACCTGACATTTTGAGACATGGGCCAAAGGGGAAAGCTTGCAGTGTGTTTGGTCCAGGCCGGGTCATGCTCAATGCAAAGGTGTGTCAGTGCACTTGGCTCTTTCTCTCCTCACTGTGTCCAGCACACACAGGAGCCCAGAGCTCCTGCAGAAACCATCACAGCACTCAGTGGGAGCAACTTGTGTCCAGTGCTCACATAGAGCCGTGTCCAACACTGCACCTCATTGGAATGAGGAACTGTTCCAGCTCTTTTAGGAGCTAAGGAGGTTTGGCCTTCAGATCAGCTCCTTCCCAGCTCTTGATTTGCTGCCCTGGCTGAGTTGCTGCTTGTGGCAACACTTGTTGCCCAGCTGCCAGCCCTGCTCTGCTGGCCAGCAGCCACTGCAGGAGCTTGTGCTAGTGACATCGAACCTTTCAGATCTTCCTCAGGAAAGCTCAGGGCAGAACATGTCAAAAGAGCATTGCCGGGGCCATGCCTTTGACTGTGACTCTTTTCTCTGCTCTCCTTGCCCCTGCGCAGTAAATATTTTAGTAACCAGGTTTGCGGCTCCAAAAATTCTTGAAACAGTCACTTACACTGTAACAACACAATTTGGGATGTGTGATCTCACTTTAATTCATTGTGCAGAAAACTACAGGAGCACTGCTTCTGAGCTGTGTGTCTAACCTAAGTGACCTTGCCACCAAGAACTCAGAAAAATGGGAGAGATGGAATCAGTAGCACAAGGATCTGCATTGTGATTCTCCCACAGGCCTGAGGACACGGCCCACTTCCACTGGGCCATGGCTTTTTACCCTACATCAAAACCTCGTGCTTCAGATTGTGGTGGTGAGTAGCCCCGGCCTTGTCCGGCCACACGGTGACCTGAGAAACGCTTGTCAGGCCTGGGCCTTGCTGAGCAGCCCCTGGGCCCAGCTCCTCTTGAGCTTCCCAGAGACACCGAGCGCTGCCAGGCACTTGTGCTGTCTGACGAGCTCCTGGGGTGTCCTGTGAACTGCCTTGGAAACCGCTTTTCCTGCCTCAATGGCATGACATCCTCCTTCTCCCACTCTCAGAGCCAGGCTGCTGACCCACGGTGCGGCCACGATGAAGCGTTGATGGCTGAGGCCCCTCGCCTGTGGCCCATGAACAGCGCTCCCAAAGGAGGCCCTTGGGGCTCTCCTGGAGCCCAGAGGTGCCAGCAGCAACCTCCCTCTGAGTGGGGCCTCGCAGAGCCAGCGCGCTCTCAAGCTTGCTGCACTGGCAGCATGCCTGAGCAGCCATGGATCCTGGGCCAAGAGCCCACTCCTGGAGGCTCCAGTTTAACCACTGCTCAGCTCCAGTGCTGTTAAGCTTTTAGGCCGTATTCCTTTTGATCCTTGTCCTTTCTGTCCCTTTCTCAAACACACCTAAACACACACACACACACACCACACACACACACACACACACACACACACAATTCTCAGAATGTTTCTCATTTGATTGACTGAATTTTGTTCTTTGCTTTTTTCCCCATGTTGTTCCTTAACCAAGTAGTAAGTAATAATGTGAATGTTGCCAATGAATTTTCTTGAGCTGTTGCTTAATATTCTATCTGGCTTTTACTGAACCTTGCCTGGGAATTTTTAAGCAATCTCAGACACTTGTTCATACCAAGCCTTGGGAGCATGAGGTGCAGGATTGACACTGGAAAGCAAGAGAGTCATTCAAGAGGGATCAGTTTAACTGTCCATTTTATTACTCTTCTATTTATTTCACTCTTATAAGCCAAGCCAAGCTTTTCTTGGAGGCAGAATGTGTGTGGGAGGCACTACAATATTATCCCATAGCTCTGGACTGAATGGCACCCAGACTTGAGCTGCACAAGCTGGGGAAAAAATGTTACTGGCTTGAACTTCCTTCCTCTCCTCTCAACAACTGAAAACAAAATTATAAAACAATAAACTATAATTACAATGAAATAAATTATAATAAAAATGAAATATTTTTTCTTACGATACTCCAATGATTCAAGCCAAAACAACAATAACTATTACTATAATATTACCAATAAATATAAACAAAGTATATACTAAGAAATACCTTCTGAAAGTTTTAATGCAATAACTAATATACTTTAGATTAAAAATATCTAAAAAAACTATCATACAATCTAACACACCTTAGTAAAACAATTCATATTACAAACATACTAAACACAAAACCAAGCACCACTAGAATTTCTCCTACATTTTAACCAAACAATTAAACTTGAATAACACCCTTAAGTACTCTAAAACACTTCCAATTATTTTTTAAAATGTAATTGTAGGTGAGTGCTTTTATTTGGATATTGGTTTTTGGATTGTTTGGGGATTTTTACATGGGATTTTTACAGCAAATTTAATCAGCTGAGAAGGCGGCACTCTGCAAACAGAACTGACTGAAAAGGAATGGGACAGAAATCAGTAACTCTGAAAGTTTTATTTGCTGTCAAATACATCCCACCCAGCCAGCCCCACACAATCCCCGTCCCACCGCTCCCAATTGGGATCCCACTGCTCCCAATTCCCTTCCAACCCCATCTCATCCTGCCGGCTGTGGAATGGAGTGAGTTTGGCCTGGGATTGAGTTTTTTTGAGGAGGGAACAAGCAATTTGAGGAGGGATTGAGCCTTTAGGGGTTAAAATTCAGTTGTTTTCAGTGGGATTTGAGTGGTTTTGAGGTGACAGATCCATCCCTCTTGGCTTTTGAAGCGCAAAGAGAGGAAGAACAGAAAAAAATCAAGGCCAAACCAAAAGGAGAAGCAACCAGGTGTATTCCCAGCATGGATCACAGGGAATGTGGGTCACCAGGGCTGTGCCCAGCATGGGTCCTGCAGTGGGGGAGGGAGCTGGAGCAGCACACGAAGCTCTTCCTGCACTCGGGGCACTCGCAGGGCTTCCCTCACTGGTGCCTCCGTTGGTGTTGGGTCAATGTAGAGCTCCTGGAGAAGCTCTTCCCACACTGGGGACACTCGTAGGGCCTCTCCCCAGTGTGGATGCGCCGGTGGGTGACGAGGTTGGAGTTGCGCCTGAATCCCTTCCCGCAGTCGGGGCAGCAGAAGGGCCTCTCCTCTGTGTGACTCTGATAGTGCTGGAGGAGATCAGAGCTAATCCTAAACCCCTTCCCACACTCGGAACACTCGTAGGGCCTCTCCCCAGTGTGGATCTTCTGGTGCACGATCAGGTTGGCGCGATGTCCGAATCTCTTCCCACACTCCCCACACTCGTAGGGCCGTTCCCCAGTGTGGGTCCTCTGGTGCTGGATCAGGGTGGAGCTCTGCCTGAAGCTCTTCCCACATTCCTCACACTCGTGGGGCCTCTCCCCAGTGTGGATGAGCCGGTGCCTGACAAGATGGGCGTTCCGCCTGAAGCCCTGCCCGCAGTCAGGGCAGCGGAAGGGCCTCTCCTCTGTGTGCGTGCGCTGGTGCAGGAGGAGACTGGAGCTGGTCTGAAACCTCTTCCTGCACTGATCACACTCGTAGGGCCGTTCCCCAGTGTGGCTCCTCTGGTGCACAATCAGGCTGGAGCTCCTCGTGAAGCTCTTCCCACACTCCAAGCACTTGTGGGGCTTCTCCCCATCATGGAGCTGCTCATGGACCACCAGCTCCGAGCTCTGGCTCCATCTCCGGCCGCCTTCCCAGCCCAGGCTGGCTCTTTCCCCCTCAGATCCCCGTGATCTGCGTTTGCAGCCCCTCCTCGTGTGGCATCTCTGGGGCTTTTCCTCCCCGTTGGGGTCCTGCACCGTGGAGCCGCTCAAAATGGCCTCTGCCACGAGGTTCTGCTGTGCTGGGCTGGGACATGGAGCAGGAGAGAGGGGGAAAGGTGCACTGACTTCCTCCTCACCTGCCTCATTGTCCCAGGGCATCTTGCTCTTCCTCACAGCCTCCCTGGGGCTGGAAATGGGAAATCCTGGTTTGGGGAAAAGAAGGGATGAGCACGTTGAGTTTGAAGGTCCCTCTGCCCAAGTCCATCTCTACAAGTCACCAGCAACCAAGGCTGCAGAAAAACCTCCCAAACACCAAGATTCAGTGCTGAAAAACCCTCCCCAGGAGTTCCCCACCCCAGTCCCTCCCCTCTGGTGTTCAGGGGCTCCCCTGTCCCAGCTGCTGGGGCACGCTTGCATTGGGGGTCCCCCTTCTCCTCGGTGCCCGCCCTCCCCAGCCTGCTGGCAGTCCCAGCAATCCCAAAAGCTGCCCCCTCTTCGCTCCCCATTCAGGGGTGCCGGGGCTTTTCGGGCTCCCTTTTGGGCTCCCTTCTCCCCTCATGCTCTGCTCTGGGCTGCAGGGGCTCCAAGGAGTCCCCCCTGCCCCTCTCCAGCCTCTGCAGGCTCCCGCCCATGGCGGCGCTCCCCCCTCTCTGGGCTCCCCACTTTGGGCTCCTGGGGGACACAGGGCTCTGCTCCTCCACGCTGCCTCTGCCGCCACCGCCACCCCCCGATGTCCTCCCGAGGGGCCTTTTCCGCTCAGCCTTGCACTTCTTCATTCTCCAAACATCCCCCCAAAAAAATCCCAGTCCAGGGACCCCCCGGGATATCTGGGCCGAGCTCCCCCTCCCCGCTCACCTGCGCGATGGGGGCGATGATCCCACAGGTGGGGGCTGCGAATGCACGGAGGGCTCCACCGCGTGATTCCTGCTGCTCAGCCTTGATCTGCCTCTGTCCCTCCGCTTCCTCTTCCTGCCCCTTCTCCTATTCCATCCCCCCGCCTCCTCCTAATCCTTCTTCTCCATCACCACACCTCCTTCTCCTTCTGTGGCTGCTCTCTCTCCGCCTTCCCCCTCCTCTTCCATCTCCCCTCCCACCCTCCTCCCCCTCCCTAATCCCGCCTCCTCCTCCTCCTTCATCCCTACGGTTCCCTCGCTCCTCCTCCTCCCGCAGCAGCAGCGACGCCCTCGCTGCCCCGTTCCCGGAGCCCTCGCAGCCCGCGGCAGGAGTGGGGCTGGAGCCGGCACAGCTCGGCACGGGCAGCGCGGGGCTCTCGGCTGCTCCCGGCCGCTGCGGATCAGGGGGGAAGCCGGCCCGGGCAAAAGGAGAGGCAAACTGCGACAACTGGGGGCCCCACATCCAAACTGGGCCCTGCTGGGGAGCCTGCCTGGGCACTGCCAGCCCTTGGGGCTCCTCTCGGCACATCCGGGAGGGGGGAACGCACAGAGGGCTGCGGGATCCCAGCGCTGGCAGCACTGCCAGGGACTGGGCTCTGCTGGCATCATACTGGGATCATACTGGGAGTGACTGGGACTGTACTGGGTTTGTTCTGGGATCATACTGGAATCACACTTGGACTGTACTGGCTTTGTACTGATATCATTCTGGGATCATACTGGGAGGGAGCAGGAGCCTGCAGAGGCAATTGAGACCATGTTAGGGGCAAATGGGATCTACTGGGAGTGACTGGGATTATGCTGAGGGTGACTGGGAGCAGCTGGGAGCAACTGGGATCATGACAGGAGCAACTGGGAGTGGCTGGCTGCATGCTGGGAGTGACTGGAAACAACTGAGCTTCCACTGGGATCAACTGGGATCACGCTGGAGGTGACTGGGATCATCCTGGCAGTGAGGGCCACTGCACTGAGGCTGACTGGGAGTGCTTGGCAGCATATGGGATCATACTGGAGAATAATGGGAGGGACTGGGAACATGCTGGAGGGAACTGGGATACACTGGGAGATACTGGGAGTGACTGGAACAAAAGGGAGGGTGAAAGAGAGCCACTGGAACCATGTGGAGCACAACTGGTTCATACTGGCAGGGACTGGGAGCACACTGGGCTCATCTCTGGATCATACTGGGAGGGACTGGACTGATACTGGGAGAATCTGAGAGCGACTGGGAACACACCCTGCACATCATCCCCCATACTGGGCCTGACTGGGAGCAACTGGGATTATACTGGGACCACACTGGGAGGGCTGGCATGTGACTGGGATCCAACTGGAGCTTACTGGGATCATATTGGGATTGAAAGGGAGCGACTGGGATCACACTTTGGGCTACTGGGAGCACCTGAGAGAAACTGGGATCATGCTGCAAGCAAACTGGAGGAACTGGGCAGGACTGGATGCATGCTGGAGGCAGCTGGGATATTCTGGGCATGACTGGGGGATCACACTGGGAGAGCTGACACCTTCCTGGGGCCACTGGCAGCGCCTGGAAATGACTGCAGACATGCTGGGACAAGGTGGGAAATGTTGGGGGGTTTTGTGGATTTTGGGGGGTTTGGATTTTGGGGGTTTTATTGGCACTTTGGGGGGGGTCTTTTTCTGGGGGTGTTTGGGGGTTTATTGAATTTTTTTTTGTATTTTGGAAGGTTTTACTGGGATTTTCCTTTTTTGTGGGGAGTTCTCATAAATTCTGGGGGTTTTATTGGGATTTCTAGGAGATTTTGAGGCATTTTATTGGAATTGTGGGGGCTTTTAGTGGGATTTGGTTTTTTTCAGAATTTTCTTGGGATTTTTGGGGTTTTGTGGGTTTTTTTGGGTGTTGCCATGATTTCTTTGGGTGTTGGGGGGATTTTATGGGATTTTTATTATTTAGGGGACATTTTTGGCGTGATTTGCGAGGTTTCATCGGGATTTTGGGGGTTCTTGAGATTTCAAAAGATTTTGTGGGCTTTTATTGGGATTCTAGGGTGTTCTAATGGGATTTTGTGAGATTTATTTCAGATTTCATGAGTTTTATTGGGACTTTTGGGGCTTTTAAGGAGATCGTGATGCCTCTCAGCCCTTCCGCAAACCCTGGGACAACCCCAAAGGCCCCAGATGCCCAAATGCCACACAAATTCCACTAAAAATCCCAACTTCCTCAGCAAATTACAATAAGATCCTCCAAAACCCCAGAGAACCCCACAAAATCCCAGTGAATCCCACCCAAACTCAAAAACCCTCCCCAAAATCTCACTAAACCCCCTCAAAAATCAACCCCCCAAAACCCAAAACTCCCCAAATCCACAAAACCCCCAAAATCCCATAACCCCCCAAAACGCAATAATTCTCTCCAAAACCCCAATAATACCCCTCCATCAAATCCCTCCAAAGTTCTAAAAAAAGGCCTCCCAAAATCCCCAAAAACCCTCCCAAAAATGCCCCCCAAAATCCCCCCAGACTCACTGGGGCCGTCCTGGATCAGGGGCACCGGCCGGTGGAACAGGAGCCACCTCAGGGGCCCTCGGAGCTCTGTGGGGAGGGGGCACCATGGGAGACCCCCAGAAACGGGAGGGGGGGGGCTGGGAACCCCCTGGATCCCCAAATCTCCCCCGGGAACCCCAAATCCCCCTGAAAAGCCCCCAAGGTTGGCCCAGGACCACCCTGGAACCCCAAAGTCCCCCCAGCACCCCCAGGACCCCCCCTCGAGACCCCTCTCGGGACCCCTCCCCACCCCCAGATCCCCCCACAGTGCCCCAGGACCCCTCCCCAGACCCTCCCTGACACCTCACGATCCCCCAGCCAAGACCCCTCCCCAGACCCCGCCCCACACCCCGGAACCCTCCCCAAAGCCCCCCCAGACCCCCCGGACCCTCCCACGCCCCCCCGATCCCCTCTCAGCCCCTCCCGGCCCTGTCCCGGCCGCCTCAGGAGCTCCCGGAGCGCTCCGGCCGCTCCCAGCGCCGCCCCCGCTCTCTGCAGCGCCCGGCACCGGCACCGCCGCTGCGGCTCGCCTCTGATTGGCTGCAGCGGCACGGGGAGGCGGGCGCTGCTGAGGGGAGCCGCGCTCTCATTGGCTGGTTCGGGGCGGGGCGCGCCGCTATTGGCTGGAGAGCCCGTGCACGCGGCGGAGGCGGGAGATCAGAGGCGAGCGCGGCTGAGGAGGGCGCTGAGGGGAAACTGGGGGGGTTTGGGGCGGTCTGAGGAGAAATTGGGGATTTGGGGGAGATTGACGGGAAATAGGGGGGTGTGCGGCGGGTTTGGGGGGCGTGAGGGGCTCTGAGGGGGCTTTGGTGGGTCTGAGGGGGCTTTAGGGATCTTTGGGGGCAGCTTGAGAGGGTCTGGAGTGTTCTCAGGTGGGTTTAGGGGGATCTGAGGGGAATTGGGAGGGTCTGAGGGGATTTTGGGGGGTTGTGAGAGGAGCTGGGGGGATCTGGGAGGTTCTGAGGTGCATCTGGGGGGCTTTAGCAGAGTGTGAGGGGATTTCCCAGGGTTTGGGGGGGATTGAGGGGGCTGAGGGGGATTTGGGGCAGTCTGATGGATTTGAGGGGGGTCTCAGGTGGGTGTGGGGTCAATTTTGTGGGGAACTGGGGGGTCTGAGGCTCCCGGGAAGGTTTTGGGGGTCCAGAGTGATCCTGGGCCAACCTTGGGGGGGTTTGGGGGTCCCGGGGGAGATTTGGGGGTCCCGGGGGGTCCCAGGCCCCCCCTGAACCGGGGTCTGGGGGTTTCGGGGCGAGGGGGCACAACAGGGGTTCCACCCCCCCCTCCCGTTTCTGGGGGTCTCCCATGGTGCCCCCTCCCCACAGAGCTCCGAGGGCCCCTGAGGTGGCTCCTGTTCCACCGGCCGGTGCCCCTGACCCAGGACGGCCCCAGAGAGTCTGGGGGGATTTTGGGGGGCATTTTTGGGATTTGGGGCAAGTTTGATGCAATTTTTTGAGGGTTTTTGGGGATTATCTTGGGGCTTTCTTAAGGCTTTATTGGGTATTTGATGGAAGTGTAGGGGGAATGATAGAGGTTTTGGAGACAATTATTGGGTTTTGGGGGGTTATGGGGTTTTGGGGGTTTTGTGGATTTTGGGGAGTTTTGGATTTTGAGAGATTTTACTTGGGTTGGGGGGGGTTGATTTTTGAGGGGGGTTAGTGAAATTTTGGGGAGTTTTTTTGAGTTTTGGTGTGTTTCACTGGGATTTTGTGGGATTCTCTGGGGTTTTGGAGGATCTTATTGTAATTTCTTGAGAAATTTGGGATTTTTAGTGGAATTTGTGGGGGATTTGGGGGTCTGGGGCCTTTGGGATTGTCCCAGGGTTTGCGGAAGGGCTGAGAGGCATCAAAATCTCCTTAAAAGCCCCAAAGGTCCCAATAAAACTCATGAAATCTGAAATAAATCTCACAAAATCCCATTAGAATACCCTAGAATCCCAATAAAAGCCCACAAAATCTTTTGAAATCTCAAGAACCCACAAAATCCCGATGAAACCCTGCAAATCCCCACAAAAATGTCCCCTAAATAATAAATATCCCATAAAATCCCCCCCAACTCCCAAAGAAATCATGGCAACACACAAAAACCCCACAAAACCCAAAAAATCCCACAAAAATTCTGAAAAAAACAAATCCCCAATGAATCCCACTAAAAGCCCCCACAATTCCAATAAAATGCCTCAAAATCTCCTAGAAATCCCAATAAAACCTCCAGAATTTATGAGAATCCCAAAAAAACCCCAACAAAATCTCAGTAAAACCACCCAAAATGCAAAAAAAACTAAAAAAAAATTCAATAAACACCCAAACACCCCCAGAACAACACTCCCCCCCCCCCAGCACCAGTAAAACCCCCAAAATCCAAACCCCCCAAAATCCACAAAACCCCCCAACATTTCCCACCTTGTCCCAGCATGTCTGCAGTCATTTCCAGGCGCTGCCAGTGGCCCCAGGAAGGTGTCAGCTCTCCCAGTGTGATCCCCCCGTCATGCCCAGAATATCCCAGCTGCCTCCAGCATGCATCCAGTCCTGCCCAGTTCCTCCAGTTCACTTGCAGCATGATCCCAGTTTCTCTCAGGTGCTCCCAGTAGCCCAAAGTGTGATCCCAGTCGCTCCCTTTCGACCCCAATATGATCCCAGTAAGCTCCAGTTGGATCCCAGTCACATGCCAGCCCTCCCAGTGTGGCCCCAGTATAATCCCAGTTGCTCCCAGTCAGGCCATTATGGGGGATGATGTGCAGGGTGTGTTCCCAGTCGCTCTCAGATTCTCCCAGTATCAGTCCAGTCCCTCCCAGTATGATCCAGAGATGAGCCCAGTGTGCTCCCAGTCCCTGCCAGTATGAACCAGTTGTGCTCCACATGGTTCCAGTGGCTCTCTTTCACCCTGCCTTTTGTTCCAGTCACTCCCAGTATCTCCCAGTGTATCCCAGGTCCCTCCAGCATGTTCCCAGTCCCTCCCATTATTCCCCAGTATGATCCCATTTGCTGCCAAGCACTCCCAGTCAGCCTCAGTGCAGTGGCCCTCACTGCCAGTTTGATCCCAGTCACCTCCAGCGTGATCCCAGTTGATCCCAGTAGAAGCCCAGTTGTTTCCAGTCACTCCCAGCATGCAGCCAGCCACTCCCAGTTGCTCCTGTCATGATCCCAGTTGCTCCCAGCTGCTCCCAGTCACCCTCAGCATAATCCCAGTCACTCCCAGTAGATCCCATTTGCCCCTAACATGGTCTCAATTGCCTCTGCAGGCTCCTGCTCCCTCCCAGTATGATCCCAGAATGGTATCAGTACAAAGCCAGTACAGTCCAAGTGTGATGCCAGTATGATCCCAGAACAAACCCAGTACAGTCCCAGTCACTCCCAGTATGATCCCAGAATGGTATCAGTACAAAGCCAGTACAGTCCAAGTGTGATCCCAGTATGATCCCAGTACAAACCCAGTACAGTCCCAGTCACTCCCAGTATGATGCCAGTATGATGCCAGCAGAGCCCAGTCCCTGGCAGTGCTGCCAGCGCTGGGATCCCGCAGCCCTCTGTGCGTTCCCCCCTCCCGGCTGTGCCGAGAGGAGCCCCAGGGGCTGGCAGTGCCCAGGCAGGCTCCCCAGCAGGGCCCAGTTTGGATGGGGGGCCCCCAGTTGTCGCAGTTTGCCTCTCCTTTTGCCCGGGCCGGCTTCCCCCCTTCTCCGCAGCGGCCGGGAGCAGCCGAGAGCCGGGCGCTGCCCGTGCCGAGCTGTGCCGGCTCCAGCCCCGCTCCTGCCGCGGGCTGCGAGGGCTCCGGGAACGGGGCAGCGAGGGCGTCCCTGCTGCTGGGGGAGGAGGAGGAGGGAGGGAAGGGGAGGGATGAAGGAGGAGGAGGAAGCGGGATTAGAGAGGAGGAGAGTGGGAGGGGAGATGGAAGAGGAGGGGGAAGGCGGAGAGTGAGCAGCCACAGAAGGAGAAGGAGGTGTGGTGAGGGAGGAGAAGGATTAGGAGGAGGCAGGGGGATGGAATAGGAGAAGGGGCAGGAAGAGGAAGAGGAGGGACAGAGGCAGATCAAGGCTGAGCAGCAGGAAGCACGCGGTCGAGCCCTCCGTGCATTCGCAGCCCCCACCTGTGGGATCATCGCCCCCCATGGCGCAGGTGAGCGGGGAGGGGGAGCTCGGCCCAGATATCCCAGGGGGTCCCTGGGCTGGGATTTTTGGGGGGATGTTTGGAGAATGAAGAAGTGCAAGGCTGAGCGGAAAAGGCCCCTCGGGGGGACATCGGGGGGTGGTGGTGGCGGCAGAGGCAGCGTGGAGGAGCAGAGCCCTGTGTCCCCCAGGAGCCCAAAGTGGGGAGCCCAGAGAGGGGGGAGCGCCGCCATTGGCGGGAGCCTGCAGAGGCTGGAGAGGGGCAGGGGGGACTCCTTGGAGCCCCTGCAGCCCAGAGCAGAGCATGAGGGGAGAAGGGAGCCCAAAAGGGAGCCTGAAAAGACCCGGCACCCCTGAATGGGCAGAGTGAAGAGGGGGCAGCTTTTGGGATTGCTGGGACTGCCAGCAGGCTGGGGAGGGTGGCACCGAGGAGAAGGGGGACCTCCAATGCAAGCGTGACCCCAGCAGCAGGGACAGGGGGAACTCCCAAAGACCAGAGGGGAGGGAGCAGGGGTGGGGAACTCCTGGGGAGGGTTTTTCAGCACTGAATCTTGGTGTTTGGGATGTTTTTCTGGAGCCTAGGTCGCTGGTGACTTGTAGAGATGGACTTGGGCAGAGGGACATTCAAACTCAACGTGCTCATCCCTTGTTTTCCTCAAACCAGGATTTCCCATTGCCACTTCTTGTGAGGCTGTGAGGAAGATGTCCCTGGACACTGAGGCAGGTGAGGAGGTACTCAGTGCCCCTTTCCTCTCTCTCCTGCTCCATCTCCCAGCCCAGCACAGCCCCGGCTGCAGGGCAGCCTGGGGGAATCTCCTTGCCCTGGCCTGTGGCCCGGAGGCAAATTCCATCCTCTCCTTGTCCTTCCTCCCCCAGAGCAGGAGCTGAGCATGGAGAGCAGGGAGGACAAATCCCCGCGGCAGAACCTCGTGGCAGAGGCCGTTTTGAGCGGCTCCGCGGCGCAGGAACCCAACGGGGAGGAAAAGCCCCGGAGATGCCGCACGAGGAGGGGCTGCAAACGCAGATCACGGGGATCTGAGGGGGAAAGAGCCAGCCTGGGCCGGGAAGGCGGCCAGAGATGGAGCCAGAGCTCAGAGCTGGTGGTCCATGAGCAGCTCCATGATGGGGAGAAGCCCCACAAGTGCTTGGAGTGTGGGAAGAGCTTCAGGTGCAGCTCCAGCCTGATCAGGCTCCAGGTGATCCACACTGGGGAGAGGCCCTACGAGTGTGATCAGTGCAGGAAGAGGTTTCAGAGCAGCTCCAGTCTCCTCCTGCACCAGCGCACGCACACAGAGGAGAGGCCCTTCCACTGCCCCGACTGCGGGCAGGGCTTCAGGCAGAGCTCCCATCTTGTCCGGCACCGGCGCATCCACACTGGGGAGAGGCCCCATAAGTGTGAAGAATGTGGGAGGAGCTTCAGGGAGAGCTCCACCCTGATCCAGCACCAGAGGACCCACACTGGGGAACGGCCCTACAAGTGTGGGGAGTGTGGGAAGAGATTCGGACATCGCGCCAACCTCCTTGTCCACCAAAAGATCCACACTGGGGAGAGGCCCTACGAGTGTTCCGAGTGTGGGAAGGGGTTTAGGATTAGCTCTGATCTCCTCCAGCACTATCGGATTCACACAGAGGAGAGGCCCTTCTGCTGCCCCGACTGTGGGCAGGGATTCAAGCGCAACTCCAACCTCGTCACCCACCGGCGCATCCACACTGGGGAGAGGCCCTACGAGTGTCCCCAGTGTGGGAAGAGCTTCTCACAGCGCTCTCACTTGACCAGACACCAACGGAGGCACCAGTGAGGGAAGCCCTGCGAGTGCCCCGAGTGCAGGAAGAGCTTCGTGCACTGCTCCAGCTCCATCCCCCACTGCAGGACCCACGCTGGGCACAGCCCTGGTGACCCACATTTCCTGTGATCCATGGTGGGAACACATCTGGCTGCTCCTCCTTTTGGTTTGGCCTTAATGGTTTTTTTCTCTTCTCAATCTTTGCAGTCCAAAAGCCAAGTGGGATGGGTCTGTTACTTCAGAACAACTCAGCCCCACTGAAAACAACTCAATTGTTGAATGAAAGCTCAATAGCACCAGGGATTTGCTTCTTCCCACCTCAAAAAACTCAATCCCACAACAAAGTCACTCGACTCCAAGGCCACCAGGCTGACATGGGGTTAGAATGACACTGGGAGAAGTGGGATCCCAGTTTAGTGCGGAGGTACGGGGATTGCGTAGGGCTGGGTGTGTGAGATGTATTTGATAGCAAATAAAACTTTCAGACTTACTGCTTTCTTCCCGTCCATGCTCAGTCCCTTGCAGTTCTGTTTGCAGAGTGCCGCCTCCCAGAGTGTCCCCTCACAGTTGCCGCCCTTGGCCTGAGCCCGCCCCTTTCCCCTCACGGTTCCGTCCTTTCCTTGCCCCCTTTCCCCTCACAGTTCCGTCCTTTCCTTGCCCCCTTTCCCCTCACAGTTCCGTCCTTTCCTTGCCCCCTTTCCCCTCACAGTTCCGTCCTTTCCTTGCCCCCTTTCCCCTCACGGTTCCGTCCTTTCCTTGCCCCCTTTCCCCTCACGGTTCCGTCCTTTCCTTGCTCCCTTTCCCCTCACGGTTCCCGCCCTTTCCTTGCCCCCTTTCCCCTCACAGTTCCGTCCTTTCCTTGCCCCCTTTCCTCTCACAGTTCCGTCCTTTCCTTGCCCCCTTTCCCCTCACGGTTCCATCCTTTCCTTGCCCCCTTTCCCCTCACGGTTCCCGCCCTTTCCTTGCCCCCTTTCCCCTCACGGTTCCGCCCTTTCCTTGCCCCCTTTCCCCTCACGGTTCCCGCCCTTTCCTTGCCCCCTTTCCCCTCACAGTTCCGTCCTTTCCTTGCCCCCTTTCCCCTCATGGTTCCGCCCTTTCCTTGCCCATTTTCCCCTCATAGTTCAGCCTTCAGGAGAACCTTCAGGAACGGGAAAGGAGGAGGAGGAGGAGGAGGGAGGGAGGAAGAGGCCGAGCAGCAGCAGAAGAGGAGAGGGAGAATCTCGTGGCCCTGGCGGTCCCTGAAGCCGCGCAGCCCCAGGAGCATCGCCCTCCATCCCGCAGGTGCCCGGGGAGGGGGAGCACAGCCCGAATATCCCGGGGGTGCCTGGCTTTGGGGTTTTTTGGGGGGGATGTTTGCAGCTGGCAGGGCTCCAAAGCAGCCCAGAACAGAGAATGAAGGGAGAAGGGAGCCCAAAAGGGAGCCCAAAAAGCCCCGGCACCCCTGAATGGGCAGAGCGAAGAGGGGGCAGCTTTTGGGATTGCTGGGACTGCCAGCAGGCTGGGGAGGGCGGGCACCGAGGAGAAGGGGGACCCCCAATGCAAGTGTAACCCCAGCAGCTGTGACAGGGGGAACTCCAAAGAGCAGAGGGGAGGGACAAGGGACAGGGAGCTCTTGGTAGGATTTTTAGGGCTGAAACTTGGTGTTTGGGAGGTTTTTCTGGAGCCCAGATGGCCGGTGACTTCTCGAGGTGGGCTCGGGCAGATGGACCTTCAAATTCAACGTGCTCATCCCTTATTTTCCTCAAACCGTGATTTCTCATTGCCAAACCCTGGGAGGCTGTGAGGAAGAGCAAGATGCCCTGGGACAATGAGGCAGGTGAGGAGGAAGTCAGTGCCCCTTTCCCCCTCTCTCCTGCTCCATCTCCCAGCTCAGCACAGCAGAACCTCTTGGCAGAGGCCGTTTTGAGCGGCTCCACGGCACAGGAACCCAACGGGGAGGAAAAGCCCCGGAGATGCCACACGAGGAGGGGCTGCAAATGCAGATCACGGGGATCTGAGGAGGAAAGACCCACCCTGGGCCGGGAAGGCGGCCGGAGATGGAGCCAGAGCTCAGAGCTGGTGGTCCATGAGCAGCTCCATGATGGGGAGAAGCCCCACAAGTGCTTGGAGTGTGGGAAGAGCTTCAGGAGGAGCTCCAGCCTGATCAGGCTCCAGGTGATCCACAGTGGGGAACGGCCCTACGAGTGTGGGGAATGCGGGAAGAGCTTCAGACTTCTGATCTACCTGATCTACCACCAAAATATCCACTCTGGGGAGAGGCCCTACGAGTGTTCCGAGTGTGGGAAGGGGTTTTGGATCCGCTCCCATCTTTTCTGGCACTATCGGATTCACACAGAGGAGAGGCCCTTCTGCTGCCCCGACTGCAAGAAGGGATTCAGGCACAACTCCAACCTTGTCACCCACCGGCACATCCACACTGGGGAGAGGCCCTACGAGTGTCCCCAGTATGGGAAGAGCTCCTCCAGCAGCTCTAACTTGACCAGACACCAACGGAGGCACTGGTGAGGGAAGCCCTGTGAGTGCCCCGAGTGCGGGAAGAGCTTCGTGTGCTGCTCCAGCTCCATCCCCCACTGCAGGACCCACGCTGGGCACAGCCCTGGTGACCCACATTTCCTGTGATCCATGGTGGGAACATGTAGCCATGATATTTTAGTGAAAAAGCCTCTGCTGGGATTTTTCCTGTCCTGAGGAGCTGAGAGCCTCAGGAAAGAAATGTAAACAATAATTATCTGCTGCTGTGGAAGGCCACAGGTGCATCTTCCATTGGTCCATGTGGATTGTTTTCAATCAGTGAACAATCACAGCCACCTGTGCCAAGGCTGTGAGCAGTCACAGGATTTTTGTTATTCATTCCTATTCTATTCTTGTCTTTGTAGCCTTCTGATCTTCTTCTCTCTGTTCTTTTTAGTATAGTTGTAATGTCGTATTTTAGTATAATATATAACATAATAAATCAGCCTTCTGATGAAAATGGAGTCAAACCTTGTGTCCTCACACAAAGGGCAGCCTAAACAACAATTGGTGACCCCTGGACGTGTGAAATTGATGGCAACACCAGGAGTAACCACAGAGTCCAGCCTGGAGCTGAAGAAACGAGACCCTGAAGATGGGCAGAGTTCACAGCCAAGGCAAACAGGAGAACCTGTTGGACTTTCCTGGACATTGTGTCCAGAGACCGCAGAGCAGCAGAGCTGCACAGCTGGATCCACAAGGACACTGTCTAAAGGTACTGTTATTTTTTCCCTTCCTGAAGATCCTGCCATTCGCAGAAGGTGGGAGGAAAGTTGGAAAAACATACCTTCGGGAGCTCAGGTTCCGTTTACTGCGTCAGAGAAGAAAGTTATTAAATTCTGGCACAGATGGGGACACGAGAATGGAGTTAATAGTGTGTGGGAGAGACTGTGTTATGAGTTTTTCAGATGGGCAAAATTTCATAGATTTTTTACAAATGTCGTATACTCCCTTGATTTAGATCTTTGGGAGTTCATGGACGCTGCTTTTGAGTGGACAAAGGACCAGGGTGTTACTCTCCCAACAATGTATGGAGTGCACCTATGGCTCTTATTCTGTATTTTGGAAAAAAGGGAGGCTGCAGGGGACATCGTGGCTCGGTGGCGCGGTCGCGCTCCGTTTCCACCAGGTTCGCCATGAGAGGAGCCTCTCAAAGAAGACAAACCGCGGGTTCGCAGCCCCCCTGCATTGCCCACAGCTGAGCAAAAGTTTTTCTCCACTCCCTTGGAGCATGAGCAGGCAGAGCTGCCTTCCCCCCCGCTCTTTCTCTTGGGGGAGATGGGGAGCCGGCCCCGCCGCCCGTGCCGAGCCTGCTGCTCCCTGCCAACCCAATTGCAGTGAAAGAGCATGCCAAGAATGGTGCTGAGCCCACGGGACCGTCTCAAGAGCTGACACCAGCGCCCGTGCTGCCCGCACCACCCACCCCAGTTGTCCCGCTGCCTTCCAGAGCTCCGACCTTCGCATCAGACCCTGTGAACAGTCTGTCCCTCCATGGAGAGGGCACGGCCCGCCAGCTCACCGCAGGAGCTGTTCGGCTGGCTGTGTTCAAAATCAGTGTGGTTTCTGGGCCATTTCGCGTGTGGTCGGGGGCTTCTTCCTGGGGGTTGGGGTGCCTGCCTCCCCCCGAGTGCCCCAGCGGCGTGGGGGAGTTGGCTCCTGTGGTATCTGCCTCTGGTTCCCAGCCCAATGGGGATGGGGGTGGTGCCGAGGGGCAGAAAGCAGGAGCAGTGGCATTTGCATTGCAGGAGCAAGAGAAACAGAGCAAAGCAAGCATTGCTCGCTTGCTCTGGGGACAAGAAACCCTCAGATCTGGGATGACAATTCCTGAGAAAGCTTCTCTTCCCGAGCTGCCGGTGTGCACCGGTGCTGCCGGGGGGAGGAAGCATTTGGTCACTTCTGCTCTGAAGACACTGGCAGCATGGTCCTGCCAGGTTCTGAGCACACAGAGCCCGCCTCACGGGCTGGTTCTGGGCCGTTTGGCTCATTTCCCTGGGCCGGGGCCTCCGCCCCGTCCAGTGCTGGGTTTGGGGACTTTGCTTTCCCCACAGGGACCTGGGCCACCATTCTGTGAGCCAGGTCTGGGTTCTCTGGTCCGCCCACCAGGACCAGGGCCACCTAAAGGTCCTAGAGACCCTCTGCTGCTGCTCTTCTTCTTTTGGAAAAAAAAAAAAAATTATAAAGAAAAGTGGAAAGAGCTAGCAGCTCAAAAGCATTGAAAAGCCAAAAATAAGCCTCAGCCCAAGTGGTTCAGTAAAGGGCTGTGGCCAGGGCATTCCAGAATTTTTTCTCTGAATTGTTTCATGACTGTCAATGAATTGTTTGATAATTCTTGTTTTCTTTAGCAGTTCTTTCTTTCAGAATTCTGCAAGCCTGCTTCAGGACCAAAGGGGATTTCCAGAGATGTCAAAGAAGAGCATCTTCAGTCCATGCACTCTGTCCTGAAATTCAGCTGTTTGGACTTGAAACAATGAACTTTCTTTGCATGAGTTTTTGCATTGTCTTATTTTTTAAGATTGTTTTAGTGATATGATAGAATTTGATGTTTTACAGGTGAAGAATTTCCCTGACCATTCCACATCAGCAGATGATTGAGATTTTGATTGGCAACAGATGAACCTCAAGAGGTGTTGTTCTCTCTTCTGCAAAGTCCTAGTAGAAGAGATTGCAAACATTTCTTTTTCTATTTAATTTAATAATTTAAAAGCGTGAGAGGTTGCCATGATAATTGTAGGGAAAAAGCCTCTGCTAGGATTTTTCCTGTCCTGAGGAGCTGAGGGCCTCAGGAAAGAAATGTAAACAATAACTATCTGCTGCTGTGGAATGCCGCAGGTGCATCTTCCATTGGTTCATGTAGGTTGTTTTCAATCAGTGACCAATCACAGCCACCTGTGCCAAGGCTGTGAGCAGGCACAGGTTTTTGTTATTCATTCCTATTCTATTCTTGTCTTTGTAGCCTTCTGATCTTCCTCTCTCTGTTCTTTTAGTATAGTTGTAATGTAGTATTTTAGTATAATATATAACATAATAAATCAGCCCTCTGATGAAAATGGAGTCAAGCCTCGTGTCCTCGCACCAGGGATCTCAGTTTAAACAAGAATACGGATCTTCCCCTCTATCTTTGCCATGGACATCATTCACTCTAATATTTCATGACCCCCTCCTTTACGTGTTTCCAGCTCTCCTTTTGAAATGGCCATGTCTAAGGACATCTCTTCATTTAGAGCAGCTGGATCCTTGTCCTTCGCATTGCTCCCAGAAGTCTTCCTCCAGATGCTCTCTGCTCCTTCCAATGTGTCGTCCTTGATTGGCTTCATGATTTGAGCATTAGGGAATTGCCCAATCTTTCAGAAGTTTAAATACCTCCTTAGCCAGCATCTTAGTTGTAGTTTTATCTTTTCCATCACCTCTTTTTATGTTTTTGTCTAAAATCCATCCTGTAGGGCAATCCATTGTGGATGGTGGACATGTCAGAAGTTGCTGGGATGTCACAAGAAACTGAATGAAGGCTTTTGATATTTATTAAATTTATCATGTTCACATTTTTTGTTTTCCATGAACAGAAACCTTCCTGTGCTTCTAGTCGCACCAGTTCCTGACCTCCAAAGGACACAAATCTGATGAGTTGTGGTTCCCACTCCAGGGGCTGCACTTGGACCTCCCTCCATAGCCAGAGCAGAGCTCCCTTGTCCCAGAAAGTGCCTGGCAATGCAGGGATGAAGGAAACAGGACAGGCTGTGGGGATCAGGGGCAGGGCAGGGCCAGGGAGAAGAATGACTTTTGCATTTGATGGAGCTGTGCCTTCCCTTGGCTTTGTTGGCTGACAAGAAATGAACATCCCTCTGTGTCTCGGGCAGCTCCTTCTCCAAGGAAAGCAGATGGGACTTGGAGCCAAGGAGCTGAAAACTGCATGTGCAGCCTGGGCTGGAGGGAGCTGAGATTTGCACAAGGCTGCTCTGAGTGCCAGGGTTTGGATGGTGGAAATGGTGGGGTGGAGGTAGGGACAGAGTCTGATTGATTGTCAGCCATGAAAGGTCTTGATTTTCATATCTATTAAAAATGCATGGGGGAGCACTTGGATTCAGTGCCAATTGGAGATTGCACATATCAATGAATTAACATGGAAAAGAAACCTAAACAGGTCCTAAAAATGTTTTCTCATTGTCTTTTTAAATAGAATATATTCAGTTTGAATAGGCTTCTGAAATCTGTCTAATTAACCACAAATTATTTGAAAACTGAAATCAAATTACTCCCAGAGGCTTGGCTTGTTAAGGTGCTCTGAATGTCAATGAGCCCTGGGACACTGAATTCCTGCACTGAAAGGCTGAAGGCTGAACAAGCCTCTGGAGCAGTGAAATCCAGCAGCAGCCTCCAAGTTGCTGAGGATGTCAGCAGCCCCCACTGAGGCCATCCCTGCCCAGAGACCGTGGGGGAATGGGCAGACAAGGAGAGCGTCCCTGGGGCTGGGCCAGCAGAACTCAGAGGCACCAGCGGCTCCAGCTGGGCAATGGAGTGTGGAATGTGGCTGGGAAAGCCCTGCCTGGGCTGTGCCAAGCAGGACAGACAAGCCCCGACTCCCATCCTCCAAACAACTCTCTCAGTGAGACATTTAAAAAGAATTACAATTGTTAGTGTATTCTGAGTTGGATGTACTGTAGAAATACTATGAAGTGATCCTGAAGAGCTTAGAACAACCAAGCAGCCTTTACTGGGAAATTTAGAAAATCAGATGACCTTTGGAAGAAGGTTTAGTATGACATTCAACCAACAAAAAACACTTCTCAAAGCATTAATTTGGCCTATTCAACTTGACAAACTCTAAGCCTGTTCAATTTTAATTAAAGTCAAATATTCCTAGAGGGCATATAAAGTAGAAGTAGACACAGAGAGAGAGAATGAGAAGTAAGAAATATAGAGACAGGCACACACAGAGCTACCAACTCCTGTATTCCAGCACTGTTCAAATGGAAATTCCAAGAGGAGGTAGGGTCAAGATGTGTGCTTGCCTTGTGGTCAGCCTTCAATAGCCCTGGTTCTTCCTGGGCCCTTCTCCCAGGTGGGACTTGGGCTCATTTGGTCACTCAGGAGCTGGGCTGGGGCTCCAGAGGTGGCTGGGGAGCATTGCCTGTGCTGTGCCAGGGACTGGCAGCCACTGCTGGGCTGGGATAGAGGCTCTGGGGGGATTGGGATTCCAGAGCAGGGCAGTGCTGGGATTCCAGTGCAGGGCAAGGCTGGACCTGCCCCTTCCTCCCCCACACATGTAATATTTCGAGCCAAAAATTTCCAGTCTCTTCACAAATAGGCAATGTTCGAGGTGGAATCCCAAGTCTGGCGATGGACACCTGGAGGACAATGACAGTACTTTTCCATAGGATTGAAAGCCCCAGTTCTTGGTTCATTTTTTATTTGATTGCTTGGATTTTGTTTGGTTTTGTTGTTGCCGTGTTTCCCTGGTGTGCCTGAAGTGTCCAGTCAGAAGCAGAGTGACTCTTGCCAAGTAACTTTGTGGTGCTGTCACTTAATATTAAATCTGGTTTCTGCTGATCTCTTGCTGGGGATTTTTTCAGCGCTCTCAAGCCCTCATTTGTAACAGGGTGAAGGAGCCCTGGCCCAGGCTCTGGCCCTGGGGGACACGGGGATGCTGCTGGGGGGTCCCTGTCCCCCTGTCCCACAGCCCCAGCCCCCCATCCCCATGTCAGGCTCTGGGGTCGATCTCGTGGAACATCCTCTGGGGGAGGCTGCGGCACCGGGGGCAGGGGGACCTGGGGGGACAGGGGACCCCGCTGTGCACGAGCAGTGTTGGACTGCTCTGGGGGAACTGTGAGGGGAGCTGGGGCAGAGTGACCTCCCCAGTGACCTCACACAGCCACCTGTGATGACACACAGCCCTTTTGAGATGTCACACAGCATCCTTGTGATGTTACAGAGCCAATTCTGGGATGTCACCCTGGAATGTCATGCAGATGCACTGTGATATCACAGAAGACTCTGTGATGTCAGAAAGCCAGCCTGTGATGTCACAGCCTGCTCTATGATGTTACACAGCCACCCAGTGATGTCACAACCCACTCTCTGATGTCACAGAGCCACTCTCCATGATGGCAGGATCTGCTCTTTGGCCACAGACTTTATGATGTCACAGACAGATGTGTGATGTCACAGCCTCCTCAGTGATGTCATAAAACCCTCTCTGTGATGTCATACATAGCATACTCTGTAGTGCTACAGCACATACTTTGACCTCACAGCCTGCTCTATGATGTCATACAGCCATGCCATGATTTCACAGCCTGCTCTGTGTTGTCACACAGTCTCCTCTATGATGCTGTCGCTGCTCAGTGACCTCACACAACAATCTCTGTGATGTCATAGCCCAACCTGTGACCTCACACAGCCCACTCTGTGCTGTCACACAGCCCCTTGCTGACATCACAGCTGCTCTGTGCCTCTAGTACACAGCCACAGAGGTGCCACTGTGACACAGCCCCCTCTGGGACATCCCCCAGCCCCTGCCAGTGCTGAGCCCCTGTCAGCTCTGGCTGTGCCCTGCTGGTGTCCCTGAGCTGCCCTGGCAGTGCCCCAGCCCTGCTGGGCTGTGCCCAGGAGCTGCTCCTGGCCAGAGCTGTCTCTCTGCAGCGCTGCCCTTGCCAGGAGCTGCCTATGGGAAAAAACAGGGAAGGTGGTTTTCAAAGTGCCACCTTCTCAGCTGACTGTGTTTGTGTCCTCCTTTCTGTCCTGCCTCTCTTTGCCTGCTCTGTTTCTCTCTCAGTGTCTCCCTTGACCTAGGGCAGCTCCCACCAAAGACCCTGCCCTGATTTAATTCCCAGTCCAAGGAGCTACAACAACCACGGGTGAAGTTATGAATGCTGGCAGTGAAATGTCACTGTAGGATCTTGCTCCACTTGGCTTTTGGCTCCTTCTGAAGAGCTTTGCCTTCAAGGGCAGGAACATCTTTTCCTTGCTAGGAACTGGAATTGCAGCCCCTGGGAGTGTGTGCCATGGATCCCAGAGGGGCATTCCCGAGGCTCCCAGGGTGCTGCTCCTGCCGTGCCTGCCAAGGAGCTGTGCAGGGCCAGGGGAGAAGGTGCAGCAGCTCTGTGGGTTCCCAGAGCAGGAGCGGGAGCGGGAGAATCTTGCCACTCGCAGTGCCCGCACGCTGAGCCTGCAGCACCCCCTGCCCCGGGAGCATCGCCCCCAGCCCCGAGCCGCAGCTGAGGGGGAGGCCGAGCTCGCCCCGGCTCTACCGAGGGGTCTCCAGGAGGATTTTTTTGGAGAGTGTTGGGAGCCGGCAGATCCCGGACTCCAGCCCCGGATATCTCTGGGCTCCCTAGAGGAGCTTTTTCGGGGGGAGAGGAGCTGCGATAGCCCCTCGGGAGGGTCCTGGGGGCCCACGTGAGGATGGCCCGGTACCGACAGGGCAGGACATTGGTTTTGGGGATCCCCGTGAGAGCCGGGGCTGTGGAACGTGGGAGCCCCGGGGCAGGGAGAGGGGAAGGGGCGATACCGGAGCCGGGGACCCTCGGCAGCCCGGAGATGAGGCGGGGATGGGACCCCCTGACCCTGACAGGGGCATGTCCTGGGTGACTTCATGATGCTCTTACCCCTTTTGGTCTGTTTAGCCCAGAAATGAGTTCTGCACCTCTAAGGCTGGTTCTAAGAGCAAAGGAGGGGAGGAAGAAGCTGCAGTTTGTTTTCAGAAACTGCACTCACTCCTCCACATTCCGGCTCCTGGACTGTTGTGATGCCTTAAGGAGCTGGAACAGAGGCTAGAGGGTGTTAAGAGGAATAAAGTGGATTTTTATTGAAGTGCTTTAAAAGGTCACACCCTGGCCCTACTGGAGCCTCAGTCCTGGCTCTGCCTGGATGGCTCCAAGATGGGAGCAAAAGAGGGCTCAGTCATGAGATCTCACATTTTTATAAGTTTTAGTTCATTAGCATTTAGGAGTTAACTGCCCAATTAATACCTTCAAATGATGAAGTTTCATCCTCCTTGCTTTCTTTCCTGCCCTCCTCTTTTCATGTTGTTTATGCTTTGGGCCTGAAGTTTGAAGAGATTGTCCTTGAGTCTCCAGCTTGAATGGGATTGTTTTGTCTTCACCACCCTGTGAAAAGATCCCAGTAACACTCAATATAAAGCTAAAAGCTGCACACCAAAGCAGAACAGAAAAACTTAAAACCTAAGGTATCAGTTGTCTGTGGACAGGCAGACAGCAGGACAGAGCTCTCCTTTGCATTTAGTTAGTTTTTAGCTCGCTGAGGCAGAGAAGTTTCCTGGACTGTGGTTTTCCTTTTTCTTTGGAGCTGCTTAAACCTGCTTTGGACTGAACACCCAGAGAGCACAGGCAGCTCTCTGTGGCCTGTGGCCACGGGGCCGAGCCGAAACTGGGCTGAGGCATTTCCAGTGCTGGAGGGACTCATAAGAGACTGATAGGAGACTGAGTGAGCGAAGCTACAGCCCACAGGGCGACTTGCTGAGTTTCTCATCTCCTTTGGAGCAGCAAGAGGTTTTATTGTTTAATATTGTTAATTTCTTGCTGGATGGTGAATGCTTTGTCTGTAAAATAAACAAGGTTTTTCCACTTTTCTCCAAGGAAATCTTTTCTCGAACCAGCTGGGGGAGGAGCTGTTTGAATTCGCTTTCTAGTGGAAACCGCTTTGGAGGTTTTTTCCCAAATTTGCCCTAAACCAGGACAGGGCGGTGGGGAGAGAAGGGAGGCCAAAGTGGCTGGATTGGGGTGAGGCTGGATTCAAGAACCCCAAAACCCCCCAGCATGTTGAAGCAGGACCCTGGAGAGGGGGGATCCCCAGGATCCATGGCATCCCCAGCACCCTGAGACAGGGATGACCGGAACCCCAGAGGGATGAGACTGGAAATGGAACACTCCTGGTGGCTTTTTTTGATTCACTCTTGATTTTTGGAGGTTTTTATGGACATCAAGTGACCTCTAGAGATAGATTTGGGCGAGAGGAATGCCCCGACCAAAGGCATTCACACCTTGTTTTTCCCCAAACCAGGATTTCCCATACCCAAACCTTGGCCAGATGGAGGAGAGGCTGCGAGGAAGAGGAAGATGCCCCAGGACACGCAGGCAGGTGGGGAGGAAGTCAGTGCCCCTTTCCCCTCTGTCCTGCTCCATCTCCCAGCCCAGCATGGCCCCCGGCTGCAGGACAAACCCCATTGCGGATGCTGTCCTGCCAGGGATGCACTGGAGAGGGATCTTCTTCCCCTTCCCTCTGGCACGGAGGCAAATCCCATCCTCACCTTGTCCTTCCTCCCACAGACAAGGAGCTGAGGATGGAGACCAGGCAGGACAAATCCCAGGGCAGAACCTCATGGAAGTGGCTGTTCTGAGCAGCTCCACGGGGCAGGAATCCAAGGGGGAGGAAAAGCCCCAGAGATCCCACAGGAGGAGGGGCTGCAAACCCAGCACAGAGTGCTCTGAGGAGAAAAGACCCACCCTAGGCTGGGAAGGCAGCCAGAGATGCAACCAGAGCTCAGAGATGGTGGTCCATGAGCAGCTTCATGACAGGGAGAGGCTTTACAAGTGCTTGGAGTGTGGGAAGAGGAGCAGATTCAACCTGATCCGCCACCAGAGGATCCACACTGGGGAGAGGCCCTACGAGTGTCCCAAGTGCCAGAAGAGGTTTTGGACCAGTTCCACTTTCCTCCTGCATGAGCGGATTCACTCAGAGGAGAGGCCCTTCCGCTGCCATGACTGTGGGAAGGGCTTCAAGCAAAACTCCACCCTCATCACCCACTGCCGCATCCACATTGGGGAGAGGCCCTACGAGTGTCCCCAGTGTGGGAAGAGCTTCACCCACAGTTCTAACTTAACCAGACACCAACAGAGGCACCAGTAGGGGAAGCCCTGCAAGTGCCCCAACTGCAGGAAGATCTTCATGCACTGCTGCAGGTTCATCCCCCATTGGATGACCCATGCTGGTCAGAGTCCTGGTGATCCATGTTCCCAGTGATCCATACTGGGAAGACACCTGTCCCTTCTCCTGCCCCTGCCAATGGCATGATGTGGGATTGATGAACATGAGGGTTTGGCCATGGCTGTGTTGTTACATTCACTCCCACCTCAGGTCATTGCCATGGGCAAGAAAGGGAATCTCTCTATCTTCCTACGAGGAGAAGAGTGTCCTTTCTTGGCAGGAGGAAATTGTGTCTGGGAAGAGACAGTCAGCTGAGTTGTAGTTTTCCATTTTTCTTATCCCTTTTGTTATCAATATTGTTGCTGTTCCTGTTTGTTCCTGATCTTGTTGCTGTTCCCAATAAATTGTTCCTATCCTAGCCCAGGATCTTTGCCTTTTGTGCTTTCCATGGGAGGCAGGAGGCTAGCAATCGGCAGCACGGTTTTAGCGGGACCAGGAAATTGGGGAATCCCATTCCTGAACCCCACCCTGTGGAAACCAAGCATCCCAGCTGGTCCCAGCCCTGGTTGCCATGCTAAGGATCAGATTTGTCACAGGCCCTCAGAGGGGTTCCATGAGGGCTTTCCAAGAGTCTCTAGGCTGTCCAAGAGCTGGAATGTCACAGGCAGAGACAGGGGCTCCATGGACACCTCCCAGGGGTTTCTGGGGATGGTAAAGAGCCCTGTGCTCAGAGGCAG
This sequence comes from Passer domesticus, assembly GCF_036417665.1. NCBI lineage: Eukaryota > Metazoa > Chordata > Aves > Passeriformes > Passeridae > Passer > Passer domesticus. Next base: position 7,256,743 of record NC_087481.1, on the reverse strand, counting down.
TCACAGCCATTCCATGGTGACATCCCAGGGCACCTTGGGCTGCAAAGGCTCCAATCTGTCACAGGCACTCACGGGGGCTCCACGGTGACATCCCAGGAGTCCCCAGGCTGCCAAAGCACCGGGATGTCCCAGATACTCACAGGGGTCCCTGTCATGGGCACAGTGGGAGCTTCAGGCAAAAGCTTTATTTCTTTATTGGAGAAACTCATGCTGAGTCATGAGGTGGGGAAATGACACCCAAAACCCACCATGGATCCTCAAACCCGTGCAGGGCCCCTAGACTTCTAAAATTCCTTCTGAAAGAGGAGAGTGGGAGCGGCTGGATCGAATCCCAGCCCCAGACTTTGTCACAGGTGTAAAAGATTGGACAGGTAGAATTGAACCTTAATTCAATTTGTCCCACAGGATTAACAATGGAATATCAGATATATTTATATAAATACAGCTCTGACTGATTCTGATCATGATTTGATAACATGCCTTATTTACTCCACAGAGTAAATTTTAAAAAAACCCAGTTATTTACTCCACAATACAGGAACTATAACAATTATTTGAATATTCTGCTCTAGGAAGCAATTTTGAAGTCAACAATGCCTTGCTTGAGTTGATGGAGCCCATGGCAGGCAGAGCCTCCTGCTCCAGCAGGAACTGCCTTTCCTGTGCCATCAGCAGGGCAGGTCCCACTGCAGGAAAAGCCCCAGGCCAGCCCCAGCACAGGGAAGGGCTCGGGCACAAGGGCAGAGTGCCGTGCTGGGAGCTGTGCCAGGCAGAGCCTGAGGCACCAAAGGCACCTTGGCAGCAGCAGCTGCTTGCAGGCCATGGCCAGAAGCCTCCCTTGGCAGCCCGGCCTGGTGGCCAGCACTGCAGAGCTGCTGCCTCAGGGCTCATTTCTGCCTGGGCTCTGAAAAGCCACTTCTGCTCCAGGAGCCTGCCTGGGAAGCCATTGGCCCCAGCACCTTGGGGACAAGATGTGAATGACAAAACTCTTCATGCCAGCAGAGACAAGGCAGGGGCAGAGGAAAGGGGAGAGCCAGGCCCAGGGGATAGGGCTGCCATGGTGACGGCTGTGAGGTCACTGCCCCTGCAGCAGCCTGGCTGCCCTCAGCAGACATTCTGGCCAGAAGCGTTGTGAGGGCACCCAGCACATCAGAGAACCCACACAACAGGAATTCTGTCCTTGGCGATGAGAGGGTTTCACTGGGTCAGGTTGTACAAAGCTCTTGCTCTTGGATAATTCCTGAGATGGGGAATCCACTTCTCTGGAAGAACAGTTGCAGTTTTGTGCCATTGTCATAAAGGTAAAATATTTTTGCCTTTAAACAATTGTAAATCTACCCTCATTCAGTTCAAAGATATTGAGCCTTGTTCTGTCACTGCAAGATTTGGGAGAAAATAACTTTGACCGCTGTTCTCATTTTCACAGACCTTGGAGAGAATGCAAAAACCTCTCAAGATGAGGTTTGGAGGCCTCAAACCATAACCAGCAGTGAGAGGTGGCAGACTCTGGGCTCAGTGGCGTGGAGACTGAGGACAGAATAAGAGTAGCTGGGGAGGGATTGAAGGGTGGTTTCACACATCATGGAGTTTTTCTTTATTGTATAAAACAGCCAGAGAAAGAGATAATGGCACCAAGGGCAGCTGGGGAGGCCCAGACTGGACAGCAGGAGAAAGGAATTTCCTCCCCCAGGGCAGGGCTGTGGTGCAACACGTCCCCCAGAAAAAGCCTGGAGCAGCCCAAGGCTGTGTGTGGGCAGGCAGAGGCAGGCAGAGCTGTCAGCAAAGGAAGGGGCCAGCCAGGTGGGGCAGCCGGGGGATGACGACAGCCTGCAGGGACAGAGGCGCAGGGCAGGGACACCGTAGGACAGCCTGGGCTGCACAGGGCACAGGGATGGGCAGCAGCTGCAAGGCCCTGACAGAGCCAACTTGGGCAGCGCTTTGGCCATGGCTGCTGGCCCTGGGCCTGAGCCAGGAGCAGGAGACAAGTGACCCTTGCAGGCCTGGGGCCTCATTGCCTCCTTGTCCCTGCTCAGCAGCCTTGCAGGGGCCGCCCCATGGTGCTGCCCTTGGCATTGCACATCCCCACATGCCAGAGCCCATCCCGGGAAGAGCCCTGAGCAAGGAGGGAGGGACAGGATCTGGCTGGCCAGGGGCTGGGGCTCAGGCCTTGGCCCTTTGCATTCCTGAAACACATCCAGGTTTGCTCAGCACCAGAGACACCTTTGCCTTGCTTGTCGCCAGCTGTCAGCAGTTCATCATTGCCTCCAGTGTTCTGCTCTGACTGGAACCTGGGGACACTTTGAAGTGAGTTGTGTCCTTAAGTGGGATCATTAGTAGTTAAAGGAAGTTTGGAGTTTGAATCTGATTTTGAGTTCCTGAGAAGTTTTTTGAGCACACCCTGAGGGACTGAGTCTGATGCAAAGAGCACCAAAGCCCCAGAAGGTCATTAAAGTCCTGGTGCTGTGTCTGTGCTGCTGAGCTGGGCCGGGCTCCTGGCCCAGAGGCAGCTCCTGGCAAGGGCAGCGCTGCAGAGAGACAGCTCTGGCCAGGAGCAGCTCCTGTGCACAGCCCAGCAGGGCTGGGGCACTGCCAGGGCAGCTCAGGGACACCAGCAGGGCACAGCCAGAGCTGACAGGGGCTCAGCACTGGCAGGGGCTGGGGGATGTCCCAGAGGGGGCTGTGTCACAGCGGCACCTCTGTGGCTGTGTCCTAGAGGCACAGAGCAGCTGTGATGTCAGCAAGGGGCTGTGGGACAGCACAGAGTGGGCTGTGTGAGGTCACAGGTTGGGTTATGACATCACAGAGTTTGTTGTGTGAGGTCACTGAGCAGCTACAGCATCATAGAGGAGACTGTGTGACAACACAGAGCAGGCTGTGACATCATGGCATGGCTGTATGACATCATAGAGGAGACTGAGGTCAAAGTGTGTGCTGTGACATTAGAGAGTGGCAGCATGACATAACAGAGAGGGTTTTGTGACATCACTGAGGGGGTTGTGACATCACAGAGCTGTCTGTGACATCATGGAGTAGGGTATGAGGCCATAGAGCAGATCCGGACGTAACAGCTGGTGGCTCTGTGACATCAGCGAGTGGGTTGTGACATCACTAGGTGGCTGTGTAACATCATAGAGAAGACTGTGACATCACAGAACAGACTGTGACATCACAAAGCAACTTTCTGACATCACAGAGTCTTCTGGGACATCACAATGCAGCTGCATGACATTCCAGGGTGACATCCCAGAATTGGCTCTGTGACAAAACAAGGGTGCTGTATGACATCCCAGAGTGGGCTGTGACATCACAGGTGGCTGTGTTACATCATAGGGTGCTCTGTGACATCACAGGACGCTGTATGAGATCACAGGTGGCTGTGTGACATCCGAGGGGCTGTGTGACATCACAGGGTGGCTGCTTGTCCCTGCTCAGCAGCCTGGCCGGGGCCGCCCCATGGTGCTGCCCTTGGCATTGCACATCCCCACATGCCAGAGCCCATCCCGGGAAGAGCCCTGAGCAATGAGGGAGGGACAGGATGTGCCTGGCCAGGGGCTGGGGCTCAGGCCTTGGCCCTTTGCATTCCTGAAACACATCCAGGTTTGCTCAGAACCAGAGACACCTTTGCCTTGTTTGTCCCCAGCTGTCATCACTGCCTCCATTGTTCTGCTCTGACTGGAACCTGGGGAGACTTTCTCAGTTGTGTCTCTCAGTGGGACCCATTAAAACTTCAAGAAAGTTCAGTGCTTAAATTTAACTTCGAGTTTTAGAAAAGTTCTTTGAAGACTCTCTCAGGGACTAAGTCTGATGTAAACAACACCAAAGCCCTGAGAGAGTCATTAAAGTTTTCCAAGTCCAATTATGGAGAAATATTTCAAAGAGCTTGTAAGACATACACATGCCTATTTTAAAGGGTTTATTTTATTACATTTCTCTTTAGATCAGAGGTGATTGCAGCATTCTGTGATTGATATTGACCCAGGGTCTCTCCTCAGGCGCTCTGGCCTGCTCAGAGAAGCTGTGCCTTGAGCTCTGACCCAGTGTGGACAGCCTTGCTCCACATTCCCCAGCCCCATCCTGTCTGTCCTCACTCACCTGGGACCTGCTGTGCTTGCAGAGCTGGCTGCACTCAGCCTAAGAGGGGTTTTCCCTTTTTGTATTTTTTGAAGCAATCTAAAACTCCTGAGTTTCCCCACTGAACACAGACACACTGCTCAGGTGTGTGCCAGCCCAAGGTGCCACCAAAACCACTGCAGAGCTGCCCTGGGCCAGCTGTGAGGGTGGATCATCAGCCCAAGCTGCACTGGGCCACTGCAAGGGGCTGTGGCCATGGACACTGCCCTGACCCCACTGCTGGGTTTGGCTGCCACGGCAACCCTGAGAAATTAAACTGTGCTTGGAAACACTGGGGAGGACTGGGACATACTGGGAAACACTGGGAACACTGTAGGAGACACTGGGATATACTGGGATTCACACTGCGGAGGACTTGGACAACCTGAGAACACAAGGAATGCTGAGGGAGAGTCTGGATGGACTGGGATGGACTGTGGGGGTACACTGAGACACAGTGGGACATGCTGGAACATACTGGGATATACTGGGAGTGACACTGGGAGTGACACTGGGGCATGGGACATTGCAGGGAAGACTGGGAGACACTGGGGCATACTGTGGATGGCATTGGGAGGAACTGAGAGGGACTGGGAATGAACTTATGTGTATTGGGACAAATGGTCTCTACTGGGAGGGCCTGGAGGGGCATAGTGGATGTGCTTGGTTGTACTGGGGATGAACTGGGCAACACTGAGAGGGACTGGAGGGATTGAATGGGCTGTTCCCACCTCTGCCGTCTCCCATTTGCCAAAGCTCCCATCCATCACCGCTCACAACCAAACAGCCCAAGGGATCGGGGCCTCAAGGGCAGAGCCTGATGTCAGTGCCATCTTTTCGGTTTTTCCTACAACTCCTGTCATGCTCCAGTCGCAATTGAGCCCCACTGGAGCCGGGACTGCAACGCTCGTCATGCCCCGCGCTCCACAGAGCCCACCCCGGCATCCACCCCCCATCTGTCCCATAAGTGCCCCCCCGACCCTCCAGGATCCCTCAGTGCCCCTCAGAGCCCATTCGGGACCCCGCAAAAAGAGTCCCCGGATCCCCTGAGTGCTCCCAGCCCCACAGATGCCCGGTACATCAATTCATCTCCTTTCATCCCTCGCGGCCCCAGAGCCCCTCATAACACAGCCCCGCGCCTAAAACTGATGCCGTGCCATGCAATCTAAACAGCCTGGTTGGACCTCCCCCAGCGCCCCCTAAATGCTCCCAAACAGTTTGCGTTCCCCCTGAGGACATCAATTTGTGGCTCGGACGCAAAAGTGTCCACCAAGTGCCTTCCCGACCCCCAAACGCCACGTTCCCACCACTTCCGGGACTTCATCTCCCGTCATGCCCCGCCATCACCAAAAGCCATTGCAGCTGTGCCTAGAACTCCCGTGATGCTCCGCGGCCCGTTAAACCGTATTATACCCGCACCTACAACTCCCGTCACCCCCCGTGCCCCAGAGAGCCCCCTTCGAGCCCCCCAAGGGCCCACCTGGACCCCGAAAGGGCCCCAAATTCCCCTCCCTGACCGCCAAAAGCTCCTGTGGACCCCCAAGTGCTCCCCTGGACCCTGAACTGTCCCTCAGAATCTCTAAGTGCCCCTCCAAGTGCCCACCCAGCTGCCCCAAGTGTCCCCCAGACTCCCAAGTTCTCTCTGAATTCCCTCCCCAGACCCAAACTGCCCCAAATGTGCCCTAGAAACATCTCCAGGGACCCCTAAGTGGCCCCCTTTACCCTGTCTGAGAAAATAATAAAAAATATGACAAAAGATCTAAAAATAGCAAAAATTAGCATTAAGGAGAAATAAATGGCCAGTAGTGGTGAATGAATAAATGAAGGGAATTGTTTTATTTAAAACCAATGACAACCAATTTTTTTGATTGCTAAAAATGAATACTTTTTTTTAATTAAATATAAAAGGTAATAAAAATATAGAGTAATACTGATATAAATTAAAAAAACTAAAATTATATTTTTTAAAATTAATAAATTTTATTTATTTTAAAAATGCACACTTTTTTTATGTTTTGGGATGTCAGTCCCAGGTGAGGGAAGTAAGACATGGTGAGGCTGGGGGTGAGGAGCAGCTTGTCCAAACACGGTCAGCCCGCAAGGGGCTCATTCTTCTCCATTCCCAGACCTCCTAAGGAGACATTCAGCATCAAGATCACTTCGGGAATGCTTCTATCACCTCTTTTCTGAACTGAAAAATAAAAAACAACCCATATGATTAAATCCAAACATCATGTGTTTGGTGCACTTTGAAATCTTCCTCCTTAACAGAACTCCAAACTGACTCCAATCACTGCACAAGCCCTGCAAACTTGAAGACAATTGAAGGGAGACAAAGAGCTCCTGAGGGCTTTCTGTGTTTTAATCAGCCCCATGGTGGATTTGGGGCTGGGTCCAGGAGCCTCAGGCACTGAGAGAAGGATGAAGAAGCTGCTCAAGGAGTCAGCAGCAAAACTCCAAGTGCCTTGGAGCATGGCTGGGCCCCAGTGAGGGCAGGGAGTGCCAAAGGCTCCCTTTGGGACTGCTGAGAGCAGATCCTTGAGGCCAGGAGTGCAGGGAGCCCAAGGCTCTGGGCAGGGAACTGCAATGCTGAGCAAGGCCTGGGCTGGCTGGGGGAAGCAGAAAGGCCAAGCCCTGAGCCCAGCCTGGGCCAGCAGGGCCTGTCCCTCACGGGTGGCTTGGGGCTCTCTGTGGGGCAGGGGGATGTGAGGGGCAGCAAGGACAAATGCCATCAACCTGCAGCCCCTGCCAGCCTGGCCAGGGAGGCCGAGGGAGAGCCAAAGTGCAGCCCCTGCCAGGAAAGTTCCTGCTGTGGGGCTTCCCGAGGCGCTGCCCGAGCCCAGGGCACAAAGGCCTGGGTGCCTGTGGCCATGCCAGCCCTGCCCAGCCCTTGGCCATCTGTCCTGCAGGCTGTGCCCCCTGTGCGTGCTGCTCCTGTGCCCTGGCCGGCTGCACTCGCCCCTCTCGCTGTGCCCCAGCATTTCTCACCCAGCGTTTCTGTGCCCTCCCTGGGCTCCCTGCACCCAGCGCTGCCAGCTCCTGGCACACAGAGCCGGCCATGGCCCAGCCTCACGCTGTCACACCTCGAGCACCACAATTCCACCCTGGCAGGGACTTTGCTTTCTCCTCAGCTCCAGCCTGAAACTTCCAAGCTGCACTTTGGGGATGTTTCCTGCAATTCCCACTCCCAAGGAAAGCTCTGTCTCCTGCTGTTCACAAACAGAGAAGGGCTGGTGGGAGAAGTGCTGGTCAGAGGCTGTTTGGGGTACAGCGACCATGAAGACCATGAAATTATTGAGTTTTTAAATATTCCATGAAAGAAGGAAGGGCATCAATAAATCTTCTACACTGGACTTTTAAGAGCAGACTTTTTGGCCTATTGAGGATGCAGATTTGGGGAGTACCAAATCATGTACTGATTCTTTTAAGGGAAACAGCCCTTAAAAACAGAGGGTTCCAGGAAGGATGGACACACTTCAGCAAAGAAACCTTGACGGAGCAAGAGTAGGCTGTCCCTTTGTGCAGAAAGATGACCCAGAGGGAGAAATGACTGGCCTGGCTGGGCATGGAGCTTTTGCAGGAATTTAGGGGTTAAAAAGAGGGTGCATCATCTTTGGACATAGAGGTAGTTAAATCAAGAAATGCTTAAGGATATTGTTAGGTTGTGCAGAAAGAAAATGAGTGAGGTGAAAGCTCAATTAGGACTTAACTTGGATACCTCTCTGAAGGATAATAAAAATGTTTTTATAAGTACATTAATGGTAAAAAGAGGGGTAAGGAAAACCAGCATTTCTTATTGTGCGAGATATAGTTACCAAAGATGAAGAATGGGCTGAGGTCCTTCACCCCTTCTTTGCCTCAGTTTTCAACAATAAGACAGGCCATCCTCAGGACAAGTGTTCTCCTGAGCTGGTAGATGGGCACAGGGAGCAGAACAGCCCCTGTAATCCAGGAGGAAACAGCTGGGGACCTGCTGAGCCACGCAGGTGCTCACAGGTGTCTCTGGGATCAGATGGGCTCCATCCTAGAAGGATGAGGGAGCTGGTGGATGATCTCCCCAAGCTGCTCTCCATCATTTACCATCAGTCCTGGGTCAGCAGGGAGGCCCCAGAGGAGTGGAGGTGCCAATGTGAGCCCCTCCCCAAGAAGGGCTAGAAGGAGAATCTGGGGAACTCCAGGCCTGTCAGCCTGACCTGGGTGCCCGGCAAGGTTATGGAACAGATCACCTTGAGAGCCATCACAGGGCACCCACAGGATGGCTGAGGGATCAGAGCCAGCCAGCGTGGATTTCAGTATCTGCACTGATGATCTGCATGAGGGGACTGAGTCCAGCAGCAGCAAATTTGCAGATGACACCAAGCTGGGTGTGAGTGTGGATGTGCTGGAGGGCAGGAGGGATCTGCACAGGGCCCTGGACAGGCTGGATCCAGGAAAAAAATCCAACAAGTTGAGGTTGAACAAGTCCAAGTGCCGGGTCCTGCACTTTGGCCACAACAACCCCTGCAGCACAACAGGCTGGGGACAGAGTGGCTGGAAAGCAGCCAGGCAGAAAGGGACCTGCAGGGACTGAAGGACAGCAGGCTGCACATGAGCCAGCAGTGTGTCCAGGTGGCCAAGAAGGCCAATGGCTCCTGGCCTGGATCAGAAATGGTGTGGCCAGCGGGAGCAGGGCAGTGATTCTTCTCCAGTGCTCAGCACTGGTTGGGCAGTACCTCAAGTGCTGTTTGCAGTCCTAGGGCCACAAATTTAAGAAGGACATGGAGGTGCTGGAGCATGTCCAGAGAAGGGCAACAAGGCTGGTGAGGGGTCTGGAACACAAGTCCTGTGAGGACCAGCTGAGGGAGCTGGGGTCATTTTTCCTGGAGAGGAGGCTCCGGGGAGACAAGGTGGTGTCAGGGCACAGGTTGGACTTGATGATGTCCAAGGTCTTTTCCAACCTTGCTGATTCTGGGATTCTCTGAAACCACCCTTGGAGCAGTTGCAGGATGAGCCCTGGGCCTCCTCTTCAGAAGCTCCAGCAGCCCAGGTGCCTCAGCTTCTCCTGCCAGCCCCAAAGCCCATCCTGTCAGTCCTGCAGAGCCTCTGCAGCTCCTCCTCATTGCCCAGAACAGGGAGCCCCACAGGCAGACACAGCAGCCCAGATGTGCCCCCCTGGCCTGGGGTGCCTCTGGCAAGGGAGCAGCACCAGGCACTGCAGGAGCCTGCAGACAATTCCTGCAGCACTTGGAGGATGATCCTGCTGCCCAAGGGACGTTCCCATGGTGCCAAGTCAGGAACTGGAATGGGGAGTGGGGCCAGAGAGGAAAGGGCAAACAGGGATGGGTTGTTTGCAGGGGAGGGGACAGAGATGGGGAATAGGCAGAAATCTGGATCAGGGATGGGTAAAGAAAGCAAAGGTGAAGCCAAGGAAATGCTTGCAGCAGTTTGGAGGTGGCTGCCAGGCAGCCCTGGCTCTGAGCAACAGCGTCTGCAGTGGCACAGGAAACTCCCAGCTGATGGGAACAAACTTTCTGGCTGACTGCACAGGCCACGACAAAGCTGAGTGGTTTCCCTGGTGTCCCCCAGCCCTTGCTGGCCCCAGGGGCTGATGGCATTTGTGCTCCCTCAGGTTCATGTCCCCACAGCAACAGCATGGGGGTGCTCCCGGCTGCTCTCTGCAATGCGAACAGGGGCTCCTGAGCCAGTGCTGCCGTGTCTGTGCCTGTAAGGATGTGGCACCTGTGTGAGCTGGGGGAGAGGCCAGGGCTGCAGAGGGGGGATGTTGTTGGCAGCTCCATCAGGACGCTCTGGGACGCTGCCCTGGGCTGTGCAGTGCACTGGGGATGGATCAGCCCCTGCTCTGCTGCTCCTTCCCATCTCCCCCAGGGCCCTTGCAGAGCCCCAGCCATGCTGTTTGCCCCCAGCCTGCCCACGGCCAGCCTGGGGCTGCTCACCCTGGGGCTTTTCTGTGCTGAGCATTGGCCTGGCCGTGTTCTTGAGAGAGCCTGGGCAAGGAGCCTGCAGCCCCCAGGGCCTGGCCTGAGGCGTCAGCGCTGCCCCAGCAGTGCCCATGGCCTGTCCCTGCTGCAGCCCCGGCACTGCCACCCCCAGGACTGTGCCCGGCCCCGAGAGCACTCAGGCCCTGCAGCAACACCAGGGCCACCAGGGCAGCGGGGCAGGGCCATGGCAGCAGCACTGCCAACACCAAGTGCTGCTGCTGCTGCTGGGCACAGCTGCTGTGCCAGCACTGATCTGCCCCAGCTCTGCACACAGACATTGCTGCTGCAGCTCCAGAGAAGGCAACAAAAGGGCATCTCTGCAGAAAACTCTGCTGGGTGATCCTTCAGTTCCTTTAAAATAATTGAGAGTGCAGCCTCTCATTTACACAGCATGTGGCCACAGGCAATGTGGCGAGAAACAAAATGAGAATTGGCACAAAATATTATCTGTCTTTGTCAACAACATAAAAATAAAAAAAAAAGGAAAAGAAATTCCAAAATTAGAAGAATAAGAAATATCAATGATTTTTTTATTACAAGTGAAAGATGACTTTTCTTACAGAAATTGTCTAGCATTTTAATATTTCTGAAACCATCTGGTCATCAATCTCCACACTGCAGCCTTGAGCTCCTGGTTCCTCAGACTGTAGATGAGGGGGTTCAGAGCTGGAGGCACCACCGAGTACAGAACTGACAGGGCCAGATCCAGGGATGGGGACGAGATGGAGGGGGGCTTTAGGTGGGCAAATATGGCAGTGCTGAGGAATAGGGACATCACGGCCAGGTGAGGGAGGCAGGTGGAAAAGGCTTTGTGCCGTCCCTGCTCAGATGGGATCCTCAGCACAGCCTTGAAGATCTGCACATAGGAGAAAACAATGAACACAAAACAACCAAATGCTGAGCAGGCAGTAAGAGCAATGTGTGCAAGTTCCCTCTGATTTGAGTGTGAGCAAGAGAGTTTGAGGATCTGTGGGATTTCACAGAAGAACTGGCCCAGGGCATTGCCATGGCATAAGGGCAGGGAAAATGTATTGGCTGTGTGCATGAGAGCATTGAGAAAGGCACTGGCCCAGGCAGCTGCTGCCATGTGGGCACAATCTCTGCTGCCCAGGAGGGTCCCGTAGTGCAGGGGTTTGCAGATGGACACGTAGCGGTCGTAGCACATGATGGTCAGGAGAAAATACTCTGCTGAGATGAAGAACATAAAAAAAAAGACCTGAGCAGCACATCCTGTGTAGGAGATGGTTGTGGTGTCCCAGAGGGAATTGTGCATGGCTTTGGGGACAGTGGTGCAGATGGAGCCCAGGTCGCTGAGGGCCAGGTTGAGCAGGAAGAAGAACATGGGCGTGTGCAGGTGGTGGCCGCAGGCTACGGCGCTGATGATGAGGCCGTTGGCCAGGAGGGCAGCCAGGGAGATGCCCAGCAAGAGGCAGAAGTGCAGGAGCTGCAGCTGCCGCGTGTCTGCCAATGCCAGCAGGAGGAAGTGGCTGATGGAGCTGCTGTTGGGCATTTCCTGGGGCTGCACATGGGGACCTGTTCATATAGAAAATGGAAGTGACATGTTAGAGGGGATGCCTGAAATCAAAATCAAGGCCATTTCCCATACCCCCTTCTCTTTAACACACAGGGCATGCTTCTGTGTTTAAGACTTCTGAGACTTTCTTTTGAAGCTTGTCCTCATGTCTCTCCTAGTATTCTTGGATATCAGAAACCCTCAGCATTTCAGCTGCACTCAGGGAGAACAGAACAAGTTCTTTGAGGCAAAGTGGTGAGTGGAGAGTGAGGGGAGATGGTCTGTCATTCTGACCTGTTCAGATTTTCTCTGGGCATTAACCTTTCTCAGCTCTGGGGTGATCACCTTCCCATGCTTCCCCTAATATGTCACCAGGTACTGCTGAGAGCAGATGGATCCACCACAGCCCACCTCCACATGTGTAGCCAAGGACTCACTTCACCAAGCCCGCAGCATTTTCAGTGCCAGAATACCTCTGCCTTTCCCCATCAATCCTATAACTCAGAGATGCTCTAGGACAGGTTTGCACCCTGGATTGAAGGTCCCAGCTTGGACTGAAATCTCAGGGAGACTCCCAAGTGTCCTTATGATGGCATTGGGTGAAGGGAGATGCAGCTCCTTCCCTGGCTGCACTGACAGCATTGCCCAGAGCTGGGCACTGGGGACAGCATCACCCTGAGCCAGCTGTGCCCCCTCCCAGAGCCCCCAGGGCCGGGCAGCTGCTCCCAGCCCTGTGCTCGGCAGAGGGAACTGGGCCCGGGGCTGCAGAGCTGCCCCACGGCTCTGCTGCAGCTCTGCCTGCACAGGAGGGGCTTCACGCCTTGGAGCCCTGGCCCTGAGGGCAGAGGCTTGGCTGGGGGACAGGAGGGAGGGGGCTTGTTCAGAGGGAGGGGCTGCACTGGAGGGGCTCCTGTGGACATCTCTAAACTCTCCCTGCCACAGCATTGCTGGGATTTGTTTCCTCCCCTTCCCTGATCTTCTCTCTGCTTCCTGGAGATTTTCCTCTTGCAGGTGTTTCCCTATGCCTGATCTCTCCCTGCCAGCACTCACACACCCCAAATCTCTGTGCACTCTCCCTTGCCTGACAGAACCCTGCCTGTTTTTAGGGCACTGGCTGTGGGCAGGTTCTGTTTGCAGCTTGGAGAAAGGACAGCTCAGACTGAGCCTGATGGGTCCAGCAAAGGTGATGCTGGTGCCGTCCATGGACAGAGTGGCTGAAGGAACATTATGGATCTGTTGTGAACCTACTGATCACTAAAAGTAACAGTTTGGATGTCTCAAGCACTTGTCAAAATTCATAATTAATATTTAATTAATGATTCATAATAATTCAATAATTCCTAACTCATAATATAATTCATAATAAACCTTTAATATTGATCTCCCTTTTCTTCCATTCTCTACTGGTATGAAACTGAATGCAAAGTCTCAAGAAATTTCCTCATATTTATCAAAATCCTTGTCCTGGAAATATTCTGTGACTGATAAGAAGCCCCCAGCATGTCAGAGATTCAGGAGCATTTCACCTCCCCTGCAGCAGAAATAGTCAGAGTTGTACTCACAGGGTCTGCAGGCATTGGGATGTTCCAGCTTTAGGAGATGGCTCCAGGAGCTGCAGCTGCATTGTCCTGCAGCCAGAGGTTCCTGTGCCAAGGGCTGGCAGTGATTCTGCCCCAGGCACTTCTCAGCACCTTCCCAGCCCTGACTGATTGAAGCTCTCTGTGCCTCTGGGCTGTGCCCGGGCTGGCTGCAGGCAGTGCCCCAGCCCTGCTGGGCTGGCAGAAGAGCTGCTCATCAAGAGAAATGTGCTTTTGAAGCTCTTCTTGCTTACCAGGAGCTGCCTCTGTGCCAGGAGCCCAGCCCAGCTCAGCAGCACAGACACAGCAGCAGGACTTTAATGACCCTCTGGGGCTTTAAGCTCAGGCCCTGAACATCAGTCCCTCAGAGGCAGCTGAAGAAACCTCTCCAGAACTCCAAGTCAGAATCCAACTCCAAAGTTTCTTGGACTTTTAATGGGTCCTTCTGAGGGAAAAAAATGAGAAAGTGTCCCCAGGCTCCAGGCAGAGCAGAGAACTGGAGGCAGTGATGACAGGTGGGGACAAAGAGAAGCCAAGTCTTGGTGGCCTGGGGCACAGCAGCAGGGTCTGTGCCAGCAAGGGCTGGGAGGAGACACCTTGTCCTGAGGCCCTGGGGCCTCCTGGCACAGCCCCAGCCAGGCTGGGCACTGTCAGCCCCTTGTCCTGCCCTCAGCATCCCCCCCTAGCCCACATCCCAGTGGCCTCCAGGATCTGCTGGAAGGAGTCCCTGGGGAGCCTTGCTCAGCAATGGCCCTGGGGGCCCCTTCATGCTGCCAGGGACTGCAGGGTTTTCAAAGGACTTTGGGTTTTGGTTTATCTCGACTTTCTGAGAAGTTTGTGCAATCATGGCCTCCAATTATCTGCTGTAATTAGTCCCTGGAGAGGCTTTGTCAGTAACAACACTCAGTGGGGCTCATTAATACTTCAAGGTACTTCAGTTATTTGAAGGTACTTAGTGTTTCCCTTTTGATACAGACTCTGTGAGAGGTTTGTGCAATCATGGCCCCAATTATCTGCTTTAACAAGTCCCTTGAGAGCTTTGTACTGACACTCAGTGGGGCTCATTAATACTTTGAGGTACTCAAGGTTTTTAAAGTACTTTGGATTTTCCTTTTCACACCGAGTCTTTGAGAAGTTTTTGTGCCATCCTGGCTCCCAATTCTCTCCTCCAAGGAGTCCATGAGAAGCCTGTGTTGGGATGGAACTCAGTGGGACCCATTCATGCCTTGACACACTTTGGGTGTTTCTTCTGACTTTGACTCCTGGACAGGTTTGTACAATCTCCTCTCAGGTCCTGAGGTTCCAGGGCTCAGCTCTAAATGCACCATGGGGCTTGTTAGCATCAAGCAAGTCCTGACAAACCATGGCTCTGCCTTGATTTACCTCCACTCTAGTGCAGTTCATTAGGAGGGTTTACTTTTTCAGTTATGGAGAAATATTTCAAAGAGCTTCTAGCAAGTATGTATTCCTATTTTAAAGGGTGTCTTTTATTGCTGTTCTTATTACACAAGAGGTGATTGCAGCATTCAGTGACTGATATTGATCCAGCAGGGACTCTCCTAAGGAGCTCTGGCCTGCTCAGAGAAGCTGTGCCTTGAGCTCTGATGCAGCGTGGACAACCTTGCTCCACATTCCCCAAGCCCATTTTGTCTCTCCTCAGTCACCAGGGACCTGCTTTGTTCAGAGAACTGGCTGTACACAGCCAAAGAGGGGTCATCTTCTTTTGTATTTTGAAGCAATCTAAAACTCCTGAGTTTCCCCATTGAAAACAGACATCCTCCTCAGGTGTGTGCCAAGCCCAAGCTGCCACCAAGGAGGTTCCCCTTCCCTAAGGCAGAACCCTGCAAGGAATATTTTAGACACACAGTAAGTTCTGCAATAAACACAAATCCAGAGTTTGCTCAGGGCAGAATTAGACCAATTCCTGAAGGACAGACCAGCTTTGAACTCCTTGCAGCTGAAAGCTCCGAGTTGGGAGGTGTGGGAGAGACGCAGAAGTGAGGGAAGGGAAATGCAGAGCACCCAGCAAGTGCTTCTGTGCAGACAGGCTGTGGGGAAGGGCACTGCAGAGCTGCCCTGGGCCAGCTGGGAGGGTGGATCATCATCCCAGTCTGCACTGGGCCATTGCAAGACACTGTTGGATGGACACTGCACCGACCCCAGCGCGCCAGCCCCTTGCTCAGGGCTGCTGTCACTGCCCAGAGCCAGAGGGGATCCCTGGCTGGGGGCTTGTGCCATGGCCACCTGCCCTGTGCCGCGCTGGCCGCTCAGGCACCAGGAACCAGCAGCAAAGGGCACTGCCAGGGCCAAAGGCCAGCTCAGCCAGACAGAAAGGGGCAGTGCTGGCACTGTTTCCATGGCAGCCCTCACTGGGGGTGACACCTGGGTCACCTGTCCTGGCCCCTGCCATGGAAAGCCCTGGCAGGGACTGAGGGCACAGACACTGGCACTGAGACACTGCTGGGCCGGGTGCCGAGCACAGGGCTGAGCACGCAGAGATGGTTTTGTTCTTGCTGAGCTGCAACAGAGCCAAGGCCTGTCCTGCCCCTCCTCCAGCCATGCTGGGCAGGGGCTGGGGCTGTGGGGGAGCTTGGCAGGGGACACAGCCAGGACAGGTGACCCCAACTGACCCCGGGGATACCCCAGACCACAGGACATCATCCTCAGTGTATGAAGTGCAGGGAACAAGGAGAAAGGGGGGAATGTTGGAGTGAGGGTTTTTGCCTTCCCAGGTAACTCTTAGGCAACAGGGAGCCCTGTTTCACCAGTGGGCAGGGTCAGTACCAAAGACACAGACACCAACTTCAGGAATACTGTAATTTCTATAATTCACAGCTGCAAAGAATTACAAAAGGATAATCTCAGCAAAGCACATAATCATTAGCAAAGAATTACAAAAGAAGCTCAGCAATCCATCCAGTCATTACTACCAAAGATTGCCTGCAATGATTAAAGAAAGATCCATCACCAGTTACCCTCAGACTTTACCATCACCCAGATCCACACATCAGCTGGGGCAGACAAGGACTGCAGAGCCACTCCCAGACACTGGGAATTCCCGCAGGTGCCTCCACCTTTGCAGGCAAGGAGCCTCCAAGCCCACTGTGAGAGGACACAGCTTTTACACTGTCAAACAAACAAACTGACATCACTGCTAGTGTGGGAACATCTGGTTTCATTCTCCTCTTTGGTTTCTCCCAAAGCCTGGCCAAGGCTCAAGGAGGAATCAAGGGAGTTGACTTTGATCCTTCACTCCCAAACAAGGCCAGATGGGGCCTTGTCTGGTTTCTAAATACAGAAAGAGAAATCCATGTTTTATCAAGGAGCACATCCACTGATCATGTTGTTAATAATGCTTTGTTAGTGAGTGGATACAAATATAACATTTATTTGGAAGGTTCATCTAGAGATGAACTTTGCCTCCGGGCCTGTTCAGGCCTTGATCCCAGCCTGTTCAGGCCTTGCTACTTTGATGGGTCCAGAAAGCTACAATGAAGTAAAACCTTCATAACCATTCTTTCAATAGCACAGTTTAGATTTACATATTAGGCATAAAGGCATCTCCCCTTGTGCTTCAATTAAGTGCTGTTAAATTTCATTACTCAGAGCTATTCATGTTCCTTTTCAAACATGCCTAAAGAGTTGCTGTTATTCTGTTATTTATCAAATGCTCTCTTTTCTTGAGACTGTCTCTTTTAAGACAAGTCTCAATACTCCACCTCCCAGCACAAAGCGTCACAACAACTCTAACATGGAATGTTAGAGTGCACACCAAGTGCACACACTGCAATGATGACAGACACTGCCACAAATGCATTTCACTGCAGCCTCCAATTTGGCAGCCCTGAAGTCAATCCCACCAAGAAGAATTTTCTTCTTTCTGCCACTCTTCTCCTGCTCTGTCTGTCAAGGTGATTGCTGACTGTTGGCCTTCAAACCCATCACTGACAGCAGTGCAACATTCCTGTCCCATGACAGCCCAGGCTCCTCCTTGGCCAGCAAGCAGATAATCCAAGGCCATGTGGTTCTGTGGAGTCCCCATTTGTGTTTGTTGGAGCCCATAGGATGTGCTTATTGGACATTTTAACAGCATTATGTGCTACTTCTTCTAATAATCCATCCAGTCAACTCCACAGGATGGGGCAGCACACATGGAGCACAGGATGAACCAGAATCTTTTGCTTTTTGAAACACAAGGCACTCCATGGGGGAAAAATGTTCTCTGGGCCCCAACTCTTCCTTGTGCTTGTTGCTGAAGGACCCTAAATGGTGGCCCTGCAGCCAGGAGTGGGGTAACACTGACACTGACCAGCTCCAGCAGCCCAAGCTCTACTGACATTGGGAGTGATGGTAAAGCACAGAAATCCTCTCACACTGTGGCCTCTGTAACTAGAACAGGCTTCGGTTTCTCCTGAAGGGAAATCTTAGTGAATCCTGTTAAACGGATCATTGTATTCCTGTGTTTTCTTGAACTGTCCCTTCACTGACAGTTACGAGTCAGAGCCCATGGACAGAGTTCTGGCCACCCCACACAGTGGGCCCTCCAAGGGAACCCCATTCCTCCCAACTTCAGCAGAGAACATACCCAGCAATTAGTGACATGGAGTACTTTGGCTACCCTGATCTTGAAATTTTCAGAACTAATCATTAAATTTTGATGACTAATCCCATGGTGAAACACTAGAGGTGTTTGTGGCAAACAAAGTTTCTGGCTGACTATCAAGGTACAACTTACAGACATCAATAGTACTTTAGTGACACCTTTCTTCACTCTTTTTTCTCAATGTCATTCGAGTTAGGAACAATAATTCTGTTGTCCATGGAGCTGGAGCCTTTTTAATTCCAGAATAATGCCTCCAAGGTCCTTTGCTGTTCAGCTTTAGCACGGTGTCTGTGGGTAACAAGGCTTGGTGGGGCCCTTTCCCCTTTGGCTGGAAGGGGGCCGGGTCCCAGTCCCTGAGGGCACCCAGGCTCCTGCAAGTCCCTCAGTGTCACAGCAGCCTCCACATGGAGCCTTGTGGATCAGAGCATTTTCCAAAGGGGCCATTGGGGCAAACAAGGAGATTTGGTCTGGCAGGATGTGTAAAACAATCTCCTGTAATATCTATTTGTTCTCACACGGAACACTTGGCTGCAGGGACATATTCCCATTGTTCCTGCCCAGGTTTCAGGATTCAGTGTTGTCTTTCCTAGGAGCTGTTCCTTCAGCTGCCTCAGGAGGGCCTTTTGGCTTCGGGGCCCACACTCTGGCTCCATTGTTAGGACTGCTGGATCCAAACCCTTTATCTCCACAAATGGTAATGACTGGAGGTGGATCTCCATTTTTCACAATCGTGCTTAAAATTGCAATATCAATAATTGTGCTACCCTGTCATGGGCTTGACTAATCCAATCTTATTGACAATTGTTTAACAGAATTACTGTAATTTCTCCTTTATATTCTACATCAATTCCTCCTTTCCTCCTGCCATGACATGAACACTTTTCAAGGCCAAGCTCCAAGCGAGCAGTTACCAAACCAAAGTGTCCTGGAGGAATCTGAATTCCTGTCTCAGTATTGATAGCTCTCATTTGCTTGTGATGTATCCTAATTAATTCCAATGCATGAAGGTCCAGCCCTGCAGCCTTTGGGCTGGCCCTGCCAGGGGACATCAAACCCGACAATTTCCAGGCAGTCCAAGCCTCACTGCCCATGGTTGTAGTTGCAAATTGGGTGCAGCCATGCACAGCCAGGGGTTTCTATTCCTTCAGTGGGCCATTGTAAAGGGTATGGAGCACATCTGGGAGATGGGTTCTCCATGGGGACAGGTTCCCATCTCCTCATGTTTTCAAATGCTCTTTTAACAACCCCTTCACCCGTTCCACCAATCCTGCAGCTTGAGGATAGTCTGGTACATGAAAAACCCTGCAGTCTTACTCACAGTGTTTTTCACAGTAACAGACAAAGCACTCTGCATCACAGTATCAGCAAACCCTGTAAAAATAGACAATTTTATCCCCTCCTCCTTTGTTCATTGCATACAATCTCACAAAGTTTACCTCTGACATTAGGGTCCTGGCCAATTCTTTCCTGTAGAGTGATTAATGTTACATCCCTGGGCAGCCAAAGCTACCAAATTAGTATTGTCAGCACTATTTCACATTATTACTATTTTATACGTAGATATAGATATTGATATAGAAATATAGATATAGCTAGATAGGTATAGACATACATATAAAATATATATATATAAATATATATATTAAGGTCTTATTATACTATAAATATGTACATAGTTATTTATGATATTAATATTTCACTTGCACAAATGCATCGGAGCTCAAAATTAAAACCTTCTTCTGTTGCTCCATGTGGGAGCATTCCAACAATAATTGTTCCTTCTGAAGGTGCTGTTTCCAATGTACTGTTAACAAATTCATCTTTGTCTGCCCAAACCCACAAGTTCTTTCCCTTTTCTGTATGCAATTTTTGGATGCATTTTAAGACATCCAGGGGTTCAGCTTCTTTTAACCAACTGCCCCACTGCTCACACAGTGCTGCGACCTCAGCCCACTCCAGAGCCAGCCAACTCCAGGGAAGGGCTTCTCACCTGGGAATTTCTGATGGCACTGACTCCTCACATTTACATTTAACAAGTGACATTTTGTTGTGATCTGGCCAGACTCTGCCAGTTTTGTTTTAACAGTGGGCAGGGTCAGCACCAAGACACAGACTCCAACTGAAGGAATCAGTGTCATTTACTGCAGCTCAAAGCAGCAAAGGATCACAAAAGGAGCAGCTCAGCAGTGCACCCAACCATCACCACCAAAGATTGCCTACAGTGATTAAGAAAGATCCAGCATCTGTTCCCCTCAGACTTCACCATCCCCCAGATCCACACAGCAGCTGGGGAAGCTGTCCCAGCCAAGGGCTGCAGAGCCACTCCTGGACACTGGGAATTCCTGCAGGTGCCTCCAGCCACAGGTGAGGCTCCAACCTCGCTGTGAGAGGGCCCAGCTCTGACAGTGCTGAATGAACAAACTGACAGCAGTTCTAGTGTGGGAACATCTGGTTTCATCCTCCTCTTGGGTCCCTCCCAAAGCCTGGCCAGGGCTCAAGGAGGAACCAAGGGAGGTGACTTTGATCCTTCAGCCCCAAACAAGGCCAGATGTCAGATTTCATGGCCCTGTCTGGCTTGCAAATACAAAAAGATCAATACCTGTGTCACTAATGAGTGGCTACATCTATCACAGTGCTAATGACCATGCATATTTCATCAGTGAGCAGATACAAAGATAACCTTTGGTTGGAAGGTTCATCCAGAGGCCACCTTTGGCTCAGGGCCTGCTGTTCAGGCCTCACTCAGGGCTGTTGTCCAGGCCTTGGCACTTCAGGGACATGGTTTAGTGCAGGGCTTGGCACTGCTGGGTGACCAGCTGGGCTGGATGAGCTCAGAGGTCTTTTCCAACAGAAAGGATTCTGTGATTCTGTGATTCTATCTGCTGAATTCAGCTAGGTCCATGTTAGCAGCACTCATTTGCTCAGAAAGTCTCCTCTTGCTCAGCTCTTGTGGCCTGAGGCTGCAGCTCCTTCAGCTGCTGGTGCTAAGCTGCTCATGCTGAACAAGACGACTTGGAGAGAAGAACACAGTCCATGCAATTCCTTCTGGGACATGGGGAGGGGAGGGTGTGGAAACAGGAGCAGTGTTTGCTGTGGCCTCCTCTCTGCCCTTCAAGCCTTTCAGCACTTTGAACCAGCCAGGAGCTTTCTCCAAGAGTGCAATGGAGCAGCTGTTCCTGCTCTCATGTCTTGACTCTCTCCAGTCTCTGACCTTGCCTGGCTTTGTCCCTCTTGCTGTGCCCTCTGTTCCCCCAGGGCTCAGTGGCTGCTGCCCAGGACTGTGGGACTGGCACAGATCCAGTGGTCGAGACCCTCCTTGCTGTGGCCTTGGAGCTGCCTGGGCACAGCAGCCTTTTCCATCTGGAAGCTCCCCATGGACTGGGTGTCCCCAGCTCCGTTCCTTGCACAACCTCCAGGAGCCCAGGGCTGCCATCTCAAGTCCCTGCTGGCACTGGGGGCTCCCAGGTGCCTCAGGCTGCTGTGACACCGCTGCACACAGGAGGGAAGAGTGGCAGGGGCTGTGCTGAAATGTCACTATAGGACACAAGACGACATGACGCAGAGACGCTGTTGCTCTCAAGGCAGGAAAAAGGGCAAGTTCATTTTTTCCCTCCAACATTTATAGATTTCCAAAGGTGACAGTGGATTGGAGGGTGAAAGTGCCACCTCTCCAAGGACAAACAAACAGTCCATCAAGTTTCTCCTCCTCCATAAAAGAATGCAAAACAGTATGTTGTTTGCAGAAAGTGTGTGAGAAAGTTTGGTACAAGAATGCAAACATCAGAACACTTAGAAAATTTTAAAAAGTCAAGGCGACATTGAAAGTCAGCTCCATGCACTGCTGCTGCTGCTGTGGGGCTGCCGGGGTCGGCTGTTGCTTGTCTCTGCCCCAGCACGGGAAAAAGTGGTTCTGGGTAGGCCGCGCTCTCGAAGAAGGAGTCTGGACTCTTGCTTTCGGTCTTCAGTCGAGTTTATTATTTCTTATCTACAAAGATTTTCTGTCTGTCCAGCCGAGGTCTGTTCAGCAGGACAGCCAAAGGCACTCTCCCCCGCCCACGAGGCGGTTGTCTCTTTTATAATGAAAATTACGTATTCGATATTTACCTTTACTTCCCAATACTTTCTGCCCTTGTTGGCAAGTGTACTCTTTCTATGAACCAATCCACACATGCCAACATCATCCTGAACATGGATGCCAAGGAGAAGAAAGAAGAAGGATAGGGCACGCCCAAATTCCTCCATCTTGGGACTCCTGATCCATGTACAGAATTCTAGACCCCCCTGTACAGTACATAAAACCCCCCTGTACAGTGCATTCTAACTTAAGCTCTAACAAGTGAATAACATCCCCTCACCATTTAGACACGAAATTCTCTCAAAAGGATCAAAGTCAAGCCACCAGGTACTTTTGGCAACATTCCAGGGCCTCCGAGCCCCCCAAGGGTTGTCTCGGTAGCTCTGGACATCCGGAGTGATGTACTGAGTTCCCACATCTCCCCCTTCTGTTTGCACCAAAAGCACTCTCTTTACAACTCGACTCATGACACCCCGCACACATAAAAGAATGCATGGGATTACAATCAAGAGAACTATGAGAATCACCAAAATTTGAAACCCTATCTTTAAAATTTCTTTTCCCAAAGGTGAAAGATCAAAAAACTTTGCTATGTCCTCAATCCAAGATCCTGTGATCTCGCCAAGTTTCTTCACACTCTCCTCTATTTTTTCAATATTTTCATGAATTGACCTGGAATGATCGGAGAGATTCATACAGCACATTCCTTCAAATTCTTTGCACCCATGGCCGTGAGCAAGCAAAAGATAATCGATTGCTGCTCTGTTTTGCAGAGTTGCCTGTCTTACACTGTTCATGTCCTGTAACATGTCACTCAGTGCAAGAGAGACTGATTGAGCATGCTTGCTCAGCCAACAACCCATACGATCCAATTGAGTCAAAGCAATTCCTGATGCTGCCTGAGGTGAGAAAATTGCTATCGCAATTCTCCTTGCCTTGCTCCAAGTGTAAACCCTGTCATCACAATTCTCATCGAAATATTGTAAAGATCTTTTTTCTTTATGTTTTTGTTCTCTCTGCATCTTTAAATCTGGCGTCAGCATTGAAATTCTCCCAATGCTGCATGGACCTCCCTTGGCATTCACAGGAATACCATGCCAAATACTGTCTCCACAAATCAAAAAGAATCCCCTTGGCAGTTGCACTGGGACTTGGAGTGACCCTTTGTCTGTCACCATGGTGTTGTTGCACTAGGCTGACGCATTTCTGTAGAATTCATGACTGGGAGTAA
Source organism: Passer domesticus (assembly GCF_036417665.1). Taxonomy (NCBI): domain Eukaryota; kingdom Metazoa; phylum Chordata; class Aves; order Passeriformes; family Passeridae; genus Passer; species Passer domesticus. The sequence continues at coordinate 7,233,656 of NC_087481.1, read as the reverse complement.
CATCAATAGTTTTGTTTGGCTTTGCTGTACCTGAAACTTCCAATTTCATGCATACATTCATTGTCATGGACCCGAAAATCTCCAATTCCTGAGGTTCAGAAGAAGCCACAGGAAGAGAATGTGTCCAAGTATACCATTCATTCACAGGATCTTTAACGACCTGTGAGATCTCGATTGCAGTGTGTCCTGGAATTGGCCATTCATTCACTGGCAATCCAATCATGCATGCTGAAAATGGCCTCCCTGGTCTGGAGTGCGTCAGGCAAATGCTATCTAAATCTGCTGCTTGGGCTAAAGCTTCCCAAACATTTTTTCTTTGGCTGATTGACTGGTAAATTTGCTTTGTTTTTCAAAACCATTGGCAATGAGACAAAACACATGAACATTGCAAAGTTTATCACCCCACCTTTCTGACTAAATATCACCATTTTCCACCCAAAGTTTTTCAGAAAACCCCCCAAAGTCTTTTATTCTTCTGTTTCTTCTAGATTATTGCTTGTAGTTTGAGTCTCCTCCTCTGTCTGAGTACTTGTCTCTCTGTTTCTGGGATCTGTGTTCTTTTGTTCTTGCATTCGAAATGGCTTCACGTGTCGTGCCGACACCCACTTCGGACCTTGCTCTGTGGAAACACAAGCGAAACCCTTGCCCCAAGTGATTAGTTTGAAAGGACCTTCTATCTGTCCTGATTCTGGGTTTCTGACCAAAACTAAAGGATTCTCCCTTAATCTTGCCTGTGAACTGTTTGAGAAATGTCTCAAGATTGGAGGATTGGGTTCTGAGGATGAACTATTTAGGAAATTCAACACATACAATGTGAAATGGGCATTGTCAACCTGTCTGCTCGAGCATTCCCCTCTGCTAAAAATTCTGGAAGTGTTGTGTGAGCTCTGATGTGTGTGATAAAATATTCATGTTCTCTATTTTCTAACAAAGTTTTCATGCTCACCAAATACGAATACAATATTTCATTGTTGGCCTCTTTCAAGAGTGAACCTTCCAAGCGTCTGACTACCCCCGCGACATATGCGGAATCCGTAATCAAATTGAGAGGTTGTTCAAACAACTGAAATGCTCGAGTGACTGCTGCCAATTCCACAATTTGTGGAGAACCCTGAATCATCCTCACATCCGAGTCCCATTTCCCTGTCTCTGAGTTCACCCATGTGATCACTGACTTGTGTGTCTTCCCTGAGCCATCAGTGAATACTGTGATCCCGTCCAGAGGTTCTTCACTTATTCTTGGCTTTGCCCTGTAACATATTTGTGACTGCAGCACTCTGTGTTGTGGAAAATGAATTGTGCAAGTTCCTGGGAAAGCTAACAATGCAATTATTAAATCTTTTGATTTCTGCATCGCCCATTTAAAATTGCATGCATAGTGGAGTCTTCGATGTCAGCAGTGATTGTTTTTCAAACAGTCTTTGACTCGAGGTCTTTGGCCTCGCTCCTGGACTTAAATAAGGAATTTGAAATTCTTGTGTCTGCACCCTTTTCATCGCATCAAATGATGGCATATATCCTCTTCTTGCTTCTGCTGCTGAAAACATCCATGCCGGAATTCCCTCTGATGCTGCGATTCGTATCACGTCTTCTTCTTGCCCTTGATCCTCGTATAATGTATCTTTAAGTTCTAATTGTGGTACTGTTTTCTTTAACGTTGCCTTCCCTTTATACGTTGTTGGAAAAAACTGCTGCATGGTTGCAGTCCTGCCACGAGATAACGTTGTGGCTCTGCCCTGCATTTCGGTCATCCCCCCACTGGGTTGCCTGGACAGGTGCGATGACGTCACGAGCTCGATCGGCTCTTCAGCCACATCGATTGGCTGCAGCAGTTGTGTTTGTGGAACCTGAGCCTGCGCGGATTTTGACTGAGCCAGCAATGGAGGTTGAACACCTGAGCACCGCCCTGAGATGGGAGTGGTCTGAACCACAGGGGTTGGGATCGAGGAAACCGGAACCGGAGAAGGGGTGGAGCCCCGGGATACGGAGCCCCGAGATCGGCCCCTCCTCGCCTGGGACGTCACCGAGGATCGGACCCGCCCCCGACCGCGCTCCGTCCGCACTTTTCGCGTGTGCGCTTTTTCGGGAATGCTTCCCGTCTCCCCTGGACTGACGTCACTGTCTCCTCCCCGCTCCCCTTCTGATGTCTCCTCCCCAGTGTCTGTCCCCGACTCCTCCCTCTCTGATGCTGTGTCCACACCCCGTACCCGTGTGTACGATCCCTGCTTCGCCCGTGCCCGTGTTTGCTCCGCGATGCGAGCTGACCGCCGCGGTTCGACTTCCGGGTCCTGCGTCACCGCCGTGCGTCCCCTACGTCTACTTACGGGTGCTGCTCGGAGTTCCGCGGCTGCTCTGAGCTTGTTCCCCGCGTCTGACGTGGACGCTGTGATTTGGGAGCCCTTCCCGGATGTCCCGCGTGTCTCGCCCCCCGCGTGCGTCTTTGGCACGGCGCCCGCCAAGGCCGCCACCCCCGGTGTGGGTCCCCCAAAACCCGTGCCAAAACTCGTGTTCCCCACCGCTTCCGCGCCCCCCCCGCCGGTCGCGACCGCCGCCGTCGCCGCCGCGCCGCCGCGAGAAAGCGTTTCCCCATCCCCCTTCAATCCCCCGCGGACCCCCCTTCCTGATTCTTCCGCCTCCCCCCCCCCTTCGTCCCCCGAGATTCGAAATTCAGGAACAATCGTCCCCGACCCCTCGATCTCGCTGGGTAAAGATCTTAGCTGTTCTGGGGTTGGGATTGTATTCGCGTCTGAATCGGAGCCTGAACCCCCCTCAGTTTCCGGGGTTTCAGGGCGTTTTGGAGGTCTCTTGGGACTTTGGGATGACAGGGCTGAAAGCAGTGCCTTTTCCCCTTGCTCCTCTCCCTCGGGAGCTGTCCCCCCCGGGCCAATTGGAACCAGAGCCAATCTCTGCACCGAGCCATGCTCTGTTTTCCCCGCCCTTGTGGGAGTTGTGGAACCTAATTCCCTGGCTGATCTCCGACACCTTGTAGAGATAGCCTCTAACATAATTCTCGCTGGAGATAACAGCTTGAAAGCTGTCTCTTCCTTTCTAGCAGCTAAAAAATATAAATGTCTGTTAACTTCTTGCCAAAAGCCCACCTCAAACAACACATGTGTTTCTGCAAATGGATAATTATATCTGACCCACAATAATAACTCTTTGAGCTCCTTTTTAGAAACCCCCTCTGCGTACGCTTCTGTCACGCCTTGTAAGGCTGACAATGTTTCTATTTGTTCCTGTGTGAGTGTGTTCCCCATGTTTCTTAATTTTGACCTTCTCACCGAATTTGTGTCGTCAGAGCAGTCTGGAGGCTCCCGGTTCCCGTCCAGCAGGTCACAGGAGATGGATTCAGAGGCGCCTTTCCGATTCCGATCCGGGCTGTTCTGATACGAGGTTTCTTCGGGAGAAGTGGAGTGCGGTGTTCTCTCTTTGGCTGCTGCTTCTTCAGACTCTTCTGGCTGCCTTCCCAAGGAGTTATCAGTGTTCTCCTGGGAATGAGTCCAGCTCCGGGAACTGCCCGCCTGGGAGCTGCCCGCTCGGGTGCTGCCCACCTGGGTGTTCTCTTTGCAGCTCACTCTTCGGCTCTCCGCTCGAGCTGTCACTCTTCGTGCCCACCTTCGGGCCCCCCTTCGTGCCCACCCAGGGACGCCAGATGCCGGGGTCGGCTGTTGCTTGTCTCTGCCCCAGCACGGGAAAAAGTGGTTCTGGGTAGGCCGCGCTCTCGAAGAAGGAGTCTGGACTCTTGCTTTCGGTCTTCAGTCGAGTTTATTATTTCTTATCTACAAAGATTTTCTGTCTGTCCAGCCGAGGTCTGTTCAGCAGGACAGCCAAAGGCACTCTCCCCCGCCCACGAGGCGGTTGTCTCTTTTATAATGAAAATTACGTATTCGATATTTACCTTTACTTCCCAATACTTTCTGCCCTTGTTGGCAAGTGTACTCTTTCTATGAACCAATCCACACATGCCAACATCATCCTGAACATGGATGCCAAGGAGAAGAAAGAAGAAGGATAGGGCACGCCCAAATTCCTCCATCTTGGGACTCCTGATCCATGTACAGAATTCTAGACCCCCCTGTACAGTACATAAAACCCCCCTGTACAGTGCATTCTAACTTAAGCTCTAACAAGTGAATAACATCCCCTCACCATTTAGACATGAAATTCTCTCAAAAGGATCAAAGTCAAGCCACCAGGTACTTTTGGCAACATTCCAGGGCCTCCGAGCCCCCCAAGGGTTGTCTCGGTAGCTCTGGACATCCGGAGTGATGTACTGAGTTCCCACATGGGGCGATTTGTCCAGCCCTGCCCCTGAGTCAGGGATCAGATCCAGGCCCTGCTGCTGCTCCCTCGGGATCAGCCCCAGTTTGGGTGTTGCTGTCAGGGCCAGCAGGAGCGGTGGCTGGAGCAGCAGGTGCTGACAGTGCCCCAAGCCCCGGAGCTGGAGGGGTCCCTGGGCTGGGCTGGGAGGGAGCTGCCCCTTGTTCTCCCTCTGCCCCAAGCAAAACTGGGCCAGGCACAGGTGGGGCAGCACAGCCACCAGGGAGCCTGCGAGTCTCTTCCAGACCTGGCTGCTCAGAGTTTGGGCCTTGGAGCCTCAGGTGGCCAAAGGCAGCTGCTCCTGGTCCCTCTGTGTGCCCGTGTTCAGCAGTGCTGCTCCATCAGTCTGTGCCCAGCAATGGGGAAAAGCCTCAGCCCTGCAGGGCCAGGAGCTGCCGGGCTCTGCCTGAGCAGCTCAGCCAGCAGGAAGGGAGCTGCTCCACATGGGAACCAGGAGCAAAGGGCTGCAGCACCTCGTGCTGGGGCAGAGCCCGAATTCTGAGAGGGAATAACAGAGTTATTCATGTGCATTGGTGCATCAGCACTGCAGGTGCTGTGCCTGCAAACACAGGGTTTGAGATGTGCAAAAGAATTCTGCAGCTCTTGACTGGATCAGCATGTCAGCAGTGCTGAACTCCAGCACAGTCCAAATGAAACACTTCACACCTCTGCTCATATCTGCTAGATTTTTTTCTTCAGGGTATCCAGAGAAAAGTAAACAGAGGAGGAGCCTACATTTTCATTGTTTATCAGAAATGTTTCTCATTTTGCTGTACATTCCTTTTTTATTATGAGTTCTCTGTTAAAAAAAAGGAAAAAAAAATGAAAGATAAAAACAAAAAACAAATGTGTAGTGAAAATCTTCTCTAACTTTGGATTAAGAGGTAGCTGATCTTTTTAAAAAGAGAACTCAGTTACTTTGTAAAGGTTCTGATGGCATGGATCCATATTACTGACCTCAGCATCACTTTTTTAAAAGATTCTGGGTTTTGTTTGCAATATTAAGTAATTTTAAATTGTGGTTGAATCAATAGGAAATTGAAAGATGGATTGTGCATGACTGTGTCTTGAGTGTAAAAATATTGCAGTTTGGAATTTGGATTTAAAGTGTTGCAAATGAAAGTTGTAAATCCCAATGGATTGTGTGACAGCAGCTTTTCCTAGAGGATGTGCAGTGCTCCAAGCACTTCATCAGTGGGGTTGGGGGTACTTGGACCTTTGTCCTGTGCCACTCTGAGAATGTCATGGAATGGAACTTCACCTGCCACCAGCCCAGGTCACCCTCTGCCACCAAACATCCTTGGACCTTGTGCCCCCAGGCAGGCACAAAGTGTTTGTGCTGCTCCCCCTTTTGCACAAACCCACAGAGAGCTGGGATTTTTCCAAGTCCCATGTCTGCATTGGGCCATATTCCTAAAGAAGCAGCAGCCCATCCTGATGAATATGGTGAGTTTTGTGGATGGTTGTGAGCTCCACTTCCTGCCTAGAAATCCTGAAACTGCTTCTGAATGCTGCTCCTTCAGCTCTTGGACACCTTCTCACACAGAGCTGGGAAAAAAATCTCCTGGCCACCAGTTAAATGGTGAGTTATGCCAAAGTTAGAGCTCTGTGGGAAATCTCTATCCATCCCTATCCTCTTAATATATCCATACATGGGGGTGTGCATGGATTTGTCTTGTGTACAAAGGAAGGAGTGTGCAAGCAACGTGACTGACACTTTCACTGTCCGTGTTCATCCCATACCCATGGGTACAGAGATATTATGGAAACTCCGGCACACACAGAGCCTTCTGTCCATGGATACAGAGACATCCAAGAGCCCCTGGCACACACAGATCCTTCTGTCTCTGGAGGATGGAGCGTGGTGGGTGGGGGTGGTTGGTGAGCAGCGAGTCCCGGACAGCAGGACAGACCCGGCTCCAGCCCTGCCAGGCCCTGCCAAGGCTCAGTGCAGGATCCTCTGGAATGGGACAGCCTTTCAGCGTTCTCCCTGCCCAGAGGGGCAGTGCTGGCCTGGCAGCACAGGTTGTTTTCCCCTCAGGCTGCAGGAGATGAGAACACAACACTTGCCAGCACTGAGTGCGAGGCACAGCTCCGGGTGCTCCCCATGAACCTCAGCTCTGGGAGCACTGTCTGCCCCAAGCTCCAGGGGCTGCAGTGGGAGCCCGGCTGGGCTCTGCCCTGGGGCCATCCTGCAGGGACAGCTGGAAACAGGGAGCATTCAGCTGCCACAAACAGCCAAGCCAGGGCTGCAGGGCAGCTGCTCCAGCCCGGACTGCACTGCTGTGTGCTGTGCTCTGGGGCTGGGGCTCCCCACACAGGGGACTGGACTGGAGTGCCAGAGGAGACAGAGAAGCTTCAGCTTCAGCCTCACTAAGGTGGCTGCATCGGCTGGGAAGAGTGGGGAGGCTCAAGGGGATTCACAGAGCTCATCCTGCTGCAAGGATGAAGGGAGTGGGAACTCAGCAGTGAGGAGAGCTGAGGGCTGGAGAGTGGCTCTGAATGATACTAAAATGCCACTGGACCTCTGAGACATTGCTGCTCCTCAGCCAGAGACAGCATGAGTCCCTAAACCTGGGGCTCGGCCTTCCTTGTGGTCAGAGGCATCAAGATAGGCAACAGAGTGATGGAGACAGCAATGGGCTGGGAATTCACTGGGGGAAAAAAAGGGAGCAGTTGAGAAGTAAAAGGCAGGTGGGGGAGAGAACTGTTCAGAGAAGGGCTGAGCTACAGCTTGAGCAAGCTGAAAAATGTCATTTGGAGTCATCCCAGATTAATTTGATTTCAGAAGGTATTGAACAAGTTTAATTTTTGGGAGATGTCATGTTTTCCCTTGGAGGTGTACACTCTGCAAACTTGAGCTGTGTTGCCAAAATGCTCAAGCAAGTCTGTGCTGCAGGTGACACCATTTCTTCTTTGGCTGATTCCGGCCCGGTGCTGAGCTCCAGCAGAGCCCTGCCAGAGCCCAGAGCAGCCTCAGCATCCGCAGAGCCCGGCTGCAAGGAGAGAAAGCAGAAACTGCCCGTCAGCTGATGGCTCCTGTCCCCTTGTCCCAGCTGCCCGTGGTGCCCAGGCCATGCTGGCTGTGCCCAGAGCTGTGCCCAGAGCTGCCCATCAGTGCTGCCTTTGGGAGCAGGGCAGGAGGGCAGGACATGTGCCCAGCCTGCAGCCAGCCATGGCACATCCACCTGCTCAGCAGCTGCCCAGAGCAGGATGCTCCTGTGCTCGCTGCCATCTCCCAAAAGCTCTGATCCCACCCTGCCAAGCAGACGGGGACCCACCTCATGCCATCCATGGCTGGAAGAAAAGCTGGTCCCAAACGATGTCCTCAGCCTGCTCCAAGGGCACGGCCCATCCACGCCGCAGCTGCTCCCAAGAACTTCCCGATCCAGACTGGACCAACCAGAATGCTTCCTCTAGAAAAACAAACAACAAATTGTTGAAAATAGATTACAGACAAAAAGGGAAAAAAAGAACAAAGGGAAAAATCATATCTCTGTGAGGGGATTGAGGAAGGCCCAAGGCATGCCAGGGAAAAACCCAGCCATGTGTGAGCAAAGCCCAGGCTTTCTCCCTTCCCCCTGCACTGTTCCCCACAATAACCATGATCCCCAAGCAAACAAGGGCAGTGGAGCAGCCCAAGCCCTTCCTTGCCTGCACAGCAAAGCACCTGTGCACAGATTTGGGAGTCCCACCTCTGCTCCCACCACGGGGGTTTGTTTGTGTCGGGCTGGCTGCCCCAGCCCCAGCCCCAGCCTGGGGCACGGTGGGTGCTGGGGGCTGTTGGCAGGGCCAGGAGCCCACTCCCATTTCGTACCCACCCCAGCCCATGCCCCCAGCCCTGCCAAAAGCAGCTGGGCAGCTGACTGAAGAATTAGTTGCATCCATCCCAGCAATGAGTGGGGTGGGAACTTTTGGGTTGAGGCCAGGCTGTGCAATGCCCAAATCTGGGAGCATCCCCCTGCATGTGGACTCATCTGTAAATTTGCTGTGCAGCCAGGCTTTGAAGAAGGTGCCAGAATTGAAGTCCATCATCTTAAGCTTACCAGTGGCCAGGTCCAGGAAGAGGCTGTCATCCTTGATGTGATCCTCGCTGTCTCCTGCAGCAGCAGCCCCACCTGGTACAGCTTCTCTGGGGGCTCCTTCTACTTCCCTGGGCTCCGACCAGGCTGTCAGGGTTCTGTCCAGGGCCCCAGCTGTCAGGGAACCAGGACAAGCAAAACCAGCTTGGATGGTGGCCACCAGTGCTGGGCAGAGCAGCTCAGCTCCAGCACAAGGGCTGTGTGCTCCCATCTGATGAGCCCTGGGCAGTGACACAGGCAGGACAAAAAAGTCTGGGGTTCCTTTGCTTCTGATGGCCAAGGCATGTGTGCAGATGTAACTTACCGGGGCCCTGCAGCACAGTGTGCCTGTGGCTCTCTCCCTTCTTCTATGGCAGATGAATATCCTGCATCCAAGGATGACAGAACACCTCTTCTAATGAGGGTCTGTCCCAGTCCAGCATGGATAAACACCGCCTGATCAGATCTTGGCATTCTGGGCAGAGAAACCAGAAACCGCTGGTCAGTTGGAGAAGGCTCCTGTTGGCTTTGCCCAACCATTCCCTGCCCACTCCATGCTGGATGTGCTCAGAGCTGGGCCTAAACTTTCCCATCAGTTCCCTGTTTTGAAGGCGAGCAGGAGAGCAGGACATGTGCCACCTCCTCAGCAGCTGCCAGAGCGGGATGCTCCCGAGCCCGCTGCTGTCTCCCAGCACTGGTATTGCACCCATGCCCAGAGATGAGGATCCACCTGGAGAAAGCCGTTGTGGCAGCGAGAGCTGATGGTCCCAGCTGATGTTCTGGTCCCTCCTGAAAGGGTGCTCCCCGCAGACCATCTGGTGCAGCACGATACCCAGGGACCAGATGGTAGCTGGCTTGCCATAGTACCAGCCAAAATGGGTCCATTCCGGGGGGCTGTATGATGGTGTTCCTATGGAATACAGATGGAGTTCATCAGGGGGATGCTGCTGCTCCCAGAGCCTGGCCCCAGCATCCCTGGGCGTGCAGGGGCTGCCCCAGTGGTACGCAGGTTGACCCACTGCCCCTCTTTCCAACACATGGGGTTGGAAAAGAAGCCATCGGTGTTGGAAGAGGGCAGCAGAAGCCCTGGCAAGGCCCAACCATGACAGAAACACACTTAGTGCTGAGGGAAAACCATGCCTTCATCCTCCCTGCCTGCATTGCCCCAAAAAGCAAACCCAGAACAAACCAGGTGAGTGGAGGAGCCTAAGCCCTTCTCACCTGCACACCAAACTGGCTGGGGCACAGGTTCCAGGCCCCCCCATCTCTGCTACCCTCACCTACGGGTGTTTTTGTTGGGCTGGCTGCCCCAGCCCCAATCCTGGGCAGAGTGGTGGGCAAAGGCTGCCAGCAGGACTGGAAGCTGGCTCCCCACCCAGCCCTGCTCAAACCCAACTCAGCTGAAATCTCAGGGCTATGAAGGGCAGAAAAAGGGAGAATCCCCGCTGCCACACCCAGCTTGGGCCCTGAGATGCTGGGCCATGAGATACCAGAACTGGGAGCACACCCCTGTTAAGCTCACCTGCAAAGCGAATGTAGGCTGTCTCTTGCAGGTAGGTGCCACAGCCGAAATCAATCAGTTTGGCTTGCCCGGTGGCCAGGTCAACGAGGATGTTCGCTGGCTTGATATCCCTGTGCAGGACCCCGCAGCTGGTGCAGTGCCGCACAGCCTCCAGCACCTGCCGGAACAGCGGCCGCGCCACCCCCTCGGACAGGAACCCCCGTGCCCGAATGAAATGATGCAGGTCCTGACAGTGCTCCGGGCGCTCCAGCACCATCAAGATGTCGTTGGGGAGCTCAACCCACTCCAGCAGTTGGACCACGCCGGAGAAGCCACTGGACACCTTGTCCAGCAGCACAATCTCCAGGGGTGCGCTGGTGCCGTCGGGCTGCGGGAGGAGCACGATGCCGTCAGTGGGGCTGATGCCGTGCCAGGGCTCAGGAAGCCCTCAGCCAGCCCGGGATGCTCTGCACCCTGCTCTGGCCCCACACCCGCTCTCCCTCGAGGGAGGGCCTCGGCTCATCCCTGCCCAGCACAGCACCTCGCTCACTCACCAGCTCACCCCAGTGATGGACGCAGTACCGTGGCACCCTTTTGATGGCCACCTGCAAGGCAAGTGCAGAACAGGGCTCAGCTCGCTGTCCACCCTGCCCAGTGCCATCCTCCTCCCGCCTCCTCCCCCCTGCTCGTCCTCCTCCACCCCCTCCTCCTGCGCCCGCTGCCGGCCCCGCCGCTCACCGGGGCGCCGTCTGAGAGCCGCGTTGCTGCGAAGACGTTGCCGAATCCGCCCCGGCCCAGCAGCGAGCCCAGCCGGTACCGCTCCTTCAGGCGCTGCTGCGCCTTCCCTGCGGGCGGGACGCGGCTGTCAGCGCTCGGCCCGGGGCCAGCAACGGCCCCCGAGCGCCCCTCACCCGCCCCGGCCCGGCCATCCCCCGGCGTTCGCTCCCTGCAACGGGACAGCGGCGGCTCGGGGCCGGGGGCCGCGCTGCCGAGCGGCGGAGCTCGGGCCGGGCAAGCCGCAGCGGAGGCGGCGGGAGCGGCTGCGCCGCGTGTGTCCTCCGCGGGCCCCGGGAGGAGCCGGGGCAGGTGCCGGGGTCGGGGCCGGGGCCGGGGCCGGGGCCGGGCTCGGGCCAGGCGGAGCCAAAAGCCGGCGATGCCGCCCCAGCCCCAGGCACTGAACCCCGCCCAGCAGCGCCACCGCCAGCACGGCCAGAGCCGGGCTGGGACCAGACCTCGGTGGGACGGCCGGGGGCGGGCACGGGGCAGCCCCGCCCGGGGCCGGGGGCGGGCCGGGGGCATGGCCCGGCCCGGCACGGGGAGAGGGAGGCGGGGAGAGGAGAGGAGACCGGGAAAGGGAGAGCGGGAGAGGTGCGGGACAGCGGGAGAGGGAGAGGGAGAGGGAGAGGGAGAGGGAGAGGGAGAGGGAGAGGGAGAGGGAGAGGGAGAGGGAGAGGGAGAGGGAGAGGGAGAGGGAGAGGGAGAGGGAGAGGGAGAGGGAGAGGAGAAGGGAATCTAACGTTTTTTGTCTCGCTGCTGCCGCTGCCGCTGCTGCTGCCGCTGCCGCTGCTGCTGCCGCTGCTGCTGCCGCTGCTGCTGCCGCTGCTGCAACTGAAGCTCCGGGGCCGTTTGTCCTCGTGTCCGTTTGTCCGTTGCCCGCTCGCCCCCGCCCCGAGCCCCACGTTCCCCGAGGGCAGCCCCTGAGCCTGTCCAAACACGGGAACTTTGCCGAGTTCAGCCAAGAGCCAGAGTCTGGACTCCTGCACAGTGGCGCAGGAATCCCCTCAGTCCCTGCTGTGCATTGTCCCTGCTGAGGGTCAAACACTCTCAGAGCACATTCCCTGAATGCAGAATTTGTACCTGACACAAACACTGCACTTACCTCTCCAACATTGCTTTCCAAGAAAAACAGGGGAAGCCAAACTGTGTGTAGGTCATGGTATCTTAAAATGTCTAAAACGTGCCAACTCATGGATCTTAGAGGTGAGATCTGTTTGGAATTAATGGGATGGACAACTAGTGCAAGATGGAAAAGGGGAGCATAAAAATAAATTGAGAAAAATGTCTTGAATTGTTTCAATTTTCAGTTAATTTCTTAAAAGCTCTTTCAGTTTTTCCAGAATCTTCTCCTCAGTCCTGTATGCTTTTTCCAAGAACCTTTCCTGAAGAATGAGGTGCAGCTTCTATCACAAGATGTGCCACCAACTGCAGCTTCTCTTGGCTTTCCACACTGTGTGTGCAGCACACTTGCAGCAAAGCAGGACAAATATTTGAAGAATTTTGCAGCTTGTTCTTTTCTTTTCCTTGTGGGCTGGGCACTTGTGCCATTGGTAAGGTTTTCATTGTTACTGTTCTACCCTAAGAAAACATGACAGGCTACCAAGAACTCCTGGGGAATGCAAGCCTGACTGAATGCAGAGAAAGAATCTGCAGAGCCTGTAGCCAGAAGTGGAGAGCTGTGTGATCATCATTCCAACACCCCCAAGGACATCTTGAAAGTGATCTAGAAGATGAAAATGGGCTTACAGGGAGTTTGTTTCTGTCTTCAGTCCAGATTCTTCTACATCTGAAATCAATTCTAAAATCTCCATCTAAATCAAGAGTACAATCAGTTCATGAAAAGCCCCAGAACAAACTGTACCTCTCAGGAGATGACTGAAAGAATCTGTAAAGGAAAAATGCAGGAGAAATGCATTTCTCAGCACTGCAGTATTTGCCTGCCTGAAACCCTCCTCCCTTTCCTCCCCATCCCTGGATCTGTTGGTGTCAGTTCTGTATTCAGTGGTGCCTCCAGCCCTGAATCCCCTCATCTACAGCCTGAGGAACCAGGAGCTCAAGGCTGCAGTGAGGAGACTGATGACTGGACATCTTAGGAAGCATTAAACTGATTGCCAATTTCGGCAAATCACTTGTAATAAAAGTCATCTTTTATAGCCCTTTTGCTTTGGTTCTTTGATTTCCCTGTCGTTTTCCTTTTTAAATATTCTTCCTAAAGCTAGATGATTGTTTCTGCCATCTCTGAATTTGTTTCTCTCCACCTTCCCTGTGGCCACAGACTGTGACAATGAGGGGCTGCAGTCTCAAAGGTTTTAAAGGAACTAAAGGATCACCCAGCAAAGTTTTCTGCAGAGATCCCACTATTCTTGCCTTCTCTGGAGCTGCAGCAGCAGCAATGTCTGTGTGCAGAGCTGGGGCAGATCAGTGCTGGCCCAGCAGCTGTGCCCAGCAGCAGCAGCAGCACTTGGTGTTGCCAGTGCTGCTGCCGTGGCCCTGCCCCGCTGCCCTGGTGGCCCTGGTGTTGCTGCAGGGCCTGAGTGCTCTCGGGGCCGGGCACAGTCCTGGGGGTGGCAGTGCCGGGGCTGCAGCAGGGACAGGCCATGGGCACTGCTGGGGCAGCGCTGACGCCTCAGGCTAGGCCCTGGGGGCTCCAGGCTCCTTGCCCAGGCTCTCTCAAGAACACGGCCAGCCCAATGCTCAGCACAGAAAAGCCCCAGGGTGAGCAGCCCCAGGCTGGCCGTGGGCAGGCTGGGGGCAAACAGCATGGCTGGGGCTCTGCAAGGGCCCTGGGGGAGACGGGAAGGAGCAGCAGAGCAGGGGCTGATCCCCAGTGCGCTGCACAGCCCAGGGCAGCGTCCCAGAGCATCCTGATGGAGCTGCCAACAACATCCCCCCTCTGCAGCCCTGGCCTCTCCCCCAGCTCACACAGGTGCCGCATCCTTGCAGGCATAGCCACGGCAGCACTGGCTCAGGAGCCCCTGTTTGCATTGCACAGAGCAGGCAGGAGCAGCCCCATGCTGCTGCTGTGGGGACATGAACCTGAGGGAGCACAAATGCCATCAGCCCCTGGGGCCAGCAAGGGCTGGGGGACATCAGGAAAACCACTCAGCTTTGTCCTGGCCTCTGCAGTCAGCCAGAAAGTTTGTTCCCATTAGCTGGGAGATTCCTCTTCCACTGCAGATGCTATTACTCAGAGCCAGGGCTGCCTGACAGCCACCCCCAAACTGCCCTCAGCATTTCCTTGGCTTCACCTTTGCTTTTTTTTCCCCTTTGTTTTTGTACCAAATTCTTCCTCTTGCCACGCCCTGTTCCCTGCCCTGCAAACAGCCCATCCCTGTTTGCCCTTTCCTCTCTGGCCCCACTCCCCACTGCAGTTCCTGACTTGGCACCATGGGAATGTCCCTTGGGGAGCAGGATCATCCTCCAAGTGCTGCAGGAATTGTCTGCAGGCTCCTGCAGTGCCTGGTGCTGCTCCCTTGCCAGAGGCACCCCAGGCCAGGGGGGCACATCTGGGCTGCTGTGTCTGCCTGTGGGGCTCCCTGTTCTGGGCAATGAGGAGCTGCAGAGGCTCTGCAGGACTGACAGGATGGGCTTTGTGGCTGGCAGGAGAAGCTGAGGCGCCTGGGCTGCTGGAACTTCTGAAGAGGAGGCCCAGGGCTCATCCTGCACCTGCTGCAAGGGTGGTTTCAGAGAATCCCAGAATCAGCAAGGTTGGAAAAGACCTTGGAGATCATCAAGTCCAACCTGTGCCCTGACACCACCTTGTCTCCCCCGGGCCTCCTCTTCTCCAGGATAAAAAACTCCAGCTCCCTCAGCCTCTCTTCACAGGACTTGTGCTCCAGACCCTTCACCAGCCTTGTTGCCCTTCTCTGGACACACTCCAGCCCCTCCACGTTCTTGCTAAATTTGGGGTCCCAGAACTGGACACAGCACCCGAGGTGCTGCCCAACCAGCGCCCAGCACAGAGGAAGAATTGCTCTCCTGGTCCTGCTGGTGACACCATTCCTGGTCCATAGGAGTGCCAGGGGTTGGATGAGGGAAATGGTCGGGAGGGGGCAGGAGACACAGTCTGATTGACTCTCAGCCATGAAGGGTCTTGATTTTCATACCTATTCAGTCTGCATTAGAAGGTGCTGGGGGTCAATATCAACTGGACATTGCTTATATCAATGTATAAACAGGAAAAAAAATTAAACAGAACAAACTGTTCTCTCTGCATTGTTTTCAAGACAGTATATACACTTTGAATACACTTCAGATATCTGTCTAATTAATTACACAAAACTTAAAAACTTCTGTTATTCCAAATGGCTTTTCTTCTTTGGGCATGTTGAACAAATGTTTATGAGCTTTTCTCACTGAATTCCTGAACAGAAGAGCTCAAGAGAGAAGAGGACTCTGGAGTAGGAAAATTCATCATCAACCTCCAAGTGGCTGAGGATCCATCCCCATCAGAGCAGCAATGAACAGCAATGGGCACAGCTTTGTGGCTACCCCAGCTTTGGGATGGGCCCTGGGCCTGGAGCAGGAGCAGCTCTTGAGGGCCCCAGGCCGGGGATCTTGTGCTGCCCTGGGCACACGGGATGGCAGAGCTCTCAGCACCTGAGCCAGAGGGGAGCAGGGCAGGCAGGGAGCCTCCTTTGGCCTTGGCCCAGCACCTTCCCCCATGGCTGGGGCTGAGTCCTGTGTGAGCTGCAGCTGCTGCTGTGCCCTTGGCAGGGGCTGAGGCCATGGGGCCAGTGGCCAGAGCAGCCTGGCCTAAGCAGAGCTGTGGGGCCAGAGCCGGCTGGGCTGGGCTGGGGAGAGGCCCTTGGTGCTGCCCAGAGCTCAGGGCAGCTGGCAGAGCTTGCAGGGAGCTGGGCTGGGCTCAGAGAGCCTGCCCCAGAAACCATCAGTGTCCATCTCAGCCTGGCTGGGCATGCAGGTGCAGGACTCAGGCCAGGCCATGTGGGGCAGGGCCAGCGTCTGTGCAAGGCATTGAAAAGAGGCAAGTGCCCCAGAGAGGAGGCTGCTCTGTGCCCTTGGGGGCATGGACAGAGCAGGGAGGGGGCCCAGGACATTTGTCAGTGCCAGCCTCTGTGCCCAGCCCTTGGCAGCCCTGGCTACTGAGCCCAGCTTTGGCCTGGGCTGAGTTTGGCTGTGGCCCAGCTCCATCCTCCTGCGGGGCTCAGGGCCTGTTCCCGGCCATGGCCAGCCCTGGCCGGCCTCTCTGCTGGCCCAGAGGCCGGCAGAGCCCGGGCCAGGGCTGTCTGTGCAGGCCCACAGGTGCCAGGGGCTGTGCAGGAGCTGGCAGAGGCTGCCCAGCAGGGAGGCCATGGGGCACAGAGCCCCAAGGCTGCCGTGGGCAGCACGGCACAGGGGCCGTTCCCAGCCGCAATGCTCCTGGCCTGGGCTGGGTCTGCACAGGGGCTGGGCCACCATGGCTGGGCCAGCACAGGGCCACCAAGGGGCCACGCACCCACTGCCGGGGCTGACAGCAAGGCCAGGCACACACAAGCAATTGCTGAGCATGGCCTGCGCTGGCCAGGGCTGACTGTGCCACAGGCAGAGCTCAGCTGCCCTTGGGGGCTGCAGGAACAGTCAGGAGCCCAAAGAGCCTCCATGGCTGTGCTGGAGACCCAGGCTGGAGCAGGGAAATGCAGGGCTGCTGCGGGATGGGGAGGGCATTGAATTCCAGCACACACCTCAGCTCTCTGATGATCCCGGCACCATGCTGGGCCCTGTTTCAGACTGGAGCAGAGCAGATGTTGATGGCACAGGAGCCCTGTGGGGCTGGCAGGGACCTGCAGCTTGCAAGGTTCTCTGCTCTCCCTCAGGTGCTCTTGGAGGGATGCAATCCCAGCTGGACACCTCAGGGCACAAGTGGCACTGCCTGTTTATGGGCACACAGCTGATGTCTGCCTGGAAAGGGGCACAGGTTTTAATATTTGTACATTTCATAATATACAAGGAAATCTTTATTATCTGGGTCATTTGAGTACTTTTAAGAAATGGCCAAGTTTTCCCACCAGGAGCAGAAATTTCCTGATTCTACTAGATTCTTCTACTTATGGCAAGTGGAGAAATACGGATCTTCCCCTCTATCTTTGCCATGAACATCATTCACTCTAATATTTCATGACCCCCTCCTTTACGTGTTTCCAGCTCTCCTTTTGAAATGGCCATGTCTAAGGACATCTCTTCATTTAGAGCAGCTGGATCCTTGTCCTTCACATTGCTCCCAGAAGTCTTCCTCCAGATGCTCTCTGCTGATTCCAATGTATCATCCTTGATTGGCTTCATGATTTGAGCATCAGGGAATTGCCCAATCTTTCAGAAGTTTAAATACCTCCTTAGTCAGCATCTTAGTTGTAGTTTTATCTTTTCTATCACCTCTTTTTATGTCTTTGTCTAAAATCCTTCCTGTATGGCAATCCCTTGTGGATGGTGCACATGTCAGATGTTGCTGGGATGTCACAAGAAACTGAATGAAGGCTTTTGATGTTTATTAAATTTTATCATGTTCACATTTTTTGTTTTCCATGAAGAGAAACCTTCCTGTGCCTCTAGTCTCGCCAGTTCCTGGTCCCTCAAAGGACACAAACCTGATGTGCTGGGGAAATGTGGCAGAAATGCTGCTCTCGGAGGGGTTTGAGTGCCTTGGATAGCTGAGTCAGTCAGGCCTGTAAGAAAGGTTAAGTCACAAGGTCTAAGTGACATTAAATGCTGCTAAGAGTTGTTCTTTTGCTAAGTTGTTATGTTTAATATGTTATAAGCTAAGCTGAACATCATTAAGTGTTATTCCTCTATTAAATTGAAAAATCATAGGTTATAATTTAGGTTAAATACTGTTAAGCTCTGTTCTTTTGCTAAATTGTGAAGCTGAAGTTATCACTTAAGGTTGAGGTACAAGTTAAGTCCTGTTACGTTTGAGCTCTGTTACGCTTTTAGGCCGTATTCCTTTTACCATTGCCCTCACTGTCCTTGTGTCACACACAGAGTCAGGGACAGTTCTCAGTTCATCTCTGGTTCGATTGCCTGGATTTGGTTTGGTTTTTTTGTTGCTTTGTTTCTTTGGTGTGCCTGAAGTGTCCAGTTAACAATGTGTCTTGCCAAGGAAGTTTGTGGTGCTGTCCCTTAATATTAAATCTGGTTGTTGCTGCTCCCTTGCTGGGGATATTTTCAGCGCTCTCAAACCCTCATTCAGAACAGGGTGAAGGAGCCCTGGCCCAGGCTCTGGCCCTGGGGGACACAGGGATGCTGCCGGGGGGTCCCTGTCCCCCTGTCCCACCCCCCAGGGCCCCGGCCCCCCGTCCCCGTGTCAGGCTCTGGGGTCGATCTCGTGGAACATCCTCTGGGGGAGGCTGCAGCACCGGGAGCAGGGGGACCCGGGGGTACAGGGGACCCCGCTGTGCACGAGCAGCGTTGGACTGCTCTGGGGGAACTGTGAGGGGAGCTGGGGCAGAGTGACCTCCCCAGTGACATCACACAGCCCCTGTGATGTCAGAGCCCCCTATGAAGTCACACAGTCAGCCTGTGATGTCACACAGCATCATGTGATGTCACAGAGCCCCCTATGATGTCACACAGCACCCTTTTGGTGTCACAGAGCCAACTCTGGGATGTCACCCTGGGATGTCATGCAGCTGCACTGAGGTGTCACAGAAGAGTCTGCGATGTCACAATGTCACCATGTGATGTCACAGCCTGCTCTATGATGTTACACAGCCACCTAGAATGTCACAACCCTCTCTCTGATGCCACAGAGCCACCCTCTATGATGGCAGGATCTGCTCTATGGCCTCATACTCTACTCCATGATGTCACAGACAGCTATGTGATTTCACAACTCCCTCAGTGATGTCACAAAACCCTCTCTGTGATGTCATACTGGCACTCTTAAATGCTACAGCACACACTTTGACCTCACAGCCTGCCCTATGATGTCATACAGCCATGCCATGAAGTCACAGCCTGCTCTGCGATGTCACAGAATCCCCTCTATGACCTCACACAACAAACTCTGTGATGTCACAGCCCAGTCTGTGACCTCACACAGCCCACTCTGTGCTGTCACACAGCCCCTTGCTGACATCACAGCTGCTCTGTGCCTCTAGGACACAGCCACAGAGGTGCCGCTGTGACACAGCCCCCTCTGGAACATCCCCCAGCCCCTGCCAGTGCTGAGCCCCTGTCAGCTCTGGCTGTGCCCTGCTGGTGTCCCTGAGCTGCCCTGGCAGTGCCCCAGCCCTGCTGGGCTGTGCACAGGGGCTGCTCCTGGCCAGAGCTGTCTCTCTGCAGCGCTGCCCTTGCCAGGAGCTGCCTCTGGGCCAGGAGCCCGGCCCAGCTCAGCAGCACAGACACAGCACAAGGACTTTAATGACCCTCTGGGGCTTTGGTGCTCTTTGCATCAGACTCAGTCCCTCAGAGTATCCTCAAAGAACTTCTCAAGAACTCCAAATCAGATTCAAACTTCAAACTTTCTTTAACTTCTAATGGGTCCCAAGGAGGGACACAACTCATGTGAATGTGTTCCCAGGTTCCAGGTAGAGCAGAACACTGGAGGCAGTGATCACAGGTGGAAACAAGCAAGGGAAAGGTGTCTCTGGTGCTGAGCAAACCTGGATGTGTTTCAGGAATGCAAAGGGCCAAGGCCTGAGCCCCAGCCCCTGGCCAGGCACATCCTGTCCCTCCCTCCTTGCTCAGGGCTCTTCCCGGGATGGGCACTGGCATGTGGGGATGTGCAATGCCAAGGGCAGGACCATGGGGCGGCCCCTGCCAGGCTGCTGAGCAGGGACAAGGAGGCAATGAGGCTCCAGGCCTGCAAGGGTCACTTATCTCCTGCTCCTGGCTCAGGTCCAGGGCCAGCAGCCATGGCCAAAGTGCTGCCCAAGTTGGCTCTGTCAGGGCCTTGCAGCTGCTGCCCATCCCTGTGCCCTGTGCAGCCCAGGCTGTCCTACGGTGTCCCTGCCCTGCGCCTCTGTCCCTGCAGGCTGTCGTCATCCCCCGGCTGCCCCACCTGGCTGGCCCCTTCCTTTGCTGACAGCTCTGCCTCCTGCCTGCCTCTGCCTGCCCACACAAAGCCTTGGGCTGCTCCAGGCTCCTTCTGCACCACAGCCCTGCCCTGGGGGAGGAAATTCCTTTCTCCCGCTGTCCAGTCTGGGCCTCCCCAGATGCCCTTGTGTTGTGTTCCACTGCAGTAAGCAGCAAAACAACTCCCCCAGACCCCAGAGTCTCAGACCTCAGGCAGGCATCGATGACCAACAGGAAAAGGAAGGCAACAGGATGGGTACTGGTTTAGAAAAGCACAGGATCCTTTATTGTGCCAGGGACCAAGACAAGAAATGAAGGGGGAGACGGGGTGGTGGCTTGTCATTGGTTTTATATGACAGGGTAGGGGTGGAGTTTAGGGTTGGGGTCCAATAGCAGAAGGATCAGGGCACTGCAAAGGAGTGGATGGAGGAGGACAACCAATGGAAAAATCGATGGCGGGGACTTTGCAGTAGAATTTGGACCAATGAGGTTACAGAAAAGGAAAAATGTTCTGTGGCCACTCCAAATTTGACCAGATGGGGTGGAGTGTCTTTTCCTGGGCTTGCAGGGGCATGCCCGACAGGGTGGAGGGGCGGAATCCTCTTTAAATCACACTCCTCACTTGATGCTGTCTGTCTGGCTAGATTCCCTACTTCCTGGGGTGGGGGAACTCCACAACCTTGGTGCCATTATTTCTTTCTCTGGGTGTTTTATACAATGAAGAAAAACTCCAGCCTCTCTGAAACCACCCTTCAATCCCTCTCGGGCTGCTCCTGTTCTGTCCTCAGTCTCCACACCACTGAGCCCAGAGCCACCGCATTCTACCTGCTGGTTATGTGATGAGGCATCCAAACCCCATCTTGGGAGATTTTTGGTTACTTTTCAAGGTCTGTGAAAATGGAAAAATAGTGGTCAACATTATTTTGTCCCACATCTTGCAGTAACAGAACAGGAGTCAATATCTCTCAACTGAATGAGGGTGGATTTACATTTGTTAAAACGAGGAAATATTTTACAATGATGAGAGTGGCACAAAACTGCAACTGTTTTTCCAGAGAACTGCATTCCCTGTCCCAGGAATTGTCCAAGAGCAGGAGCTTTGTGCAACCTGATCCAGTGAAACCCTCTCATCCCCAAGGACAGAATTGCTGTCATGGGGGTTCTCTGCTGTGCTGGGTGCCCTCACAATGCTTCTGGCCAGAATGTCTGCTGAGGGCAGCCAGGCTGCTGCAGGGGCAGTGACCTCACAGCCATCACCATGGCAGCCCTGTGCCCTGGGCCTGGCTCTCCCCTTTCCTCTGCCCCTGCCCTGTCTCTGCTGGCATGAAGAGTTTTGTCATTCATATCTTGTCCCCAAGGTGCTGGGGCCAATGGCTTCCCAGGCAGGCTCCTGGAGCAGAAGTGGCTTTTCAGAGTCCAGGCAGAAATGAGCCCTGAGGCAGCAGCTCTGCAGTGCTGGCCACCAGGCCGGGCTGCCAAGGGAGGCTTCTGGCCATGGCCTGCAAGCAGCTGCTGCTGCCAAGGTGCCTTTGGTGCCTCAGGCTCTGCCTGGCACAGCTCCCAGCACGGCACTCTGCCCTTGTGCCCGAGCCCTTCCCTGTGCTGGGGCTGGCCTGGGGCTTTTCCTGCAGCGGGACCTGCCCTGCTGATGGCACAGGAAAGGCAGTTCCTGCTGGAGCAGGAGGCTCTGCCTGCAATGGGCTCCAACAACTCCAGCAAGGCCCTGTTGACATCAAAATTGCTTTCTAGATCACTATATGCTAATAATTGTTATAGCTCCTATACTGTGGAGTAAATAACTCTTTTTTAAAATTTAATCTGTGGTGTAAACAAACCATTCTGTCTAATCATGATCAGAATAAATCAGAGCTGTATTTATATAAATTTATCTGGTATTCCATCGATAATCCTGTGGGACAAATTGCATTAAGGTTCAATTCTACCTGTCTAATCTTTTACACCTTTGACAAAGTCTGGGGCTGGGATTGGATCCAGACACTCCCACTCTCCTCTAATAAAATAAATTTTGGAAGTCTAGGGGTCCTGCAGGGGTTTGAGGATCCATGGTGTCTGTTGGGTGTCATTTCTCCATCTCATGACTCATCAGGAGTTTCTCCAATAAAGAAATAAAGCTTTTGCCTGAAGCTCCCACTCTGCCCATGACAGGAACCCCTGTGAGTGTCTGGGACATCCCGGCTCTTTGGCAGCCTGGGGACTCCTGGAATGTCACCGTGGAGTCCCCGTGAGTGCCTGAGACAGATCGGTGCCTTTGCAGCCCAAGGTGCCCTGGGATGTCACCATGGAATGGCTGTGACTGCCTCTGAGCACAGGGCTCTTTACCATCCCCAGAAACCCCTGGGAGGTGTCCATGGAGTCCCTGTCTCTGCCTGTAATATTCCAGCTCTTGAACAGCCTAGAGACTCTTGGAAATTCCCCATGGAACCCCTCTGAGGGCCTGTGACAAATCTGATCCTTAGCATGGCAACCAGGGCTGGGACCAGCTGGGATGCTTGGTTTCCACAGAGTGGGGTTCAGGAATGGGATTCCCCAATTTCCTTGTCCCGCTAAATCCGTGCTGCCGATTGCTAGCCTCCTGCCTCCCATGGAAAGCACAAAAGGCAAAGATCCTGGGCTATGATAGGAACAATTTATTGGGAACAGCAACAAGATCAGGAACAAACAGGAACAGCAACAATATTGATAACAAAAGGGATAAGAAAAATGGAAAACTACAACACAGCTGACTCTTCCCAGACACAATTTCCTCCTGCCAAGAAAGGACACTCTTCTCCTCATAGGAAGATAGAGAGATTCCCTTTCTTGCCCATGGCAATGATCTGAGGGGGGAGTGAATGTAACGACACAGCCATGGCCAAACCCTCATGTTCATCAATCCCACATCATGCCATCGGCAGGGGCAGGAGAAGGGACAGGTGTCTTCCCAGTATGGATCACTGGGAACATGGATCACCAGGACTCTGACCAGCATGGGTCATCCAATGGGGGATGAAGCTGCAGGCAGTGCATGAAGCTCTCCCTGCAGTTGGGGAATTTGCAGGGCTTCCCCTACTGGTGCCTCTGTTGGTGTCTGGTTAAGTTAGAACTGTGGGTGAAGCTCTTCCCACACTGGAGACACTCGTAGGGCCTCTCCCCAGTGTGGATGCGCTGGTGGGTGATGAGTTGAGAATTGCGCTTGAAGCCCTTCCCGCAGTCAGGGCAGAGGAAGGACCTCTCATCAGTGTGGATGCGCCGGTGGGTGACGAGGTGGGAATTCTGTTTGAAGCCCTTCCCGCAGTCGGGGCAGAGGAAGGGCCTCTCATCGGTGTGAATCCTTTGGTGCCTGAGGAGATTGTAGCGGGTCTGAAACCTCTTCTGACACTCAGGACATTCATAGAGCCTCTCCCCGGTGTGGATTCGTTGGTGGGTCACAAGGGTGGATCTGTAGCTGAAGCCCTTCCCACACTCTCCACACTCGTAGGCCCATTCCCCAGTGTGGATCATCTGGTGGCGGATCAGGGTGCTGCTCCACCTGAAGCTCTTCCCACACTCCAAGCACTTGTAGGGCTTCTCCCCATCAGGAAGCTGCTCATGGTTCACCAGCTCTGATCCCTGTCTGAAGCTCTGTCCACCTTCCTGGCACAGGGTGGGTCTTTCCTCCTCACCTGGGCTGGATTTGGAGCCCCTCTTCCTGCAGTATCTCAGGGAATTTTCTTCCCCACTGGATTCCTGTGCCATGGAGCCACTCAAAACAGCCTCTTCCACAAGGTTCTGCTGTGGAGATTTGTCGTCGCTGGTCTCCATCCTCAGCTCCTTGTCTGGGGAAGGCAGGGCAAGGAGAGGATGGGATTTGCCTCTGTGCCAGAGGGAAGGGGAAGGAGATCCTCCCCGTGCATCCCTGGCAGGACGGCGTTGAAGGCAGGGTTGTCCTGCAGCCTTGGGCTGTGCTGTGCAGGGAGATGGAGCAGGAAAGAGAGGGAAATGAGCTGTGACTTCCTCCTCACCTACCTGGTGGTCCCAGGACATCTTCCTCTTCCTCGCAGCCTTCTCCTCCATCTGGCAGTGGTTTGGGGATGGGAAATTCTGTTTTGGGAGGAAAACAAGAGATTAATGCATTGACTTTTGTACTGGTTTGAGGGCAAACTAGGGGGAGAGTCTAAGCCAGAATTACAATTTAATAAGAAAATTAAGATCAAGGCAATGATACAGAAACACTGCCTTAAATGGAAAGAGTCAGGATATGACCTGACACCCTGTTGGTCAGGGTGGTGGTAGCAGTCCCATTAAATGGTGACTGCAGTCCTGTTGCAGTGATGATCGTGATTCTGTCAAAGCAGTGATCCTGTGGAAGGGTCTGGTCCCCGTCTGAAGTCCAGTGGTGCTTATGGAGCTCTTGTCCTCTGGGAATCCAGTAGCCAAGGTGCTCCTGGTGCCAGAAGCCTCAGCTTATATCCAGGTAGGAATGCTTGGCTCCTCCCCCTGGGCGGAGCATCCCACAATGGGATGATGTCATTTTACCAGTCCTGCAGGGACACTCAATGGCCCATTCACAGAAGAGAGCCCCTGGAGGGCGTAATCAGGGCTGAGTCATGGAAGAGATAAAGAACACTGCCCCACCTGTTTATAACAGTTTCTAAAGGTGAAGATGGAAAACATGCATTTGGTTACATCTTGGACTGCAACCTGAAACAGTGGGGTAATCCCTACTGCGGGGGTGAACACCACCCCCCCTACCCTAACTGGCTCAGGTGTAAAACCCCCACCCTGGGAAGGCCACACATGGGGGACAGTGTCACACTTGCCCTGACCCAGGGGAGGTCTCTGTCCCTGTCACTCTCTTGCCCTCCCCCTTTTTTCTCTTTTATTCCATCTCTCTCTACCTCACATTGACTGTTCAATAAAATCCACTTTGCATTTGGTCTCCTTACCACCTTAATTGGGGCAGAGGCATCTCTAACAATTTTCTTAACCAGATTGTGTACAATATTTTGGCACAGTGAGTTCAGGCACTGTTCTTTGACCAAGACAACAGCATGGTTCCCTCCTCTGTGGGAGGAGGGCTCTTTCTTTCCAGAGGAAACTTGGAAGCTTGAATGCAGATTCTTCTGAGTGGCTTGGGGGAGAACTGATGAGGAAAATGGCTGTTGTGGGTGGCCAGTGTAAAGAAAATACTTTGTTATCCTTCCATTAAAAGTTTGTTAAATCACCAGAGGAAAGGTTGCAAATGTTACCAGGGAGACTGATAAGGTTCATTCACCCCAAGGTTAGGAGCACAAGGCTGCTAAAAGTCCTAGAAGAAGCCCACCTCAAGTAGCTAAATTCCCGAATAACTCCACCATTCTGAGGCTTGGGGACTTTTCCATATGTGAGAACAATTATTGTCCCTGTCACCTTTGTCACAGCTATACAGATTTTTCCTTCCTTTCTATAATCTCTACTGGGTGAAATTTTCACTTCCATTTCTTTTTTTTTTTTTTTTTTTTTAATCAGAACCTTCCAGCAGCTGAGCTGGAGCTGTGCAGGAACCGTGAAACTTGGAATTGCCACAGAATTGCTTCTATTGTTCATTTATTAATGTTTGGGATTTATTTGTGTTTTCCTCACATGTGACTTCTGACAAAATCAAATCTTCATAAAACTGATTTATACAGTATTAAATTTAATTTCTGCCAAGTTTATTTTGTCCAGTGCCCAGGGGATGCTGGAGGGGTCTTTGCGCCTCTCGCCCTGGGGGATGCTTGGGAAGGGCTTGGGGGGCGTTGTCCCTCCCACCCCAGGCCATTCTTGAGGGGGTGTCCCTGTCCCCCAGGGGGGCGTCCCTGTCCCTGTCACCCCAGGCCATTCCCCAGGGCGTCTCCATCATTCTCACCCCAGGGAATGCCTGGGGGGTTTCCCTTCCTCTCACCCTCATGTCAAGGGGATGCTCAGGGCAGTCTCGTCCCCTGGTCCTGCAGGATGCTTGAGGGAGTCTCCATCCCGCTGGCCTCGAGAAATGCTTGTGCAGGGCTGGGAACCAGGGGCTCTGTGTCCCTCTCACCGCTGAAGGTGCTCAGGCCTGGGGGGGCTCTCCAACGTTCTCATCCCTGGGGAGGCCAGGGATCCTCAGCAGCCATGAAAGGAGGCACCACCAGAGCCCCAGAGGGATGAGACTGGAAATGAGACACTCCTGGTGGCTTTTTTCATTCACTTTTGCCTTTTGAAGGTTTTTATGGACACCAGGTGACTTCTGGAGATGGACTTGGGCAGAGGACCTTCAGACTCACTGTGCTCATCCCTTGTTTTTCCCGAAACCAGGATTTCCCATTCCCAAACCTTGGCCCAGTGGAGGAGAAGGCTGCAGGGAAGAGGAAGATGCCCTGAGAAATGCAGGCAGGTGAGGGGGAAGTCAGTGTCCCTTTCCCCTTCTCTCCTGCTCCATCTCTCAGCTCAGCATGGCCCATAGCTGCAGGACAGCCCCTCTGCCTTGGCCATCCTGTTGGGGATGCACTGGGGTTATCTTGTTCCCTTTCCCTTTGGCATGGAGGCAAATTGCATCCTCTCCTTGTCCTACCTTCCCCAGAGAAGAAGATGAGGACGGAGACCAGAGAGGACAAATCTTCACAACAGAACCTCATGGAAGAAGCTGTTTTGAAGGACTCCATGGCACAGGAATCGAACGGGGAGGTAAAGCCCAAGAGATCACACAGGATGAGGGCCTGCAAACCCAGCCCAGGGTGCTCTGAGGAGGAAAGACCCACCCTGTGCCAGGAAGGTGGACAGAGCTTCAGGCAGGGATCAGAGCTGGTGGTCCATGAGCAGCTTCCTGATGGGGAGAAGCCCTACAAGTGCTTGGAGTGTGGGAAGAGCTTCAGGCAGAGCAGCACCCTGATCAGCCACCAGATGATCCACACTGGAGAATGGGCCTACGAGTGTGGGGAGTGTGGGAAGGGCTTCAGCTGCAGCTCAAAACTTGTCAGGCATCAACGCATCCACAGTGGGGAGAGGCCCTACGAGTGTCCTGACTGTGGGAAGAGGTTTCACACCAGCTCGAATCTCCTCTGCCACCAGCGGATTCACACAGATGAGAGGCCCTTCCACTGCTCTGACTGTGGGAAGAGCTTCAAGTACAACTCCTACCTCATGAAGCACCAGCGCATCCACACTGGGGAGAGGCCCTACGAGTGTCCCGAGTGTGGGAAGAGGTTTCACATGAGCTCCAATCTCCTCCAGCACCAGCGGATTCACACAGATGAGAGGCCCTTCTGCTGCTCTGACTGCAAGAAGGGCTTCAACTGCAACTCCCACCTCGTCACCCACCGGCGTATCCACACTGGGGAGAGGCCCTAAGAGTGTCCCCAGTGTGGGAAGAGCTTCAGACAGAGCTCTCATTTGAGCAGACACCAACACAGTCACCAGTAAGGGAAGACATGCAAATGCTGCAACTGCAGGAAGAGCTTTGTGCACTGCTCCAACTTCATCCCCCATGGGAGAACCACGTTTGGAAGGGCCCTGGTGATACGTGTTCACTGTGATCCATGCTGGGAAGACACCTGTTCGTTTTCCTGCCCCTGCCAATGACATGATGTGAGCCTGAAGAACATGAGGGTCTGGCCAGGGCTGTGTCATTACATTCACTCTGACCTCAGGTCATTGCCAGGGGCAGGAAAGGGACTCTCTCTCTTTCTCCCTGAGGAGAAGG
Organism: Passer domesticus; assembly: GCF_036417665.1. Classification (NCBI taxonomy): domain Eukaryota; kingdom Metazoa; phylum Chordata; class Aves; order Passeriformes; family Passeridae; genus Passer; species Passer domesticus. The sequence goes on along the minus strand of NC_087481.1, from coordinate 7,206,313 downwards.
GTGTCCTTCCCAGGGAGGAGAAAATTATGGCCAGGAAGATACCATTGTGTTGTAGTTTTCCCTTTTTTAAAACCCTTCTATTGTCAATATTGTTTCTGTTCCTGTTTGTTCTTTATCTCGTTGCTCTTCCAAATAAATTGTTCTTATCCCAGCCTGGAATCTTTGCCTTTTGTGCTTTCCATGGGAGGTGGGAGGGTAGCGAGCGGCAGTGCGGTTTTAGTGGGAGCAGGACATTGGGGAATCCCATTCCTAAACCCCAGCCCGTGGAAACCAAACATCCCAGCTGGTCCCAGCCCTGGTGGCCATGGCAACAGCCTTGGGAGCGGGTCCCTGGCTGGGGCTGTGGGAACCTCTTCCCTCTGGTGCCCAGGGACAGGACTGGAGGGAACGGCTGCAGCTGAGTCGGGGCAGGCTCAGGTTGGATCTCAGGAAAAGGTTTTTGCCCAGAGGCTGCTGGGGCAGTGCCCAGGCTCCCCAGGGAAGGCTCCCAGCTCCAGGGCTCTCTGAGCTCCAGCAGCGTTTGGGCAGCGCTGCCAGGCCCAGGCTGGCATTGTTGGGGTGTCCTGTGCAGGGCCAGCAGTTGGACTCCAGGATCCTGATGGGTCCCTCCCAGCTCAGCCAGTTCTGTGGATCTGGGATCCCATGACCCATAGCAACAGGGTCCTGGTGATGGTTGCCTGCTAAGGATCAGATTTGTCACAGGCCCTCAGAAGGGTTCCATGGGGACTTTCCAAAAGTCTCCAGGCTGTTCAAGAGCTGGAATGTCACAGGCAGAGACAGGGGCTCCATGGACACCTCCCAGAGATTTCTGGGGATGGTAAAGAGCCTCTGTGGTCAGAGGCAGTCACAGCCATTCCATGGTGACATCCCAGGGCACCTTGGGTTGCAAAGGCACCAAAAGTCACAGGCACTCACGGGGACTCCATGGTGACATCCCAGGAGTCCCCAGGCTGCCAAAGAGCTGGGGTGTGACAGACACTCCCAGGGTTTCCTGTCATAGGCACAGCAGGAGCTTCAGGCAAAGTTTATTGGAGAGGCTCCTGTTAGGTCACAAGGTGCAGACAGGATCCCAAATATCCCCCACAGATCCCCAAATGTCTCTGTGGAGTCAGAGATGACACAGACTCAGGTCGGAAGGCTGAGAGCTAAAAGCCACCCATTTATTCAATCCTCTTCTTTTATACTTTGGTTTGCTACTAGTGGACCTCACTGGTCATTTAAGCAACACATTTCACATGACTGGCTAATGAAGAAAACACCTTCCATTAAACAACTTTATGGAAAAAAACAACCTATTCCAAACACCACCTGTGGATAGTTACAATTCTTTGTCTGCAGCTCCCAGTTCCCAGACCAATTCATGGGAAAGCTTATCTTGCTTTCTCTGTCTCTTGACCGGACTGTCATATCCACACTCAAACACCCCCAAGAATCTCCAGGCTTTCTAAGCTCTTTTTGTGAGAACAGCCGTGGAGCAGCTGGTTCCAATCCCATCCCTGGACTTTTCATGCATTTCTGTGTAAAGAATTAATGAGGTGGAATTAACATTTTGTTGTGGTTTTGCCAAGAAGTGAGTTTCTGGGAAAGTTGTGGTCAAACCAATCAGTGGCCAGATTTGAAAATTGCCACCAGGTGTGGCCACTGGGGACCTGGATACACCTCTGAGAACACACAGGGGTTAAAATCAGAAGATTCCCAGAGGGACTCTCTCTTTTGACTCCAGCGGTGAGTTGATCTGACCTCTCCCCTGCCCAGCTGTGTCTGGGTGGGGCAGGGGAGGCCATGCGGCCTGTGGGGAGGGAGGCCAGAGCCCTGCAAGGTGCAGGGTGGAGGAGACCTGGGATGTTTGGGCAGCCCCCCGGGAGAGAGTGATAGAGACTCTGCGCTGGCTGGAAATTTGATATCTCCTGCCAGCACCATGGCCAGGAGAAAAGGGGGGGGCAAGGTGCCCAGCCGCAGGCAGACCATGGCTGAGGTTTTAACCCCTTTGGTACCGAAACAATGGAAGCTGTAAAAACGCTAATCCTCCCCAGCTGAGAATTGAAAGGGGACGGAGGATGGGCAAGAAGAAGAAGGTTTGAGTAGGTGAAGAAATATCAGCAGATGAGAAGTGCCCTGGATGAAAGAGATGATTGCAGTGGCCTTTGGCTGGACTTTCTCTGACATGGCCACGGGACAGAACCAATTTTTATCCTGTAATGCAGAGACTGTACCTTGGGGGACGCAGTTGGCCAAAAACCAAAAGTGACAAAGCTGTTGTAAGAAGAAATAGAGGGAACAGAGACTGATGAGGAGGGTGTGGTGGAGCCCTCTGCCTTCAGAGGAGAAAGATCTCTGTTCACAAGGCCCTTTGGCCCCAAGGGGTGAAATAAGGGGGGGACAGGTGTCCCAAATAGTGAGAGGCTGCCACTTCTTGAAACTGAGCAAAGCATTCTTAAAAAGACCTAAGAAGCAGTTTGGATCCATGGCTGGTGGTGAGAGCACTGGACATGGAAGGAAGATGGTCACCATGGCAGATTCTCTCCGGGCGGCTGCCACGTGTGACACGGAAGCACAGGAGGTTCCAACTGTGTTTCCTGGGGAGGCCCATGGTGCAAGAGAGAGACTCCTCTCTCCTGATGAATGGGGGAAGTTGTGTGAAGGATGGTATTGGACTGAGAAGTGAGTGTTAGCGGAGATTGAGTGTTAGAAAGGTAGAAGGAGGAAGAGTGTTTTAGAAGTGTTCCGTTGTCGATTGTCGTGTGTAATTTTTTTTTCCTTTTTTCCCCTTTTGTCTCTATGTTGTAGATTAATAAAGTGTTGGGGCTTTTTTCCGCTCCATTCCCAAGTTGGAGCCTGCTTTGTTCTGTTTCCGAGTCCCATCTCACAGTAACCATTTTGCAAGTATACTTTCATGGGGGCACTGGCATTGTGCCAGGGCCAAACCATGACACCTTTATAGAATTTGTTTCACAGGATTAAGGATAGCAAACCAGAGATTTTTATATAAATATCTATTATAGCACTGATGAGACAAAATGATCTTAATCAGAAATATTTACACCAATATATAAGAGCTATAACATATTATATTGTATAGAGTACTTGGAAGTGATTTCAAAGCAACTGTGTTAAAGCAAAACCAGTTATTTAAGAGAGATTAATGTCACTCCCCAAGACTAATGATCGTGGGCAAATTCCTTTGGCTCAGCCTGGAACAGTGACCTTGAGGGGTGTCCCCATGGTAGGGAGGAATCACCACACCCCCAAGTAGGGAAATGTCAGGGGATGCTGCTGTTAAAATCTGGGACGGGGCTTCTCTAGTCTGAAGTGCTGCCCTGTCAGTCAGATGTGCCCAGGCTGGGCCAGCTCAGCAGCTCTGCAAAGCTCTCAGTGCTGTCCCTTCGTTGTTCCTTTCTCTGTGAATTATTCCATCCCTGCCACAGCTTCCTCTCCCTCTCAGGATTTTGGGATGGAGAAGTCTGCTTTCAGCATTATTCAACCCCAAAAGCAACATGACCCTCCTTCATTTCCCGCTGGGGTCTTTGCAAACAGGGCCTGGCTGGAGTTGTTGGAGCCCATTGCAGGCAGAGCCTCCTGTTCCAGCAGGAACTGCCTTTCCTGTGCCAGGAGCAGGGCAGGTCCCGCTGCAGGAAAAGCCCCAGGCCAGCCCCAGCACAGGGAAGGGCTCGGGCACAAGGGCAGAGTGCCATGCTGGGAGCTGTGCCAGGCAGAGCCTGAGGCACCAAAGGCACCTTGGCAGCAGCAGCTGCTTGCAGGCCATGGCCAGAAGCCTCCCTTGGCAGCCCGGCCTGGTGGCCAGCACTGCAGAGCTGCTGCCTCAGGGCTCATTTCTGCCTGGGCTCTGAAAAGCCACTTCTGCTCCAGGAGCCTGCCTGGGAAGCCATTGGCCCCAGCACTTTGGGGACAAGATATGAATGACAGAAAACTCTTCATGCCAGCAGAGACAAGGCAGGGGCAGAGGAAGAGGAGAGCCAGGCCCAGGGCACAGGGCTGCCATGGTGATGGCTGTGAGGTCACTGCCCCTGCAGCAGCCTGGCTGCCCTCAGCAGACATTCTGGCCAGAAGCGTTGTGAGGGCACCCAGCACATCAGAGAACCCACACAACAGGAATTCTGTCCTTGGGGATGAATGGGTTTCACTGGGTCAGGCTGCACAAAGGTCCTGCTCTTGGATAATTCCTCAGATGGGGAATCCAATTCTGTGTAAGAACACAGTTGCAGTTTCGTGCACTCTCCTCATTGTAAAATATTTCCTCCTTCTAACAAATGTAAATCCACCCTCATTCAGTTCACAGATATTGAGCCTTGTTCTGTCACTGCAAGATTTGGGAGAAAATAACTTTGACCACTGTTTTCCTTTTCACAGACCTTGGAGAGGACCCAAAAACATCTCAAGATGAGGTTTGGAGGCCTCATCCCATAACCAGCAGTGAGAGGCGGCAGACTCTGGGCTCAGTGGTGTGGAGACTGAGGACAGAATACGAGTAGCTGGGGAGGGATTAAAGTGTGGTTTCACACATCTTGGAGTTTTTCTTTTTTGTATAAAACAGCCAGAGAAAGAGATAATGGCACCAAGGGCAGCTTGGGAAGCCCAGACTGGACACCAGGAGAAAGGAATTTTCCTCCCAGTGCACGGCTGTGGTGCAACACGTCCCCCAGAAAAAGCCTGGAGCAGCCCAAGGCTTTGTGTGGGCAGGCAGAGGCAGGCAGGAGGCAGAGCGGTCAGCAAAGGAAGGGGCCAGCCAGGTGGGGCAGCCGGGGGATGACGACAGCTTGCAGGGACAGAGGCGCAGGGCAGGGACACCGTAGGACAGCCTGGGCTGCACAGGGCACAGGGATGGGCAGCAGCTGCAAGGCCCTGACAGAGCCACCTTGGGCAGCACTATGGCCATGGCTGCTGGCCCTGGGCCTGAGCCAGGAGCAGGAGACAAGTGACCCTTGCAGCCCTGGGGCCTCATTGCCTCCTTGTCCCTGCTCAGCAGCCTGGCAGGGGCCGCCCCATGGTGCTGCCCTTGGCATTGCACATCCCCACATGCCACTGCCCATCCCAGGAAGAGCTCTGAGCAATGAGCGAGGGACAGGATGTGCCTGGCCAGGGGCTGGGGCTCAGGCCTTGGCCATTTGCATTCCTGAAACACATCCAGGTTTGCTCAGCACCAGAGGCACCTTTGCCTTGTTTGTCCCCAGCTGTCATCACTGCCTCCAGTGTTCTGCTCTGGCTGCAACCTGGGGACACTTTCTCAGTTGTGTCCTTCAATGGGAACCATTAACCCTTCAAGAAATCTTCTGTGTTTCAATCTGACTTTGAGATTTGGCATTTTTTTGAGCGCACTCTGAGGGACTGAGTCTGATGCAAAGAGCACCAAAGCCCCAGAGGGTCATTAAACTCCTTGTGTTGTGTCTGTGCTGCTGAGCTGGGCCGGACTCCTGGCCCAGAGGCAGCTCCTGGCAAGGGCAGCGCTGCAAAGAGACAGCTCTGGCCAGGAGCAGCTCCTGTGCAAAGCCCAGCAGGGCTGGGGCACTGCCAGGGCAGCTCAGGGACACCAGCAGGGCACAGCCAGAGCTGACAGGGGCTCAGCACTGGCAGGGGCTGGGGGATGTCCCAGAGGGGGCTGTGTCACAGCGGCACCTCTGTGGCTGTGTCCTAGAGGCAGAGGGCAGCTGTGATGTCAGCAAGGGGCTGTGTGACAGCACAGAGTGGGCTGGGTGAGGTCACAGGGTGGGCTGCGACATCACAGAGTTTGTTGTGTGAGGTCACTGAGCAGCTACAGCATCCTAGAGGGGACTGTGTGACAACACAGATCAGGCTGTGACATCATGGCATGGCTGTATGACATCATAGAGCAGGCTGTGACATCAAAGTGTGTGCTGTGACATTACAGAGTGGCAGCATGACATAACAGAGAGGGTTTTGTGACATCACTGAGGGGGTTGTGACATCACAGAGCTGTCTGTGACATCATGGAGTAGGGTATGAGGCCATAGAGCAGATCCGGACGTAACAGCTGGTGGCTCTGTGACATCAGAGAGTGGATTGTGACATCACTAGGTGGCTGTGTAACATCCTAGAGAAGACTGTGACATCACAGAACAGACTGTGACATCACAAAGCAACTTTCTGACATCACAGAGTCTTCTGGGACATCACAATGCAGCTGCATGACATTCCAGGGTGACATCCCAGAATTGGCTCTGTGACAAAACAAGGGTGCTGTATGACATCCCAGAGTGGGCTGTGACATCACAGGTGGATGTGTTAAATCATAGGGTGCTCTGTGACATCACAAGATGCTGTATGAGATCACAGATGGCTGTGTGACATCCGAGGGGCTGTGTGACATCACAGGGTGGCTGCTTGTCCCTGCTCAGCAGCCTGGCAGGGGCTGCCCCATGGTGCTGCCCTTGGCATTGCACATCCCCACATCCCAGTGCCCATCCCCGGAAGAGCCCTGAGCAATGAGGGAGGGACAGGATGTGCCTGGCCAGCGGCTGGGGCTCAGGCCTTGGCCCTTTGCATTCCTGAAACACATCCAGGTTTATTCAGCACCTTTGCCTTGTTTGTCCCCAGCTGTCATCACTGCCTCCAGTGTTCTGCTCTGACTGGAACCTGGGGACACTTTCTCAGTCATGTCCCTCAGTGGGACCCATTAAAACAATTGAAACTTTGGAGTTTCAATTTAACTTTGAGTTCTGGAGAAGTCTTTGGAAGTCTCTCTCAGGGACTGAGTCTGATGTAAACAACACCCAAGTCCCAAGAGGGTCATTAATGTTCTTTGTTCTGTGTCTGTGCTGCTGAGCTTTAAAGGAACAGCTCTTCCCAGGACCAGCTCCTCTCCCAGCCCAGCAGGGCTGAGCACTCTGCCTGCAGGCACTGAGGGGACAGGAGCCAGGCAGAGACAGGCTGAGGAAGTCATTGAGCTGAAACTTCACTTGGGGAAAGATCTTCACAGCCCTCCACATGGTGAGTCAGTGGATGCAGGGCAATGTCCCCTGTGCTCCTGGAGGGATCTCCTGAAGCCAGCACACCCCTCAGCCTGGGGGATGTGCCAGGAGGACTCTCCCAATTTCTCTGTGGCAGGGGAGCAGGAGGAGGAGGATGTGCTGCAGAGCGGAGCTGCCCTGGGCACCCTTAGAGGGACAGGGCAGGACGGCTCCTGCTGCCAGGGATGGCTGCGGGGGCTGAAGCTGGGGCTGCAGCCAGGGCTGCCCAGGGCTGTCCTGCAGAGCAGGTCCTGCAGCCCTCAGAGCTCTTGGCCAGCCCAGGGGATGTGCCACCTGCCAGGGGCAGCTCTCAGCCTGCCTGGCAGCTCCCCATGGACAGTGCAGAGGAGCTGTGGGGGCAAGGAGTGACTCCTGCCAGGGCAGGTCCTGGTGCAGTGGAGAGGGTGCTGTGTGGGCCAGGGCTGCTCAGAGCTCCAGCTCACGCCCAGCTCATTCTTGAGGGGACTTTTCATGAGCTCATTCAGGGCAGGGGTTTCCTGCTTGGGTCTCTGCTTTCCTGAATCTGTGCTCCCACTTTTCCCTGGCTCAGCTTGGTGGCAAGGAAAACTCAGCTGTGCACGGCAGAACACGGGCTGAGGCTCTTAAACCATCACCCTGAGTTTTCCTGGGAACCTCAGCAAGTGCCCCCCCCCTCCCCAGCCTTCAGGCCCATCCAGCACCACCTTTCCATGGTGCCCAGGCTGGGGGAGCTGTTCTTTAATCCCTGCAGCCCCGGGCAGCTGCAGGGCAGAGCTGGCCCAGGGGCTGGGCTGGGCTCTGGCAGCTCTGTCAGGGAAGGAGCCCGGGGCCACAGGAGCAGCTTGGGCTGGGACAGCTCCAGCAGCAGAGCCGTGGGCAGGGAGGGAGGGAGGCAGTTCTGAGGGAAGCCCTGCTGCAGGGCAGATGTGGCACTGCCAGCCCTGCCCTGCAGGGCAGACACTGCCCTGAGCAGCACAGCCCTCGTGTCCCCTCCCAGCCAGCACAGCCCTCAGCCCGGGGCTCGGGGCCCTCAGTCCCTCCTGGGCTGGCAGAGCAGCCCCAGAGATGAAGGGCATCTCTCCTGCCATGTGCCCATTCCCTGCTGACAGGGCCTGAGGGCCACTGCCCTGCCCTGGTGCTGCCTGGCAGGGGCTGGGCAGGGCTGGGCAGGGAAAGGCTTTTCCTCAGGCCTGGCTCTCTCTCTCCTTGCCTTGCCCAGGTGCTCCTGGCATTGCTGAGGGGCTCTCTGTGATGGCAGTTCCAGCTGCAGGGTCAGGCCCAGCCCTTGGGCTCCTCCTGTGCAGGCTGAGTTCAGCAATGGGGTGTCCCAGCTCCCTGTGCCCGGGGAGCTCTGGGCAGGGCAGGCTGGCAATGAGCCAACTCTCCTCAAGCAATGCCATGGACATGACCCTTGGTGTGTCCTTGGGATGCCATCCAAGCTGTGAGCTGCCTCCAGGGGACACTGAGGGACAGGAGTGTCCTTGGCCAGAGTGGGGCTGAGACTCTGAGGAAGGCTGAGCCAGTTTGCTCTGCTGTGGGTCCCTCTGCTCCCAGCTGTGCCAGGCTGATTTCCAGGGGAGCACAGGGACTGCCCTGGATCTCAGAAATGGCAGCTGGGGACAGATGGGGTGACAGAGCAACTCCCCTCACCCTTCACTGAGTCACAGCCACTGCTCTTGCATTGTTCATTTCTCTCTGATCTCCATGGGCACAGCAGGAAACCCTCTCAAACTGCCTTTGGCTGTCACCATTCCTTAGCCCTTGGACAGGAGATGCAGCAGAGCTCCTCTGCCTCAGGAGCAGTTTGGGCTGATGAAATCCAAGCCCAGGACTGGCCCCTGTCCCTGTTCCCATAACCCCACTGCTGCAGAGCAAAGCTGACCCCTTGGTGTCCATGGGCAGAGCCCCCACTCATCACAGCAACGGGGCCAGATCCCAGCAGAGCTCCAGGCATGGGGCTGAAGGAAGGGCTCTGAGAAAAGGAAAATTGGATGGCACGGAGCAGCAGGGGCAGAGCTGGGAGAAAGGGCTTGGACACTGTTTAGCAAAGTCAGCCCTGACTCGTCACTGTGTCCTCCTTGAACAGGACTGCATGGCCAGCCACAGGAAATGTCCAACAGCAGCTCCATCAGCCACTTCCTCCTGCTGGCATTGGCAGACACGCGGCTGCTGCAGCTCCTGCACTTCTGCCTCTTGCTGGGCATCTCCCTGGCTGCCCTCCTGGGCAACGGCCTCATCATCAGCGCCGTAGCCTGCGGCCACCACCTGCACACGCCCATGTTCTTCTTCCTGCTCAACCTGGCCCTCAGCGACCTGGGCTCCATCTGCACCACTGTCCCCAAAGCCATGCACAATTCTCTCTGGGACACCAGGAACATCTCCTCCACAGGATGTGCTGCACAGGTTTTCCTGATTTTCTTCTTCCTTGGAGCAGAGTTTTCCCTCCTGACCATCATGTGCTACGACCGCTACGTGTCCATCTGCAAACCCCTGCACTACGAGACCCTCCTGGGCAGCAGAGCTTGTGCCCACATGGCAGCAGCTGCCTGGGCCAGTGCCTTTCTCAATTCTGTCCTACATACAATCAGTACGTTTTCTCTGCCCCTCTGCCATGGCAATGCCCTGGGCCAGTTCTTCTGTGAAATCCCCCAGATCCTCAAGCTCTCCTGCTCACACTCGAACCACAGGGAACTTGGGCTCATGGTTGTTAGCTCCTGTTTAGGTTTTGGCTGTTTTGTGTTCATTGTTTTCTCCTATGTGCAGATCTTCAGGGCTGTGCTGAGGATCCCCTCTGAGCAGGGACGGCACAAAGCCTTTTCCACCTGCCTCCCTCACCTGGCCGTGGTCTCCCTGTTCCTCAGCACTGCAGTGTTTGCCCATGTGAAGCCTCCCTCCATCTCTTCCCCATCCCTGGATCTAGCCCTGTCAGTTCTGTACTTGGTGGTGCCTCCAGCATTGAACCCCCTCATCTACAGCCTGAGGAACCAGGAGCTCAAGGAAACAGTGGGAAGACTGATGACTGGATGCTTTTCGGGAACGTTAAAGTGCTGGAAAATAACTGCAAATCATTTGCAATAAAAATTATCTTTGATACTTTTTGTTGGTTTCATTTTGGAGATTCTTTTTCTCTGTTTTACTTTTTTCATATTGTTATCAATGATAAGTCATGATTTGTGCCATAACTCATCTTGTTTCTCTCCACCTTCCCTGTGGCCACAGACAGCATCAATGAGAGGCTGCACTCTCGGTGGCTTTATAGGAAATAAAGGAGCACCGAGCACAGTTTTCTGCAGAGATGCCCTTTTGTTGCCTTCTCTGGAGCTGCAGCAGCAATGTCTGTGTGCAGAGCTGGGGCAGATCAGTGCTGGCACAGCAGCTGTGCCCAGCAGCAGCAGCAGCAGCACTTGGTGTTGGCAGTGCTGCTGCCGTGGCCCTGCCCCGCTGCCCTGGTGGCCCTGGTGTTGCTGCAGGGCCTGAGTGCTCTCGGGGCCGGGCACAGTCCTGGGGGTGGCAGTGCCGGGGCTGCAGCAGGGACAGGCCATGGGCACTGCTGGGGCAGCGCTGACACCTCAGGCCAGGCCCTGGGGGCTCCAGGCTCCTTGCCCAGGCTCTCTCAAGAACACGGCCAGGCCAATGCTCAGCACAGAAAAGCCCCAGGCTGAGCAGCCCCAGGCTGGCCGTGGGCAGGCTGGGGGCAAACAGCATGGCTGGGGCTCTGCAAGGGCCCTGGGGGAGACGGGAAGGAGCAGCAGAGCAGGGGCTGATCCATCCCCAGTGCGCTGCACAGCCCAGGGCAGCGTCCCAGAGCATCCTGATGGAGCTGCCAACAACATCCCCCCTCTGCAGCCCTGGCATCTCCCCCAGCTCACAGAGGTGCCGCATCCTTGCAGGCACAGCCACGGCAGCACTGGCTCAGGAGCCCCTGTTTGCATTGCACAGAGCAGGCGGGAGCACCCCCATGCTGCTGCTGTGGGGACATGAACCTGAGGGAGCACAAATGCCATCAGCCCCTGGGGCCAGCAAGGGCTGGGGGACACCAGGGAAACCACTCAGCTTTGTCCTGGCCTCTGCAGTCAGCCAGAAAGTTTGTTCCCATCAGCTGGGAGTTTCCTGTGCCACTGCAGACGCTGTTGCTCAGAGCCAGATCTGCCTGGCAGCCACCCCCAAACTGCACTCAGCATTTCCTTGGCTTCACCTCTGCTTTCGTTACTCTTCCCTTGTACAAATATCTTCCTCTTGCCCACCCCTGTTCCCTCCCCTGCAAACAGCCCATCCCTGTTTGCCCTTTCCTCTCTGGCCCCACTCCCCACTGCAGTTCCTGACTTGGCACCATGGGAACGTCCCTTGGGGAGCAGGATCATCCTCCAAGTGCTGCAGGAATTGTCTGCAGGCTCCTGCAGTGCCTGGTGCTGCTCCCTTGCCAGAGGCACCCCAGGCCAGGGGGGCACATCTGGGCTGCTGTGTCTGCCTGTGGGGCTCCCTGTTCTGGGCAATGAGGAGGAGCTGCAGAGGCTCTGCAGGACTGACAGGATGGGCTTTGGGCCTAGGAGGAGAAGCTGAGGTGCCTGGGCTGCTGCAGCTTCTGAAGAGGAGGCCCAGGGCTTATCCTGCACCTGCTGCAAGGGTGGTTTCAGAGAATCCCAGAATCAGCAAGGTTGGAAAAGACCTTGGGTATCATCAAGTCCAACCTGTGCCCTGACACCACCTTGTCTCCCCCGGGCCTCCTCTTCTCCAGGATAAACAACTCCAGCTCCCTCAGCCTCTCTTCACAGGACTTTTGCTCCAGACCCTTCACCAGCCTTGTTGCCCTTCTCTGGACACACTCCAGCCCCTCCACGTTCTTGCTAAATTTGGGGTCCCAGAACTTGACACAGCACCCGAGGTGCTGCCCAAGCAGCGCCCAGCACAGGGGAAGAATTGCTCTCCTGGTCCTGCTGGTGACACCATTCCTGGTCCATAGGAGTGCCAGGGGTTGGATGAGGGAAATGGTCGGGAGGGGGCAGGAGACACAGTCTGATTGACTCTCAGCCATGAAGGGTCTTGATTTTCATACCTATTCAGTCTGCATTAGAAGGTGCTGGGGGTCAATATCAACTGGACATTGCTTATATCAATCTATAAACAGGAAAAAAAATTAAACAGAACAAACTCTTCTCTCTGCATTGTTTTCAAGACAGTATATACACTTTGAATACACTTCCGATATCTGCCTAATTAATTACAGAAAACTTGAAAACTTCTGTTATTCCAAATGGCTTTTCTTCTTTGGGCATGTTGAACAAATGTTTATGAGCTTTTCTCACTGAATTCCTGAACTGAAGAGCTCAAGAAAGAAGAGGACTCTGGAGTAGGAAAATTCATCATCAACCTCCAAGTGGCTGAGGATCCATCCTCATCAGAGCAGCAATGAACAGCAATGGACACAGCTTTGTGGCTACCCCAGCTTTGGGATGGGCCCTGGGCCTGGAGCAGGAGCAGCTCTTGAGGGCCCCAAGGCCGGGGCTCTTGAGCTGCCCTGGGCACATGGGATGGCAGCAGGGGCTGCAGAGCTCTCAGCACCTGAGCCAGAGGGGAGCAGGGCAGGCAGGGAGCCTCCTTTGGCCTTGCCCAGCACCTTCCCCCATGGCTGGGGCTGAGTCCTGTGTGAGCTGCAGCTGCTGCTGTGCCCTTGGCAGGGGCTGAGGCCGTGGGGCCAGTGGCCAGAGCAGCCTGGCCTGAGCAGAGCTGTGGGGCCAGAGCCGGCTGGGCTGGGCTGGGGAGAGGCCCTTGGTGCTGCCCAGAGCTCAGGGCAGCTGGCAGAGCTTGCAGGGAACTGGGCTGGGCTCAGAGAGCCTGCCCCAGAAACCATCAGTGTCCATCTCAGCCTGGCTGGGCGTGCAGGGGCAGGACTCAGCCCAGGCCGTGTGGGGCAGGGCCAGCGTCTGTGCAAGGCATTGAAAAGAGGCAAGTGCCCCAGAGAGGAGGCTGCTCTGTGCCCTTGGGGACATGGACAGAGCAGGGAGGGGGCCCAGGACATTTGTCACCACCAGCCTCTGTGCCCAGCCCTTGGCAGCCCTGGCTGCTGAGCCCAGCTTTGGCCTGGGCTGAGTTTGGCTGTGGCCCAGCTCCATCCTCCTGCGGGGCTCAGGGCCTGTTCCCGGCCATGGCCAGCCCTGGCCGGCCTCTCTGCTGGCCCAGAGGCCGGCAGAGCCCGGGCCAGGGCTGTCTGTGCAGGCCCACAGGTGCCAGGGGCTGTGCAGGCGCTGGCAGAGGCTGCCCAGCAGGGAGGCCATGGGGCACAGAGCCCCAAGGCTGCCGTGGGCACCACGGCACAGGGGCCGTTCCCAGCCGCAATGCTCCTGGCCTGGGCTGGGCCTGCACAGGGGCTGGGCCACCATGGCTGGGCCAGCACAGGGCCACCAAGGGGCCACGCACCCACTGCCGGGGCTGACAGCAAGGCCAGGCACACACAAGCAATTGCTGAGCATGGCCTGCGCTGCCCAGGGCTGACTGTGCCACAGGCAGAGCTCAGCTGCCCTTGGGGGCTGCAGGAACACTCAGGAGCCCAAATAGCCTCCATGGCTGTGCTGGAGACCCAGGCTGGAGCAGGGAAATGCAGGGCTGCTGCGGGATGGGGAGGGCATTGAATTCCAGCACACACCTCAGCTCTCTGATGATCCCGGCACCATGCTGGGCCCTGTTTCAGACTGGAGCAGAGCAGATGTTGATGGCACAGGAGCCCTGTGGGGCTGTCAGGGACAATCTGCAGCTTGCAAGGTTCTCTGCTCTCCCTCAGGTGCTCTTGGAGGGATGCAATCCCAGCTGGACACCTCAGGGCACAAGTGGCACTGCCTGTTTATGGGCACACAGCTGATGTCTGCCTGGAAAGGGGCACAGGTTTTAATATTTGTACATTTCATAATATACAAGGAAATCTTTATTATCTGGGTCATTTGAGTACTTTTAAGAAATGGCCAAGTTTTCCCACCAGGAGCAGAAATTTCCTGATTCTACTAGATTCTTCTACTTATGGCAAGTGGAGAAATACGGATCTTCCCCTCTATCTTTGCCATGAACATCATTCACTCTAATATTTCATGACCCCCTCCTTTACATGTTTCCAGCTCTCCTTTTGAAATGGCCATGTCTAAGGACATCTCTTCATTTAGAGCAGCTGGATCCTTGTCCTTCACATTGCTCCCAGAAGTCTTCCTCCAGATGCTCTCTGCTGATTCCAATGTATCGTCCTTGATTGGCTTCATGATTTGAGCATCAGGGAATTGCCCAATCTTTCAGAAGTTTAAATACCTCCTTAGTCAGCATCTTAGTTGTAGTTTTATCTTTTCTATCACCTCTTTTTATGTCTTTGTCTAAAATCCTTCCTGTATGGCAATCCCTTGTGGATGGTGCACATGTCAGATGTTGCTGGGATGTCACAAGAAACTGAATGAAGGCTTTTGATGTTTATTAAATGTTATCATGTTCACATTTTTTGTTTTCCATGAAGAGAAACCTTCCTGTGCCTCTAGTCTCACCAGTTCCTGGTCCCTCAAAGGACACAAACCTGATGTGCTGGGGAAATGTGGCAGAAATGCTGCTCTCGGAGGGGTTGGAGTGCCTTGGATAGCTGAGTCAGTCAGGCCTGTAAGAAAGGTTAAGTCACAAGGTCTAAGTGACATTAAATGCTGCTAAGAGTTGTTCTTTTGCTAAGTTGTTATGTTTAATATGCTATAAGCTAAGCTGAACATCATTAAGTGTTATTCCTCTATTAAATTGAAAAATCATAGGTTATAATTTAGGTTAAATACTGTTAAGCTCTGTTCTTTTGCTAAATTGTGAAGCTGAAGTTATCACTTAAGGTTGAGGCACAAGTCCTGTTACGTTTGAGCTCTGTTACGCTTTTAGGCCGTATTCCTTTTACCATTGCCCTCACTGTCCTTGTGTCACACACAGAGTCAGGGACAGTTCTCAGTTCATCTCTGGTTCGATTGCCTGGATTTTGTTTGGTTTTTTTGTTGCTTTGTTTCTTTGGTGTGCCTGAAGTGTCCAGTCAACAATGTGTCTTGCCAAGGAAGTTTGTGGTGCTGTCCCTTAATATTAAATCTGGTTGTTGCTGCTCCCTTGCTGGGGATATTATCAGCGCTCTCAAACCCTCATTCAGAACAGGGTGAAGGAGCCCTGGCCCAGGCTCTGGCCCTGGGGGACACAGGGATGCTGCCGGGGGGTCCCTGTCCCCCTGTCCCACCCCACAAGGCCCCGGCCCCCCGTCCCCGTGTCAGGCACTGGGGTCGATCTCGTGGAACATCCTCTGGGGGAGGCTGCAGCAACGGGAGCGGGGGGACCCGGGGGGACAGGGGACCCCGCTGTGCACGAGCAGCGTTGGACTGCTCTGGGGGAACTGTGAGGGGGGCTGGGGCAGAGTGACCTCCCCAGTGACCTCACACAGCCCCTGTGACATCACACAGCTCTTCTGATGTCACAGAGCCGTCTCTGTGATGCCACAGCCACCCTGTGATGTCACAAAGCCTCCTAATAATGCCACAGCCCACTATTGGATGTCACAGAGCACCTTTGTGATATCACAGTGCCAATGCTGTGATGTCACCCTGTGATATCATACAGCTGTGCTGTGACATCTCAGAAGACTCTGTGATGTCACAATGTCACCATGTGATGCCACTGTCTGTTTTGTGATGTCACAGCCTGCTCTATGATGTTACTCAGTCACCCAGTGATGCCACAACCCGCACTCTGATGTCACAGAACCACCCTCCATAATGGGAGGATCTGCTCTGTGGCCTCACATCCTACTCTATGATGTCACAGACAGATCTATGATGTCACAACACCCTCAGTGATGTCACAAAAACCTCTCTGTTATGTCATGCTGCCACTCTCTAATGTCACAGCACACACTTTGACCTCAGTCTCCTCTATGATGTCATACAGCCATGCCATGATGTCACAGCCTGCTCTGTGTTGTCACACAGTCTCCTCTATGATGCTGTAGCTGCTCAGTGACCTCACACAACAAACTCTGTGATGTCATAGCCCAACCTGTGACCTCACACAGCCCACTCTGTGCTGTCACACAGCCCCTTGCTGACATCACAGCTGCTCTGTGCCTCTAGGACACAGCCACAGAGGTGCCGCTGTGACACAGCCCCCTCTGGGACATCCCCCAGCCCCTGCCAGTGCTGAGCCCCTGTCAGCTCTGGCTGTGCCCTGCTGGTGTCCCTGAGCTGCCCTGGCAGTGCCCCAGCCCTGCTGGGCTGTGCACAGGAGCTGCTCCTGGCCAGAGCTGTCTCTCTGCAGCGCTGCCCTTGCCAGGAGCTGCCTCTGGGCAAGGAGCCTGGCCCAGCTCAGCAGCACAGACACAGCACCAGGAGTTTAATGACCCTCTGGGGCTTTGGTGCTCTTTGCATCAGACTCAGTCCCTCAGAGTGTGCTCAAAAACTTCTCAGGGACTCAAAAGGGAGTGAAACACTGAAGTTTCTCATACTTAAAATAGATCCTTTTGAGGGACAGGACTGGAAAAGTATCCCCATGTTCCAGGTAAAGCAGAACACTGGAGGCAGTGATGACAGGTGGGGACAAGTGAGGGAAAGGTGTTTCTGGTGCTGAGCAAACCTGCACCTCTGTCCCTGCAGGCTGTCGTCATCTCCCGCCTGCCCCACCTGGCTGGCCCCTTCCTTTGCTGACAGCTCTGCCTCCTGCCTGCCTCTGCCTGCCCACACAAAGCTTTGGGCTGCTCCAGGCTTCTCCTGGGGGATGCGTTGCACCACAGCCCTGCCCTGGCAGGGATATTCCTTTCTCCTGGTGTCCACTTCGGGCCTCCTCAGCTGCCCTTGCTGCCATTATATTTCTCAGGATCATTTAAATATGAAGCTCCAGCCTCTCTGAAACCACCCTTCAATCCCTCTCAGGCTATTCCTGTTCTGTCCTCAGTCTCCACACCACTGAGCCCAGAGCCATCAGCCTCTCCCTGCTGGTTATGTGATGACGCCTCCAAACCTCATCTTGGGAGATTTTTGGGTCCTCTCCAAGATGTGTGAAAATGGAAAAATAGTGGTCAAAGTTACGTTCTCCCAAATCTTGCAGTAAAAGAACAAGGGTCAATATCTCTAAACCGAATGAGGGTGGATTTACATTTGTTAGAAAGAGGAAATATTTTACAGTTATGAGAGAGGCAGGAAACTGCAACTGCTTTTCCAGATAAGTGAATGCCCCATCCCAGGAATTGCCCATGAGCAGGAGCTTTGTGCAACCTGACCCAGTGAAACCCTCTTATCCCCAAGAACAGAATTCCTGTTGTGTGGGTTCTCTGATGTGCTGGGTGCCCTCACAACGCTTCTGGCCAGAATGTCTGCTGAGGGCAGCCAGGCTGCTGCAGGGCAGGGACCTCACAGCCATCACCATGGCAGCCCTGTCCCCTGGGCCTGCCTCTCCCCTTTCCTCTGCCCCTGCCTTGTCTCTGCTGGCATGAAGAGTTTTGTCATTCATATCTTGTGCCCAAGTTGCAGGGGCCAATGGCTTCCCAGGCAGGCTCCTGGAGCAGAAGTGGCTTTTCAGAGCCCAGGCAGAAATGAGCCCTGAGGCAGCAGCTCTGCAGTGCTGGCCACCAGGCCGGGCTGCCAAGGGAGGCTTCTGGCCATGGCCTGCAAGCAGCTGCTGCTGCCAAGGTGCCTTTGGTGCCTCAGGCTCTGCCTGGCACAGCTCCCAGCATGGCACTCTGCCCTTGTGCCCGAGCCCTTCCCTGTGCTGGGGCTGGCCTGGGGCTTTTCCTGCAGCGGGACCTGCCCTGCTCCTGGCACAGGAAAGGCAGTTCCTGCTGGAGCAGGAGGCTCTGCCTGCAATGGGCTCCAACAGCTCCAGCCAGGCCCTGTTTGCAAAGCCCCCAGTGGGAAATGAAGGAGGGGGTCATGCTGCTTTTGGGGTGAATAAAGTTGAAACCAGCCTGACTCCTCCATCTCAAAGTTCCACATTCTCAGAGGGAGCTGGAGCTGTGGCAGAGCTGGAAAAATGCCCAGAGAAAGGAACAACCAAGGGACAGCACTGAGAGCTTCTGCAGAGCTGCCAAGATGGACAAGCCTGGGCACATCTGACTGACAGGGCAGCACTTCAGACTAGAAAAGCCCCGTCCCAAATTTTAACAGCAGCATCTCCTGACATTTCCCTTCTTGCGGAGTGTGGTGATTCCTCCCTGCAGTGGAGACACTGCTCAAGGTCACAGCTCCAGGCTGAGCCAAAGGACTCAGTCCCACCATCCTTGTTCTGCTTAATTACTAGTTTTGCTTTAATAAAATTGCTTTGAAATCACTGCCTAGTGCTCTATACAATATAATATGTTACAGCTCTTATACCTTAGAATAAATATTTCTGATTATTTTGAAGATAATTGTTTCTAATCATTACCATTATAGAATATATATATAAATACCTCCAGCTTGCCAGCCTTAATTCTGTGTGACAAATTCTATAAAGGTCTAATTCCACCTTTATAATTCTTTACATAAAAATTCTTGAAAAGTCTAGGGCTGGGGTTGGAACCAGCTGTTCTAAGGCTCCTCTCACACCAGGGATTTACAAATCCTGGAGGTCCTTGAGGGTATTTGGGAAACTGTGGGGCCTATTGGGGCTCCTTTCTGCACTTCGAGACCCAACAGGAGCCTCTGTAATAAACTTTGCCTGCAGCTCCCACTCTGCCAGGAACCTCTGTGAATGGGACATCCCAGCTCTTTGGCAGCCTGGGGACTCCTGGGATTTCACCATGGAATGGCTGTGACTGCCTCTGACCACAGGGCTCTTTACCAACCCCAGAAACCCCTGGGAGGTGTCCATAGAGCCCCTGTCTCTGCCTGTGACCTTCCAGCTCTTGAACAGCCTGGAGACTTTTGGAAAGTCCCCATGGAACCCCTCTGAGGGCCTGTGACAAATCTGATCCTTAGCAGGCAACCATCACCAGGACCCTGTTGCTATGGGTAATGGGATCCCAGATCCACAGAACTGGCTCAGCTGGGAGGGACCCATCAGGATCCTGGAGTCCAACTGCTGGCCCTGCACAGGACACCCCAACAATGCCAGCCTGGGCCTGGCAGCGCTGGCCAAACACTGCTGGAGCTCAGAGAGCCCTGGAGCTGGGACCCTTCCCTGGGGAGCCTGGGCAGTGCCCCAGCAGCCTCTGGGCAAAAACCTTTTCCTGAGATCCAACCTGAGCCTGCCCTGACTCAGCGGCGGCCATTCCCTCCAGTGCTGTCCCTGGGCACCAGAGGGAAGACCAGGGGTCACACCAGGGCTGAGAGGGACAGAGACCCCCACGGCCTCCCCAGGGATGAGAAGGTCGGAGAGTCCCCCCAACCCCGAGCACCCTCAGTGGTGAGAGGGACGCAGAGCCCCTGGTCCCCAGCCCTGCACAAGCATTCCCTGAGGCCAGCGGGATGGAGACCCCTGAGGCGAGGGGACAGAGAATGCCCTGAGCACCCCATTGGCATGGGGCTGAGAGGGACGGAGAGCCCCCAGGCATTCCCTGGGGTGAGAATGATGGAGACGCCCTGGGGAATGGCCTGGGGTGACAGGGACAGGGACACCCCCTGGGGGACAGGGACACCCCCTCAAGAACGGCCTGGGGTGAGAGGGACAACCCCCCCCAAGCCCTTCCCAAGCATCCCCCAGGGTGAGAGGCACAGAGACCCTTCCAGCATCCCCTGAGCACTGGACAAAATAAACTTGGCAGAAATCAAACTTCAATCTGCATAAATCACTTTGAGGAAGATTTGATTTTCTCACAAGTCACATGTGAGGAAAATACAAATAAATCCCAAACATTAATAAACCAACAACAGAAGCAATTCTGTGTCAATTCCAAATTTCATCGCTTCCTGCACAGCTCCAGCTCAGCTGCTGGAAGATTCTGATAAAAAAAAAAAAAAGAAAAAAAAAAAAAAGTGAAAATTTGACCCAATACAGATTATTGAAAGGAAGGAAAAAATCTGTGTGGCTGTGACAAAGGTGACAGGAACACAGAAAATAATGATTCTCACATTTGGCAAAGTCCCCAAGCCTCAGAATTCTGGAGTTATTTGGGAATTTAGCTACTTGAGCTGGGCTTCTTCTGGGACGTTTAGTAGCCTTGTGTTCCTCAACCTGAATGAACCTTGTCAGCCTCAATGGTAACATTTGCTCACTTTCCTCCAGTGATTTAACAAACATTTCACGGAAAGACAACAAAATATTTTCTTTACACTGGCCACCCACAACAGCCATTTTCCTCATCAGTTCTCCTACAAGTCGTTCAGAGGAATTTGCATCCAAGTTTCCAAGAGTTCCTCTGGAAAGAAACAGCCCTCCTCCCACAGAGGAGGGAACCATGCTGCTGACAAAGGCACTTGGGGTCAGACAACACTGCCTAAACGCACTGTGCCAAAATATTGTACACAATCTGGTTAAGAAAATTGTTAGAGAGATGCCTCTGCCCCAATTAAGGTGCTATCGAGACCAAATGCAAAGTGGATTTTATTGAACAGTAAATGTGAGGTAGAGAGAGATGGAATAAAAGAGAAAAAATGGGGGAGGGCAAGAGAGTGACAGGGACAGAGACCTCCCCTGGGGTGCAGCAAGTGTGACATTGTCCCCTGTGTGCATGGCCTTCCCGGGGTGGCGGTTTTACACCTGAGCCAGTTTGGGTAAGGGGGATGGTGTTCACCCCCGCAGCAGGGATTACCCCACTGTTTCAGGCTGCAGTGCAAGATATAACCAAATGCATGTTTTCCATCACCATCTTCACAAACTGTTATAAACAGACAGGGCAGTGTTCTTTATCTCTTCCATGACTCAGCCCTGATAACACCCTCCAGGGGCTATCTTCTGTGAATGGGCCATTGAGTGTCCCTGCAGGACTGGTAAAATGACATCATCCCATTGTGGGATGCTCCGCCCAGGGGAAGGAGCCAACCGTTCCTACCTGGATATAAGCTGAGACTTGTGACACCAGGAGCACCTTGGCTACTGTATTCCCAGAGGACAAGAGCTCCATCACCAGCACTCGACCGTCAGAGGAAGACCAGACCCTTCTCCAGGATCACTGCTTTGACAGAATCACGATCATCACTGCAACAGGACTGCAACCACCATTTAATGGGACTGCTACCACCACCCTGACCAACAGGGTGGCAGGTTATATCCTGACTGTGTCAGTTTAAGGCAGTGTTTCTGTATCATTGCCTTGATCTTAATTTTCTTCTTAAATTGTAATTCTGGCTTAGACTCTCCTCCTGGTTTGCCCTCAAACCTGTACAAAACTCAATGCACTCATCTCTTGTTTTCCTCCCAAACCAGAATTTCCCATCCCCAAACCACTGCCAGATGGAGAAGAAGGCTGCGAGGAAGAGGAAGATGTCCCAGGACCATCAGGTAGGTAAGGAGGAAGTCAGTGTCTCTTTCTCCCTCTCTCCTGCTCCATCTCCCAGCTCAGCATGGCCCGTAGCTGCAGGACAACCCCTCTGCCTTGGCCATCCTGCTGCGGATGCACTGGAGGTATCTCGTTCCCTTTCCCTCTGGCATGGAGGCAAAGCCCATCCACTCCTTGTCCTTTGTCCCCCAGACAAGAAGCTGAGGACGGAGACCAGAGAGGATGAATCTCCACGGCAGAACCTCATGGAAGAAGCTGTTTTGAAGGACTCCATGGCACAGGAATCGAACAGGGAGGTAAAGCCCAAGAGATCCCACAGGATGAGGGCCTGGAAACCCAGCCCAGGGTGCTCTGAGGAGGAAAGACCCACCCTGTGCCAGGAAGGTGGACAGAGCTTCAGCCAGGGATCAGAGCTGGTGGTCCATGAGCAGCTTCATGATGGGGAGAAGCCCCACAAGTGCTTGGAGTGCGGGAAGAGCTTCAGGCAGAGCAGCAATCTTGTCCGCCACCAGATGATCCACAAAGGGGAATGGGCCTATGAGTGTGGGGAGTGTGGGAAGGGCTTTAGCTACAGCTCAGAACTCGTCAGGCACCAACGCATCCACACTGGGGAGAGGCCCTATGAGTGTCCTGACTGTGGGAAGAGGTTTCACACCAGCTCCAATCTCCTCCTGCATGAGCGGATTCACACGGATGAGAGGCCCTTCCGCTGCCCCGACTGCGGGAAGGGCTTCAACCGCAACTCCCACCTCGTCAGGCACCGGCGCATCCACACTGGGGAGAGGCCCTATGAGTGTCCCCAGGGTGGGAAGAGCTTCACCCAGAGCTCGCACTTGACGAGACACCAACGGAGGCATCGTTAAGAGAAGCCCTGCAAATGCCCCAACTGCAAGGAGACCTTCGTGCCTGGCTCCAGCTTCATACCCAACTGGAGGACCCACGTTGGGAAGAGACCTGTGATCCATGCTGGGAAGACACCTGTCCCTTCTCCTGCCCCTGCCAATGACATGACAGGGGATCGATGAACATGAGATTCTGGCCAGGGCCGTGTCATTATATCCACTCCCTCCTCAGGTCATTGCCGGGGCAGGAAAAGGGTCTCTTTCTCTCTCCCTGAGGAGAAGGGTGTCCTTTGCAGGCAGGTGGAAATATGTGGCCAGGATGACACAGTGAGTTGTGTTTTGGTTTTCCCTGTAAATAGTTTTTCTTTTCCCTTTTGTTAGCAGTACTGTTTCTGTTCTTGTTTGTTCTTTATCTCGTTGCTCTTCCCAATAAATTTTTCTTATCCCAGGCCAGGATCTATTCCTTTTGTGCATTCTATGGGAGGCAGAAGGGCAGCAAGCAGCAGCATTGTTTTAGCCGGAGCAGGAATCTGAGGAATCTCATTCCTAAACCCCAGCCCTTGGAAACCGAGCATCCCAGCTGGTCCCAGCCCTGCTGGCCATGGCAACAGCCTTGGGAGCGGGTCCCTGGCTGGGGCTGTGGGAACCTCTTCCCTCTGGTGCCCAGGGACAGGACTGGAGGGAACGGCTGCAGCTGAGTCAGGACAGGCTCAGGTTGGATGTCAGGAAAAGGTTTTTGCCCAGAGGCTGCTGGGGCACTGCCCAGGTTCCCCAGGGAAGGCTCCCAGCTCCAGGGCTCTCTGAGCTCCAGCAGCGTTTGGCATTGTTGGGGTGTCCTGTGCAGGGCCAGCAGTTGGACTCCAGGATTCTGATGGGTCCCTCCCAGCTCAGCCAATTCTGTGGATATGGGATCCCATGACCCTGGGGATGGGGCTGCCAATGGTTGTCATGGCAACCACCCCTGGCATGGGGTCTGCATGGAGCTGCCAAGGGACTGAGCATGGCAACAGGGGGCTGGGGATGGTTGCCATGGAAACTGACCATAGTAACAGGGTCTTGGTGATGGTTGCCATGGAAACTGACCATAGCAACAGGGGGCTGGGGGTGGTTGCCTGCTAAGGATCAGATTTGTCACAGGCCCTCAGAGGGGTTCCATGGGGACTTTCCAAAAGTCCCCAGGCTGTTCAAGAGCTGGAAGGTCACAGGCAGAGACAGGGGCTCCATGGACTCCTCCCAGGGGTTTCTGGGGATAGTAAAGAGCCCTGTGCTCAGAGGCAGTCACAGCCATTCCATGGTGACATCCCAGGGCACCTTGGGCTGCAAAGGCACCGATCTGTCACAGGCACTCACGGGGGCTCCATGGTGACATCCCAGGAGTCCCCAGGCTGCCAAAGAGTCGGGATGTCCCAGACACTCACAGGGGTTCCTGTCATGGACACAGTGGGAGCTTCAGGCAAAGTTTATTAGAGAAGTTCCTTTTAGGACACAACATGCAGAGAGGATCCCCAATAGCCCTCATAGATTCCCAAATGTCATCACTGATTCAGAGATGACACAGACTCAGACCAGAAAGCTAAGGGCTAAAAGCTGCCTATTTATTCAATCCTCTTCTTTCATACCTTGATTTGCTACAAGTGGACCTCATTGGTCATTTAATCAACACATTTCACATGATTGGCTAATTAAGACAACACCCTTCATTAAACATCTTTATGGAAAAAAAATCTTATTACAAATACCATCTATGGACAGTTTACAATTCTTTCTCTCCAGCTCCCTAAATGTTCCCAGACCAATTAATGGGAAACCTTATCTTGTTTTCTCCGTCTCTGACCAGAGTGCCATATCCACACCCAAATTCCCCCACGGACCTCCAGGCTTTCGAAATTCTTTCTGTGAGAACAGCATTGGAGGAGCTGGTTCCAATGTCATCTCCAGACTTTTCAAGCCTTCACGTGTAAAGAATTATCAAAGTGGAATTAAGCCTTTTTAGAATTTGTCCCACAGGATTAAGGATAGCAAACCAAAGATATTTATATAAGTATCTACTATGGTAATGATGAGACAAAATGATCTTAATCAGAAATTTTTACACCAAGATACAAGAGTAACATATTAATTTATATAGACCACTCGGAAGTGATTTCAAAGCAACTGTATTAAAACAAAACCAGTAATTAAACAGAGATGGATGTCTCTCCCCCAGACCAATGATCATGGGCATATCTCTTTGGTGTAGCCTTGAGGAGTGACCTTGAGGGGTGCCCCCACTGCAGGGAGGAATCTCCACACCCCCCAAGAAGGGAAATGTCAGGAGACGCTGCTGTTAAAATCTGGGACAGGGCTTCTCTAGTCTGAAGTGCTGCCCTGTCAGTCAGATGTGCCCAGGATGGGCCAGCTCAGCAGCTCTGCAGAAGCTCTCAGTGCTGTCCCTTGGTTGTTCCTTTCTCTGGGCATTTTTCCAGCTCTGCCACAGCTTCAGCTCCCTCTGAGGATGTTGAACTTTGGGATGGAGGACTCGGGCTGGTTTCAGTTTTATTCACCCCAAAAGCAGCATGACCCCCCTCCTTCATTTCCCACTGGGGGCTTTGCAAACGGCCTGGCTGGAGTTGTTGGAGCCCATTGCAGGCAGAGCCTCCTGCTCCAGCAGGAACTGCCTTTCCTGTGCCAGGAGCAGGGCAGGTCCCGCTGCAGGAAAAGCCCCAGGCCAGCCCCAGCACAGGGAAGGGCTCGGGCACAAGAGCAGAGTGCCGTGCTGGGAGCTATGCCAGGCAGAGCCTGAGGCACCAAAGGCACCTTGGCAGCAGCAGCTGCTTGCAGGCCATGGCCAGAAGCCTCCCTTGGCAGCCCGGCCTGGTGGCCAGCACTGCAGAGCTGCTGCCTCAGGGCTCATTTCTGCCTGGGCTCTGAAAAGCCACTTCTGCTCCAGGAGCCTGCCTGGGAAGCCATTGGCCCCTGCAACTTGGGCACAAGATATTCATGACAAAACTCTTCATGGCAGCAGAGACAAGGCAGGGGCAGAGGAAAGGGGAGAGGCAGGCCCAGGGCACAGGGCTGCCATGGTGATGGCTGTGAGGTCCCTGCCCCTGCAGCAGCCTGGCTGCCCTCAGCAGACATTCTGGCCAGAAGCTTTGTGAGGGCACCCAGCACACCAGAGAACTCACACAACAGGAATTCTGTCCTTTGGGAGGGGGTTTCACTATGTCAGGTTGCACAAAGCTCCTGAACAGGGACAATTCCTGTGATGGGGCATCCACTTCTCTCAAAAAGCAGTTGCAGTTTTGTGCCACTCTCATCATTTTCTCCTTCCAAAATTGTAAAATATTTTGTTCTTGCAAAAAAAATATAAATCTGCCCTGATTCAATTCGACATAATGACCCTTTTTCTGTCACTGCAAGATTTAGGAGAAAATAACTTTGACCACTATTCTTCCATTTTCACAGACTTTGGAGAGGACCCAAAAATCTCCCAGATGGGTTTGGGGGTCTCATCACATAACCAGTGGGAGGAGGCTACATGCTCTGGGCTCAGTGGGGTGGAGAATGAGGACAGAACAGGAGTAGTCCGGGAGGGATTGAAGGGTGGTTTCAGAGAGGAGTTTTTCTTGTAAAAAGCAGCTAGAGAAAGAAATAATGGCACCAAGGGTGTGGAGTGCCCCTGCCCCATGAGGTAGGGATTCTACCCAGACAGACACCATTGGGCAAGGGGCGTGATTTAAAGAGGATTCTGTCCCTCCACCCTGTGGGGTGTGCCTCTGCAAGCCCAGGAAAAGACACTCCACCCCATCTGGTCAAATAAGGAGTGGCCACAGAACATTTTTCCTTTTCTGTAACCTCGTTGGTTCAAATTCTACTGCAAAGTCCCCGCCACACATTTTTCCATTGGTGGTCCTCCTCCATCCACTCCTTTGCAGTGCCCTGCTCCTTCTGCTATTGGACCCCGACCCTAAACTCCACCCCTACCCTGTCATATAAAACCCGTGACAAGCCACCACCTCCTCTCCCCCTTCATTTCTTGTCTTGGTACCTGGCACAATAAAGGATCCTGTGCTTTTCTAAACCAAGACCCATCCTGTTGCCTTCCTTTCCCTGCTGGTCATCGATGCCTGCCTGAGGTCTGAGACTCTGGGGTCTGGGGGAGTCGTTTTGCTGCTTACTGCAGTGGAACACAACACAAGGGCAGCTGGGGAGGCCCAGACATGAAGCAAAAGGAATTTCCTCTCCCAGGGCAGGGCTGTGGTGCAGAAGGAGGCTGGAGCAGCCCAAGGCTTTGTGTGGGCAGGCAGAGGCAGGCAGGAGGCAGAGCTGTCAGCAAAGGAAGGGGCCAGCCAGGTGGGGCAGCCGGGGGATGAGGACAGCCTGCAGGGACAGAGGCACAGGGCAGGGACACCGTAGGACAGCCTGGGCTGCACAGGGCACAGGGATGGGCAGCAGCTGCAAGGCCCTGACAGAGCCAACTTGGGCAGCACTTTGGCCATGGCAGACACAAAGAGCACCAAAGCCCCAGAGGGTCATTAAAATCCTGCTGCTGTGTCTGTGCTGCTGAGCTGGGCCGGGCTCCTGGCCCAGAGGCAGCTCCTGGCAAGGGCAGCGCTGCAGAGAGACAGCTCTGGCCAAGAGCAGCTCCTGTGCACAGCCCAGCAGGGCTGGGGCACTGCCAGGGCAGCTCAGGGACACCAGCAGGGCACAGACAGAGCTGACAGGGGCTCAGCACTGGCAGGGGCTGGGGGATGTCCCAGGGGGGGCTGTGTCACAGCGGCACCTCTGTGGCTGTGTCATAGCAAGGGGCTGTGTGACAGCACAGAGTGGGCTGTGTGAGGTCACAGGTTGGGCTATGAC
The DNA here is from genome assembly GCF_036417665.1 of Passer domesticus. NCBI lineage: Eukaryota > Metazoa > Chordata > Aves > Passeriformes > Passeridae > Passer > Passer domesticus. The sequence goes on along the minus strand of NC_087481.1, from coordinate 7,179,284 downwards.
ATCACAGAGTTTGTTGTGTGAGGTCATCGAGCAACTACAGCATCATAGAGGGGATTCTGTGCCATCACAGAGCAGGCTGTGACATCATGACATCGCTGTAGGATATCATAGCTGTAAGGTCACAGTGTGTGCTGTGACACTACAGAGTAGCAGTATGGTATCACAGAGAGGGTTTTGTTCCATCACTGAGGGTGTTGTGACATCACAGAGCTGTCTGTAATGTCATAGAGTAGGGTGTGAGGCCATCGAGTAGCCTCTGCCATCATGGAAGGTGGCTGTGTCACATCAGAAAGTGGGTTGTGACATCACTGGGCAACTGAGTAACATCATAGAGCCAGCGGTGACATCACAGAACAGACTGTGATATCACAGAGCAGTTGTGCGTGTCATCACTGAGTTGTCTGTGACATCATAGAGTAGGCTCTGTGACATCACAGGCTGGACATCATAGAATGGATTCTGCCATCACAAGGTATCTGTGTGACATCACAGAGGGGATGTGACATCATAGAATGGCTGTGTGACATCCCAGGGTAGGATGTGTAATATCACAAGATTAACTGTGACATCATAATGAGGGCTGTGACATCATAATGAGGGCTGTGGCATCACAAAGGGGCTGTGCGTCATCACAGGGGCTGTGTGATGTCACTGGGGAGGTCACTCTGCCTCAGCCCCCCTCACAGTTCCCCCAGAGCAGTCCAACCCTGCTAGTGCACAGCGGGGTCCCCTGTCCCCCCGGGTCCCCCCGCCCCCGGCGCCGCAGCCTCCCCCAGAGGATATTCCACGAGATCGACCCCAGAGCCTGATACGGGGAGAGGAGGCCGGGGCCCTGGGGGTGGGACAGGGGGACAGGGATCCCCCAGCAGCGTCTCTGTGTCCCCCAGGGCCAGAGCCTGGGCCAGGGCTCCTTCACCCTGTTACAAATGAGGGCTTGAGAGCACTGAAAAAATCCTCGGCAAGGGATCAGCAAAAACCAGATTTAATATTAAGCAACGGCACCACATGGCATGGTTCCTTGGAAAGAGTGACTTTGCTCCTGACTGGACACTTCAGGCACATCAAGGAAACAAAGCAACAACAAAACCAAATCAAATTCAGGCAGTCAAACCAGAAATGAACCATGAACAGTCCCTGTGTGTGTGCGCGTGTGTGTGTGCATGACATAAGGACAATGAGGGCAAGGATAAAAGGAATACAGCCTAAAAGCTGAACAGAGCTCAAAGTTAACAGGACTTAACTTATAACTTAACCTTAACTGATACCTTACACATCAGAGTTTAGCAAAAGAACAGCACATAACAGTATTTAACCTAACTTACAATGGCTTATAGGTCATTATAAGTTAGTTTAAATATGACTTAGTAACTTAACAGAGGAATAACACTTAATAATATTTAACTTAGCTTATAATTTAAACTTAGCAACTTAGCAAAAGAACAACACTTAGCAGCATTTAACTTAGCTTAGACCTCGTGACTTAACCTGACTTACAGGCCTGACTGACTCAGCTATCCAAGGCACTCCAACCCCTCCGAGAGCAGCATTTCTGCCACATTTCCCCAGCACAGGCACTCCTGCGTGCACACAGACACAAAGAGTCAGTGCAAGGCACCTGTGAGAAATTCCCCTGAGAGCAGGAAATGCTCCCTGTGGATGCTTTGGCATCTCCCCAGAGGGTGAAGGGTTGAGCCTGGAGGAGTGGGGGGATCGGCCCAGGCTCCCTCATTGTTCAGAATCCCCGAGTGCAGCAAACAGGAGAGTTCCCAGCTGGGAGAGGCTCCACTCAGAGGGAGTCGCTGGCCCAGGAGAGCTCCAAGGGGCTCCTTTTGCAGCGCTGTTTGTAGGGCCCCAAGAGAGGGGCTGCAGTCACAGCAATGGTTCATCCTGGCCGCACTTGGCATCAACAGCTTTCTTTGGCAGTGTGAGAACAGGGATGTTGTGCCACCGAGGGAACAAAACCAGTTCCCAGGGCTGCTCCTCCAGCAACCAGGAGCTGGTTGGGCAGCAGCAGAGCCTGGAGCAGACAGTGTTTGTGCTGAGCTGCAGAGGAGCTGAGCCCAGGGGCTGTTGGCCAAGGCCGAGGCCCAAGGAGCATTTCTGAGCTGGCAGGGCGGCCTGAGAAGGGGAGGGGGGAATGCAGCAGCACAGGGCCCATGGAGCCAAGGGACCATGGTGACACTGTGGGGCCCTGTGAGACCAAGGGACCATTGTGACACTGTTGGGCCCTGTGACACCAAGGCACCATTGTGACACTGTGGGGTCTCATGGAATCATGGAGAGCACTGTGACATTGCTGGGACTCATGGCACCAAGAGGACCGTACTGTCGCTCTGTGGCTCCATGGAATGTAGGGATCATTGTGATACTGTGAGGCCCCATCAAAGCAAGGGGCCATTGTGACACCACAGGGCCTCCTGGAACTGTGGAGACCATTATGACACTTTGGGGTGTCATGGAACCATTGGAGGCCATTGTGACTTTGTGAGACTCCATGGAGACATTGCAAGGCGTTATGGCATAATGGAGAGACAATTAAGAGACTTCACAGCCTCGTGGAACCAAGGGGCCATTGTGACATTGAGGCACACCATAGAATTGTGGAGACATTGTGACATTGAGGGGACTCATGGGATCATGGAGACCATTGTGACACTATGAGGGCCCAGGAAATATTCAAAGCATGGAGACACTGTAAGGCCTTATGGAACCAGTGAGACCATTGTGACCCTGGGGGTCCCCACAGAACCAAGAGGACCATTGTGGTATTGTGGGGCCTCGTGAAACCAAGAGGCCTTTGTGACATTGCAGGGCTGCATGGAACCAAAGCTCCAGGGTGACACTGGAGCCTTATGTCATCAGAGGTCCATTGTCACACTGTGGAGATAATGGAGATTATTGTGACGCTTCAAACTCCCAGGATCCAGAGGTCCATGTGACATTGCAGGGCTCATGTAACCAAGGGAACATGGGACAGGTTTGGCTGGTTTGGCCTCACAGGGGCTGCCAGACAGCTGATCTTGGCAGGTTAAGGGTCTCTTCTGAACTGCTTTTCAAATACTGGGGCTCTGTGCTTTCCTTCCTATGGAAAAGAACTGTCCTTCTTCTCCAGGCACCCATGCCCAGAATTGGGATTTCACCTCCAAATTTCCTTATATCCAGGGAATGTTCCCATTGGAATATTGCCAGGACAAGTCTTGCTGGCAGTGATTTCTCATATGTCCCCAAAACACTGGGGAAGGATCTGTGCTTTCTTCCGATGGGAAAGAACTCTCCTGCTTCTCCAGGCACCCATGGCTGAGACTGGGATTCCACCTCCAAAATTCCTAAAATTCAAAGACTGCTCCCAGACAAAATCTGCCATTCCTGACAAGGCTGGATGGCCTTGGACTAGTGAGGCTCTCACCTGTGTTCTAAACACTAGGGCTCTGTGCTTTCCTTCCTATGGAAAAGAACTGTCCTTCTTGTCCAGGTGCCCATGGCCAGAGTTCGGATTTCACCTCCAACATTCCCTACTGTGACAGACTGAAGGAGATTGTTGGCTCAAAACATTTCATTTGAAGCAGAGGAAGGGGCAGGTCCAGCCTTGCCCTGCTCTGCAACCCCAATCCCCCCAGAGCCTCTATCCCAGCCCAGCAGTGTCTGCCAGTCCCTGGCACAGCCCAGGCAATGCTCCACAGCCACCTCTGCAGCCCCCAGCCCAGCTCCTGAATGTCTCCTTGGGAGGTCTGGGCATGTAGAAGAATGAGCCCCTTGAGGGCTGACCCTGTTTGGACAAGCTGCTCCTCACCCCCAGCCTCACCATGTCTGGGATGCGTGGCTCCTCCCTCTGGGCAGAGCACCTCACAGTGGGATGATGTAATTTTTATCAGTCCTGCAGTTACACTCAATGGCCCATTAACAAAAGATATCTCCCTGGAGGGAGGATTGATTTGTTGAAGAGATAAAGAAAACTGCCCAATTAGCAGAATATAACTGCCCTACCTGTGACAGATGGCAAATACAATACATGCATTGTCTTTCAATCCAGTACAACAGGAGTTCAAATTAATGGAATTTAACTTAACATTGCTCAAATCTGACAATAATGAAGCTTAACTTTGCTTAGTGTTATCAACCCGGAATTTGGATTAAATTAAACATTACAGAATCAAAAATTTATATCCTTAAAAGTTATACATACAACAAAATTTAACTTATTCTGATGCTATTAATGGAAATAAGGCACTGAAAAAGTTGAACAATCCGCAATTGAAATAACAGTGTGATGGATTTACTGGAGGGATTAAAAGGATGTAATAAGTATGTCATGTTTTTATGTAATTTAGTTTTGAGAGAAGCCCATGGTAGCCAAAAATTTTATGCAAGCATAAATTTACTAAGACCTTTTAAAGTGCAGTTTTCCTGAAAGAAACAATGTGGAATTCAGCAAATTGCCCGGCAAACCAGCAGCTTCTTGAAATTGTATTTAGTGTCATTCCAGATGGTCAATTTACCAGCATTTCTGTTAAAGGACCTCCGGCATGTGCCGTGGTGGGGGGGCCTGGTGGAGCCGCGCCGGGGGCTCGGGGGAACCGCGCCGGGAGCAGCCGAGCCACGCACCCCAAAGCGCCTGTGGTTCCCCCTCCTGCCCCAGAGCCTGTGAATGTGCCTCCGTGCCAGAGGGAAGGGGCAGGAGATCCCCCAGTGCATCCCCAGCAGGACGGCGTTGGCAGTGGGGTTGTCCTGCAGCCAGGGGCCATGCTGGGCTGGGAGATGGAGCAGGAGAGAGGGGGAAAGGGGCACTGACTTCCTCCTCACCTGCCTGAGTGTCTGTCCTGGGTTGACTATATGATGCTTTTATCCCCAATCGTCTTGTTCTGTTTATACTGAATAATAAGTTTTACACCTTTAAGACTCTCTTCCAGACAGTGAGGAGGGGAGGGAAGAAGCGCGCAGTTTGTTTTTAGACTGCTCTCACTCCTCCACATTCCTGCTCCTGGACTGTGTTGTCTGCGGATGGACAGACAGCCGGACAGAGCTCCTTTTTTCCCTTTTTCTTGCTTCTAGTTAGTTTTAGCTAGCTGAGGCAAAGAAGTTCTCTGCATTGTGATTTTTTTTCCTTTTTTCTTGGACCTGTTCAAGCCTGCTCTGGACTGAACACCCAGAAGAGCACCGGCAGCTCCACCTGTGGCCCCCCTGGCCGGGCCTGGGCCACGGCGTTTCCAGCACCAGAGAGACTGATCAGAGACTGAGTGAGCCGAGCTGCAACCTGGGGAGGGGACTGTTCTGAGTTTGCTTTCTTTGGAGCAGTGAGAAGTTTTATTGTTAATATTGTTTGGTTTCTATTGTTTAATAAACAGGTTTCTTTCCACTTTTCTCCAAGGAGATATTTTCTCCCGAACCAGTTGGAGGGGGGAGGGGCAATTGAATCTGCTTTTGTAGAGAAGCCCCTTTGGGGGTTATCTCCCAAACTTGCCCTAAACCAGGACAGTGTCTCAGGGCATCTTTCTCTTCCTTGCAGCCTTCTCCTACATGGGCCAAGGTTTGGTAATGGGAAATCCTGCTTTGGGGAAAAACAAGGGATGAGCACAGTGAGTCTGAAGGTCCTCTGCTCAAGTCCATCTCTAGAAGTCACCTGCTGTCCATAAAAACCTTCAAAAAGCGGAAGTGAATTAAAAAAAAAAGGCACCAGGAGTGTCCCATTTCCAGTCTCATCCCTCTGGGTCTCTGGTGGTGCCTCCTGTCATGGCTGCTGAGGATCCCCGGCCTCCCCAGGGATGAGAAGGTCAGAACACCCCCCCAGCCCTAAGCACCCTCAGCGGTGAGAGGGACACAGAGCCCCTGGTCCCCAGCCCTGCACAAGCATTCCCTGAGGCCAGCGGGATGGAGAGACACCAGAGCAACCACCAGGGCGAGGGGACAGAAACCCCTGAGCATCCCCTGGGCTGAGAGGGACAGAGACTGCCCCAAGCACCCCCTTGGCATGGGGGTGAGCACCCCACTTCCTGGGCTGAGAATAATGGAGACCCACTGGGGAATGGCCTGGGGTGACAGGGATAGGGACAACCCTCCCATGCCCCTCCCAAGCATGGCCCAGGGCGAGAGGCGCAGAGACCCCTTCAGCATCCCCTGGGCACTGGACAAAATAAACTTGGCAGGAATTAAATTTAACGCTGCATAAATCACTTGGATGAAGATTTGATTTTTTCACAAGTAACATTAGAGGAGAAAACAAATAAATCCCAAAGATTAATAAACCAACAATAGAAGCAATTCTGTGGCAATTCCAAGTTTCATCGGTTCCTGTACAGCTCCAGCTCAGCTGCTGGCAGGTTCCCAAAAAAGAAAAGTGGAAATGTGGCCCAATACAGATTATTAAAAGGAAGGGAAAGCACTGTGGAGCTGTCATGAGTGTGACAGGGACGAAGAGACTAATGATTCTCACATTTGGCAAAGTCCCCAAGCGTCTGAATTTGGGAGTTATTTGGGAATTTAGCTCCTTGAGCTGGGCACTTCTAGCAGCCTCGTGTTCCTCACCTTGGGGTGAATGAACCTTGTCAGCCTCACTGGTGTCATTTGCTCACATTCCTCCAGTGATTTGATCAAATGTTTCAAAGATGGACAACAATATATTTTCTTTACACTGGCCACCCACAACAGCCATTTTCCTCATCAGTTCTCCCACAAGTTGCTCAGAGGAATTTGCATCCAAGTTTCCAAGAGGTTCTCTGGAAAGAAAGAGCCCTCCTCCCACAGAGGAGGGAACCATGCTGCTGACAAAGGCACTTGGGGTCAGACAACACTGCGTAAACACACTGTGTCAAAATATTATACACAATCTGGTTAAGAAAATTGTTAGAGAGATGCCTCTGCCCCAGTTAAGGTGCTAAGGAGACCAAATGCAAAGTGGATTTTATTGAACAGTAAATATGAGGTAGAGAGAGATGGAATAAAAGAGAAAAAAGGGGGGAGGGCAAGAGAGTGACAGGGACAGAGACCTCCCCTGGGGTGGGGCAAGTGTGACATTGTCCCCTGTGTGTGAGGCCTTCTCAGGGAGAGGGCTTTACACCTGAGCCAGTTTGGGTAAGGGGGGTGGTGTTCACCCCCCGAGCAGGGATTACCCCACTGTTTCAGGTTGCAGTGCAAGATGTAACCAAATGCAATGTTTTCCATCACCACCTTTAGAAACTGTTATAAACGGGCGGGGCAGTGTTCTTTATCTTCCCATGACTCAGCCCTGATAACGCCCTCCAGGGGCCATCTTCTGTGAATGGGCCATTGAGTGTCCCTGCAGGACTGTTAAAATGACATCACCCCATTATGGGATGCTCCGCCCAGGGGGAGGAGCCAAGCATTCCTACTTGCATATAAGCTGAGGCTTCGGATACCAGGAGCACCTTGCCTGCTGGATTCCCAGAGGACAAGAGCTCCATCACCAGCAACGGACCTTGAGAGGAAGACCAGACCCTTCTACAGGATCACTGCCTTGACAGAATCACGATCATCGCTGCAACAGGACTGCAGCCACCATTTAATGGGACTGCTCGCAGCACCCTGAGCAACAGGGTGTCAGGTGATATCCTGACTCTGTCAGTTTAAGGCAGTGTTTCTGTATCATTGCCTTGATCTTAATTTCCTTATTAAATTGTAATTCTGTCTTAAAATCTCCCCCTGGTTTGCCTTCAAACCAGTACAAAACTCAATGTACTAATCTCTTGTTTTCCTCCCAAAACAAAATTTCACATCCCAAACCCACTGCCAGATGGAGGAGATGGCTGTGAGGAAGTGGAAGATGCCCCGAGACACTCAGGCAGGTGAGGAAGAAGTCAGGACCCTTTTCCCCCTCTCTCCTGCTCCATCTCCCTGCCCAGCACAGCCCAAGTCTGCAGGACAGCCCCACTGCCAATGCCATCCTGCCAGGGATGCACTGGGAGGATTTCCTTCCCCTCCCCTCTGGCATGGAGGCAAATCCCATCCTCTCCTTGCCCTGCCTTCCTCAGACAAGCTGAGAATAGAGACCAGGGAGGACAAATCCCCATGGCAGAACCTCATGGAAGAGGCAGATTTGAGCGGCTCCATGGCACAGGAATCTAACAAGGAGGAAAATTCCCTGAGATCCCGCAGGAGGAGGGCCTTCAATCCCAGCCCAGGGTGCTCTGAGGAGGAAAGACCCACCCTGTGCCAGGAAGGTGGACAGAGCTTCAGCCAGGGATCGGAGCTGGTGGTCCATGAGCAGCTTCCTGATGGGGAGAAGCCCTACAAGTGCTTGGAGTGTGGGAAGAGCTTCAGGCAGAGCAGCACCCTGATCAGCCACCAGATGATCCACACTGGGAAATGGGTCTGTGAGTGTGGGGAGTGTGGGAAGGGCTTCAGCTGCAGCTCAGAACTTGTCAGGCATCAACGCATCCACACTGGGGAGAGGCCCTACGAGTGTCCTGACTGTGGGAAGAGGTTTCACACCAGCTCCAACCTCCTCCAGCACCAGCGGATTCACACAGATGAGAGGCCCTTCCGCTGCTCTGACTGCGGGAAGGGCTTCAACCGCAACTCCCACCTTGTCACCCACCAGCGTATCCATACCAGGGAGAGGCCCTACGAGTGTCCCCAGGGTGGGAAGAGCTTCAGACAGAGCTCTCATTTGAGCAGACACCAACAGAGTCACCAGTAAGGGAAGACATGCAAATGCTGCAACTGCAGGAAGAGCTTTGTGCACTGCTCCAACTTCATCCCCCATGGGAGAACCATGTTTGGAAGAGCCCTGGTGATACGTGTTCACTGTGATCCATGCTGGGAAGACACCTGTTCGTTTTCCTGCCCCTGCCAATGACATGATGTGAGCCTGAAGAACATGAGGGTCTGGCCAGGGCTGTGTCATTACATTCACTCCCACCTCAGGTCATTGCCAGGGGCAGGAAAGGGACTCTCTCTCTCTCTATCTCCCCCTGAGGAGAAGGGTGTCCTTCCCAGGCAGGAGAAAATTAAGGCCAGGAAGATACTGTTGTGTTGTAGTTTTCCCTTTTTTAAAACCCTTCTGTTGTCAATATTGTTTCTGTTCCTGTTTGTTCTTTATCTCGTTGCTGTTCCAAATAAATTGTTCTTATCCCAGGCCAGGATCTTTGCCTTTTGTTATTTCCATGGGAGGTGGGATGGCAGCGAGCGGCAGTGCGGTTTTAGCGGGAGCAGGACATTGGGGAATCCCATTCCTAAACCCCAGCTTGTGGAAACCGAGCATCCCAGCTTGTCCCAGCTGTGGTGGCCATGGCAACAGCCTTGGGAGCGGGTCCCTGGCTGGGGCTGTGGGAACCTCTTCCCTCTGGTGCCCAGGGACAGCACTGGAGGGAACAGCTGCAGCTGAGTCGGGGCAGGCTCAGCTTGGATCTCAGGAAAAGGTTTTTCCCCAGAGGTTGCTGGGGCACTGCCCAGGCTCTCCAGGGAAGGCTCCCAGCTCCAGGGCTCTCTGAGCTCCAGCAGCGTTTGGCCAGCGCTGCCAGGCCCAGGCTGGCATTGTTGGGGTGTCCTGTGCAGGGCCAGCAGTTGGACTCCAGGATCCTGATGGGTCCCTCCCAGCTCAGCCAGTTCTGTGGATCTGGGATCCCATGACCCATTCCAACAGGGTCCTGGTGATGGTTGCCTGCTAAGGATCAGATTTGTCACAGGCCCTCAGAAGGGTTCCATGGGGACTTTCCAAAAGTCTCAGAATCACAGAATCACAGAATAATGAGGTTGGAAGAGACCTCTAAGATCATCAAGTCCAACCTATGCCCTAACATCTCAACTAGACTATAGCACCAAGTGCCATGTCCAGTCTTTTTTTAAACACATCCAGAGATGGTGATTCCACCACCTCCCTGGGAAGACATTCCAGTGCTTTATTATTCTTTCAGTGAAAATTTTTTTCCTAATATCTAACCTATACCTTCCCTGACGTAGCTTGAGACTGTGTCCCCTTGTTCTGTCAGTTGCTGCCCGGTGGAAGAGACCGACCCCCACCTGTCTACAACCTCCCTTCAGGAAGTTGTAGAGAGCAATAAGGTCACCTCTAAGCCTCCTCTTGTCCAGGGTAAACAACCCCTGTTCCTTCAAACGTTCCTTGTAGGGCTTGTTTTCCAAGCCCCTCACCAGCCTCGTTGCTCTCCTCTGGACACGCTCAAGCATCTCAAATTCCTTCCTAAATTGAGGGGCCCAGAACTGGACACAGTACTCAAGATGTGGCCTCACCAGTGCCGAGTACAGGGGGAGAATGACCTCCCTGCTCCTGCTGGTCACACAATTCCTAATGCAGGCCAGGATGCTGTTGGCCTTCTTGTCCAACAAGGCACATTGCTGGCTCATATCCAGTCGGCTGTCAACCAGCACCCCCAGGTCCCTTTCTGCCTGAACACTGTCCAGCCACACCGTCCCCAGCCTGTAACGCTGTAGGGGATTTTTGTGGCCAAAATGCAGAACTCGGCACTTAGACTTATTAAACTTCATACTGTTGGACTCTGCCCATCCATCCAACCGATCTAAGTCTCCCTGCAGAGCCCTCCTTCCTTCCAATAGATCAACACAAGCTCCCAGCTTAGTGTCGTCTGCAAATTTACTAATGAAGGACTCGATGCCCTCATCCATGTTATCAATAAAAATATTAAATAGAACTGGTGCTAGTACAGACCCCTGAGGGACACCACTGGTAACTGGTCGCCATCTAGATGCAGCACCATTCACAACCACTCTCTGGGCCGGCCATGCAGCCAGTTCCTAACCCAGCCAAGAGTGCTCCTATCCAAGCCACGGGCTGCCAGCTTTTCCAGGAGTGTGCTGTGGGAGACAGTATCAAAGGCCTTGCTGAAGTCTAAATAGACAACATCCACAGCCTTTCCTGCATCCATCAGACGAGTTACCTGGTCATAGAAGGAGACCAGGTTGGTCAGACATGACCTACCCTTCATAAACCCATGCTGACTCGGTCTGATACCCCGGCCATCTTGTAAGTGCTGTGTGATAGCACTTAGTATGAACCGTTCCATTATCTTACCTGGTACTGAGGTCAGGCTAACTGGCCTGTAATTACCAGGATCCTCCTTCCCACCTTTTTTGTAAACAGGTGTCACATTGGCCAGTTTCCAATCATCTGGAACCTCACCAGTGAGCCACGACTCCTGGTAAATGATGGAGAGCGGCTTGGCAACCTCATCTGCCAGCTCCCTCATCATCCTAGGGTGGATCCCATATGGTCCCGTTGATTTATAAATATCCAAGTGTCCCAGCAGTTCTCTGACTGCCTCCTCTTGGATAATAAGAGGACCATTCTGATCCCTGGCACCACCTACCAACCCTTGAGGACAGTTGTCATGAGGATAAGCTGTCTTACCACTAACGACTGAGGTGAAAAAAACATTAAGCACTTCCGCCTTTTCCGCATCTTTAGTAACTAGTTTGCCTGCTCCATCCAATAAGGAACCGAGGTTGGTTATACCCTTCCTTTTACCATTAATATATTTGTAAAAACTTTTTTTATTATTTTTAACAGAAGTTGCCAAGTTGAGTTCAAACTGAGCTTTGGCCTCCCTAATTTTTTTTCTACATGCCCTGGCAGAACCCTTAAATAATTCCTCAGAAATCACTCCCTCCTTAAAAAGATGATACATCTTTTTCTTATTTCTAAGTTCCTTCAAAACCTCATTCCTCATCCAGACTGGACGTTTGCCTCGTCTACTCATCTTTCAGCACACAGGGACAGTCTGTTCTTGTGCCCTCAAGATCTCTGCTTTGAAGCACACCCATCCCTCCTGGACTCCTTTGTTTTTAAAGGCTGTTTCCCAAGGAATTCTCTGGAGAAGTCTTTTAAATAGGCCAAAGTCTGCCCTCCGGAAGTCCAGTGTAGAGATCTTATTGATATTCCTCCTTATTTCACCAATTATTGAGAATTCTATAGAGCGGCTGGATCGAATCCCAGCCCCAGACTTTGTCAAAGGTGTAAAAGATTGGACAGGTAGAATTGAACCTTAATTCAATTTGTCCCACAGGATTAACAATGGAATACCAGATATATTTATATAAATACAGCTCTGACTGATTCTGATCATGATTTGATAACATGCCTTATTTACTCCACAGAGTAAATTTTAAAAAAACCCAGTTATTTACTCCACAATACAGGAACTATAACAATTATTTGAATATTCTGCTCTAGGAAGCAATTTTGAAGTCAACAATGCCTTGCTTGAGTTGATGGAGCCCATTGCAGGCAGAGCCTCCTGCTCCAGCAGGAACTGCCTTTCCTGTGCCATCAGCAGGGCAGGTCCTGCTGCAGGAAAAGCCCCAGGCCAGCCCCAGCACAGGGAAGGGCTCGGGCACAAGGGCAGAGTGCCATGCTGGGAGCTGTGCCAGGCAGAGCCTGAGGCACCAAAGGCACCTTGGCAGCAGCAGCTGCTTGCAGGCCATGGCCAGAAGCCTCCCTTGGCAGCCCGGCCTGGTGGCCAGCACTGCAGAGCTGCTGCCTCAGGGCTCATTTCTGCCTGGGCTCTGAAAAGCCACTTCTGCTCCAGGAGCCTGCCTGGGAAGCCATTGGCCCCAGCACCTTGGGGACAAGATGTGAATGACAAAACTCTTCATGCCAGCAGAGACAAGGCAGGGGCAGATGAAAGGAGAGAGCCAGGCCCAGGGCACAGGGCTGCCATGGTGATGGCTGTGAGGTCACTGCCCCTGCAGCAGCCTGGCTGCCCTCAGCAGACATTCTGGCCAGAAGCGTTGTGAGGGCACCCAGCACATCAGAGAACCCACACAACAGGAATTCTGTCCTTGGCGATGAGAGGGTTTCACTGGGTCAGGTTGTACAAAGCTGCTGATCTTGGATAATTCCTGAGATGGGGAATCCACTTCTCTGTAAGAACAGTTGCAGTTTTGTGCCATTGTCATAAAGGTAAAATATTTTTGCCTTTAAACAATTGTAAATCTACCCTCATTCAGTTCAAAGATATTGAGCCTTGTTCTGTCACTGCAAGATTTGGGAGAAAATAACTTTGACCGCTGTTCTCATTTTCACAGACCTTGGAGAGAATGCAAAAACCTCTCAAGATGAGGTTTGGAGGCCTCAAACCATAACCAGCAGTGAGAGGTGGCAGACTCTGGGCTCAGTGGTGTGGAGACTGAGGACAGAATAAGAGTAGCTGGGGAGGGATTGAAGGGTGGTTTCACACATCATGGAGTTTTTCTTTATTGTATAAAACAGCCAGAGAAAGAGATAATGGCACCAAGGGCAGCTTGGGAAGCCCAGTCTGGACATGAGGAGAAAGGAATTTTCCTCCCAGGGCAAGGCTGTGATGCAAAACATCCCCCAGAAGGAGTCTGGAGTAGCCCAAGGCTTTGTGTGGAAGGCAGAGGCAGGCAGGAGGCAGAGCTGTCAGCAAAGGAAGGGGCCAGCCAGGTGGGGCAGCCGGGGGATGACGACAGCCTGCAGGGACAGAGGCGCAGGGCAGGGACACCGTAGGACAGCCTGGGCTGCACAGGGCACAGGGATGGGCAGCAGCTGCAAGGCCCTGACAGAGCCAACTTGGGCAGCACTTTGGCCATGGCTGCTGGCCCTGGGCCTGAGCCAGGAGCAGGAGACAAGTGACCCTGGCAGGCCTGGGGCCTCATTGCCTCCTTGTCCCTGCTCAGCAGCCTGGCAGGGGCTTCCCCATGGTGCTGCCCTTGGCATTGCACATCCCCACATTCCAGAGCCTATCCCGGGAAGAGCCCTGAGCAAGGAGGGAGGGACAGGATGTGCCTGGCCAGGGGCTGGAGCTCAGGCCTTGGCCCTTTGCATTCCTGAAACACATCCAGGTTTGCTCAGCACCAGAGACACCTTTGCCTTGCTTGTCACCAGCTGTCAGCAGTTCATCATTGCCTCCAGTGTTCTGCTCTGACTGGAACCTGGGGACACTTTGAAGTGAGTTGTGTCCTTAAGTGGGATCATTAGTAGTTAAAGGAAGTTTGGAGTTTGAATCTGATTTTGAGTTCCTGAGAAGTTTTTTGAGCACACCCTGAGGGACTGAGTCTGATGCAAAGAGCACCAAAGCCCCAGAGGGTCATTCAAGTCCTGCTGCTGTGTCTGTGCTGCTGAGCTGGGCCGGGCTCCTGGCCCAGAGGCAGCTCCTGGCAAGGGCAGCGCTGCAGAGAGACAGCTCTGGCCAGGAGCAGCTCCTGGGCACAGCCCAGCAGGGCTGGGGCATTGCCAGGGCAGCTCAGGGACACCAGCAGGGCACAGCCAGAGCTGACAGGGGCTCAGCACTGGCAGGGGCTGGGGGATGTCCCAGAGGGGGCTGTGTCACAGCGGCACCTCTGTGGCTGTGTCCTAGAGGCAGAGGGCAGCTGTGATGTCAGCAAGGGGCTGTGTGACAGCACAGAGTGGGCTGGGTGAGGTCACAGGTTGGGTTATGACATCACAGAGTTTGTTGTGTGAGGTCACTGAGCAGCTACAGCATCATAGAGAAGACTGTGTGACAACACAGAGCAGGCTGTGACATCATGGCATGGCTGTATGACATCATAGAGGAGACTGAGGTAAAAGTGTGTGCTGTGACATTAGAGAGTGTCAGCATGACATAACAGAGAGGGTTTTGTGACATCACTGAGGGGGTTGTGACATCACAGAGCTGTCTGTGACATCATGGAGTAGGGTATGAGGCCTTAGAGCAGATCCGGACGTAACAGCTGGTGGCTCTGTGACATCAGCGAGTGGGTTGTGACATCACTAGGTGGCTGTGTAACATCCTAGAGAAGACTGTGACATCACAGAACAGACTGTGACATCACAAAGCAACTTTCTGACATCACAGAGTCTTCTGGGACATCACAACACAGCTGCATGACATTCCAGGGTGACATCCCAGAATTGGCTCTGTGACAAAACAAGGGTGCTGTATGACATCCCAGAGTAGGCTGTGACATCACAGGTGGCTGTGTTATCTCATAGGGTGCTCTGTGACATCACAGGACGCTGTATGAGATCACAGGTGGCTGTGTGACATCCGAGGGGCTGTGTGACATCACAGGGTGGCTGCTTGTCCCTGCTCAGCAGCCTGGCGGGGGCCGCCCCATGGTGCTGCCCTTGGCATTGCACATCCCCACATTCCAGAGCCTATCCCGGGAAGAGCCCTGAGCAAGGAGGGAGGGACAGGATGTGCCTGGCCAGGGGCTGGGGCTCAGGCCTTGGCCCTTTGCATTCCTGAAACACATCCAGGTTTGCTCAGAACCAGAGACACCTTTGCCTTGTTTGTCCCCAGCTGTCATCACTGCCTCCAGTCTTCTGCTCTGACTGGAACCTGGGGAGACTTTCTCAGTTGTGTCCCTCAGTGGGACCCATTAAAACTTCAAGAAAGTTCAGTGCTTAAATTTAACTTCGAGTTTTAGAGAAGTTCTTTGAAGACTCTCTCAGGGACTAAGTCTGATGTAAACAACACCAAAGCCCTGAGAGGGTCATTAAAGTTTTCCAAGTCCAATTATGGAGAAATATTTCAAAGAGCTTGTAAGACATACACATGCCTATTTTAAAGGGTTTATTTTATTACATTTCTCTTTAGATCAGAGGTGATTGCAGCATTCTGTGATTGATATTGACCCAGGGTCTCTCCTCAGGTGCTCTGGCCTGCTCAGAGAAGCTGTGCCTTGAGCTCTGACCCAGTGTGGACAGCCTTGCTCCACATTCCCCAGCCCCATCCTGTCTGTCCTCACTCACCTGGGACCTGCTGTGCTTGCAGAGCTGGCTGCACTCAGCCTAAGAGGGGTTTTCCCTTTTTGTATTTTTTGAAGCAATCTAAAACTCCTGAGTTTCCCCACTGAACACAGACACACTCCTCAGGTGTGTGCCAGCCCAAGGTGCCACCAAAACCACTGCAGAGCTGCCCTGGGCCAGCTGTGAGGGTGGATCATCAGCCCAAGCTGCACTGGGCCACTGCAAGGGGCTGTGGCCATGGACATTGCCCTGACCCCACTGCTGGGTTTGGCTGCCATGGCAACCCTGAGAAATTAAACTGTGCTTGGAAACACTGGGGAGGACTGGGACATACTGGGAAACACTGGGAACACTGTAGGAGACACTGGGATATACTGGGATTCACACTACGGAGGACTGGGACAACCTGAGAACACAAGGAATGCTGAGGGAGAATCTGGATGGACTGGGATGGACTGTGGGGGTACACTGAGACACAGTGGGACATGCTGGAACATACTGGGATATACTGGGAGTGATACTGGGAGTGACACTGGGGCATGGGACATTGCAGGGAAGACTGGGAGACACTGGGGCATACTGTGGATGGCATTGGGAGGAACTGAGAGGGACTGGGAATGAACTTATGTGTATTGGGACAAATGGTCTCTACTGGGAGGGCCTGGAGGGGCATAGTGGATGTGCTTGGTTGTACTGGGGATGAACTGGGCAATACTGAGAGGGACTGGAGGGATTGAATGGGCTGTTCCCACCTCTGCCGTCTCCCATTTGCCAAAGCTCCCATCCATCACCGCTCACAACCAAACAGCCCAAGGGATCGGGGCCTCAAGGGCAGAGCCTGATGTCAGTGCCATCTTTTCGGTTTTTCCTACAACTCCTGTCATGCTCCAGTCGCAATTGAGCCCCACTGGAGCCGGGACTGCAACGCTCGTCATGCCCCGCGCTCCACAGAGCCCACCCCGGCATCCACCCCCCATCTGTCCCATAAGTGCCCCCCCGACCCTCCAGGATCCCTCAGTGCCCCTCAGAGCCCATTCGGGACCCCGCAAAAAGAGTCCCCGGATCCCCTGAGTGCTCCCAGCCCCACAGATGCCCGGTACAGCCGCTTCTGGGAATTCATCTCCTCTCATCCCCCGCGGCCCCAGAGCCCCTCATAGCACAGCCCCGCGCCTAAAACTGATGCCGTGCCATGCAATCTAAACAGCCTGGTTGGACCTCCCCCAACGCCCCCTAAATGCTCCCAAACAGTTTGCGTTCCCCCCGAGGACATCAATTTGTGGCTCGGACGCAAAAGTGTCCACCAAGTGCCTTCCCGACCCCCAAACGCCACGTTCCCACCACTTCCGGGACTTCATCTGCCGTCATGCCCTGCCATCACCAAAAGCCATTGCAGCTGTGCCTGGAACTCCCGTGATGCTCCGCGGCCCGTTAAACCATATTATACCCGCGCCTACAACTCCCGTCACCCCTCGTGCCCCAGAGAGCCCCTTTCGAGCCCCCCAAGGGCCCGCCTGGACCCCGAAGGGCCCCAAATTCCCCTCCCTGACCGCCAAAAGCTCCTGTGGACCCCCAAGTGCTCCCCTGGACCCTGAACTGTCCCTCAGAATCTCTAAGTGCCCCTCCAAGTGCCCACCCAGCTGCCCCAAGTGTCCCCCAGACTCCCAAGTTTTCTCTGAATTCCCTCCCCAGACCCAAACTGCCCCAAATGTGCCCTAGAAACATCTCCAGGGACCCCTAAGTGGCCCCCTTTACCCTGTCTGAGAAAATAATAAAAAATATGACAAAAGGTCAAAAAATAGCAAAAATTAGCATTAAGGAGAAATAAATGGCCAGTAGTGGTGAATGAATAAATGAAGGGAATTGTTTTATTTAGAACCAATGACAACCAATTTTTTTGATTGCTAAAAATGTATACTTTTTTTTCATTAAATATAAAAGGTAATAAAATAATGAGTAATACTGATATAAATTTAAAATAACTAAAATGATATTTTTTAAAATTAATAAATTTTATTTATTTAAAAAATGCACACTTTTTTTATGTTTTGGGATGTCAGTCCCAGGTGCGGGAAGTCAGACATGGTGAGGCTGGGGGTGAGGAGCAGCTTGTCCAAACACGGTCAGCCCGCAAGGGGCTCATTCTTCTCTGTGCCCAGACCTCCTAAGGAGACATTCAGCATCAAGATCACTTCAGGAATGCTTCTATCACCTCTTTTCTGAATTGAAAAATAAAAAAACACCCATATGATTAAATCCAAACATCATGTGTTTGGTGCACTTTGACATCTTCCTCCTTAACAGAACTCCAAACTGACTCCAATCACTGCTGAAGCCCTGGAGACTTGAAGACAATTGAAGGGAGACAAAGAGTTCCTGAGGGCTTTCTGTGTTTTAATCAGCCCCACAGTGGATTTGGGGCTGGGTCCAGGAGCCTCAGGCACTGAGAGAAGGATGAAGAAGCTGCTCAAGGAGTCAGCAGCAAAACTCCAAGTGCCTTGGAGCATGGCTGGGCCCCAGTGAGGGCAGGGAGTGCCAAAGGCTCCCCAGGGACTGCTGAGAGCAGATCCTTGAGGCCAGGAGTGCAGGGAGCCCAAGGCTGTGGGCAGGGAACTGCAATGCTGAGCAAGGCCTGGGCTGGCTGGGGGAAGCAGAAAGGCCAAGCCCTGAGCCCAGCCTGGGTCAGCAGCGCCTGTCCCTCACGGGTGGCTCGGGGCTCTCTGTGGGGCAGGGGGATGTGCGGGGCAGCAAGGACAAATGCCATCAACCTGCAGCCCCTGCCAGCCTGGCCAGGGAGGCCGAGGGAGAGCCAAAGTGCAGCCCCTGCCAGGAAAGTTCCTGCTGTGGGACCTCCAGAGGCGCTGCCCGAGCCCAGGGCACAAAGGCCTGGGTGCCTGTGGCCCTGCCAGCCCTGCCCAGCCCTCGGCCATCTGTCCTGCAGGCTGTGCCCCCTGTGCGTGCTGCTCCTGTGCCCTGGCCGGCTGCACTCGCCCCTCTCGCTGTGCCCCAGCATTTCTCAGCCAGCGTTTCTGTGCCCTCCCTGGGCTCCCTGCACCCAGCGCTGCCGGCTCCTGGCACACAGAGCCGGCCATGGCCCAGCCTCACGCTGCCACACCTCGAGCACCACAATTCCACCCTGGCAGGGACTTTGCTTTCTCCTCAGCTCCAGCCTGAACCTTCCAAGGTGCGCTTTGGAGAGGTTTCCTGCAATTCCCACTCCCAAGGAAAGCTCTGTCTGCTGCTGTTCATGAACAGAGAAGGGCTGGTGGGAGATGGGCTGGTCAGAGGCTGTTTAGGGCACAGTCACAATGAAATTATTGACTTTTTAAATATTTGGTAAAAGAAGGAGGGACATCAATAAATCTTCTACACTGGACTTTTGAGGGCAGACTTTGGTCTGTTGAGGATGCAGATTTGGGGAGGACCAAATCAGGTATTGATTTTTTAAAAAAAACAGCCCTTAAAAACCACTAGTTCCAGGAAGGATGGAAACACTTCAAAAAAGAAATCTTGAAGGGGCAAGAGTAGGCTGTCCCTTTGTGCAGAAAGATGACCCAGAGGGGGAAATGACTGGCCTGGCTGGGCATGGAGCTTTTCAAGGAAAAGGGGCATTAAAAAGGGATTAAAAAGGATATTTCTAGGGATTAAAAAGAGGGTGCAGCACCTTTGGACATAGAGGCAGGTAAATCAAGAAATGTTTAAGGATGTTGTTAGGTCATGCAGAAAGAAAATTAGAGAGGTGAAAGCTCAGTTAGGACATAACTTGGATACTTCTGTGAAGGTTAATTATTATGTTTTTATAGGTACGTTAATGTCAAAAGGAGGGGTAAGGACAACCTGCATTTCTTATTGTGAGGGATATGGTTACCAAAGATGAAGAATGGGCTGAGGTACTTCACCCCTTCTTTGCCTCAGTTTTCAACAATAAGACAGGCAATCCTCAGGACAAGTGTTCTCCTGAGCTGGTAGATGGGCACAGGGAGCAGAACAGCCCCCTGGAATCCAGGAGGAAGCAGCTGGGGACCTGCTGAGCCACTCAGGTGCTCACAGGTGTCTCTGGGATCAGATGGGATCCATCCTAGAGGGCTGATGGAGCTGGTGGATGATCTCCCCAAGCTGCTCTCCATCATTTACCATCAGTCCTGGATCAGCAGGGAGGTCCCAGAGGAGTGGAGGTGCCAATGTGAGCCCATCCCCAAGAAGGGCTGGAAGGAGGATCTGAGAAACTCCAGGCCTGTCAGCCTGACCTGGGTGCTTAGCAAGGTTATGGAACAGATCACCTTGAGTGCCATCACAGGGCACCCACAGGATGGCTGAGGGATCAGAGCCAGCCAGCGTGGATTTCAATATCTGCATTGAAGATCTGCATGAGGGGACTGAGTCCAGCATCAGCAAATTTGCAGATGACACCAAGCTGGGTGTGAGTGTGGATGTGATGGAGGAGAGGAGGGCTCTGCAGAGGGCCCTGGACAGGCTGGATCCAGGGCCCAAATCCAACAAGGTGAGGTTTAACAAGACCAAGTGCCAGCTCCTGATCTTTGGCCACAACAACCCGTGCAGCACTATGGGCTGGGGACAGAGTGGCTGGACAGCAGCCAGGCAGAAAAGGACCTGCAGGGACTGATGGACAGCAGGCTGCACATGAGGCAGCAGTGTGCCCAGGTGGGCAAGAAGGCCAATGGCTCCTGGCCTGGATCAGGAATGGTATGGCCAGCGGAGCAGGGCAGTGATTCTTATCCTGTTCTCAGCACAGGCTGGGCAGCACCTCCAGTGTTATATCTGGTTCTGGGCCCCCAATTTATGAAGGACATGGAGGGGCAGGAGCATGTCCAGAGAAGGGCGACAAGGCTGGTAAGGGGTCTGAAGCACAAGAGCTGTTACGAATGGCTGAAGGAGCTGGGGTTGTTTATCCTGGAGAAGAGGAGGCTCAGGGAAGTCAAGTCAGTGTCAGGACACAGTTTGGACTTGATTATCTCCAAGGTCTTTTCCAACCTTGCTGATTCTGGGATTCTCTGAAACCACCCTTGGGGCAGTTGCAGGATGAGCCCTGGGCCTCCTCTTCAGAAGCTCCAGCAGCCCAGGTGCCTCAGCTTCTCCTGCCAGCCCCAAAGCCCATCCTGTCAGTCCTGCAGAGCCTCTGCAGCTCCTCCTCATTGCCCAGAACAGGGAGCCCCACAGGCAGACACAGCAGCCCAGATGTGCCCCCCTGGCCTGGGGTGCCTCTGGCAAGGGAGCAGCATGAGGCACTGCAGGAGCCTGCAGACAATTCCTGCAGCACTTGGAGGATGATCCTGCTCCCCAAGGGACATTCCCATGGGGCCAAGTCAGGAACTGGAATGGGGAGTGGGGCCAGAGAGGAAAGGGCAAACAGGGATGGGCTGTTTGCAGGGGAGGGAACAGGGCTGGGCAACAGAAAGAAATCTGTAGAAGGAAAAGTAAAGGAAGCAAAGGTGAAGCCAAGGAAATGCCCAGTGCAGTTTGGGGATGGCTGTCAGGCAGCCCTGGCTCTGAGCAACAGGGTCTGCAGTGGCACAGGAAACTCCCAGCTGATGGAAACAAACTTTCTGGCTGACTGCAGAGGCCAGGACAAAGCTGAGTGGTTTCCCTGGTGTCCCCCAGCCCTTGCTGGCCCCAGGGGCTGATGGCATTTGTGCTCCCTCAGGTTCATGTCCCCACAGCAGCAGCATGGGGGTGCTCCTGCCTGCTCTGTGCAATGCAAACAGGGGCTCCTGAGCCAGTGCTGCCGTGGCTGTGCCTGCAAGGATGGGGCACCTGTGTGAGCTGGGGGAGAGGCCAGGGCTGCAGAGGGGGGATGTTGTTGGCAGCTCCATCAGGACGCTCTGGGACGCTGCCCTGGGCTGTGCAGCGCTATGGGGATGGATCAGCCCCTGCTCTGCTGCTCCTTCCCGTCTCCCCCAGGGCCCCTGCAGAGCCCCAGCCATGCTGTTTGCCCCCAGCCTGCCCACGGCCAGCCTGGGGCTGCTCACCCTGGGGCTGCTCAGCCTGGGGCTTTTCTGTGCTGAGCATTGGCCTGGCCGTGTTCTTGAGAGAGCCTGGGCAAGGAGCCTGCAGCCCCCAGGGCCTGGCCTGAGGCGTCAGCGCTGCCCCAGCAGTGCCCATGGCCTGTCCCTGCTGCAGCCCCGGCACTGCCACCCCCAGGACTGTGCCCGGCCCCGAGAGCACTCAGGCCCTGCAGCAACACCAGGGCCACCAGGGCAGCGGGGCAGGGCCACGGCAGCAGCACTGGCAACACCAAGTGCTGCTGCTGCTGCTGGGCACAGCTGCTGGGCCAGCACTGATCTGCCCCAGCTCTGCACACAGACATTGCTGCTGCAGCTCCAGAGAAGGCAACCAAAGGGCATCTCTGCAGAAAACTCTGCTGGGAGATCCTTTAGTTTCTTTAAAGCCACTGAGAAGGCGGCTCGTCTTTGACAGAGTCTATGTCAATGCCACAGGGGCGATGGAGAGAAACAAAATGAGAAATGGCACAGACAATGACATTTCTTGTGGTCAATTCCATGTCTGCACTGCGTGGCTCCTCCCTCTGGGCAGAGCACCTCGCAGTGGGATGATGAAATTTTTATCAGTCATGCAGTGACACTCAATGGCCCATTAACAAAAGATATCTCCCCAAAGGGAGGACTGATTTGTTGAAGAGATAAAGAAAACTGCCCAATTAGCAGAAGATAACTGCCCTACCTCTGACAGATGGCAAATACAATACACACATTATCTTTCAATCCAGAACAATAGGAATTCAAATTAATAGAATGTATTTTAACATTGCTCAAATCTAACAATAATGAAGTCCAACTTTGCTTAATCTTATCAACCCTGAATTTGCATTAAATTAAACATCACAGAATCAAAAATTAATATCATTAGAAATTATACATACAACAAAATTTAACTTATTAAATGATGCTATTAATGGAAAAAAGGCACTGAAAAGTTGAACAATCTGGGATTGAAATAACAGCATGATAGATTTACTGGAGGGATTAAAAGGATGTAATGAGTGTGTCATGATTTCATGTAATTTAGTTTTTAGAGAAGCCCATGGTAGCCACAAATTTTATGCCAGCATAAATTTACTAAGATCTTTTAAAGTGAAGTTTTACTAAAAGAAACAACAATGTGGAATTTGGCAATCTGCCCAGCAAACCAGCAGCTTCTTGAAATTGTATTTAGTGTCATTCCAGATGGTCAATTTACCAGCATTTCTGTTAAAGAACCTCCAGCCAGTGCCGTGGTGGGGGGGCCTGGCGGAGCCGCGCCGGGGGCTCGGGGGAACCGCGCCAGGAGCTGCCGAGCCACGCACCCCAAAGCGCCTGTGGTTCCCCCTCCTGTCCCAGAGCCTGTGAATGTGCCTCCGTGCCAGAGGGAAGGGGCAGGAGATCCCCCAGTGCATCCCCAGCAGGACAGCATTGGCAGTGGGGTTGTCCTGCAGCCAGGGGCCATGCTGGGCTGGGAGATGGAGCAGGAGAGAGGGGGAAGGGGGCACTGACTTCCTCCTCACCTGCCTGAGTGTCTCTGGGCATCTTTCTCTTCCTTTCAACATTCTCCTCCATTGGGCCAAGGTTTGGGAATGGGAAATCCTGCTTTGGGGAAAAACCAGGGATGAGCACAGTGTGTCTGAAAGGCCCCTGCCCAAGTTCATCTCTAGAAGTCACCTGGTAAAAACCTTCAAAATCCAAAAGTGAATCAAAAAAAGCCACCAGGAGCATCTCATTTCCATTCTCATCCCTCTGGGGTTCTGGTGGTCCCCCCTCTCATGGCTGGCAAGGATCCCATGGGTCCTGGGCATCCCCCCTCTCCAGGGTCCTGCTTAGGGATGCTGGGGGGTTTTGGGGTTCCAGGGTCCCTCTCTCCAGCCTCCCCCCAGTCCAGCCACTTGGGGCTCTCTCCTCTCCCCACCACCCTGTCCTGGTTTAGGGCAAATTTGGGAGAAAACCTCCAAAAGGGGTTTCCCCTAGAAAGCAATTTCAAGCAGCCTCTCCCCCAAACAGTTTGGGAAAAGATTTCCTTGGAGAAAAGTGGAAAAAACCTGGTTATTTAACAGACAAAGCATTCATGAGCACAGAAAATTACCAATATTAAACAATAAAACCTTTTGCCGCTCCAAAAGAGATGACAAACTCAGAAAGTCCCTCTGTGGGCTGTAGCTCGGCTCACTCAGTCTCTTATCAGTTTCTCCAGCACTGGAAATGCTGTGGACCAGGCCCAGGCCTATGGGCCACAGGTGGAGCTGCCAGGGCTCTCCTGGATGTTCAGAGCAGGTTTAAACAGCTCTAAAGTAAAAGAAAAACCACAGTCCAGGGCACTTATCTGCCTTAGAGAGCTAAAAACTAACTAAAACCAAAGGAGAGCCCTGTCCTGCAATCTGTCTGTCCAGGAGCTGGAATATGGAGGAGTGCAGTTTCTTAAAAAACCTGCTCACTTCCTGCCTCCCTTCGGTCTCAGAACCAGCCTTAAAGGTGCAGAACTCATTTCTGGGTTAAACAGATGAAGAGGATATGAGCATGATCCCAGGTTCAGCCCTTCTGGGGGTTTGGGGGTGTCTCTGTCCCTCTGACCCCGATGATGTTTGGTTGGAGTCACACCAGGGCTGAGAGGGACAGAGACCACCCTTGTCTCCACAGGGATGAGAAGGTCGGGGAGCCCCACAAGCCCCGAGCACCCTCAGTGGTGAGCGGGACACAGAGCCCCTGGTCCCCAGCTCTGCACAAGCATTCCCTGAGGCCAGAGGGATGGAGACCCCTGAGCATCGCCCAGAGCAAGGGGACAGAGACCCCTGAGCATCCCCTGGGCTGAGAGGGACAGAGAATGCCCCGAGCACCCCCTGGTACAGGAGTGAGAGCAAGGGAGACCCCCCAGGCATTCCCTGGGGTGAGAATGATGGAGACCCCCTGCGGAATGGCCTGGTGGGAGGGGGACAGGGACAGCCCCTGAGTAATGGCCTGGGGTGACAGGGACAGCCCCCAAAAGCCCCTCCCAAGCATCCCCCAGGATGAGAGGCAAGAACAGAGACCCCTCGAGCATCCCCTGGGCACTGGACAAAATAAACTTGGCAGAAATCAAATTCAACTCTGCATAAACCACTTTCATGAATATTTGATTTTCCCACAAGTGGCATGTGATGAAAACGCAAACCAATCCCAAGCATTAATAAAACAACAATAGAAGCAATTGTGTGAATATTCCAATTTCCATCGGTTCCTGCACAGTTCCAGCTCAGCTGCAGGCAGGTTCTCGTAAAAGAAAAGTGGAAATTCAGCCCAGTACAGATTATTAAAAGCAAGAGAAAATTTTGTGTAACTATCACAAATGTGACAGGGATGAAGAGAATAATGATTCTCACATTTGGCAAAGCCCCTAAGCCTGCGAATTTGGGAGTTATTCAGGAACTTGGCTACCTTAGCTGGGCTTCCTGTGGCACTTTAGCAGCCTTGTGTTCCTCACCTTGGGGTCAATGAACCTTGTCAGCCTCACTGATAATATTTGTTCCGTTTTCTCCAGTGATTTGAACAAACTTTTCAAGGAAGAACAAGAAAATATTTTCTTTACACTGGCTACCCACAACAGCCATTTTCTCACATAACTCGCTTAGGGGAAGATGTGTCGAAGTTTCCAAGATTTCCTCCCAAATGAACTACAACCTCCTCAGAGGAGGGAACCATGCTGTTATCAAAGGCTCTTGGGGTCAGATAACAGTGCCTAAACTCACTGTGCCAAAATAATGTTGCAATCCGGTTAAGAAAATGGTTAGAGAGATGCTTCTGCACCAATTAAGGTGCTACCAAGACCAAATCCAAAGTGGATTTTATTGAATAATAAGTGTGAGGTAGAGGGAGATGGAAAAAGAGAAAAAGAGAAAAAAGGGGGTAGGGCAATGTAGTGACAGGAACAGAGACTTTCCCTGGGCCAGGGCAAGAGTGACATTGTCCCCTGTGTGTGTGGCTGTCCCAGGGTGGGGGTTTTACACCTGAGCCAGTTTGGGTAAGGGGGGTGGTGTTCACCCCCCCAGCAGGGATTACCCTACTGTTTCAGGCTGCAGTGCAAGATGTAACCAAATGCATGTTTTCAATCACCATCTTCATAAACTGTTATAAACAGGGGGTGCAGTGTTCTTTATCTCTTCCATGACTCAGCCCTGATAACGCCCTCCAGGGGCTATCTTTTGTGAATGGGCCATTGAGTGTCCCTGCAGGACTGGTAAAATGACATCATCCCATTGTGGGATGCTCCACCCAGGGGGAGGAGCCAAGCATTCCTACCTGGATATAAGCTGAGACTTGCAACACCAGGAGCACCTTGGCTCCTGGATTCCCAGAGGACAAGAGCTCCATCACCACCACTCGACTGTCAGAGGAAGACCAGACCCTTCTACAGGATCACAGCTTCGACAGAATCGCATTCATCACTGCAACAGGACTGCAGCCACCATTTAATGGGACTGCTATCAGCACCCTGACCAACAGGGTGTCACGTTATATCCTGACTCTTTCCATTTAAGGCAGTGTTTCTGTATCATTGCCTTAATCTTAACTTTCTTGTTAAATTGTAATTCTGGCTTAGACTCTCCCCCTGGTTTGCCCTCAAACCTGTACAAAACTCAATGCACTCATCTCTTGTTTTCCTCCAAAAACAGAATTTCCCATCCCCAAACCCACTGCCAGATGGAGGAGAAGGCTGCGAGGAAGAGGAAGATGCCCCGAGACACTCAGGCAGGTGAGGAGGAAGTCAGGGCCCCTTTCCTTATCTCTCCTGCTCCATCTCCCTGCGCAGCACAGCCCAAGGCTGCAGGACAGCCCCACTGCCAATGCCATCCTGCCAGGGATGCACTGGGAGGATTTCCTTCCCCTCCCCTCTGGCACGGAGGCAAATCCCATCCTCTCCTTGCCCTGCCTTCCTCAGACAAGCTGAGAATAGAGACCGGGGAGGACAAATCCCCATGGCAGAACCTCATGGAAGAGGCAGATTTGAGCGGCTCCATGGCACAGGAATCTAACAAGGAGGAAAATTCCCTGAGATCCCGCAGGAGGAGGGGCTTCAAACCCAGCGCAGGGTGCTCTGAGGAGGAAAGACCCACCCTGTGCCAGGAAGGTGGACAGAGCTTCAGCCAGGGATCAGAGCTGGTGATCCATGAGCAGCTTCCTGATGGGGAGAAGCCCTACAAGTGCTTGGAGTGTGGGAAGAGCTTCAGGCAGAGCAGCACCCTGATCAGCCACCAGATGATCCACACTGGGGAATGGCCCTACGAGTGTGGGGAATGTGGGAAGGGCTTCAGCTGCAGCTCAAAACTTGTCAGGCATCAACGCATCCACACTGGGGAGAGGCCCTACGAGTGTCCTGAGTGCCAGAAGAGGTTTCACACCAGCTCAAATCTCCTCTGCCACCAGCGGATTCACACAGATGAGAGGCCCTTCCACTGTTCTGACTGTGGGAAGAGCTTCAAGTACAACTCCTACCTCATGAAGCACCAGCGCATCCACACTGGGGAGAAGCCCTACCAGTGTCCCCAGTGTGGGAAGAGGTTTCACATGAGCTCCAATCTCCTCCAGCACCAGCGGATTCACACAGATGAGAGGCCCTTCCGCTGCTCTGACTGCGGGAAGGGCTTCAACTGCAACTCCCACCTTGTCACCCACCGGCGTATCCACACTGGGGAGAGGCCCTACGAGTGTCCCCAGGGTGGGAAGAGCTTCAGACAGAGCTCTCATTTGAGCAGACACCAACACAGTCACCAGTAAGGGAAGACATGCAAATGCTGCAACTGCAGGAAGAGCTTTGGGCACTGCTCCAACTTCATCCCCCACGGGAGAACCACGTTTGGAAGAGCCCTGGTGATACGTGTTCACTGTGATCCATGCTGGGAAGACACCTGTTCGTTTTCCTGCCCCTGCCAATGACATGATGTGAGCCTGAAGAACATGAGGGTCTGGCCAGGGCTGTGTCATTACATTCACTCCCACCTCAGGTCATTGCCAGGGGCAGGAAAGGGACTCTCTCTCTATCTCCTCCTGAGGAGAAGGGTGTCCTTTCCAGGCAGGAGGAAATTATGGTTGGGAAGATACAGTCAGTTGTCTTGTAGGTTTCCCTTTTTTATAACCCTTCTGTTGTCAATATTGTTTCTCTTACTGTTTGTTCTTTATCTCGTTGCTGTTCCAAATAAATTGTTCTTATCCCAGCCCAGGATCTTTGCCTTTTGTGCTTTCCATGGGAGGTGGGAGGGCAGCGAGCGGCAGCGTGGTTGTAGCAGGAGCAGGACATTGGGGAATCCCATTCCTAAACCCCAGCCTGTGGAAACCGAGCATCCCAGCTGGTCCCAGCCCTGGTGGCCATGGCAACAACCTTGGGAGCGGGTCCCTGGCTGGGGCTGTGGGAACCTCTTCCCTCTGGTGCCCAGGGACAGGACTGGAGGGAACGGCTGCAGCTGAGTCGGGGCAGGCTCAGCTTGGATCTCAGGAAAAGGTTTTTCTCCAGAGGCTGCTGGGGCAGTGCCCAGGCTCCCCAGGGAAGGCTCCCAGCTCCAGGGCTCTCTGAGCTCCAGCAGCGTTTGGCCAGCGCTGCCAGGCCCAGGCTGGCATTGTTGGGGTGTCCTGTGCAGGGCCAGCAGTTGGACTCCAGGATCCTGATGGGTCCCTCCCAGCTCAGCCAGTTCTGTGGATCTGGGATCCCATGACCCTGGGGATGGGGCTGCCAATGGTTGCCATGGCAACCACCCCTGGCATGGGGTCTGCATGGAGCTGCCAAGGGACTGAGCATGGCAACAGGGGGCTGGGGATGGTTGCCATGGAAACTGACCATAGCAACAGGGGTCTGGGGATGGTTGCCATGGAAACGGACCTTAGCAACAGGGGGCTGGGGATAGTTTCCTGTTAAGGATCAGATTTGTCACAGGCACTCAGAGGGGTTCCATGGGGACTTTCCAAGAGTTTCCAGGCTGTTCAAGAGCTGGAATGTCACAGGCAGAGACAGGGGCTCCATGGACACCTCCCAGGGGTTTCTGGGGATGGTAAAGAGCCCTGTGGTCAGAGGCAGTCACAGCCATTCCATGGTGACATCCCAGGGAACCTTCGGCTGCAAACGCACTGATCTGTCACAGGCACTCACGGGGACTCCATGGTGACATCACAGGAGTCCCCAGGCTGCCAAAGAGCCGGGGTGTCCCAGACATTCACAGGGGTTCCTGTCATGGGCACAGTGGGAGCTTCAGGCAAAAGCTTTATTGCTTTATTGGAGAAAATCCTACTGCATCATGAAGTGGAGAAATGCCACCCAACAGCCACCATGGATGCTCAAACCCCTGCAGGGCCCCCAGACTTCTAAAATTCCTTCTAAGTGATGAGACAGGGAGCAGCTGGATCCAATCCCAGCCCCAGACTTTGTCAAAGGTGTAAAAGATTGGACAGGTGGAATGGAACCTTAATTCAATTTGTCCCACAGGATTAACAATGGAATACCAGATAAATTTATATAAAGAGAGTTCTGATTGATTGCGATCATGATTAGTCAGAATGGCTTGAATACACCACAGAGTATATTTTTTAAGAAGAGTTATTTACTCCACAATATAGGAGCTATACAATTATTAGAGTATTCTGCTCCAGGAAGCAATTTTGAAGTCAACAGGGCTTGGCTGGAGTTGTTGGAGCCCACTGCAGGCGAAGCCTCCTACTCCAGCAGGAACTGCCTTTCCTGTGCCATCAGCAGGGCAGGTCCCGCTGCAGGAAAAGCCCCAGGCCAGCCCCAGCACAGGGAAGGGCTCGGGCACAAGGGCAGAGTGCCGTGCTGGCAGCTGTGCCAGGCAGAGCCTGAGGCACCAAAGGCACCTTGGCAGCAGCAGCTGCTTGCAGGCCATGGCCAGAAGCCTCCCTTGGCAGCCCGGCCTGGTGGCCAGCACTGCAGAGCTGCTGCCTCAGGGCTCATTTCTGCCTGGGCTCTGAAAAGCCACTTCTGCTCCAGGAGCCTGCTTGGGAAGCCATTGGCCCCAGCACCTTGGGGACAAGATGTGAATGACAAAACTCTTCATGCCAGCAGAGACAAGGCAGGGGCAGAGGAAAGGGGAGAGGCAGGTCCAGGGCACAGGGCTGCCATGGTGATGGCTGTGAGGTCACTGCCCCTGCAGCAGCCTGGCTGCCCTCAGCAGACATTCTGGCCAGAAGCGTTGTGAGGGCACCCAGCACAGCAGAGAACCCACACAACAGGAATTCCATCCTTGGGGATGAGGTTGTTTCACTGGGTCAGGTTGCACAAAGCTCCTGCTCTTGGACAATTCCTGTGATTCCTGTGATGGGGAATGCAATTCACTGGAAAAACAGTTGAGTTTTGTGCCACTCTCATCATTGTAAATTATTTCTCCTTCTAACAAATGTAAATCCACCCTCATTCAGTTGAGAGATATTGACTCTTGTTCTGTTACTGCATGATGTGGGACAAAATAATGATGATCACTGTTTTTTCTATTTTCACAGACCTTGGAAAGTAACCAAAAATCGTCCAAGATGGGGTTTGGGTGCCTCATCACATAACCAGCAGGTAGAAGGTGGTGGCTCTGGGCTCAGTGGTGTGGAGAATGAGGGCAGAACAGGAGCAGCCCGAGAGGGATTGAAGGGTGGTTTCAGAGAGGCTGGAGTTTTTCTTCATTGTATAAAACACCCAGAGAAAGAAATAATGGCACCAAGGTTGTGGAGTTCCCCCACCCCAGGAAGCAGGCATTCTAGCCAGACAGACAGCATCGGGTGAGGAGCGTGATTTAAAGAGGATTACGCCCCTCCACCTTTTGGGGTGTGCCTCTGCAAGCCCAGGAAAAGACACTCCACCCCATCTGGTCACATAAGGAGTGGCCACAGAACATTTTTCCTTTTCTGTACCCTCATTGGTTCAAATTCTACTGCAAACTCCCTGCCACACATTTTTCCATTGGTTGTCCTCCTCTATCCACTCCTTCGCAATGCCCTGCTCCTTCTGCTATTGGACCCTGACCCTAAACTCCACCCCTACCCTGTCATATAAAACCCATGACAAGCCACCACCCCTTCTTCCCCTTCATTTCTTGTCTTGGTCCCTGGCACAATAAAGGATCCTGGGCTTTGCTAAACCAAGACACATCCTGTTGCCTTCCTTTTCCTCTTGGTCATCAATGCCTGCCTGAGCTCTGAGACTCTGGGGTCTGGGGGAGTCGTTTTGCTGCTTACTGCAGTGGAACACAGCACAAGGGCAGCTGGGGAGGCCCAGACTGGACATGAAGAGAAAGGAATTTCCTCCCCCAGGGCAGGGCTGTGGTGCAGAAGGAGCCTGGAGCAGCCCAAGGCTGTGTGTGGGCAGGCAGAGGCAGGCAGGAGGCAGAGCTGTCAGCAAAGGAAGGGGCCAGCCAGGTGGGGCAGCCGGGGGATGACGACAGCCTGCAGGGACAGAGGCGCAGGGCAGGGACACCGTAGGACAGCCTGGGCTGCACAGGGCACAGGGATGGGCAGCAGCTGCAAGGCCCTGACAGAGCCAACTTGGGCAGCACTTTGGCCATGGCTGCTGGCCCTGGACCTGAGCCAGGAGCAGGAGATAAGTGACCCTTGCAGGCCTGGAGCCTCATTGCCTCCTTGTCCCTGCTCAGCAGCCTGGCTGGGGCCGCCCCATGGTCCTGCCCTTGGCATTGCACATCCCCACATCCCAGTGCCCATCCTGGGAAGAGCCCTGAGCAAGGAGGGAGGGACAGGATCTGCCTGGCCAGGGGCTGGGACTCAGGCCTTGGGCCTTTGCATTCCTGAAACACATCCAGGTTTGCTCAGCACCAGAGACACCTTTCCCTTGTTTGTCTCCAGCTGTGATCACTGCCTGCAGTGTTCTGCTCTACCTGGAACCTGGGGACACTTTCCAGTGAGTTGTGTCTCTCCTTGGGACCCATTAGAAGTTAAAGAAAGTTTGGTGTTTGAATCTGATTTGGAGTTCTTGAGAAGTTCTTTGAGGATACTCTGAGGGACTGAGTCTGATGCAAAGAGCACCAAAGCCCCAGAGGGTGATTAAAGTCCTTGTGCTGTGTCTGTGCTGCTGAGCTGGGCCGGGCTCCTGGCCCAGAGGCAGCTCCTGGCAAGGGCAGCGCTGCAGAGAGACAGCTCTGGCCAAGAGCAGCTCCTGTGCACAGCCCAGCAGGGCTGGGGCACTGCCAGGGCAGCTCAGGGACACCAGCAGGGCACAGCCAGAGCTGACAGGGGCTCAGCACTGGCAGGGGCTGGGGGATGTCCCAGAGGGGGCTGTGTCACAGCGGCACCTCTGTGGCTGTGTCATGGAGGCACAGAGCAGCTGTGATGTCAGCAAGGGGCTGTGTGACAGCACAGAGTGGGCTGTGTGAGGTCACAGGGTGGGCTGTGACATCACAGAGTTTGTTGTGTGAGGTCATAGAGGAGACTGTGTGACAACACAGAGCAGGCTGTGACTTCATGGCATGGCTGTATGACATCATAGGGCAGGC
This sequence comes from Passer domesticus, assembly GCF_036417665.1. NCBI lineage: Eukaryota > Metazoa > Chordata > Aves > Passeriformes > Passeridae > Passer > Passer domesticus. The sequence continues at coordinate 7,147,140 of NC_087481.1, read as the reverse complement.
TGTGAGGTCAAAGTGTGTGCTGTAGCATTTAAGAGTGCCAGTATGACATCACAGAGAGGGTTTTGTGACATCACTGAGGGAGTTGTGAAATCACATAGCTGTCTGTGATATCATGGAGTAGAGTATGAGGCCATAGAGCAGGTCCTGCCATCATAGAGGGTGGCTCTGTGGCATCAGAGAGTGGGTTGTGACATTCTAGGTGGCTGTGTAACATCATAGAGCAGGCTGTGACATCACATGGTGACATTGTGACATCACAGACTCTTCTGTGACATCTCAGTGCAGCTGCATGACATTCCAGGGTGACATCCCAGAGTTGGCTCTGTGACACCAAAAGGGTGCTGTGTGACATCATAGGGGGCTCTGTGACATCACATGATGCTGTGTGACATCACAGGCTGACTGTGTGACTTCATAGGGGGCTCTGACATCACAGGGGCTGTGTGATGTCACTGGGGAGGTCACTCTGCCCCAGCTCCCCTCACAGTTCCCCCAGAGCAGTCCAACGCTGCTCGTGCACAGCGGGGTCCCCTGTCCCCCCGGGTCCCCCCGCCCCCGGCGCCGCAGCCTCCCCCAGAGGATGTTCCACGAGATCGACCCCAGAGCCTGACACGGGGACGGGGGGCCGGGGCCTTGGGGAGTGGGACAGGGGGACAGGGACCCCCCGGCAGCATCCCTGTGTCCCCCAGGGCCAGAGCCTGGGCCAGGGCTCCTTCACCCTGTTCTGAATGAGGGTTTGAGAGCGCTGAAAATATCCCCAGCAAGGGAGCAGCAACAACCAGATTTAATATTAAGGGACAGCACCACAAACTTCCTTGGCAAGACACATTGTTGACTGGACACTTCAGGCACACCAAAGAAACAAAGCAACAAAAAAACCAAACAAAATCCAGGCAATCAAACCAGAGATGAACTGAGAACTATCCCTGACTCTGTGTGTGACACAAGGACAGTGAGGGCAATGGTAAAAGGAATATGGCCTAAAAGCGTAACAGAGCTCAAACGTAACAGGACTTAACTTGTACCTCAACCTTAAGTGATAACTTCAGCTTCACAATTTAGCAAAAGAACAGAGCTTAACAGTATTTAACCTAAATTATAACCTATGATTTTTCAATTTAATAGAGGAATAACACTTAATGATGTTCAGCTTAGCTTATAACATATTAAACATAACAACTTAGCAAAAGAACAACTCTTAGCAGCATTTAATGTCACTTAGACCTTGTGACTTAACCTTTCTTACAGGCCTGACTGACTCAGCTATCCAAGGCACTCAAACCCCTCCGAGAGCAGCATTTCTGCCACATTTCCCCAGCACATCAGGTTTGTGTCCTTTGAGGGACCAGGAACTGGTGAGACTAGAGGCACAGGAAGGTTTCTCTTCATGGAAAACAAAAAATGTGAACATGATAACATTTAATAAACATCAAAACCCTTCATTCAGTTTCTTGTGACATCCCAGCAACATCTGACATGTGCACCATCCACAAGGGATTGCCATACAGGAAGGATTTTAGACAAAGACATAAAAAGAGGTGATAGAAAAGATAAAACTACAACTAAGATGCTGACTAAGGAGGTATTTAAACTTCTGAAAGATTGGGCAATTCCCTGATGCTCAAATCATGAAGCCAATCAAGGATGATACATTGGAATCAGCAGAGAGCATCTGGAGGAAGACTTCTGGGAGCAATGTGAAGGACAAGGATCCAGCTGCTCTAAATGAAGAGATGTCCTTAGACATGGCCATTTCAAAAGGAGAGCTGGAAACACCTAAAGGAGGGGGTCATGAAATATTAGAGTGAATGATGTTCATGGCAAAGATAGAGGGGAAGATCCGTATTTCTCCACTTGCCATAAGTAGAAGAATCTAGTAGAATCAGGAAATTTCTGCTCCTGGTGGGAAAACTTGGCCATTTCTTAAAAGTACTCAAATGACCCAGATAATAAAGATTTCCTTGTATATTATGAAATGTACAAATATTAAAACCTGTGCCCCTTTCCAGGCAGACATCAGCTGTGTGCCCATAAACAGGCAGTGCCACTTGTGCCCTGAGGTGTCCAGCTGGGATTGCATCCCTCCAAGAGCACCTGAGGGAGAGCAGAGCACCCTGCAAGCTGCAGATTGTCCCTGACAGCCCCACAGGGCTCCTGTGCCATCAACATCTGCTCTGCTCCAGTCTGAAACAGGGCCCAGCATGGTGCCGGGATCATCAGAGAGCTGAGGTGTGTGTTGGAATTCAATGCCCTCCCCATCCCACAGCAGCCCTGCATTTCCCTGCTCCAGCCTGGGTCTGCAGCACAGCCATGGAGGCTCTTTGGGCTCCTGACTGTTCCTGCAGCCCCCAAGGGCAGCTGAGCTCTGCCTGTGGCACAGTCAGCCCTGGCCAGCGCAGGCCATGCTCAGCAATTGCTTGTGTGTGCCTGGCCTTGCTGTCAGCCCCGGCAGTGGGTGCGTGGCCCCTTGGTGGCCCTGTGCTGGCCCAGCCATGGTGGCCCAGCCCCTGTGCAGGCCCAGCCCAGGCCAGGAGCATTGCGGCTGGGAACGGCCCCTGTGCCGTGCTGCCCACGGCAGCCTTGGGGCTCTGTGCCCCATGGCCTCCCTGCTGGGCAGCCTCTGCCAGCTCCTGCACAGCCCCTGGCACCTGTGGGCCTGCACAGACAGCCCTGGCCCGGGCTCTGCCGGCCTCTGGGCCAGCAGAGAGGCCGGCCAGGGCTGGCCATGGCCGGGAACAGGCCCTGAGCCCTGCAGGAGGATGGAGCTGGGCCACAGCCAAACTCAGCCCAGGCCAAAGCTGGCCTCAGCAGCCAGGGCTGCCAAGGGCTGGGCACAGAGGCTGGCACTGAGAAATGTCCTGGGCCCCCTCCCTGCTCTGTCCGTGCCCCCAAGGGCACAGAGCAGCCTCCTCTCTGGGGCACTTGCCTCTTTTCAATGCCTTGCACAGGCGCTGGCCCTGCCCCACACGGCCTGGCCTGAGTCCTGCCCCTGCACGCCCAGCCAGGCTGAGATGGACACTGATGGTTTCTGGGGCAGGCTCTCTGAGCCCAGCCCAGCTCCCTGCAAGCTCTGCCAGCTGCCCTGAGCTCTGGGCAGCACCAAGGGCCTCTCCCCAGCCCAGCCCAGCCGGCTCTGGCCCCACAGCTCTGCTCAGGCCAGGCTGCTCTGGCCACTGGCCCCATGGCCTCAGCCCCTGCCAAGGGCACAGCAGCAGCTGCAGCTCACACAGGACTCAGCCCCAGCCATGGGGGAAGGTGCTGGGCCAAGGCCAAAGGAGGCTCCCTGCCTGCCCTGCTCCCCTCTGGCTCAGGTGCTGAGAGCTCTGCAGCCCCTGCTGCCATCCCACGTGCCCAGGGCAGCACAAGAGCCCCGGCCTTGGGGCCCTCAAGAGCTGCTCCTGCTGCAGGCCCAGGGCCCATCCCAAAGCTGGGGTAGCCACAAAGCTGTGCCCATTTCTGTTCATTGCTGCTCTGATGGGGATGGATCCTCAGCCACTTGGGGGTTGCTGATGAATTTTACTGCACCTGAGGCCTCTTTTTTCTTCAGTTCTTCAGTGCAGGAATTCAGTGGCAAAACTCATAAATATTTGTTCAAAACACCCAACCAAGAAAAGACTCTGAGAATCATCTAAGTTTCAATTCTTCTGTGGTTGATTATGCAGATTTCAGGGCTGTATTCAAAGCGAATAAACTAAATTGAAAACAATGAAGGGGGAAATGTTTTGTCCTGTTAAGTTTTCTTTTCCTATTTATAGATTGATATCAGCACTCCCCAGGTTATACTGACCCCGAGCACATCCCAATGCAATCTGAACAGATATGAAAATCGAGACCCTTCATGGCTGACAATAAATCAGACTTTGTCCCTACCCCCTCCCCACCATTTCCCTCATCCAACCCCTGGCACTCAGCGCAGCTGAGGAATGGAGTCCCATCCAGGGGTGTTCCCAGGGCTCAGAACTGGGGTCAGGTCAGTGAAATCTCTTTATTGCTGATCTGGACAAGGCCATCGAGGGCACCCTCAGTCAGTTCCCAGGTGAGCCCAAGCTGGGTGGGAGTGTGGCTGTGCTGGAGGGCGAGAAGCTCTACAGAGGGATCTGGACAGGCTGGAGCCATGGGCGCAGGACAATGGGATGAGGTTCACCAAGGCCAAGGGCTGGGTCCTGCCCTGGCTCACAACCACCCCAAATCCCTGGCCATGCTGTGCCCCTGATCCCCACAGCCTGTCCTGTTTCCTTCATCCCTGCATTGCCAGGGACTTCCTGGGACAAGGGAACTCTGCTCTGGCTATGGAGGGAGGTTCAAGTGGCACCACTGGAGTGGGAACCAGAACTCATCAGGTTTGTGTCCTTTGGGGGTCAGGAACTGGTGAGACTCAGAGGCACAGAAAGTTTCTCTTCATGGACAACAGACCATAGTTGAACAGGGCACAATTTAATAACAATCACGCTCTTCCCTGAGCTATGTGCAACGTCCCAGCAGAGTCTGATGAGTCCACCATCCACAAGTGATTTCCATATTAAAAATAATTTTAGAGAAACGTGGTTCTGTGATAGATATAAACACAATTAATTCTTGTATCAGGATGCTTGTCCTGGAGTGGGGACAAAACAGCTCCAACAATTCCTGATTTGCAAAGCTGTCAGTGGTGGATGGAGAAGGAAGGTCAGGCTGCTTTTGGGGTTGAGGAAATGCTGAAACCAGCCTGATTCATTTCATCTCCTCCTGTCCTGGCTGATCTCCCCTCTTTCCCCTTCCACCCACTGGCTTTTGTCTCCCACCAGGCCCCCCGGTGAAGAGCCTGGCTCTGTGTTCTCCATCAGCTCCTGGCTGGCACTGCCAGGCTGGGATGAGGAGCCCCTCAGCCTTCCCTGCTCTGGGCTGGACAAGCCCAGCTCCCTCAGCCTCTGCTCACAGCCCAAGGGCTCCAGCCCCCACCTTGGAGGCCCTTCCCTAACCCTGCTCCAGCTGCCAGACATCTTTCCTGCCCTGGGGAACCCAACCCAGGCCACAGTGACCTGGATAATCCATGTCCTTGATGTCCTGGTCACACAGCCCTGGTCCCTTGTCCCCATGTCAGGCTCTGGGGTGGATCCTGTGGAACATCCTTTGGTGGAGGCTGTGGCTCCAGGTGGACTGGGGGGATACCGGGGGACAGGGACCCCACTGGGCATGAACAGCATTGGAGTTGTTGGGAGAAACTGTGAGGGGGAGCTGGGGCTGAGTGAGCAACCCAGTGACCTCACACAGCCCTCCTGGGATGTCACACAGCCCCTCTGGGATGTCACAGCCTGCTCTGTGAGGTCACAGCTCATTCTCTAATGTCACACAGCTGGTCTCTGATGTCACAGACAACTCTGTGATGTCATAGTCTGCTCTGTGATGTCAGACCTCTGCTCTGTGATGTCACAGCTGGCCTGCTGATGTCGCAGAGGATGTCATAGCTGCTCAATGACTTCACCTAACCCACGGTGTGATGTCATAGCCCACTCTCTGACCTCATGTTCCCAGATGATCAATTGTCTATACCAGGTGAGCTCACACTTGGAGCTTGTTCTCCCAAACCCCAGGCCTGTGGAAAGCACACAGTGCCCATTGTGTGAGAAGGGGAACTGGAAGCTCACCGGCCTCAGTGTCCTGCCAGCTCAGCCAGGCCCACTGGAACATTGGGGTCCATGAGCACCAGGGACCACCAGAGAGACCCCCAGGACAGAAGAACACATGGCTAAAGGGGAGGGGAAATATTTTAATGATTCTGGGAAATGATTATCATATGAGTGCTTAGTCCAGGACAATCAATGAATATGTGTGCAAAATACAGAAAAAAACCAGAAACTTTCCTGTACTCAGCATGCACAGCTTTGGGAGGAGCTATCCCCTGTGCATCCGTCTGAATAAAGAATGCTGCTTCTTAATGCTACATTGGGCTTAAGGAGTTTTCTGTTTTATCAAATTTCTGGTAACACTCCATAGGCCAAGGAAAGCTCTGTCTCCTGCTGTTCACAAACAGAGAAGGGCTGGTGCAGATGTGGGGGTCAGAGGTTGCCTGGGGCACAGTGACCATGAAATAATCAAGTTTTCAATATTCTGGGTAAGCAGGAGGGGCAGCAACAAAACTTCTGCACTAAAATTAGGAAGGGCAGACTTTGGCCTGTTTAGGATGCTGATTTGGGGAGTACCGAATCAGGTACTGATCTTTTAAAGGGAAACAGCCCTTAAAAACAATAGGGTCCAGGAAGGAGAGAGTAATTTCAAGAAAATAATCTTAAGAAGAAAGGAGCAGGCTGGACAGTATATGGCAAAAGATGAGCTGGTGAGAAAAATTACTGTCCTGGCTGCCCATGGAGCTTTTGTGGGGACTCGTGGGAAAAAATTATTTAAAACTCAGGAAGTTTCCAAAGATGATGTTAGGTTACACAGAAAGAAAAGTGGAGCGGTGATAACTCAGTTAGAACTTCACATGGTGGCTTCTAGTAAAAAAAAAATATTTAAAAATTAATGGCAAAAGGAGGGATAAGGAGAACTTCTACGGTTTATTGGATGCAGTGGAGAATAAAATAACTAAATATAAGGAAAAGGCTGAGCTACTTAACACCTTGTTTGTCTCAATGTTCAATATTAGGACAGGTTGCCCTCAGGACAAGTAGGGCACACTGGTAGATGGGCACAGGGAGCAGAACAGCCCCCTGGAATCCAGGAGGAAGCAGCTGGGGACCTGCTGAGCCACTCAGGTGCTCACAGGTGCCTCTGGGAGCAGATGGGATCCATCGTAGGGGCTTAAGGGAGCTGGTGGATGAGCTCCCCAAGCTGCTCTCCATCATTTACCATCAGTCCTGGATCAGCAGGGAGGTCCCAGAGGAGTGGAGGTGCCAATGTGAGCCCATCCCCAAGAAGGGCTGGAAGGAGGATCTGGGGAACTCCAGGCCTGTCAGCCTGACCTGGGTGCCTGGCAAGGTTATGGAACAGATCACCTTGAGTGCCATCACAGGGCACCCACAGGATGGCCGAGGGATCACAGCCAGCCAGCGTGGATTTCAGTATCTGCACTGATGATCTGCATGAGGGGATTGAGTCCAGCATCAGCAAATTTGCAGATGACACCAAGCTGGGTTTGAGTGTGGATGTGCTGGAGGGTAGGAGGGCTCTGCAGAGGGCCCTGGACAGGCTGGATCCAGGGCCCAAATCCAACAAGGTGAGGTTGAACAAGTCCCAGTGCCAGGTCCTGCACTTCGGCCACAACAACCCCTGCAGCACTACAGGCTGGGGACAGAGTGGCTGGAGAGCAGCCAGGCAGAAAGGGACCTGCAGGGACTGATGGACAGCAGGCTGGACATGAGCCAGCAGTGTGCCCAGGTGGCCAAGAAGGCCAATGGCTCCTGGCCTGGATCAGGAATGGTATGGCCAACAGGAGCAGGGCAGTGATTCTTATCCTGTTCTCAGCACAGGCTGGGCAGCACCTCCAGTGTTATATCTGGTTCTGGGCCCCCAGTTTAGGAAGGACATGGAGGGGCTGGATCATGTCCAGAGAAGGGCAACAAGGTTGGTGAGGGGTCTGAAGCACAAGAGATGTTACGAACGGCTGAAGGAGCTGGGGTTGTTTATCCTGGAGAAGAGGAGGCTCAGGGAAGTCAAGGCAGTGTCAGGACACAGTTATCTGGGATAAGACCTTATCTCCAAGGTCTTTTCCAACCTTGCTGATTCTGGGATTCTCTGAAACCACCTTTGGAGCAGTTGCAGGATGAGCCCTGGGCCTCCTCTTCAGAAGCTGCAGCAGCCCAGCTCCCTCAGCTTCTCCTCCCAGCCCCAAAGCCCATCCTGTCAGTGCTGCAGAGCCTCTGCAGCTCCTCCTCATTGCCCAGAACAGGGAGCCCCACAGGCAGACACAGCAGCCCAGATGTGCCCCCCTGGCCTGGGGTGCCTCTGGCAAGGGAGCAGCACCAGGCACTGCAGGAGTCTGCAGACAATTCCTGCAGCACTTGGAGGATGATCCTGCTCCCCAAGGGACGTTCCCATGGTGCCAAGTCAGGAACTGCAGTGGGGAGTGGGGCCAGAGAGGAAAGGGCAAATGGGGATGGGCTGTTTGCAGGGGAGGGAACAGGGCTGGGCAACAGGAAGAAATTTGTAGAAGGAAAAGTAAAGGAAGCAAAGGTGAAGCCAAGGAAATGCCCAGGGCTGTTTCGGGGTGGCTGTCAGGCAGCCCTGGCTCTGAGCAACAGCGTCTGCAGTGGGACAGGAAACTCCCAGCTGATGGGAACAAATGTTCTGGCTGACTGCAGAGGCCAGGAGTGGTTTCCCTGGTGTCCCCCAGCCCTTGCTGGCCCCAGGGGCTGATGGCATTTGTGCTCCCTCGGGTTCATGTCCCCACAGCAGCAGCATGGGGCTGCTCCTGCCTGCTCTGTGCAATGCAAACAGGGGCTCCTGAGCCTGTGCTGCCGTGGCTGTGCCTGCAAGGATGCGGCACCTGTGTGAGCTGGGGGAGAGGCCAGGGCTGCAGAGGGAGGATGTTGTTGACAGCTCCATGAGGATGCTCTGGGACGCTGCCCTGGGCTGTGCAGCGCACTGGGGATGGATCAGCCCCTGCTCTGCTGCTCCTTCCCGTCTCCCCCAGGGCCCTTGCAGAGCCCCAGCCATGCTGTTTGCCCCCAGCCTGCCCACAGTCAGCCTGGGGCTGCTCACCCTGGGGCTTTTCTGTGCTGAGCATTGGCCTGGCCGTGTTCTTGAGAGAGCCTGGGCAAGGAGCCTGGAGCCCCCAGGGCCTGGCCTGAGGCGTCAGCGCTGCCCCAGCAGTGCCCATGGCCTGTCCCTGCTGCAGCCCCGGCACTGCCACCCCCAGGACTGTGCCCGGCCCCGAGAGCACTCAGGCCCTGCAGCAACACCAGGGCCACCAGGGCAGCGGGGCAGGGCCACGGCAGCAGCACTGGCAACATAAAGTGCTGCTGCTGCTGCTGCTGGGCACAGCTGCTGGGCCAGCACTGATCTGCCCCAGCTCTGCACACAGACATTGCTGCTGCAGCTCCAGAGAGGGCAAGAATAGAGGGATCTCTGCAGAAAACTCTGCTGGGAGATCTTTTATTTCCTTTATAGCCACCAGGAACGCAGCTAGTGATTGACACAGTCTATGTCAATGCCACAGGGGAGATGGTGAGAAACAAATGAGAAATGGCACAGACAATGACATTTATTTGTGGTCAATGTGAAAAATGTAAAACAAAGGAAAAAATCCCAACAACTATACCAATAAGAAGTATCAAAGATTACTTTTATTACAAGTGATTTGCGGACACTGGCCGGCAGTTTAATGTTTCTGACACTGCCCAGTCATCAGTCTCCACACTGCAGCCTTGAGCTCCCGGTTCCTCAGGCTGTAGATGAGGGGGTTCAGGTTTGGAGGCACCACTGAGTACAGAACTGACAGGGCCAAATCTAGGGACGGGGAGGAGATGTTGGGGAGCTTCAGGTAGGAAAATATGATAGTGCTGACTAACAGGGAGACCACAGCCAGGTGAGGGATGCAGGTGGAAAAGGCTTTGTGCTGTCTCTGCTCAGAGGGGATCCTCAGCACAGCCCTGAAGATCTGCACATAGGAGAAAACAATGAACAAAAAACAGTTGAGTCCTAAACAGATGGAAAACCCAAGAAGCCCCAGTTCCCTGAGGTAGGATTTGGAGCACGAGATCTTGAGGATCTGGGGAATTTCACAGAAGAACTGGCCCAGGACATTGCCATGGCACAGGGGCAGGGAAAATGTGTTGGCCATATTCATGAGAGCAGTGAGAAAGGCACTGGCCCAGGCAGCTGCTGCCATGTGGGCACAAGCTCTGCTGCCCAGGAGGGTCCCGTAGTGCAGGGGTTTGCAGATGGACACGTAGCAGTCGTAGCACATGATGGTCAGCAGGAAATACTCTGCTGAGATGAAGAACACAAAAAAAGAAACCTGTGCAGCACATCCTGTGTAGGAGATGTTCCTGGTGTCCCAGAGGAAATTGTGCATGGCTTTGGGGACAGTGGTGCAGATGGAGCCCAGGTCGCTGAGGGCCAGGTTGAGCAGGAAGAAGAACATGGGCGTGTGCAGGTGGTGGCCGCGGGCTACAGCGCTGATGATGAGGCCGTTGCCCAGGAGGGCAGCCAGGGAGATGCCCAGCAAGAGGCAGAAGTGCAGGAGCTGCAGCTGCCGCGTGTCTGCCAATGCCAGCAGGAGGAAGTGGCTGATGGAGCTGCTGTTGGACATTTCCTGGGGCTGCACATGCGGACCTGTTCATGGAGAAAGGACAGCGACAAGTCAGGAGAGGCTGCTTGGAGCCAAACATGGGCCATTCCCTGCAGACTGTCCTGCTGGGACTCACCCACCCTTGTTCCTGCTCTGGGAAAACCTTCCCCCAGCTCCCTGCCTGAGCTCCAGTTGTGCTGGCTGAGTGTGCCAGGAGCAGCCAGGGCTGTGCGTGGGGCATCTTGAGGAGCCATCCCTGCCCCACTGCCCTGGGTTTGTGGCCATGTGTCAGAGACACAAGGTTGTATATTCAGGATTTTTCAGGGGAATCACTCCTAACAAGAAAAGCTTGGTACCATCTGCACTCACAATTCTAAAGAATGGCAGGAGTTGGTTTTAGGAATTGTTTTAAAGCATCATTCCTGTCTTGCTGAGGTCAGAAATCCCCAGCATTTCTGTTATACTCAGAGTTTGGCACTGAGAGATGGGAGAGGTACAGGATTCCCTGTGGCTGAGGGAAGGTGAGGGGCTGGATGGGCTTGTTCCCAGCTGCCCTGGATTTGCACCTTTGGCTGTAATCAGAGCACAATCACACTCCTGGGTCACCCTGGGATAAACCAGACCCTGCCCAGAGCAGAGGGATCCCTGAGTGTCTCACCCTCTCTCAAGGTCTCTGGGCAAGCTCTCAGCACCCCCTTGTGCCAAGGACACTCACGGCTCCCTTGGCAAACCCAGCAGCATTTCCTCAGCTGTGGCAGCTCTGCCCTTCCCCGTGGGACATTCAGGGAACTGCCAGAGGTTGTGGCACAGATTTGCACCCAGGAGAGCAGCTCAGAGCTTGGAAGGGCACAGCAAGGAGATCCCTGGCTGTGCCCATGATGGGATCTCAGGGAGGAGGCTCAGCTCACTCCCCTTTCCCATGGACTGCTTTGCCCATGGCCCCACAGGTGCCAGGGAAGCTTGGACACCCCATTGCCATGGACACCCCTGCCTGGCAGGAATGCCAAGGGCAGTGCCTGACTCAGCTGCTGCAAATGCCAGAGCCTGTGGAGGATTTTGTGAACAGCTAGCTAGTTGACAAAGGTCACACTGATATAATACCATTAGTTAAGCAAGAAGGAGACGAAGATAGGAGTCAGCAGTCAGTGTCCAAATCTGGCAAGGGCACTGTGCCCTTGGTGCAACATCAGGATGTGGGAGAGGATCGTTAGTTAGAAACATGAAGAAAATATGTGAACAGCTGCAGCATAGTAGCCTCAAGAATGCTAAGGTAGGCGTAGTTAGCTGATAAGTAACTAACCAATAATGAGCCCGCCTTTTGCAATATGTATTAGCCTCATTAACACCAATATAAATGTATGTGCCTATCAATAAAGTTTTGAGATTTGCTGATCACTCATATTGAGTGCCGCATTTCTTCCGCCGATTACCACACCCAGTTGCTCCCAGTCAGGCCCAGTATGGGGATGATGTGCAGGGTGTGTTCCCAGTCGCTCTCAGATTCTCCCAGTATTAGTCCAGTCCCTCCCAGTATGATCCAGAGATGAGCCCAGTGTGCTCCCAGTCCCTGCCAGTATGAACCAGTTGTGCTCCACATAGTTCCAGCGGCTCTCTTTCACCCTCCCTTTTGTTCCAGTCACTCCCAGTATCTCCCAGTGTATCCCAGTTCCCTCCAGCATGCTCCCAGTCCCTCCCATTATTCCCCAGTAGGATCCCATTTGCTGCCAAGCACTCCCAGTCAGCCTCAGTGCAGTGGCCCTCACTGCCAGGATGATCCCAGTCACCTCCAGTGTGATCCCAGTTGATCCCAGTATAAGCCCAGTTGTTTCCAGTCACTCCCAGCATGCAGCCAGCCACTCCCAGTTGCTCCTGTCATGATCCCAGTTGCTCCCAGCTGCTCCCAGTCACCCTCAGCATAATCCCAGTCACTCCCAGTAGATCCTATTTGCCCCTAACATGGTCTCAATTGCCTCTGCAGGCTCCTGCTCACTCCCAGTATGATCCCAGAATGATATCAGTACAAAGCCAGTACAGTCCAAGTATGATTCCAGTATGATCCCAGTACAAACCCAGTACAGTCCCAGTCACTCCCAGTATGATCCCAGCAGAGCCCAGTCCCTGGCAGTGCTGCCAGCGCTGGGATCCCGCAGCCCTCTGTGCGTTCCCCCCTCCCGGATGTGTCGAGAGGAGCCCGAAGGGCTGGCAGTGCCCAGGCAGGCTCCCCAGCAGGCCCCAGTTTGGATGTGGGGCCCCCAGTTGTCGCAATTTGCCTCTCCTTTTGCCCGGGCCGGCTTCCCCCCTGATCCGCAGCGGCCGGGAGCAGCCGAGAGCCCCGTGCTGCCCGTGCCGAGCTGTGCCGGCTCCAGCCCCGCTCCTGCCGCGGGCTGCGAGGGCTCCGGGAACGGGGCAGCGAGGGCGTCGCTGCTGCTGGGGGAGGAGGAGGAGGGAGGGAGGGGAGGGATGAAGGAGGAGGAGGAGGCGGGATTAGGGAGGAGGAGGGTGGGAGGGGAGATGGAAGAGGAGGGGGAAGGCGGAGAGAGAGCAGCCACAGAAGGAGAAGGAGGTGTGGTTAGGAGGAGAAGGATTAGGAGGAGGCGGGGGGATGGAATAGGAGAAGGGGCAGGAAGAGGAAGAGGAGGGACAGAGGCGGATCAAGGCTGAGCAGCAGGAATCACGCGGTCGAGCCCTCCGTGCATTCGCAGCCCCCACCTGTGGGATCATCGCCCCCATGGCGCAGGTGAGCGGGGAGGGGGAGCTCGGCCCAGATATCCCGGGGGGTCCCTGGGCTGGGATTTTTGGGGAATGTTTGGAGAATGAAGAAGTGCAAGGCTGAGCGGAAAAGGCCCCTTGTGGGGACATCGGGGGGTGGCGGTGGTGGCTGGCGGCAGAGGCAGCCTGGAGGAGCAGAGCCCTGTGTCCCCCAGGAGCCCAAAGTGGGGAGCCCAGAGAGGGGGGAGCGCCGCCATGGGCGGGAGCCTGCAGAGGCTGGAGAGGGGCAGGACGGACTCCTTGGAGCCCCTGCAGCCCAGAGCAGAGAATGAGGGGAGAAGGGAGCCCAAAAGGGAGCCCAAAAAGCCCCGGCACCCCTGAATGGGCAGAGTGAAGAGGGGGCAGCTTTTGGGATTGCTGGGACTGCCAGCAGGCTGGGGAGGGCGGGCACCGAGGAGAAGGGGGACCCCCAATGCAAGCTTGACCCCAGCAGCTGGGACTGGGGAGCCCCTGAACAGCAGAGGGGAGGGACTGGGGTGGGGAACTCCTGGGGAGGGTTTTTCAGCACTGAATCTTGGTGTTTGGGAGGTTTTTCTGCAGCCTTGGTTGCTGGTGACTTGTAGAGATGGACTTGGGCAGAGGGACCTTCAAACTCAACGTGCTCACCCCTTCTTTTCCCCAAACCAGGATTTCCCATTTCCAACCCCAGGGAGGCTGTGAGGAAGAGCAAGATGCCCTGGGACAATGAGGCAAGTGAGGAGGAAGTCAGTGCTCCTTTCCCCCTCTCTCCTGCTCCATCTCCCAGCTCAGCACAACAGAACCTCGTGGCAGAGGCCGTTTTGAGCGGCTCCACGGTGCAGGAACCCAACGGGGAGGAAAAGCCCCGGAGATGCCGCACGAGGAGGGGCTGCAAACGCAGATCACGGGGATCTGAGGGGGAAAGAGCCAGCCTGGGCTGGGAAGGCGGCTGGAAATGGAGCCAGAGCTCGGAGCTGGTGGTCCATGAGCAGCTCCATGATGAGGAGAAACCCCACAAGTGCTTGGAGTGTGGGAAGAGCTTCACGAGGAGCTCCAGCCTGATTGTGCACCAGAGGAGCCACACTGGGGAACGGCCCTACGAGTGTGATCAGTGCAGGAAGAGGTTTCAGAGCAGCTCCAGTCTCCTCCTGCACCAGCGCACGCACACAGAGGAGAGGCCCTTCCGCTGCCCCGACTGCGGGCAGGGCTTCAGGCGGAACGCCCATCTTGTCAGGCACCAGCTCATCCACACTGGGGAGAGGCCCTACGAGTGTGAGGAATGTGGGAAGAGCTTCAGGGAGAGCTCCACCCTGATCCAGCACCAGAGGACCCACACTGGGGAACGGCCCTATGAGTGTGTGGAGTGTGGGAAGAGATTCGGACATCGCGCCAACCTGATCATGCACCAGAAGATCCACACTGGGGAGAGGCCCTACGAGTGTTCCGAGTGTGGGAAGGGGTTTCGGATCCGCTTCCATCTTTTCCGGCACTATCAGAGTCACACAGAGGAGAGGCCCTTCTGCTGCCCCGACTGCGGGAAGGGATTCAAGCGCAACTCCAACCTCGTCACCCACCGGCGCATCCACACTGGGGAGAGGCCCTACGAGTGTCCCCAGTGTGGGAAGAGCTTTTCCAGGAGCTCTACATTGACCCAACACCAACGGAGGCACTGGTGAGGGAAGCCCTGCGAGTGCCCCGAGTGCGGGAAGAGCTTCGTGTGCTGCTCCAGCTCCATCCCCCACTGCAGGACCCACGCTGGGCACAGCCCTGGTGACCCACATTCCCTGTGATCCTTGTTGGGAACACACCTGGTTGCTTCTCCTTTTGGTTTGGCCTTGATTTTTTTCTGTTCTTCCTCTCTTTGCGCTTCAAAAGCCAAGAGGGATGGATCTGTCACCTCAAAACCACTCAAATCCCACTGAAAACAACTGAATTTTAACCCCTAAAGGCTCAATCCCTCCTCAAATTGCTTGTTCCCTCCTCAAAAAAACTCAATCCCAGGCCAAACTCACTCCATTCCACAGCCACCAGGGTGAGATGGGGTTGGAAAGGGATTGGGAGAAGTGGGATCCCAATTGGGAGCGGTGGGATGGGGATTGTGTGGGGCTGGCTGGGTGGGATGTATTTGACAGCAAATAAAACTTTCAGAGTTACTGATTTCTGTCCCATTCATTTTCAGTCAGTTCTGTTTGCAGAGTGCCGCCTTCTCAGCTGATTAATTTGCTGTAAAAATCCCATTTTTTAAATCATCTAACCCAAACAATCCAAAAACCAATATCCAAATATAGCACTCACCTACAATTAAATTTTAAAAAATAATTGGAATTGTTTTAGAGTACTTAAGGGTGTTATTCAAGTTTAATTGTTTGGTTAAAATGTAGGAGAAATTGTAGTGGTGCTTGGTTTTGTGTTTAGTATGTTTGTAATATGAATTGTTTTACTAAGGCGTGTTAGACTGTATGTTAGTTTTTTTAGATATTTTTAATCTAAAGTATATTAGTTATTGCATTAAAACTTTCAGAAGGTATTTCATAGTATATAATTTGTTTATATTTATTGGTAATATTATAGTAATAGTTATTGTTGTTTTGACTTGAATCATTGGAGTATCATAAGAAAAAATATTTCATTTTTATTATAATTTATTTCATTGTACTTATAGTTTATTGTTTTATAATTTTGTTTTCAGTTGTTGAGAGGAGAGGAAGGAAGTTCAAGCCAGGAACATCTTTTTCCCCAGCTTGTGCAGCCCAAGTCTGGGTGCCATTCAGTCCAGAGCTATGGGATAATATTGTAGTGCCTCCCACACACATTCTGCCTCCAAGAAAAGCTTGGCTTGGCTTCTTAGAGTGAAATAAATAGAAGAGTAATAAAATGGACAGTTAAACTCATCCCTCTTGAATGACTCTCTTGCTTTCCAGTGTCAATCCTGCAAATCATGCTCCCAAGGCTTGGTATGAACAAGTGTCTGAGATTGCTTAAAAATTCTCAGGCAAGGTTCAGTAAAAGCCAGATAGAATATTAAGCAACAGCTCAAGAAAATTCATTGGCAACATTCACATTATTACTTACTGCTTGGTTAAGGAACAACATGGGGAAAAAACAGTCTGAGAATTATGTGTGTGTGTGTGTGTGTGTGTGTGTGTGTGTGTGTGTGTGTGTGTGTGTGTGTTTAGGTGTGTTTGAGAAAGGGACAGAAAGGACAAGGATGAAAAGGAATACGGCCTAAAAGCTTAACAGCACTGGAGCTGAGCAGTGGTTAAACTGGAGCCTCCAGGAGTGGGCTCTTGGCCCAGGATCCATGGCTGCTCAATCATGCTGCCAGTGCAGCAAGCTTGAGAGCGCGCTGGCTCTGCGAGGCCCCACTCAGAGGGAGGTTGCTGCTGGCACCTCTGGGCTCCAGGAGAGCCCCAAGGGCCTCCTTTGGGAGCACTGTTCGTGGGCCACAGGCGAGGGGCCTCAGCCATCAACGCTTCATCGTGGCCGCACCGTGGGTCAGCAGCCTGGCTCTGAGAGTGGGAGAAGGAGGATGTCATGCCTTTGAGGCAGGAAAAGCGGTTTCCAAGGCAGTTCACAGGACACCCCAGGAGCTCGTCTGACAGCACAAGTGCCTGGCAGCGCTCAGTGTCTCTGGGAAGCTCAAGAGGAGCTGGGCCCAGGGGCTGTTCAGCAAGGCCCAGGCCTGACAAGCGTTTCTCAGGTCACCGTGTGGCCGGACAAGGCCGGGGCCATTCACCACCACAATCTGAAGCACGAGGTTTTGATGTAGGGTAAAAAGGCATGGCCCAGTGGAAGTGGGATGTTTCCTCAGGCCTGTGGGAGAATCAAAATGCAGATCCTTGTGCTACTGATTCCATCTCTCCCACTTTTCTGAGTTCTTGGTGGCAAGGTCATTTAGGTCACACAGCTCTCTGAAGCTTTCTGCACAATGAATTAAAGTGAGATTACACATCCCAAATCGTGTTCTGTTACAGTTTAACTGATTGATTTAAGGAATTTCTGGAGCAGAAAACTTGCTTCCTCAGATATTTACTGTGTGTGGCACCAAGCACAGAGGAGAGATTTAATGTCAAAGGCATGGCCCAGGCAATGCTCTTTTGACATGTTCTGCCCTGAGCTTTCCTGAGGAAGATCTAAAAGGTTCGATGTCACTAGCACAAGCTCCTGCAGTGGCTGCTGGCCAGCAGAGCAGGGCTGGCAGCTGGGCAACAAGTGCTGCCACAAGCAGCAGCTCAGCCAGGGCAGCAAATCAAGAGCTGGGAAGGAGCTGATCTGAAGGCCAAACCTCCTTAGCTCCTAAAAGAGCTGGAATAGTTCCTCATTCCAATGAGGGGCAGTGTTGGACACAGCTCTGTGTGAGCACTGGACACAAGTTGCTCCCACTGAGTGCTGTGATGGTTTCTGCAGGAGCTCTGGGCTCCTGTGTGTGATGGACACAATGAGGAGAGAAGAAGCCAAGTGCACTGACACACCTTTGCCTTGAGCATGACCCGGCCTGGACCAAACACACTGCAAGGTTTCCCCTTTGGCCCATGTCTCGAAATGTTAGGTCAGCTGTTGGACGACTCAGGTTGGTTTGGTGTCAAGGAATTCCCCTCAGAAATACTGGGTTTGTCTTCCTCTGTGCCTTCCCCTCAGCAGCCTTGGGGCTGCTCCTGTGTGAAGCCATGGGTCTCACACAGTTTGGGAGAACTTAATACAGGACACTCTGCAATGAGTTGTCTCCTCTAAAGTGTTCCAACAATCCCCTTCCAGTAACAGGAAATTAATACTAATAGATGAAAGTGGAAAAAAATTGCAATGGTTTATTAACAAGCGGAATGGCTGAAAAGCAAGCAAAAAGGCCAGTGAGTTCTAGATATCAAACTGCCAGACCTCACCGTCCCCCTGCTGGGACAAAAACCCAGAATGCCGGAGGAAAATCCCCCCAGGACACGCGTTACAAGGTGGTGCTGGGTTCTCCCTCGGGAAGAACAGGAGTTGTCACGGAGCAGCTCCAGCAGCAAATGAAAGCTCCATGCTTGTCCAGCGTCGACTTTCTCCCAGAGGCAGAGCTCTGTGGAGCGGTCACGGCAGGTGAAGCAGCTGGGCTGGAGCCCCTTGGTGTCTTTTCTCCCCGGCGTGGCTCAGCTCACGCTCTCGGGCTGGAAGCGGGGCTGCTCCACTCCTGCTGGCACCATGTCCCTGGGCTTGGGACAGTTTTCTGCCAGGAGAGCCCAGCATGCTGTTACACAGATCTCTCATAAAGGCCCAAACCAACTCCAAACACTCTGCCTACAGCAGCGTTTCACAAAGGACTGCAGAAATCCAGGACAGCTGCAAGTGAGTGTCAGACGGCTTTTGTCTTGTTCTTGCCAGCAGAATTCTTGATGAACTGATGCAATTTTATTCAGATGTAACACAGGAGCTGTGTTTTTTTATTGAAATATTTCATGATGAGTAACAAGCCTTGGGAGCATGAGGTACAGGTCTGACGTGTGAAAGCATGAGCATATCCTCCAAAGTGACCAGTTTAATTGTCCATTTTATTACCCTTGTATTCATTCCACACTAATAAGCAAACTCAAGCTTTGCTTGGATATAAAAGAGGCACGGCATACCCTACGGTCTCTTGCAGGGTCACCAGGGCTGGCAGTGACAAAGCAGGCCGTCTGCTTCATTGGGAATCACTACAGATCTGCATCACAATGTGTTTTTAAGTAGCATGGTATTATTAAGATCTCCTTTTCTGCACGAGATACAAAAAGGAGGTTCTGAAATGATTTCCATGCAAGCAGGCAGTAAAGAACTGACCCAGCTATCCTAACAAAGCTTTGGCTTTGGCAATTGCACTCTTCCCATTCATCTTTGACACAGACACTCCAGGTTTTCCCCACACCCCTGCAAGGCTGGCAATCCCTGTTTCCCGTTTACTGTTCTTCCCTAGAGCAAGTACAGTGGCTGCTTTGAAACTAAAAGCCCTGAGATCTGGGCATCTTGAAGGAGCATGAAATGCTAATTAAGTGTTCCCATTGGTAATACCCAGGTCTGCACTTCCCAGAGCTCTGAAGCAGCAGCAGGAGGACCATGCATCATTCCTGTTGGTGGATGTTCATGTTTCTGGTGTGCAAGAGCAATGGCTTTGAGGAGGGACAAAAATGCCCCTATCCAAACAGTGATTGTGCAAGGGTATGTGAAGTTTCACTGCCTTTTTTAGGATAGTTTAGAAAGATCTAAGGATCTAAGAGATCCATAGTGTGGCATGGAGCAGGCCCCTAATTTTGTCTCCAGAGAAATCCCCAAAGGACACATCTGCTCTGCTGGTGATGGCAACCCCATAAGCTCGTGGGCTTGTTTTCCCTGCAACATGCCACCCTGCCTGGGCTTTACTAGGCCAGGACTAGACCCATAGCTATGCCAACACATGCAGCCACGTGACACAGAGTCAGACAGAGTTTTCCTTCAGAAAACTCAATTAACACATTCACATGCAGTTTCTTCTAGAACATCAGAAGCTGGCAGCCATGAGGACTTTGCTGTCAAAAGGTTACAGTTTGCACTGGGCCCAGAAGTATTTTTCCCTAAGGCAAAACAAATTGAAATGTGAAGTTTAAATCTTCAAATGACTATGAAAGGAAACTGTAGAATAATTTCTGGAAAGGCAGCATTGTCAATGATCATGCAGCCCACCAAGAGCTGGAGCGGAATCCAGAATTGCTTGTTCCAGCTATGTAGGAATTCATTACCCTGGCAAGCACTGGTCCATGGGAACAAATGATCCCATAGCCCTGGGCAGAATGGCACCCAGGCTGGAGTGGCAATAGATTTGACGAACCCTTGTCACTTGTTATTGGCCTCACAGCCCACTCATCCCTTGGCAAGCAAGTTGCAAAAGACACTGTTGGACTGCTGTCCTGGGTAAATCTACATACAGACAACTATTCCAAAGCAGGGCATCTTTTCCCAGTGAAATACACATCCTCTTCTTACCTATGAAATTGTGCCTGAAGTCACCTGTGATCCAGACCTCTGTGAGATTGCAAAGGAGCAAAGCTTTGGCATTTGGGCACACTTCTCTTGGTTTCTTTGCTCAGGCCTTCTGAGAGCACACAACATATCCAGGTAGAAATCTTTTGACTATACAGGATCTTTTGGTTCCACTGTCCCCCAAACATGTCAATGTGTGGCCCTGTTGTAATGCCAAGTAACAAAGAGCAGCACTAATGACAGAAAGAAAATGTGGCAAAAGAGGAAGAGGAGATGTGCAGTGAGGAAAGGATGGGTGAGACACTGGCACATCAAGCAAGCTGCACTCCCGTAATCTCTAGGCTGGCAGGTCCTGGTCTCACATTCTCCTTTCGGTTTATTTAATTATTTTTTTTAAATAACGAAAATAAAATATATAGAATTAAAAATATGTCATCAAAATTGAAAGATACAATCAAAACCTTTATTCAAAACGACATCTAAATATCAGAATATATATCCATATCTAACTATGAAGCCTAACACATAAATCCTATTCTTGTGACACTCTTCAGACAGGCAGCAGCTTCTTCCTGACCTTGGAGGAATTAGAGCTCTTCTGGATGGGAGACAAAGACTTTGTGGGTAAGAGAACATTGGAAGTGTCCAGAGAAAACTGCTTGGTAAGGCTGTAGGCAGTCAGATCTGCAAAGGGGAGACACAAAATGCAACAGAGCCAGCAATACAAAAGAAAATCATCTGAAGCTCCATATTTCATGGGACAGACTTCCTGGAAACTTCTAAATAGCAGCATATGGAAACATGCTCTTGCTGGCAGACACTTGGAGTAGGCCATAGGAAAAACCCTGCCCCACTTCCACAGAGCTACCGCAGGAACAGCCTGGCCTCTGGGCTGCCCTGGGACAGCAGGGAGCCCCGAGCCCTGTGCTCTCCAGCAATGGCTCAGCTGCACATGCACCCTCCTGCTCCTCTCCCTGCCCCACAGCTGAGCAGCCCTCCAGCTCCATGGGGCACTGGCAGCAGCACAGCTCATTGCAGGGCCACATGCAGGGCACAGCTGTTCCCTGGCAATGTGCACAGCCTGGCTGGGCTGCCACAAGACCCTTCCTCCCAGCAGAGAGCGGCCCAGCTCCCCCCTCACCTCTGTGTGAGGCTGAGCCATGTTCACCTTGTCCTCAGTCTGGAGTTGCTTCAGGCCCCCCATGTCATGACTAAGAAGGGAGTGGAGAGAGCAGGGGCAGATGCAAACCCTTCCTTAGGCACCCACAGCTCTTCTGGGCAACTTGTTCCCAGTGCCTCAACAGCCTCATGTAGAGAATTTCTTCTTAGAAAATTGCAAAGAGGATAAAAATGCTTCTGTAAATCCATCAGCAACAAAAGGAGGGCTAAGGAGAATCTCTGTCTTTTCCTGGATGTGGGTGGAAACACAGAACAAACGATGAGGAAAAGACTGAAGACCTTAGTGCACTCTTCCCTGGGTACAAACTGTCAGGATGGCCAGGCCCAGGGAGGGGTGGAATTCAATGGAATTAAATCCAGCTGGTGCCTGGTCACAGGTGGTGTTCCCCAGGGCTCAGCACTGGGACCAGTTGTGTTTCTCATCTTTGCCAACGATGGGAAAGAGAGGATCAAGGGCACCGCAGGCAGTTTACAGACGATGCCAAGCTGGGTGGGAGTGCTGATCTGCCAGAGGGATCTGGACAGGCTGGATCATGGGCTGAGGCCACTTGCGTGAGGTTCAACAAGGTGAAGTGCCCGTCCTCCACTGGAGCCACAGCACCCCCATGGATGGCTGCAGGCTGGGGGCAGAGTGGCTGGGAAGCCACCCAGCAGAAGAGCACCTGGGGGTGCTGGTTGGCAGTGGCTGAGAGCCAGGGTGCCCAGGTGGCCAAGAATGCCAATAGCATCCCGTCCTGGGATAGGCTTTAGGGGTGGCCTTGGCAGTGTCAGCAGTCTCAGATTATGGGAAGGACTCTATGATCTTAAAGGTCTTTTCCAATGGAAAAAGTTCTCAATTCTAAACCTCCATTTGTGCTTTTGAAGGATGCAGTCCCAAATAGACCTGCATTTGTGTTTTTAAGGAATTTAGCATTGACCTCATCTTGAAAGTAATAGGAATCAGGCTTTAAATGTTCTCAAAGCACTTTTATTCCTTGATCTTAAGCTGT
Organism: Passer domesticus; assembly: GCF_036417665.1. Classification (NCBI taxonomy): domain Eukaryota; kingdom Metazoa; phylum Chordata; class Aves; order Passeriformes; family Passeridae; genus Passer; species Passer domesticus. The sequence goes on along the minus strand of NC_087481.1, from coordinate 7,125,072 downwards.
GTGTTTGAATTGAGGTGCTTTTGTACAGGAAGGTTGGACCATGGGATAAATACAGGCAATTTAGCTGCAATGGCACTTGTTTCATCTGCTTTTCTGCTTCCTTTTCCCATGGGTGGCAGATTTGGGAGTATTTTCTTGTGCATTGACTTCAGGCTCAGACTTGCTCATGGATGTGCTGTAAAATCTTATCTACCCCTTAGTGAAAAATGCTTGCAAACTGGTGGGAATTGCTAGAGACAAGAATTACAAACCGGTCCCCAGTATGATTAGCCCAGTGTCCCTGCTTAAATCAGGTATGCTTGTATTAAAAAGGAGCAAACTATTCTAACTCTCCTGCCCACTCCACTTTAAAAAAAATTTTTTGTACCTCTTGGGGCAAGTCCTGTGTGCCATTCCAAGTCTGTTATCAAATGTGTGAAGTGATGCTGCTGCTGTAGCAGCAGCCTGAGTTGAGTGGGAGCAACTCCAAAGCACTGGGCTCTACAGCAGTGGGCGTGGTGAGAGGCTTGCCTCTGCTGCCATGGGGAGAGCAGCTGCTGGGGCTTCCCCCTTCTGCCAACAGCAGTCTGCCTCCAACACGTGGACTGTATGGCCACGATTTTGCCAGAAAGTGGGAAATGCATAGTTTGAATGTATTTTGATGTTGTCTGACATCACCTGACTGGAGCGGTTTGGTGGGCAGGATGCCCTGTGGGCAGGGCCATGGCAGGGATCAGTGGCTGGCACTGGCAGTGTTATTTTCCCAGGCAGGCTCCTGACACAGCTGTGGGGGAAGGCAGCAGCAGCTGTATCAGCCCAGCGAGCAGCAGCACATGGAGGACACCCTCATTTTCAAAGAGCCCATCACCCCCTTTGCTCTCCCATGGCAGCACAAGATGATTCCAGCAGGTGAAGGGCTGCCGCAGCCTGGAGACTCCTTCAGCCAGCACTTGTTGCAATCTCCTTGCTGCAGCTGTCCTGGAGGATGTTGGCTGCAGAGGTGGTGCCAATGCCCAGGAATGCTGCTCGGCTCAGGGGCAGGGTGTGTACAAAGCTGCCTTCAAAGCACTGATCACCAGACCCCGGAGCCGCTGGCAAGGGCAGCAGCTCATCTTCATTCTGTGCAGGAGAGAGGCCAGCCTTGGAGCCTGGCCCTGGGGACAGGGAAACGCTCTGAGTATAGGTTTGAATTTTCAGAGACAGTCCAAATGAGAATTGTTTTGAGGCAGGTGTTGCAATGTTGGGTTTGGGTGTGTCTGCAGGAAAGCAAGCAGGAATAAACCCCTGCCACAATGAGGGAGAACTTTGCATGGCCAGTTTACACCCTACAGATACACTGATGATATGGGCCCACTGAACACTGGGGGCATCTGATGCAGAGTGCAAAGCTTCTTTGAATAGACAGGAGACATGAGACTTGAAGAAATAATGTTTCAGATGCAGAAAAAGGGATCAGAACCACTGGTCCCATGGCTCAGGCTTAGTTTTGCCAAATCAAGCAGGATTAGTTTTATCCACTTTTTTCAGAATAACCTGCCCTGTGCTATTCCCATCATGAAAAGTTTGAATTGTCAGGAACTGCCAAGATCAGAAATGTTTTGAGGCAGATCATATTTATGTTGGGTTTGGGTGTTTATGCAAAAAAGCAAGCAGGGAATAAACCCCTAGAACAATGAAGCAGAGCAAAAGTGGAATATTTGGATGGTCAATTTGTTCTCTAAAGCTATCGGCCAGCTGAATTCTGGGGTCATCTACTGGGGAGTGCAAAGCTGCTTTTACTTCCACGGCCCGGTGCCATTCTTTGTGTCCCAGCACTTTGTTTGATGTGAAGAGAAATTAAGCAATTCCCACACCAACCAGCTGCAACCCAGATCTGAGTGGGAATTACAGAAATAAATTACAGAAATGAATTTACAGAAATAAAGGACTTGAAAAGTAGCTTTGGAGAGGGTTTACTTCCTAGACAGTGTGAAAGCCTCAGGCCTGGCCAGGCTGGGCTCAGGGCTGGCTGCCCTTGGGAAGGGAAGGGGATGGAGTTGGGGTGGGGTTTTGCAGCCATGGAAATGAGAGAACCACGGGCTATTGCATCACAAAGGGGCAGCCCCATGGGCTGTTGTGTCACAAAGGGGCAGCCCCACGCTGGGGCTGTGAAGGCTGTGCAGGTTGTGGTTGGCACGGCCGCAGCGGCAGCAGACGCGTCTGGCTCTGCCTCTCTGTGCCGAGCGCTGGCGATCGGAGTCACCCGGCCTTGTTCTGAGGCTGGGCACCAAGCTCCTGTCGCTGTCAGCTCTGAGAGTGTTCCCAGAGTCAAACCCAGATCCTTCTGCCAGGCAGAAGCACGGGTTTGAAGATGGACTTTAGTGGAAAAGGAAAAACCTCTGAAGGAAAAGGTGAGGATAGGAAGGAGCTGAAAGGCTGAAGCCAAATGGAAAACAAACCCAACCATATTTCAGGGAAAACTGTTCCGTGGTGGTCAGTGCTGGCTCTGTGTCAGAGTAGGTGGCTGACAGCTACAGAGGATCCTGCAAGGGCTCCCATGGAATCACAACATTCTGTCATTAGTTTACTCTGCTTTCTCCTGTTTGACAGTAGCCAAATCAGTCATACTGTCAGCCAGGACAGGGACTGTGGCCACAGCTGCCCACAAACTGGCCATGAGATGCAAGTCCTGTTGCTTTCTTTACCATCAATGTTGGGTCTCAGTACAGAAAAATTTCCTGTTCTTCCTCTGCTTGCTGATGGGGTCCCACCCAGGGGATGGTATTACGGTGGTACAGAAACAACAATAAGGCCTGCCTGCTTGCTGAGAGGTCTTTGTGGTTTTCAGAAATAGCAGTCACAGCTGTGTGGGTCTTTCCTAGGGATTCCCAGAAGGCCAGCCTCAAGAAGGAATTTTTTTCCCCTCTTATGTTTGGAGCCTTCCACCCTTCCCTTCACACTTGCTAACTCAATACTGTTGAGAGGAATGTAACACAGACTAGTTTCATGAAAAAGAAAACCAAAGAAATTTTCCCAATAATTAAAATTTATTCCCATCGAGTGCCATACCTATTAGATGTGTTGATGATAAAAGTGATTAACTTCACATAACTCACTTCTTCCCTTGAGAGCATGGCTCAGCCTCACACAGAGGTGAGGGGGGAGCTGGGCCGCTCTCTGCTGGGAGGAAGGGTCTTGTGGCAGCCCAGCCAGGCTGTGCACATTGCCAGGGAACAGCTGTGCCCTGCATGTGGCCCTGCAATGAGCTGTGCTGCTGCCAGTGCCCCGTGCAGCTGGAGGGCTGCTCAGCTGTGGGGCAGGGAGAGGAGCAGGAGGGTGCATGTGCAGCTGAGCCATTGCTGGAGAGCACGGGGCTCGGGGCTCCCTGCTGTCCCGGGGCAGCCCAGAGGCCAGGCTGTTCCTGGGGTGCCTCTGTGAAAGTGGGGCAGGGTTTTCCCCTGCGCTGTCTCCAGTGTCTTCCCGTAGGACCATGCTTCCCTGTCCAGCTCTTTAGAAGTTTCCAGGAAATGTGTCCCATGAAATATGGAGCTTCAGATGTTTTAGGTTTGCATTGTGGCCTCTGTTACATTTTGTGTGTCCACTTTGCAGGCCTGACTGGCTACCCTCTCGCCAAGAGGTTTTCTCTGGCAAATCCCTCTATGCTCCTTCCCTCCAAGCCATTGCCTCCCATCCAGAAGAGCTCTCCTTCTACCACACCAAGTCAGACACGCAGTGGAGAGCAGGAGAATGGGAAAAATGGCAGTGGCTGTGACGAGCACCGGGCAAAAATAGAGGAGCTCAGTTCAGAGAGAAAAGGCCATAAGGTAAAGAGACCAAGCTAATCCTGTGTGATAAATTTTCAATTTCTTTGCTGTAGGTAGAACTCTGAGATGTTTTTGCTGACAGGAAGTGACCCTTTCACTGAAGTTTGAACAGGTCCCGATTTGGATCCTTAGCTGGGCCAGACATGATGGGATATGAAGGAAAGGTGCTTATGCACCTGCTGCCTCCACCCCGCTTCCTGGCCATGGCATGGGGGCTCTGGAGGAACTTGGGCAGGCAGAGACCTTGCAGAGAGCAGCAGGGCAAGGAGCTCTGCTGGACTTCCTAAATGCCAGTGAGCCTGAGATGATGGATGTGTGGGAGCTGGAGAGCAGCGAGCATCCCGAGAGCTCAGCAACAGCATCTGGGCTCAAAGGCTGCTGGGGAAGTGTAGGAGGGAAGGGCAGCAGCAGCAGAAGAGAGGGGCTTGAGAAAAGCAGGTTTTGTCATCCTGCAGAATGGCTTTGTGGGGATGTGCTGGAGATCAAGAGCGGCTGTAAGGTGCCTTAGGGTCAGAGAGAACCGTGATCTAAACACACTCCAATACCATCCACAAGGCCAGTGGAGGCAGTGGCAGCCCAGAACACCTTGATGTCACACCTGTGGATGCCAGCTGGGAATGTAGCCATACTTGCAGAGAAGTCACCACAAGGGAAGGGGTGGCAAATCTGGGGCATGGTCTCTCCCTCACCACCTCCCTTTCCATTCCCCATCCTTGGCCAACCGCACCATCAGTTTGACTATTCCTGCCAGGTCCCAGCTGAGGGCATATCTAGATGTCTTGAGGCATGAAGGGGGGCAAGGCTGGATGCTTGATCTGAGCCCTGTGTTCTACTCTTTCCAGGCTGCCTTGCTGCATTCCATTGGTGGGGATATGAAGAAGGGGTCACTGGGACTGCCTTTGGTCCCCCCAATAGGCAAGGCAGGAAGTCCCCCTGTGGGCAGTGCTGCGGGGTCCCTGCCAAGCTCCCCCCAGCTGGATTCCCAGGATTCCAGGGAGATGAGGTAAGCCAAGGTGTCTGCTGCTCCAGTGTGCTGTTCACCTCCCTCCTCCCATCTCGTGTGATTATTTTGCACAGTCAGCTGTCCCCAGTGTTTATGCAAACATCTGTGTTTTCACCATTTTGCACACCTATAATGACGTAGCACAATGTCATACCCAAGGGCGTTCGATCTGATCCTTCTTCTTGAAAAAACAAGGAGTTGTAATATTCTAAGGAGCCAGCAGTGGTCTGACCACATGTAGAACAAGGCTGTCACCAGGGTAATGCAGGAGCAGGCAAAGTCAAGCTTTGGCAGCAGTACAAAAGTAGCTGCCCTCCATACAGACTCGTGTCTCAGCTCAGCAGCTCTTGCTGCTTCAGAGAGGCTCTAGGAACCACTTGGCTCCAAAAGGAGAGGCAGCAGACTTGGGGAGTTTTGATGCCAGTTGAAGAATGACTGCTGTGTTTCAGCCAGAGCTTGGCCAGCTCTGTGTGACTCCAGAAACAGAAAGCCCAAGGACAGTTAATCAGCTTGGCATCTTGTTGGGTTTATGTGTTGCATTCCCCCCTTCATCACAGTGACCATGCTAATAACTTTGCCTCCTTTCATGGTACGCCCTTTCCCTCCCTTCTCTTTCTACCTCCTCATATGTTCTTTTGTCCTCTATTTTCTCCAGGCCAAGACCCAGCAGCAGAAGCAAAGAGAACAGCTCTGAAGATGCAGGTAGGTAGAGGGCATGCCTGTCCTAAAATGACCATTGTAGTCTTGCCTCAGAGGTGACATTTGGAGAGCTTGGTTAAAACCCATTCTTTTGAAAATTTCATTAAATTAATTTCAATTCCTTGATGGGTTCAGTGGAGTCTCCCAGAGTCCAGTCCCTGCGAGTGTGCTCTGGTGGTGCAGTGAAAATTCCTCCATTTTGCAGGCAAGAATAGGTTCAATTCTTCCAAGTCTTTCCGGCCATGTCCCTCTTCACTGCTTCCCTCCAAGCCATTGCCTCCCATCCGGAAGAGCTCTCCTTCTCCTAACACAAATGAAATGTACAGGATGGAGAAAGAGAACAACAAAAATGGCACTGGCTGTGATGATGGGTGTAGAAAAAACCAGGAGCTGAGTTCAGAAGGAAAAAGTTATAAGGTAAGGAGACCAAGCTAAGACCTGTGCAGAAGATTTCCAGTTTATTTGCTGTAGGCTGAGCTTGGAGACCTTTTCTTGTGGTGTGAGCCCAGGGAAGCAGCTGAGTCGAGGAAGAGCTCAGCTGGACACTGCACTTCAGGCTGGCATTGGGTGTGTGGTGGAGACTTCACATCCTCAGTGTGGATCAATAGCAGGAGAGGTCTTTGAATGGTTTCTGGGCTCTGTTGTGGTTCCTCCTCTGTCTTATGGCTGAGAAAACACCAACAAGCAGTCAGAGCAGCTAAAGCTGTCTAATCTGGAAAAGCTATCCTTCTAGATTTAGTAAACTATAGGTATCTGTGAACCATCTCTATGTCTTGGTGATGTTTTCTGCCTTCTCTGTCTGGTTGGGAAGCAAAAAGGTGTTTGTTGGAGCAGGCAGTCCTGCAAAGTCAGTTCCAGGTTATCTCAGCTTCAGAGGTGGTGAGAGCCAGACATCCTCTGCTGCTGTTTCCAGACTTATCAGCTTCTGGGCGGCTGTGTGCTCTGGCACGGCTTTGTCCAGAGGGAAGGGATGGGAGGTGGCCATGGGGAGAGCAGCCCCGAGCCCAGGCACACGATTGCCTTGGCAGCAGGGCCAGGAGCTGCAGTTGTTCTGGGTTTGCTGTGGGGTGCAGGAGGAGGCAGATGAACAACAGCTTTGGTAGACAAAATATCCAATCCAAGGCTTGGGTATTGATTTCAGCCTGGCTGAGAAAGGGCCCCATGTATCCCTGACAGGACCTGACCCTCTCATTGAAGTTTGAACAGGTCCTGAGTTGGCTCCTTAGCTGGGCCAGAAATGATGGGTTAAGAAGGAAGGGTGTGCATCTGCCCCTGCTGCCTCCACCCCCCTTCCTGGCCATGGCATGGGGGCTCAGGAAGAACTTGGGCAGGCAGATAATTTCCAGAGAGCAGCAGGGCAAGGAGCTCTGCTGGACTTCCTAAATGCCAGTGAGCCTGAGATGATGGATGTCTGGGAGCAGGAGAGCAGCGAGCATCCCGAGAGCTCAGCAGCAGCATCTGGGCTCAAAGGCTGCTGGGGAAGTGTAGGAGGGAAGGGCAGCAGCAGCAGAAGAGAGGGGCTTGAGAAAAGCAGGTTTTGTCATCCTGCAGAATGGCTTTGTGGGGATGTGCTGTGGATCAATACTGGCTGTTGGGTGCCTTAGGGTCAGAGAGAGAACAGTGATCTAAACCCATTCCCATGCCATCCAGAAGGCCAGTGGAGGCAGTGGCACCCCAGGATATCTTGATGTCAAACTTGTGGATGCCAGCTGGGAATGTAGCCACACTTGCAGAGAAATGAGCATGAAGGGAGAGGGGGCAAATCTGGGGCATGGTCTCTCCCTCACCACCTCCCTTTCCTTGGTCAACTTTCCCTGTCCTAGGCCAAGCTGCTCCATAGGTTTGACTATTCCTGCCAGATCCAAATCAATTGCACAGCTAGATGTCTTGAGGCATGAAGGGGGGCAAGGCTGGATGCTTGATCTGAGCCCTGTGTTCTACTCTTTCCAGGCTGCCTTGCTGCATTCCATTGGTGGGGATATGAAGAAGGGGTCACTGGGACTGCCTTTGGTCCCCCCAATAGGCAAGGCAGGAAGTCCCCCTGTGGGCAGTGCTGCGGGGTCCCTGCCAAGCTCTCCCCAGCTGGATTCCCAGGATTCCAGGGAGATGAGGTAAGCCAAGGTGTCTGCTGCTCCAGTGTGCTGTTCACCTCACTCCTCCCATCTCGTGTGATTATTTTGCACAGTCAGCTGTCCCGTGTATGTATGCAAACATCTGTGTTTTCACCATCTTGCCCATCTGTGATGATCCAGCACAATGTCAATCCCAACACCAATGCCCCAAGAGCAGGGGCTGTGGTGGGGAAGAGGAGGAAGGGCTTAAAAGCTCCTCAAGATGCGTCCAGGGCTGGACTTGGCTATTGATTGCCTCTGCAGTGGTTGTGATGTCATTTGGTAGTTGTACTGCATGGGTCTGGATCCTGAAGATCCTTGAATGCTGTGATCCTTGACTGTCAACTTCTGCAAACAGGAGAATATGTTTGGGCAAATATTGGCTCCTAGAGAGGTGTCTGCAACTTCAGGTGCTGCTGCTGTAATCTTCAAGTGTAAATTCAAGGTGCCTGGGCCTCCACTATGAAATGAGATCCCAGAGAAATTTTGGGATATAGATGTATAATCTGATTGATGTTTAATATTTTGATCTGAGCTTAAGATCAAACAGGGCAAATTGCTTGAGAAGAGGCATAGGACTGTACCTGATGGAAAGGTACTGGCTTGGATATGTATGAGAAAATGAAGCTGTCAAGCTGATCCAAGTGATAACAATAAAGAAGGAGTCACAGAAGTATCCTTCCAATTGAAAATCTTCAGTAGGGCTTTGAAAGTGTGATCTGAATATCCTTCCCTAAGAGCTGAGTTGGAAAAAGCCTTTTTGTTCTGGAAAGAACCAGATGGTGTAATGTCATTCTCAGGAGACAGCGGTGCTCTGACCACATGTAGAACAAGGCTGTCACCAGGGTAATGCAGGAGCAGGCAAAGTCAAGCTTTGGCAGCAGTACAAAAGTAGCTGCCCTCCATACAGACTCGTGTCTCAGCTCAGCAGCTCTTGCTGCTTCAGAGAGGCTCTAGGAACCACTTGGCTCCAAAAGGAGAGGCAGCAGACTTGGGGAGTTTTGATGCCAGTTGAAGAATGACTGCTGTGTTTCAGCCAGAGCTTGGCCAGCTCTGTGTGACTCCAGAAACAGAAAGCCCAAGAACAATTAATCAGCTTGGCGTCTTGTTGGGTTTATGTGTTGCATTTCCCCTTTCATCACAGTGGCCATGCTAACAACTTTGCCTCCTTTCATGGTACGCCCTTTCCCTCCCTTCTCTTTCGCCCTCCTCATATGTTCTTTTGTCCTCTATTTTCTCCAGGCCAAGACCCAGCAGCAGAAGCAAAGAGAACAGCTCTGAGGATGCAGGTAGGTAGAGGGCATGCCTGTCCTAAAATGACCATTGTAGTCTTGCCTCAGAGGTGACATTTGGAGAGCTTGGTTAAAACCCATTCTTTTGAAAATTTCATTAAATTAATTTCAATTCCTTGATGGGTTCAGTGGAGTCTCCCAGAGTCCAGTCCCTGCGAGTGTGCTCTGGTGGTGCAGTGAAAATTCCTCCAGTGGGAAGTGTTGGGTGGCAAGAGCTGGAGTGGTGGCTTGGGGCCCTGGAAATGCAGTGCAGGAAAAGGAAACATTCCTCTTTTTCCTGCACATGCCTTTTATCTTCCTGAAGCCTTCCTAGTATCACACTTAGTAGGGAAAATGAAGTCATTTAGCATGAAATGAGAAATGTTACCACTCCTTTCTCCTGCTTTTGAAGGAGAATACCTTTCCTTGGGGCAGTTTCTGAGCTGAACCCTTTGAGATCTGGAGGAGATTCATGGGCACTGCCTGGTTTTGCACTGGCAGAAATAGGGAAAGCTCCTATGACAGAAAGTCCTTTTGAATTTTCCAGTGAAGGAGAAGGAGGCTTCCAGGTGGATGCAGCTTAGGCAGGGTGTGAGTTTGTCATCCTCTGAGAGCACAAGAACAAAGCCACCCGTGGCAGGTTCCCAATGACAAATCTCTTCCCTGGCTGTCTCTGCCTGTGTCAGTGCTGCCGGCTGAGGCTGGAGGAGGAGATGCCTTCTGCCTTGTCCCTGTCCCTGCCTTGCCTGATCCCTGACAAGTGGAATGTGCCAGACAAAATGCAGTCTCTGGTGCATCTGGCTCAGCCAATGCTTTCAAGTTGAAAGCCCCAGTGACACTGTTGTTGTTCCTTTGCCATCTCTGGGCGTGTCATGCTAGGAGAGATGAGACTTGGAGAAATAATTCTGCTGATGCAGAAAAAGGGATCAGATCCCCTGGTCCATTTGGGGATCAGAGCTAGGTCTGCCAAATCCTGGTTGTGGCCCCTTTGGAATGACTCTTTATTTCCTGATATGAAGCTGAAGTGCTAAATGCAGCTCAGGAGTAGTACTGCTCAGTAAGTTAGGTGACATTTTTGCTGGATCAGTTCTGGACTAGAAATTACCTATCTTATTAAACCCTGCCTGTTTTACTTTTATTACTGACCCCAGCATTCTACAGGGTGAAAGAATCCAGTTTTAAGACACTCATTCTGCTTGGATGCCATATGATTTTATCCTTCGTGAAGCCATGTAAAGAATTACATGTTGATGGAAAGTATTTTAGAATGATCCTCCAGGTCTGATGGAGAGTATTTTAGAATGATCTGCCCTCTGCTATTTCCATTAGGAAAATTTTGAATTGACCATATCAGCCAAGATCAGAAATGTTTTGAGGCAGGCCATGTTTATGTTGGGTTTGGGTGTCTCTGCTGAAAAAAAAAGCGGGGAATGAACCCCAGGAAGAGGCAAGTAGAGCAGAATTGGCACTTTTGGATGACCACTTTGTTCCCTACAAATACAGGCTCGCAGAATACTGGGCACATCTAATGGAGAAAGCAAAGCTTCTTTTATGTGTAACACGTGGTGCCATTGTTTGTGTCCCAGCACTTCCTTTGTTGGAAAGAGTAATATAAAAATCCCAAATGTGCAAAACCCGACCTCAAATTGAGTGGGACCTACAGAAACAAAGGCCTAGAAAGCTACTTTTGAAAACAATGATTTCCTTGACAGTGTCCATTTCTAGAGACCACTGTGAATTTCCAACTGTTTGGAAGGAAAGGGATCCTGTAGTAGTGGGGAGGCAACAGGCAACACATAAATAGTAGAACCCTTCTCTCCTGGCTTGCCAGCTCCATAGTGTTCAGAGAAATTAAACTGATGCTGGTTTCATGTAAAATAAGAAACCAACCAATCTTTTCAGTAACTAAAATGTGCTTTGAATGCCTCACCCATTAGATGGGTTGATTGTTGAGTTCAATTAACTCACTTCTTCTCTTGTGCCTGAATTACAGCTTCTTCTGAGCCTGCTGCAAACACCCAGAGGAAGAAGGGAAAGAGCTCTTGGTGCAAGACAGGACCTGGGATGCCTCTGTTCCCAAGGAAACTGGCTGACCTGTTTGGCTTGGAGACCTATGTGCCGAAGCCCGACCTTGGGAATGTAGGTCTGGGCTCCCGGCCGGCTCAGGGGGCCTCGGCCCAGGAGCCCCAGGAGCCTGGCTCAGCCTCACACAGAGGTGAGGGGGGAGCTGGGCCGCTCTCTGCTGGGAGGAAGGGTCTTGTGGCAGCCCAGCCAGGCTGTGCACATTGCCAGGGAACAGCTGTGCCCTGCATGTGGCCCTGCAATGAGCTGTGCTGCTGCCAGTGCCCCGTGCAGCTGGAGGGCTGCTCAGCTGTGGGGCAGGCAGAGGAGCAGGAGGGTGCATGTGCAGCTGAGCCATTGCTGGAGAGCACAGGGCTCGGGGCTCCCTGCTGTCCCAGGGCAGCCCAGAGGCCAGGCTGTTCCTGGGGTGCCTCTGTGGAAGTGGGGCAGGGTTTTCCCCTGGGCTGTCTCCAGTGTCTGCCCGTAGGACCATGCTTCCCTGTCCAGCTCTTTAGAAGTTTCCAGGAAATGTGTCCCATGAAATATGGAGCTTCAGATGTTTTAGGTTTGCATTGTGGCCTCTGTTACCTTTTGTGTGTCCATTTTTCTGACCTGAATGACTGCAGTGGTTCCAAGGAGGTTACCCTGGGATCAGGAGTTTCCCTGCCAACTTCCCAAATGCTTTTACCTTCCACGGCATTGCCTTCCACCCTGAATTCCCTACCTTCCTCAAAGCCCATTTCTAACTCTCCTTTTTTATTGTTAAGCTGACCATTCTGCAGGAGCAAAAAATTCTGGTTTAAGAATTCCTTTTTTCCTACTGTGCTGCCACTTGATTTTGTCCTCTATGAAGCTGTTGTATAGAATGATTAGTTCTCTGAATTTTAACAGCTCTGTTGGAGAGTATTTCAGAATGAGCTCCATTGTTCTACTTGAAATTAGAAAATCAGCCTTTGGTCAGACTAGCTTGAAAGTGGCCCAATCTCATACAGTTTAGAATGAACATCCTTGGGGAAAATGAAATTTCTAGTCTCAAGGACACAGTTCACGTTTGGGTAACACTCCTGCAATGCTGAGCTTTTCTTTGAATGTCCTCCAAAACAGTCCAGCAAAGAGAAGAAAATGTAAATCCAAGTGCATACATGTATTAGTACCTTTGACTTCTTCCAGGAGCTGGAAAGAAGATGTTTACTAAAATCAGCATGAATAAGGGCAGATAAGAATCTCTGTCAAGAGCAATCTCCATCTCTGCCCTTCTCTATCAGGCACAGAGGCTCTCCAGCATCCAGGGGCTCTGGCCTTCACCATGCAGCAGGTTTCAGTCTGCTGGCCAGCAGAGTAATGTCATGTCTGCTGCCAGTAGCCCATCCCTTGGGAGAGGGTCTAGGCATGTGGACCTTGCTGCTCTCAGTCCCAATCTCTGTGTTTTATGAGAGCTCTGCAACCTGGAACCTGTCTTGCCTGTTGCCCAGCACGGCATTTTTGGGGGCTTGAACTCTGCCAGAGATTTACAGGAACCTTTGCTTCCATTCCCAGGCCTCCCCCTGAGCCAGGCCAAGGAGACAGATCATCCCACCAGTCCTGGTCTTACGAGGGACAGAGAGCTGAAGGACGGCTTTGGAAAGGTAAGGGACAAGGACAGGGATGAGCAGACTTCCTTTCCAGTGGCTGTTTAGTACTTGGCACAAAATGTCACTGAAAATCATGATCTTCCCCCCGCCCTGGGAGATGGGGATTCTCTTGGGAATATATTTGACAGCTCCAGAGCAATTGCTTGGCTATTTCCAGTGGTGCCAAGGTCACTAGCTTGGACATGGTGCTAAGGTCATGCCAGAAGCAATCTTTATGTGCAAAAGCTGTTTTAGAGAAGTTCTGAATGACAGAGCAAGCTACACATCAGTGAATGTGGGCAAAGTGCACCCTCAGAAGCAGAGAAGCAAAGACTCTAATGTTGAGTGTAAGCAAGGCTGGAAAGTAAAATGGGAGAGTTTGACTTTTCCTGGTTACCTTTGTGGCTGTATCTCACAGCCCTCTCATTCTCAAGGTTTCTGCTCATTAACTTCAGCGTTTCTGCAACTTGTTTTCACACAAGTCCTCCTTTTGGTCTCGTGTTCTCACAGACCAAGTCCTTCGGAGTCCTTCAGAGCTGAGTCCTTCAGAAGCCAGGAAGTGAGAAATAGCTGCAACTCCTGGCCATGAGTGTTAAGCAACAGCTCATTACCACTCCTTGCTGGGCATTGCACATGGTTTTTATTCTGCTGCCATGGCCTGTAGGAACTGAACTGCCTGCTCACTGTCATGTGAGCTCTTCCTCTGTCTTGGAGCACTCCTATGAATTCATGCTTCAAGCAGGGCTTCTTGACATAGGTTGCAGTTGCAGCAGTGGAAGGTCATGGCACTGAACTGTTCCACCTCACTGTGTGTAATTGCCAAGGTGAGGACAGGAGACATTCCTCTGAAACTATTGGAATGGATATGGAGCTGCATTGAAGCCTATGGCACCCTGTGGACTCTGTGCTCCTGATGAGATGTTGTGTCTGGTTTGTGTGTCTCTGCTTACAGTCTGTGATGTATTTCCATTGCACCTAGATCCCTGCTGCACTGTGGGAGTTGGCTCAAGAGAACTTGGAGCCAATGGACACAAAGCATTTTGTGGAAGAGATGAAGAAAAGGAGACAAAAGAAAAGATTCTCGCAGCTTCTTCCTGAGACAGTTGAGACCAGGGACGCAGCTGAAGCAAGTAAGTGGTGGCTACACTTGTGGTCCTTTTTGACCACTTGCTTGCCCCTTGCACATGGCTGCAGTCAGACTGGGGGGCTGTTCTGCTTGCATCTGAGTAGAAGCTTGCTTATTTGTTTCTGTTTCCCAAAATAAAATGCAGAGGCATGAAGAGTCTTGCCCATGGCCTCCCTGAGTCAGTAACAGAATATCAGCTTCCCACCTTCACCTCTAAAGTCTTTCAGAGTAGAAAATTCTGTCTTGCAAAGTACACTGGGGCTTCAGACTCTCTCCTGGAGAGCAGCCTCCAGGGAAGGCGAGGCCAAAAGACTGCTTTTCAACTGGGATTCCACCTGGACGAAACAAAGCTCCATTCCTTCTCATGAAAACACCAGAGATCCTTCTCCTGCTGCTCCCTGCTGAGGAGCTGATGCTGTAGAGCTGTGCTGAAGCCCCAGGCAGTGCTTCTGCTGCAGCCCCGGGAGCAAGCAGCGTTCCCGACTGAATCCCGGCCGGGCTCTGCCTGCAGGGCTGTGAGCGCTGCCCGAGGGCGGCAGCGGGGCCCTCAGGAGGCAGCACTCAGCCCCAGGGCAGCACACAAGGTTAGCTGCACTTTCTTGGGTAACTTCCCCTGCCAGTGTCTGGAACAGGAGAACAAAAGCAAGGCAATACTGGCTTTTCCTTGTTTCTTCGAGGAAGCATCACTGCAGGTTGGTTTTATACTAGAAGAGGGTAGATTTTGACTAGATATCAGGGAGAATTTTTTCTATAATGAAGGGGATGAAAAGTTGGAAGGTTTGCCCAGAGAAGCTGTTGTTGCTCCATCCTTGAAGGTGTTCAAGGCCAGTTTACGTGGGGCTCTGTGGAACCTGATCTAGACGAAGATATCCCTGCTGACAGGGCTTGGACTAGACGGTGGTTAAAGGTGCCTTCCAACCCAAACTCTTCTAGGATTCTGTGATCACTGTCCCTTGTTAGTGTTATCTTGGTATAAAGTGGTATACCATTGTTATACTTGAAGTTCTTTGGGATAACAAAGAGATGTTGCCCAGCTCCAGCAACTTTTGTTGTCAACCTGTCCAGCACCCTCCACTTACAAGCTCTTCTTTGCTTCCTGCAGCCTTTAGCTTACCACCTGTTGATGGCACAGCTCCTAGGGTGCAGAGAAAAGACCCTGGTACTGCCTTGAAGAAGAAGGTCTTGAGAAAGCAGGACAACGTGCCCTTACTGCCCAATAAGCCCACCATCCTTGGAGATGGCAGCTTCCCACGCAACTCCTCAGGTAAGCCTGCTCCATGGAAGCTTTTCCCTGCATGGCTTTTTCCCTGCACAAGGAGCACAAAGTGTCTCCTGCCTCAGCCAGCACAGCTGGGATCTTGGGGCTATAGGCTGTCCTGAGAATGAGCAGCAAATCTACTTTTCAGTTACTCCAGTTTGGTAGCACTAGAGAGTTGGTTCTTAGAGATCCATTGGAAAGTGGGGCTGAATAAAGTCCGTGCTGAAGGCCTAAGCTCTGGCTTTTGCCCATCCTAATACTCCAAACTACAGCACTGGTGCCAGGAGGCAGCTGTGACTGCAGCGATGAGCTATGGGGCAGCATGCCAGGCTGTGCTCACCGTGCACCTACGAGTGCCACCATGATCTGCTGTCCACTTACCATGGGGGCCCTCTACCTGTCTGCAGTCCGGCTCTGCAGCCAGCTTTTCTGCTGTCCAGCAAGGGCTGTCTCTGCAGGGCCGTCAGTGGCTTGGTGCAGTTGTGCCTCTGCTCCCAGCAGTGCCCGATGGCTCCTGGCTGCCGCCATCCAGGGCCTGCAGTGCCAAGAGGGAACAAGCAGTGCCTCCTGTGTCACCCAGCAAAGACAGCGGCTGTGTGCAGCAGGTGACAGCCAGGAGGGGCTGCCTGCTGCTCCCAGGCTGTTTGCTGCCTGCAGGAAATGCACAGCAGATAGTCCCCAGTGGCTCTTGTCTCTCCTTTGTGGGCAGCCTGCCTGTGCTGTGATGCCAAGCAGGGCGAGATAAGAAGAAGGCAGCTAGGAATGATACTTCAATGCTCTTTGCTACTTCCATGTTCAGAATCGACCAGAACTAGCCTGATGTGGCTCTCCATTCACAGTGAATCTAGATGTGTGTATGTCTACATACTTCTGCAGTGCCATCACTGGTGTCAGTGGCTGAGGTACATCAGTGACACCCAGATTAGCTCCTGCCTGAATAGTTCTGATGTTTGGGTTCCTCCATACTTTGTGAGAACATGCAAGGTAGCACAAAAGCCCTACAAAGTCTAGAGCAGTTTGTCTAGATTCTGTGTAATATTTATACTCCATCCTTTTAGACAGCTCAAATGTTTTCATCTACACAAGAGGAAATGAGCTTTTGAGTACATGATGTGAAATTTTTGATTGACAGTACTTTTGATGACAGATGGGTTTCATAAGAAATGCATTTACCATCTGATTTTTTCATACCTTGTTAATTCCTTTCTTTACCAAGAAATTCAATTAAGGCAAACCCAGGCCAATTGATTAACAACAGAGTGCATGTGCCAACAATGTGCATCTGTATTTGCCTATTTTTATCCCCAGGATGCATTTGGAAGGCTTTTTTTATCAACTGTCTAGTCTGGAAATTGCATTTTTCCACAAGAGAAAGTTTAGAAATGTCTGAGTTTGCAAATACAGCCATTAGATGACAAATACATTTCCCCATAGCATCTTTGAAATACAGCCAGTGTGTACCTTTTGTTCTTTCCAAGCATTGTGAAACAAGCAAAGTTTCACAATGCTTGGAAAGAACAAAATCCATAAACCACTGCCTTCCCAACAGTAGGCTAAATGTATGTGCAGTCAGCTGCCTCTGTCTAGAATATGTGAAGTTAATGGAAACAGAGGCACTGTCAGGTGTGAAGGGTCAGGTATGGCTGTTCCCTGGTCGTTGCTCCGTGGGGATTGAGCCGGGCCCAGCAGGGCTGGCCTGTTCAGGCTTGGTTTGCTGCTGTCTCCAGGCAGCTGCAGGTCTTTCCTGAGGGAGCTGCAGAGTGCCCCTGTCCTCAGGGCTGGGGAAATCAGGGTGCTGAGACAAGAGGGGCACTGAGGGGTTCCCTCCTGGGCAGCGAGTGCTGCTGGTCAGCGCTGTCTGGCAGGGAGCGGGAGCTCTGCGGCTGCAGGAACCTGCCGCTGGCCGTGGCACCTGTGGCCCTGGGGAGCTGGGGCTGCGGGGCAATTGTCAGGTTTAGCCTGGAGCTGTGCCCAGCTGGGGAAGGCTGGGAGCAAGCAAGGAGCCCCAGGAGGCAGACAGCAGGGATGTCTCTGCCCCAGTGGCAGTGTGTGCCACAGGGAACCCTGGCTGGGAGATGGGGCTGCAGGCCGCTCCATGGCGGGTGCCTTGCCCGGGCCGCAGCGCCCATGGCCGACCCTCTCCTTGCAGTGACCTCGCAGACGGCCACTGGTGCCCAGTGCCGAGAGGAGCCGCTCCGTGGGCATGGGCAGGAGGACAGAGCCTCTTCAGAGCCACAGCAGTCCTTGCAGGAGGCACTCTCCTTGCTGGGCAGCGATGACTGGTAAGAAAGGCCCCATCACTCTG
This sequence comes from Passer domesticus, assembly GCF_036417665.1. Taxonomy (NCBI): domain Eukaryota; kingdom Metazoa; phylum Chordata; class Aves; order Passeriformes; family Passeridae; genus Passer; species Passer domesticus. The sequence continues at coordinate 7,107,846 of NC_087481.1, read as the reverse complement.
TGTCCCTCACAGCGTTCGGGTCGGTCAGAAGCGTGTCTCGCTGGTGCCTCTGAGCCCCGAGAGCCCAGAGGGCCAAAGGGCACTGCTGAAACCTCTGCAGAGCAGTGAGAGGATAAAGACTGGAGAGCAGCCTTTTCTTGGCCTAGCTCTGCAGCACCGCTCCAGCTGCAGCAGGTCCATGCTGTTTCCGGGCTTTGGCAGCTGCTCCATGGAGCTGCAAAGGAAATGTTGAGGGAAGAGAGAAAGCTGTGCAAAGAGATGATTTGCTGGCTGAAGGCAGAAGCAGGATGGCAGCAGTTTTGAGTGTACAGATTTGGGTGCCTTGGGCCACTGGCCCAGTGGGACTGAGTAAGATTTCTCTCTGCTCCCACTGCTGACAGCAAGGGCAGGTGACAGGCTCTCCCTGTCATCTCCTGCATGTGAGTCCCAGAAGCAGCTCCAGGGAGTTCCTCTTTCTGAGCAATGGACTGAGTTGTGCTTTCAAGTCCCTCAGCCTGTCATTACTCCTGAGGCGCTCATGGCAGAAGAGAAGGAAAAAGAAATAAAATCCTCTAGGAATCTTGCACTTTTGGAAGTTAACTTTTTCCTTCTCACTGCTTCCTATGGGCCTGAGATATTTTGTCAGTACTCCCAGTGTGTCCCAAAATTATACACAGTTACAAATAGGCCCAGAAGTTACAAGCCTACAAATGTGAGGTAATATTGGTTGTCTTTCTGATGGCTTTTTGATCACTCCCTGTTGGATGCTTCATTCACACAGGGGTAAGGCCTCCATTCATATTGGGAGAACCATAAGAAACCTCCAACGGTTCATCTCCTTCTGCAGTGGCCTTTGCTTTGCCCTTTCTCTTCTGCTTTCTCTTCCCCATTTCTCTTGGGTGCCCTGTGAGGTGAAGAGAGCTTCTGCAGCTGTGGGTGTCCTGATGACGCTCAGGGGTGCCCGTGGGATCAGTCGCCAGCCCTGTGCTGCAGCCCTGATGCCTCACACTCCTTCCTGGAGCTGAGGGCCTGCACAAAGCAAGTGCTGAGAGATGGAGTTGTTTGCAGCTTTGAAATAACATGTGGCTGTTGTGCAAGTTGTTTTAGGTAGGGGGGTTTTGAGTAAGCCAGAGTTTCAACAGTTCTTGCCCAGGGCTGGAATCTTCTGGGGCATCCTGCTGATTTCTTTGGGAATTTGTGAGGTGGGGTGGAGTGGGTGAGACACACAGGCCTAGACTGAAGAGTGGAAACTCAGCTCCAGAGTGCCAGTGCAGACTCTCAGTGCTGAACTGCCTGCTGGGGCAGACAAAGAAGGAAAATGCCCCAGTAACAGCCCAGTGGGACTGTGTCTCAGGGACAGGTACAGGGAACTGAGAAGAAACAGCAGCATGGCCCAGCCTCACAGTTTCTAGGAAGCAGCGGCAGAGGGACTTCATGTGCCAGAGATTTCAGGAAGGCTGTCTTCTTAAACAGCCACGAATGAAGCCTCTGAAAGCCCTCTCTTTGCCTCTTGGATTTGTGCATGCTTTTGACAGCTACAGCATCCTGTGGCAACACATTCCACGATTTCATTAAGTACTCCTTGAAAAGCACCTCCCATGGCTTGAGCTGCCAGCCTGGTCATTTCAGAGGGTGCTGCCTACTTCTTGGGCAGAGAGAAAAATCAATCTTTTTGTTACATGCCTTTCAGGGAGCTGAAGGAGAAGGGACTCTTCAACATCAAGCACCTGGCTGAGTCCCATTCAGAAGTCCTGCTGTCCAGACTTCATGACATTTGCTTGGCAGTTACCAGCGAGGTGAGAACATTGTTTTGAATTGTTCCCCATACTTCATACAGGATGTGCAGAGTAGGTATGTGCTTGTTCATCTCCATGTGTGCTCAGGGTGTGCCTCCATTTCTGGTTTCTTCTATTTCCTATGTCTGTCAGCTATCTGTAGGATCTGTGTGCACATGTAGCTGTATTTATTGGTAGGTCGAATATCTGACACTTGTCTGTGAGTGAGGTGCCATTACAATGCAATGAGCAAATGGCAAAATCAAGACACTAATAACGTTTTTTGCCAGAGTCTTAATCTCTGCCCAAGCTGTAATTCAACACTGCAAATGAGTCTGTAGATCTGAGCCTGTGTTTTCTGTTTCCTGGCAGAGTGCTTCAGCAGCTGGTGTAGCTTTTCTGAACAGGAGCAATTGACTCTTCTATTTTTATGACTTGTGTCTTTATGATTTGAAAGCAGCCCTTGATTTAATTTTCTAGTGAAAGGGCCTAAAATCATGGCAGTGGACATTTTAGAAGGGTTAGGTAGGAAGCTTTAGTGAATTTTGTTTTTGTTTTTGGTTTGTTTTTTTTTTTTTGTTTGCAGTAAGCAGGTCTGAGGTCAGAAATTGGTTCCAGAGTAAGTGCCTTTCAGTGTTTGTATCTTCCTGCTCTTACTGTGCTTTTATGTTCCTCTGGACACAGTGGGATGTGTTGTCATTTCTTGGGATTTCTGCTGAAGGCAACTGGTTTTCTGTTCAAGGTGATTCTTATGTTTCCTATCATGTCTTCCCCAGGTGACCAATCTCTGGTCCAAGGTGTCCTACTCTGCAGTCGTCACTCTGGGAGAGTTCTTTGTGACCTTGAAGAAGGACATGGACTGCGAGGCGGATGAGGTTGCTGCAGTCCTTCTCCAGATGGTGTGGAACTCCCCAGAGTTTGTTCAGAAGGCAGCCTGTCAGAGCCTGGGGATGATGGTAGAGAATGTGACTCCTGCACGAGCAATGGCTGCTCTCATGGACAGGGGAGTCAAGTAGGTTCTTCTTCTTCCAGTGATGTTCTTCAGCGTCTAGTGTGTGGGCGGGGGAAGGGATGAGGGAAAGAATGGGAATGATGGGAGGGAAGGGTCCTGTATCCTGCATCTTCTGGGAACTCAGTGACTTCATTCTCCGATCAACCTCATTTCTTTCCTCTTGTCACCTATTTCTGCCCTCCTGCAGCCTATTAGTTCTCAGAATCACAGAACTGTAGAATATGGCCAGTTGGAAGGGGCCCTTCAGGATCATCAGGATCATTGCACAGAGCAACCCAATGCTAACTTTGTGTTTATCTGAGGACAGAACCTTCTGCAGGTGTCGGCAGCTGCAGGGAGAAGCCAAGCCCCCTTCCCCCAGCAAGGACAGGGAGCAGGCTCTGGCCAAGGCCTGTGCTGCTGCTGCTCCTTCTCCCCGTGCCCCAGGGTTTGCTCTCTCCTTCCCAGGAGCTGCCACGCCCAGGTGCGGAAGTGTGCGGCCCAACTCCTCCTGTCCTTGATGCAGAAATTGGGAGTCACGAAGCTGGCAGGCACAGCCAGGGCTGAGAGGCTGGCACAGGTGGCAGGGACGCTTGCTCAGGACTGTCACCAGGACACAAGGTAATGATCTTCATTTCACTTCCTGAAACAGGAAAACCGTTTTGTGTTTGGCTTTAAAGGTAAAACCAGAAAAGAGTGGAAACTCAAGGAAATATGAAGTTCCCTCACTGTGTGGATAAGGGTCATAGAATCACAGAATATGCCCAGTTAGATGGGATCTATCAGGGTCATCCAGTCCAGCTCCCAGCCATGTGCAGGGCACGCCAAGAGTCACTCCATGTGCCTGAGAGCATTGTCCAAATGCTTCTCGAGTTCAGTCAGACTTGGTGCTGTGACCACTGCTCTGGAATGCCTGGGGAAATAACTGTACTGGGTAACCCAAGGTTGGCCAGCAAGAAGGAGCATTGCCAACTTCCTGTGACTTGAAGGATTCTTTACTGAGATCAAAAGAGCTCAGATTAGCCAGTCCAACAGTTCTGATTGGCCTTAAGTGCAAAACACAAAGCCAAAGTGTTGGCTAATATTCATCACTGAAGGATCCCAAACATCTGCTTCTCATTAACTTAAGACATTCTTAGAAATATTTTAGGGGTCTTTAGACAATGTATTCACTCTTTCTAAAACCCCTTCTACAGATTTCTAGAATGCTGTTATCTGTGGCTCAATGACCTCCAAATTTCTTCTTGAAGAAAACTGTGGTTTCCTGGTGGCAAAATCAACCCAAACCACCAAAATCCCCTTACTTTGATGTGAAATTCCCATTAATAGCTGCCAAGAACACCAGAGCAACTAGCTACCCCTGTGCATACATATAGTATAGAATAAGCAACAGGATGCAGGAGGTGTTTTGTCCTGGCTTCCCTGCCAGTTAAAGAAAGGCAGATTTTTGTGCAATGGCAGCAAGACACTGCTAATAGGCTCTGACAACAAAGCAGGTGTGTTTTGCTTATTCCCTGGGAACAGCCACAGTGTCAGAGTGAAATTGTATTTTTCTGTGGCCCCACATTCTCCTCTTGCCTCTTGTGTTCAGCTGACACACTGTGCAGTGTCAAGTGGAGGTAAATCTCCCTCTTTGCTGAGTAGGTAATGCCTTCTCATGCAGGGGTTGCACCTGATGAGTTTAAAGTGTCAGCCTCTTCTGTTAACACTCTCCCTTTCTTCACTTTTCTTTCCTTCCTGCCTGCCTTCCTTTCTGCCTCCCTCCCTCCCTCCCTCCCTCCCTCCCTCCCTCCCTCCCTCCCTTCCTGTCTTCCTTTCTCCTGCCCTTCCTTCTATCCTTCCTTAGGCATTATGGACAGGAGATGGTGAAGATGTTGCTGAGGCATCAAAAATTTAAAATGCTTCTGGAACAATCTCTCTCCATGCGTGATCTGGAAGATATTCTGACAAGAATTAAGAAGAAAGTAAGTGCTTGACACGAGAAATGTCTCCTTTGTGCTAGTATGCTTACATTAGGTCAAGCATACCCAATGTGTCTTTATCTCATTTCTCTTCTGCTGAATCACTTTGCTCTTGGGAATGAGCCTGTTCATCTGCAGGCTGCAAAGAAACTGCCATTATTAGGGAATAAGTGGGGTTTGGAATACTTTGAATATGGGTCACAAAGAGGAAAGGGAAAGAGGAGAAAATGGGTTTACATTTAAGAGTAAGCCCCCACCACGTTCTCCCTGCTCTGCCCCCAGTAAAGCAATTAAGTGAGAATTGAACATAACAGAGTCTGAAGATAACAGTCTTTGCAAAAGACATGGAAGCAGTAGTACCAAGAAAACTTCCAAATATACAAAAGATGTCCAAGTCAATCCTAGTTACTACAATTACTGTCTGTCTTTTGGGAATACTGCCCTGCTGTCAAACCCTGTGGAGCTGGAAGAAGCTTGGTGAATTCAGCAGCATCCAGTGAAAAATCCTTTGTTTGTTAGGAGGGGGATTTTATTTTTTTAATCAACATTATAGAGTGTGCCTTTGTGCAGGCACAGGGAGACTGAGTGTTGAACCAAATCAACTTCCAACACAATGGGCCAACCCCCAAAGAGTCCAACTTTTTCTGCTGCTTCCTTTAGGACCACTCATTGCCTACCAGTTTGCATTATTCCCATTTGTGCTCAGGACTAATGAATTTGGGATTTTAGACTGCTGCTCAGTGTGGTAGCACCCATAACCTGCCTTGGGCTATTGAAAACAAAGAGTTGGCATCACTGAATCTCTGGTCTGTTTATTTCTGTAAGTTAGGAAATGTTTCCCTAGGCCTTGGTAGCAGTGATTCTGGTTCTAAGTTGTGTTTTAAACAGGAATTTCCTGTTTTATATCCTAAAGATTGATGGGGTTTCTTTATGTCTCTCTAGGGGATGGAAAACCAGAAAGGTGAACGTCCATCTGTCAAGGAGCCGCTGGAGAAGAGGAACGATGGCTCCAAGAAGCCCCAGGCCATGTTGCCTTCTAGCAAACGGTACTGAGCACTTTTGTCAGATGTGACAAAGCCCATGACAAGCTTCACATGCCTCTTCCTCAGGCAAATCTTTCTGGCAGAGATGACCAGTGCCAGAGATTGTTTCCTTTCCCTACAAATTCTCTAGGATAAAAAATGTCTACTTCTGCATTACGCTGAACACAACTTCTCTGGAGGGCTTTCCACAAAAAATGGGGAGACAAAAAGACATCCATTGGTGGCAGCTCAGATGATCCAGTGCAGTGGCAAGGGCAGGGTTGTGGAGGCTAGGAGAGGTCCACTTTGCTGCTGCCTGACTTGGGACAAGTAAATTGAACTAGAGTGGTTTTTTATTTAATCTGAGTGGAGTCTTTTTCAGATGGGTGTTTTGATGAGGAGTCCCAGACTAGAAGCAAGGTGCCATTCCACAAAGATGCAGGTCTCATCCATGTGATTTGGCCTGGCTGAATGATGGCTTTCTTACCCTCAGACAGTACCAAGTTTGAGTAGGAAGTAGCAAGGCAATTCCTTTGCAGCTTTGGTCAACAGGTGTCTCAAGGTGGACTTTTTGTCTTGATATTCCTGTCCTTCGTATATGTTGCTTGATGGAAAGCGTGTTTGGTTTATTTCCCCCTGTGCTGCAATCAGCATTTAAGACAGGAATTTGGTCCTTGCTGTCTTGCCGGGGTCGGCTGTTGCTTGTCTCTGCCCCAGCACGGGAAAAAGTGGTTCTGGGTAGGCTGCGCTCTCGAAGAAGGAGTCTGGACTCTTGCTTTAGGTCTTCAGTCGAGTTTATTATTTCTTATCTACAAAGATTTTCTGTCTGTCCAGCCGAGGTCTGATCAGCAAGACAGCCAAAGGCACTCTCTCCCGCCCACGAGGCGGTTGTCTCTTTTATAATGAAAATTACGTATTCGATATTTACCTTTACTTCCCAATACTTTCTGCCCTTGTTGGCAAGTGTACTCTTTCTATGAACCAATCCACACATGCCAACATCATCCTGAACATGGATGCCAAGGAGAAGAAAGAAGAAGGACAGGGCACGCCCAAATTCCTCCATCTTGGGACTCCTGATCCATGCACAAAATTCTAGACCCCCCTGTACAATACATAAAACCCCCCTGTACAGTGCATTCTAACTTAAGTTCTAACAAGTGAATAACATCCCCTCACCATTCAGACCTGAAATTCTCTCATCTCCTCACCTTCAGGTGTCATTTCTTTAAAAGGATCAAAGTCAAGCCACCAGGTACTTTTGGCAACATTCCAGGGCCTCCGAGCCCCCCAAGGGTTGTCTCGGTAGCTCTGGACATCCGGAGTGATGTACTGAGTTCCCACACTGTCTCTTCATGCCAGTGGCAGAGCTACCTATGCTCCTCTGATAACAGAGGGGATTTATTTAGCTCTGTCATGCTCAGCAGTGGCAGGAACATGACCACATGCCTCAGTAGCATGGCTCTAGCATCTTTCCATGCTTGTGGAAGAGACAGGTTGATCCAGGAGAATTGTTCCCTGTGGGGTTGTTGAGCTGTGCATCTAGTCTCTAGGGAAGCAAACAAAATGTGAGCGTAGTTCTGGGATGTCTGGCTTCTGGTTTTATCTCTGTTACTGATTTTCTGGATCCTTCAGATATGCCCCTGTTCATCTGTTCAGATGCATCTGAGCTGCTTTTGCAGATTGTCATGCCTGGTTGTAGAGACACTTCTCCAGAGTGATGAGTTTCCTTATTATAAGGCAGACACATCCCATATGAAGAGGCATTTAAACTTGGAAGTAGTGTCTCTCTTTCCCCACAAAGCAATGTAACCTGTTTGCCTTGGAAGCCATCTGAAGATAGATCAGATGCATCTCATCCTTGGTTTTCCTGAGTGAGCACTGGGAGAATGTTCCTTGCAGATTGTCTCCCATAATGATAGTCACAAGGTCCATGTTGTTCTTCTGAGCCTCATGATTTTCCAGCTTCAAATAACATCACGAGGAAAGCTCCTCAAGCTGTTTTGCTCACAATTAACTGAAGGCATTGTCACCAACAGGTCCTAATTTGGATTTATTTTCCAGGGTGAAACCTACCTCTGGTGGACGCCTTGTACACCGTGCCAAAGCCCAGGTCACGCTGCCTGCAGCTGTGGAAGAAATGGAGCCGCTCCAGAAGCTCTACCATCTCCTGGAGGCCAAGGGGTTTCAGACACGCATGGAAGGAGTGGCACTCCTCCTAGACCTGTGCAAAACCAGCCCCCAGCTCATCTCCACTAACATTGTCCAAGTATGTAGGGTGTCTTCATTGTCCCTTTCCTTTAGCTCCTTTCCTAAGGCTGCAGAAGTAAAGTTAATTCAGTGAGTCTTGGCACTCCATCCGGGCTGTTTGGGACAGTCTGGTCCCTCTTACCCAGACAAATTTATACCAGGTTCAGGCTTCAGAACAAGTTTTTTTAGTCCAGCTCTATTTGTCTGGCAGGTGCCCATTGATGATGTTCATCAGATGATGGCAGCATTTTCTGCTGCTGTAATTGCTGCTGTCTCCTACTGCTAGTTGGGTTAAGTGAAGGGAATCCAGCCACTGAAAGCATGGCTGTTGTTCTCTAGAGAAATGATGGATTTGCACGGGGAAGAGAAGTATTAGGCTGGGTTGGTTTAAAGCCAGTTTTTTTAAAAGATTTTTTCTGTAAACTCCACCTTGTCTTGCTCAGGCACAACTCTGGAACTCATTTCCACTTGTCCCTATTCCTCTTGGTAAAGACAGTGCTCACCCTTCTTGGGGGGCCTTTTGTTCTCTTTGGAAAGGAAGAAAACAGCTAAGGACAGATCCATCCTTTCTCCTCCCAGTAGCTGCTTTTTCCCTTTGTCCAGAATATGGTGCCTGATGCTGTGGCTGTCAAGGGACTGAACCTGCTCTAAGGAGAGCTGTACAGCACATTTCATTTCAGAAGTCTTCCTCTTAGTTAGAGAAATGATCTGGATCCTGGAAGAGTTGATAAGAGCGCTGCCGTTCTCCAGACACAGGTTTTGAGACAGACAAAATCAAACTTAGATCTTCTCCAGCCATAGTTTTGCCAAAATCATAGCTGCCCTCAGTACTTGAGGGAACTGTATAGAAAAATGGGCATTGTAAATATCTGCTTACATACTTGCAAAGCAAAGGTAGCTTTTTGCATTAACAAATGGAATTGATTTAATGATTTCTAGATGGAGAGAAATACAATAGAACTAATCTGTCCCCAACGAAACCTCTTAAAAACAGAAGAAAATCTTTCAAGCAGCATGAGGTTGCGCTACCATTCCAGTGAGTGGCCCACAGGAAAACAGTGCAATTGTGCAAGCAAGTGCTGACCTGAGAGAGAGGATCACTTTCATCTCTTACATTGCTGAGAGCTATATCCACTCTTCAAACAAAGACATTCTAATCCAGCTTTCATGTTGCTTCTTCTCTTCACAGATTTTTGATTATTTTGTCCTGAGAATATCTGACAGCCACAAGAAAGTGAAGCAGAAGGCGCTGGACGTGCTGGCTGAAATCATCGGCCTCCTGGAAGATGCCCTGAACCCGGTGATGATCCCTTTGGTGCAGGGAATAACAAAGAACCTGAACTCAAAGGATCCCGGGGTTCATGCCGCAGCTGTGAACGCACTGGAAGAATCCATTGCTCATCTGGGTAAGGCTGAGCCCTGGCATGGACTCTCCTCTCCTGTGCCTCTGTCTCTCCCACACAAGAGAACGCTGAGTGCCTTGGTAGCTGCTGTTGTCTGTGGAAGGCTCCAGCTGGCAGCCACCAGAAGCTGTGCAGGTGCAGTCCTTATGCACCAGTCCCCAGCAGGCTGGAATGTGCAGCAGCATTGCCCAACAGTCCCAGGAGCCCTTGGCTCTGTGCTGCAGGTCTGAAGAGCAAGTCCTGGACTACAACTTTGCTACAAATCAGAGGGAAAGTGGTTTTGCAGTTTTCTTGGTCCCCATTTGAATTCCCAAATGAACAGCTTTGCTGTTGGCATGCAGGGACAATGGCCCATCAGAGCTTCTGCAGAGCAGCCACCTGGCAGGCTCTACATTATAGGCATTAGCTGCCTATGTTCTACCTTTCTTCTTTCTCTTCTTTTTTCAAAGGGGAACTTATGATTCACCAAGTTAATTTCTTTGTAACAAGCAAGTCTAAATCCAGCTGCAACGATGCCTTGTTCTACATGTTGTTTTGTGTGGGGCAAGATGACAATAGCAAAGAACTACATAGGCAAGGGCTGCTCTAAATTCCTTTGCCACATAGACTTATGTCAGCTCTGAAAATGCCTGAAAAATGGAGTGTTGAGGAGGCAGATCTTCAAGGGGAGTTTCCACTTTCTCCACCTCAGATGCTCTGTGAAGTCATGAACTGCCTGACTTAGTGCCTTTCTGTGTGCCAAGGATGGGCTTCTTCCTTTTTGCTCTGGGATGCAAAACCTTTCCACTGCTTCTTACATGTGACTGAACTCCTCTTGAGGTCCCTGATGTGAAATGCTTTAACATAGCTCCTGGTACAGGAGATGAGTTGGGATTTGCAAATGTGAAAGGAGAGCTTTTCTTTTGCAATTTTAAACCCTGCCAAGTAGGCAGGAAGAAAAGTCAATAACGATTCAGAAATCAGCAGAAATTTACTTTCTTTGATAAAATGGGGTTGCCCCTGCCCTTTCCCTCCCCACTCTCCTTTCTCCTATGACCTCAGACAAGTGAGCAGAAACATGTGTTTCACTTGTAGATAAAGTATCACTGCTGAAAGAGTTCAGCCACCAATGGAGTCATCTGAGTGGCCAAGCTCTGCTGGATGTCACCGGGAGTATCGAAGGTATGGCCTCCCCTTCTAAGCCAAGAGGTCTCCGAGGGAGTATTTACAGGGAATGCCTGTGAGCAGACAGCAGAGTAGCTCCTCCACACCAGGAGGTGCTGAGCTTGTCCCTCCTGCCCAGCAGCCAAGGCAGGTGTATTTGGCAGGTTTCCCTGGCTGCTGCAGAGCTGTGCAGCACCTGAGATGGGGCAGCGCTCGGCCTCGGGGCTGAGCCCTCACTGGGGCATCTCAGAACCCAGCTGTAGGAAAGGGAGGGCTCAAATACCCCAGCTGGCTCCTCTCTTGGGAGCTCAGGGACATCTGTGATCCTTTAGGGAAAATGGTGGCAAACGCTGTTTCAGGGAATCAGTTTGTTTTGTTCTCACAGAATTCTTGTTTTTCTCTTGGGAAGTTTTGAGGCTGAACCGTGCAGAGCCTGGGGGGGTCACAGCTTAGGTCAAAACTCAACACACGTCTTAGAGGCACGGATTTAGTGCAAGGCAGCCTTTGGGGGCACAGGGGCAGAAGCAGAGTGCTGGGCTCCCTGCCTGTGCTGAAATCCAAGTGGCATTGGAGTGAGCATTTCAGGGTGTGCAAACAGTGTCTGCCTGTGTCAGCGCTGTCCAAAATGCTACAAATGCAGCTGTTAATGGATTCCTCAGAGGAGCTTGCTATGTCAGCAGTAGCCAAAGAATGGAAAAATTACAATCTCAATATATAGCAGAGAAGACAATTGTTAGCCTTGCTTAAGCTGTGGCTAAATCCACTGCTAATTATGCCAGCATCTTTAAATGCTAGGTGTCATAACTTTGTGTCTTGATTAGGAATCTCAAAAGGGCATGTTCAGTGATTAGGAATGTCAAAGGCCCGTTATAGAGCATTTGAATAAAATAGATCTCCAGCAACAGGGAATTTAGTTTTGCAGTTCTTTTGAACTCTTTTTCAAATAAAGGAATTAAGCATAAATTAGGACTACTTTAGAAAGAGCAGATGTTCTCTCTGAGATTTAGTAGGAACAGACAGCTGTTCCTCACCTTCAATAGTCACCAATGCCTTTAATTACATTTAAACTCAAATGAACTCCCATTTAGAAAGGGGTACCATAACCCTTTCCCTGATTAGCAGAATTGGTTTGGGGTCTTTCAGAAGCTGTTTCAATGTTGACTTGCTGCATCAAGGTGCTAGTGGATTAACAGCATAGAGAAAATGAAGTCTCTTCCAGCACAGGATAACAAATGGCTACTACATAGCATTTTGCCTGATCAGAAAATAAGAATGGTCTCCAGAGCATTTCAGGTTTTGATCTCCCAGCCCAATCTGCCATGCAAGAAGCCTGTTGGTAGTAAATTTTTGTCTGTGTTTGATATAGTTCAGTTCAGAAAATGAGCAGAGTGCAAATTTCAGAGACAATGTGAGAGAACACTTGTGTTTTGGTTAAATTTCCATCCGCTGTGCAGCATTTTTCTCTAGCTATGTCCCTATTTCAGTGGACATTATAAGAAAAAATGGCATTAACACTGGGAGTGGAAATGCCATTGAAATGTGGAGATGTCCAAATGCCACAGCAATGGGGTCTGGTAATTCTCTAAGACACCCTGAAGTTTGAAACAGCATTTTGTTGGAAGCCTCAAAAGCATTCTGCCAAAGACAGCAGCTAGTCACTGGTGTTTCTCATCCAGCTGTCAGCAGCACCTATCTCTGTGGGCTGGAGTTTTGAAGTGGGTTCTAATGCTGCCCTTAGCTGTCCACCACAGAGCAAAGGGGAGAGCCAGGTTAGACCTTTGGCCCTTGACATCAAAGTTACAAAAACTGAATCATCCCTCTTATTAGAAATCTCTCAATTGCCTCTCTAGGGTGCATTTCCAAATCTTCAGTGTGGATTTAGACAACTTCTTAATGGAAATAAAAAGCAATTTGACATTTCAGTCATTGTTCTTGCACAAACAGATTGTGAAATGCTTTAGGAAAGGTACAAAGTCTGCCACAGGGACAAGGCTCTGGTTGGAGAAATTATTCCTGAGGGGTTGGTGGTTCTGTTTCCAGGATGATCAGCTGCATTGCCCGTTTCTGGGTCATGGGGCTCTGTGTGCTGTTTCACTGACCTTAGCCAGAGAGGCTCACAAGAAGCACAAGCAGAGGCAGATCCCTGTTTGCATTGAGGCTGGTGGGTAAGGAGCTGTGTCTCTCTCCCGGCAGTGCTCGTGGAGTGGGTTCATGCCAGGAGCCCTGCAGTGGTCCAGCGCTGCGCCCTGCCCGTGCTCTGGTCCTGCCTGGAGAACAAGGCGCTGCCGGTGCGAAGTGCCAGCGTCCGCACTGTGCTCACCAAGCTGGCCTGTGCCCTCTGCGAGGTGATGGGCAGCCAGCTGAGGAAGTGTGCTGCCAGCAAGCCTCCCCACGTGCGGGAAAACCTCAACAGCCTTTTGGGCTGGTGAAGCCATCATGTTCTCCAGAAAGCGGACCAAGAGCTGAGTTGGACACCTCCGGATGTGACTTCTTAGCTGTGCCAAAAATGACAAAAGACTAAGGAAGGGCGTGCATCTGCCCCTGCTCTCTCCATCGCCCTTCCTAGTCATGGCGTGTGGGGCCTGAAGCAACCCCAGACTGAGGACAAGGTTAAGGCCAAGCTTGGCTCAGCCTCACACAGAGGTGAGGGGGGAGCTGGGCCGCTCTCTGCTGGGAGGAAGGGTCTTGTGGCAGCCCAGCCAGGCTGTGCACATTGCCAGGGAACAGCTGTGCCCTGCATGTGGCCCTGCAATGAGCTGTGCTGCTGCCAGTGCCCCGTGCAGCTGGAGGGCTGCTCAGCTGTGGGGCAGGCAGAGGAGCAGGAGGATGCATGTGCAGCTGAGCCATTGCTGGAGAGCACAGGGCTCTGGGCTCCCTGCTGTCCCAGGGCAGCCCAGAGGCCAGGCTGTTCCTGTGGCAGCTCTCTGGAAGTGGATCAACATTTTGCCCCCTGGCCTGCCTGAAGTGTCTGCCAGCAGGAGCATGTTTCCCTGTGCAGCTATTGGAAATAATGTCCCATAAAATATCTTGGCAGGAAATATGTCCCATGAAATATGGTGCTTTGGCTGTGTTAGGTCTGCATTGTGGCCTCTGTTGTACTTTGTGTCTCCACTTTGCAGATCTGACTGCCTACACTCTTACCAACAGGTTTTCTGGGCTGACTTCCCATTATCTCCTACCCTCACATTCAGAAGAGCTCTCTTTCCTCCAAGCTCAGGAAGAAGCTGCCGCCTGCATGAAGAGTGTTTCAAGAATAGAATTTATGCATTAGTCTTCCTAGTTAGAGATGTACATATGTTCTGATCTTTAAATGTAGTTTTGAATAAATGTGTTTTGATTGTATCTTTACATTTTGATGACATATTTTTAATTGTATATATTTTATTTTGATGTTTTTTTAAAAGATAAATAAATAAATAAAATTTAAATAAACCAGGAGGAGAATGTGTGACCAGGACCTGCTAGCCCAGAGGTTATGGGAGTGCAGGTCACTCCATGTGCCAGTGTCTCACCACATCCTTTCCTCACTGGGCTGCTCCTCTTCCTCTTTTGCCATGTTTCCTTTCTGTCATTTGTGCTACTGTTTTTAGATTGCCATTACAACGGGGCCACCTCTTCACATGTTTGGGGGACAATGGAACCAAAAGATCCTGTATGGTCAAAAGTTTTCTACCTGGATGTGTTCTGTGCTCTCAGAAGGCCTGAGCAAAGAAACCAAGGGAAGTGTGCCCAAATGCCAAGGCTTTGCTCCTTTGCAATCTCACACAGATCTGGCTCACAGGTGACTTCAGGCACAATTTCATAGGTAAGAAGAGGATGTGTATTTCACTGGGAAAAGATGCCCTGCTTTGGAAAAGTCATGTGCATGTGGATTTACCCAGGACAGCAGTCCAACAGTGTCTTTTGCAACTTGCTTGCCAAAGGATGAGTGGGCTGTAAGGCCAATAACAAGTGACAAGGGTTGTGGTGGTGTGTCATTTTTTTCTGTTTTTACTATGTGTTACCCTGTGGTCTGTACGTGTTTCTGCTCGGATTTCTCTCCCTCTCTCCCTCGAATTTGATCGCCCTGTCTGTCACCTCATTCCCCTCCCAATTTCTGTAATGTATCACTCCTAACCCCTCCCCGGTCTCCTGTCCATCACTCAATGGCCACCCCTCCTATCCAGAAGCTTCTGTTAGGGTCATCGGCTGATTGGATCAGAGGCCGGGGCTCCACCCAGGTTCTCCTCCTATTGGATTCCCACCGTTGTCTGTTATGTTATTTCCCCTCCCGTCTAGTTCCTGATTGGTTGTTATCCCCAAGTTAAAAAGCCGTGCCGGGCTTGCGATTCTTGTCCTCGGTGGTTGACCCTGGTTGAATAAACACCCCTGTTGGAACTGCCATCGAGGTCCTGGTCTTTTCTTCCCTGCGGGTTGCAGCCTTTTCACACTAACGCTCTGCGGATCCTTCAGTCCCAAGGCGAAAGCCTTAAGCGCTCTCCACAGGAAGCCCTCCAGCGGGAGAGTGCCCCCAGTGCTGCCGGCGGTGCTGGCCGCAGCTAGCCGGGACTCGTGAACTTTGAAACCAGCCGCTGCCGCTGCAAAGGGTTCCTCAAATCGATTGCCACTGCAGCCTGGGTGCCCTTCTGCCCAGGGCTATGGGATCATTTGTTCCCATGGACCAGTGCTTGCCAGGGTAATGAATTCCTGCATAGCTGGAACAAGCAATTCTGGATTACACTCCAGCTCTTGGTGGGCTGCATGATCATTGACAATGCTGCCTTTCCAGAAATTATTCTACAGTTTCCTTTCATAGTCATTTGAAGATTTAAACTTCACATTTCAATTTGTTTTGCCTTAGGGAAAAATACTTGTGGGCCCAGTGCAAACTGTAACCTTTTGACAGCAAAGTCCTCATGGCTGCCAGCTTCTGATGTTCTAGAAGAAACTGCATGTGAATGTGTTAATTGAGTTTTCTGAAGGAAAACTTTGTTTGACTCTGTGTCAGGTGGCTGCATGTGTTGGCATAGCTATGGGTCTAGTCCTGGCCTAGTAAAGCCCAGGCAGGGTGGCATGTTGCAGGGAAAACAAGCCCACGAGCTTATGGGGTTGCCATCACCAGCAGAGCAGATGTGTCCTTTGGGGATTTCTCTGGAGACAAAATTAGGGACCTGCTCCATGCCACAGCATTCTCTTAGATCTTTCTAAACTATCCTAAAAAAGGCAGTGAAACTTCACATCTCCTTGCACAGCCACTGTTTGAATAGGGGCATTTTTGTCCCTCCTCAAAGGCATTGCTCTTGCACACCAGAAACATGAACATCCACCAACAGGAATGATGCATGGCCCTCCTGCTGCTGCTTCAGAGCTCTGGGAAGTGCAGACCTGGGTATTACCAATGGGAACACTTAATTAGCATTTCATGCTCCTTCAAGATGCCCAGATCTCAGGGCTTTTAGTTTCAAAGCAGCCACTGTACTTGCTCTAGGGAAGAACAGTAAATGGGAAACAGGGATTGCCAGCCTTGCAGGGGTGTGGGGAAAACCTGGAGTGTCTGCGTCAAAAGATGAATGGGAAGAGTGCAATTGCCAAAGCCAAAGCTTCGTTAGGATAGCAGGGTCAGTTCTTTACTGCCTGCTTGCATGGAAATCATTTCAGAACCTCCTTTTTGTATCTCGTGCAGAAAAGGAGATCTTAATAATACCATGCTACTTAAAAACACATTGTGATGCAGATCTGCAGTGATTCCCAATGAAGCAGACTGCCTGCTTTGTCACTGACAGCCCTGGGGACCCTGCAAGAGACCGTAGAGTATGCCATGCCTGTTTTATATCCAAGCAAAGCTTGAGTTTGCTTATTAGTGTGGAATAAATACAAGGGTAATAAAATGGACAATTAAACTGGTGACTTTGGAGGATATGCTCATGCTTTCACACGTCAGTCCTGTACCTCATGCTCCCAAGGCTTGTTACTCATCATGAAATATTTCAATAAAAAACCACAACTCCTGTGTTACATCTGAATACAATTGGATCAGATCATCAAGAATTCTGCTGGCAAGAACAAGACAAAAGCCATCTGACACTCACTTGCAGCTGTCCTGGATTTCTGCAGCCCTTTGTGAAACGCTGCTGTAGGCAGAGTGTTTGGAGTTGGTTTGGGCCTTTATGAGAGATCTGTGTAACAGCATGCTGGGCTCTCCTGGCAGAAAACTGTCCAAGCCCAGGGACATGGTGCCGGCAGGAGTGGAGCAGCCCCGCTCCCAGCCCGAGAGCGTGAGCTGAGCCACGCCGGGGAGAAAAGACACCGAGGGGCTCCAGCCCAGCTGCTTCACCTGCCGTGACCGCTCCACAGAGCTCTGCCTCTGGGAGAAAGTCGACGCTGGACAAGCATGGAGCTTTCATCTGCTGCTGGAGCTGCTCCGTGACAGCTCCTGCTCTTCCTGAGGGAGAACCCAGCACCACCTTGTAACACGTGTTCAGGGGGGATTTTCCTCCGGCATTCTGGGTCTTTGTCCCAGCAGGGGGATGGTGAGGTCTGGCAGTTTGATATCTAGAACTCACTGGCCTTTTTGCTTGCTTTTCAGGTGTTCCGCTTGTTAAAAAACTGTTGCAATTTCTTTCCACTTTCATCTATTAGTATTAATTTCCTGTTACTGGAAGGTGATTCTTGGAACACTTTAGAGGAGACGACTCATTGCAGAATGTCCTGTATTAAGTTCTCCCAAACTGTGTGAGACACATGGCTTCACACAGGAGCAGCCCCAAGGCTGCTGAGGGGAAGGCACAGAGGAAGACAAACCCAGTATTTCTGAGGGGAATTCCTTGACACCAAACCAACCTGAGTCGTCCAACAGCTGACGTGACATTTTGTGACATGGGCCAAAGAGGAAAGCTTGCAGTGTGTTTGGTCCAGGCCGGGTCATGCTCAAGGCAAAGGTGTGTCAGTGCACTTCGCTCCTTCTCTCCTCATTGTGTCCAGCACACACAGGAGCCCAGAGCTCCTGCAGAAACCATCACAGCACTCAGTGGGAGCAAGTTGTGTCCAACAGAGCTGTGTCCAACACTGCACCTCATTGGAATGAGGAACTGTTCCAGCTCTTTTAGGAGCTAAGGAGGTTTGGCCTTCAGATCAGCTCCATCCCAGCTCTTGATTTGCTGCCCTGGCTGAGCTGCTGCTTGTGGCAGCACTTGTTGCCCAGCTGCCAGCCCTGCTCTGCTGGCCAGCAGCCACTGCAGGAGCTTGTGCCAGTGACATTGAACCTTTCAGATCTTCCTCAGGAAAGCTCAGGGCAGAACTTGTCAAAAGAGCATTGCCTGGGCCATGCCTTTCACATTAAATCTCTCCTCTGTGCTTGGTGCCACACACAGTAAATATCTGAGGAAGCAAGTTTTCTGCTCCAGAAATTTCTTAAATCAATCAGTTAAACTGTAACAGAACACAATCTGGGATGTGTAATCTCACTTTAATTCATTGTGCAGAAAGCTTCAGAGAGCTGTGTGACCTAAATGACCTTGCCACCAAGAACTCAGAAAAATGGGAGAGATGGAATCAGTAGCACAAGGATCTGCATTGTGATTCTCCCACAGGCCTGAGGACACAGCCCACTTCCACTGGGCCATACCTTTTTACCCTACATCAAAACCTCGTGCTTCAGATTGTGGTGGTGAATGGCCCCAGCCTTGTCCGGCCACACGGTGACCTGAGAAACGCTTGTCAGGCCTGGGCCTTGCTGAGCAGCCCCTGGGCCCAGCTCCTCTTGAGCTTCCCAGAGACACCGAGCGCTGCCAGGCACTTGTGCTGTCTGACGAGCTCCTGGGGTGTCCTGTGAACTGCCTTGGAAACCGCTTTTCCTGCCTCAAAGGCATGACATCCTCCTTCTCCCACTCTCAGAGTCAGGCTGCTGACCCACGGTGCGGCCACGATGAAGCGTTGATGGCTGAGGCCCCTCGCCTGTGGCCCATGAACAGCGCTCCCAAAGGAGGCCCTTGGGGCTCTCCTGGAGCCCAGAGGTGCCAGCAGCAACCTCCCTCTGAGTGAGGCCTCGCAGAGCCAGCGTGCTCTCAAGCTTGCTGCACTGGCAGCATGACTGAGCAGCCATGGATCCTGGGCCAAGAGCCCACTCCTGGAGGCTCCAGTTTAACCACTGCTCAGCTCCAGTGCTGTTAAGCTTTTAGGCTGTATTCCTTCTGATCCTTGTCCTTTCTGTCCCTTTCTCAAATGCACCTAAACACACACACACACACACACACACACACACATAATTCTCAGAATGTTTCTCATTTGATTGACTGAATTTTGTTTCTTGCTTTTTTTCCCCATGTTGTTCCTTAACCAAGCAGTAAGTAATAATGTGAATGTTGCCAATTGTGAGAATCTGTCTGAAACTTCCCTCATTTTTTGCCTCTCGATCATCATGAAAGCCAAGACCACCGGGGAAAGGGAAAGATCCTGTTCTGAAAATCCAGGTCTGTCTGGTCCATCAAGCCAGATTATTGCCTACGAGTGTGTTTGCTCAACTCATGGAACACTGCACCCAAGAAGGGGCAGTGTGCTCTCCTTCGCCTGCATCACCTAGCAACGCTAGTGCTGGAATTTCTCCACCCTTCTGACTTGGCTGGACTTTCTCTCTGGAATGACCTTCCCGGGGGTCACCACTAAAGGACCCTCCATTCACCGTACATCAACCACCGTGACAGATGGACTGAGATGGGAGAAGGTTTCTCCCTCAAGGACTGAGACATGCGACCCCTACATGGAAAAGTTCCCCTTTTCTTCCCAAAAGAACTAAGACTGAAATCCCCACCGTAGGGTGAGGGAAGGCGTACGTGGGGACCGGAGCAAGTTTTGCAAGCGACCACTGGACCGAGAAGACAATGGTTCCTGCCTACGACATCTGCTGCTAACGACGCCTGTTCCTGATGGACTAATGATGGACTCCTTGTACCCTTTATCAATAGACTATTTTGAAATCGGTCCCCTTCCCCCATTTCAAAAGGACTATAAAAAAGGTTAGACCTGACTGATACCTTTCGAGATCTCCCCTGACGTGAAGATGACAGGCCTCTTCGTCGACCGGACTTCGAGGGACTTTGTCATCCACACGTCTGGTAGCTATATACCTCCTTGCCCTCCCTCTCTTCTTTTTCTTTTCCTTATTCTTTCCCCTTTTCTTCATTCCCCTTCTCTCTAACGCATCTTTTCTATGGCTATTTAATAAAAGTACATGTATTTTGATTTTACTGGAAATCCCCTTGTCGTGTCAGTTTTTGCACCCTGAGATCAGTGAAAAAGAACCTTCACAAATCACGTCCTTAGGACAGATCGTGTCATAAATTGGCGTCACGGATCTTGGGTTCTGGGGACGGAGGAGTCTGCAGGTTACGTGTAGTTTGTAACAGGGGAAGGACGTTTCACGGCAGCCACACCGAAACCGTCAATTTTCCTGAAAGGGGTTGAACGGATTTAGAAAGCAAGGGCTGTGATTCGAATTTCCCGCATACTGCACGAACCAAGACGGAAAAAGCATTCTCCAAACTCTTTTTGAGGGTTCTGTCTCCAGAATATCACAAAAGATCTCTTGGTGCAAAAGGGGGAAAAAAACTGTTTCTGTTCTAAGAGTGTTTAACTGTCTGGGAAGGAAGAGACACCTTGAAGAAACTAAGCAGGGCCTCCCAGATTGATACTGTCTCTTCAACTGTGTGTGTGTGTTTAACTGTCTGGGAAGGAAGAGACAACTTGAAGAAACTAAGCAGGGCCTCCCAGATTGACTCTGTCTCTTCAACCACCCAGGGAAAAAGTTGAGTGAAGGGAAAACACAGTGTGTGATTGTGTAACCGAAAACACCTCCCTGTTGTGGTCCCTAGTCCCTTCACAAGATGAATGAAGATTTTGGTGCCAAGGCAAAAACTGATTTTTACACACTACTTGCTAAACACAATGCAAAACCTTCACCAGGCGGAGAGGCCTGGGCAAAGAGCAATTGGTTTAATTTAGAAAATGTTGTAGGTAGAATATGTTCTCTGCAACATGAAACAAAATTTAAACTTGGTGAAGATAAAACCATCCTCTTCTCAGTTTTGGGAGCCTGCCTCACAGCAGCCATAGAAACTCGCTCTAAGCGAAGAAGTGAGGAAAATGCTATAATAGACTCCCTTCAAAACTTAGTTGGAGTTTTGCAAAAACAATTAAATGAAGAAAGAAATGAAAATAATTTATTACGGGCTGCCTTGAGAGAGGTGCATGTTAAAAATTCACAGAACTTTGATTCCTCAAAAGAAACAGAGGAGAAGGAAACTTCTCACACTAATCAAAATTACCCCCAAAAAGAATTAGTTCTGATGAAAAATTTTGGGGAACACTGTTGTTGCAATAGCATGAAACCTCAAATTAAAACAGAATGCAACTATATTAATGATGAGGATTTTGACCCACATATAATCACTGAAGAAATCCCATACACTGCTACTGAATTAACAAAACTTGCAAAGCAGTATGGGCTTCTCTCCCACAAAACTGAAACAAAATCTCTCACTGGGAAAGTTCAAACACATTTGTCAGAACAAGAAGCCGGTGGGTACTGGGGACATGGAGTGTTCTTAACAATGGGAGACAGACGCATCCCATGGTCCCTAATTCAGCATATAGCTTATTGGACAGAGGGGCTTAACCCCTCGGAAAGGGGAAACCTTTTAACCATAGCCGGTACCCCTGACCAACTCCTGGAAAACATTCAAAAAGCTGCCTGCTTGCAAATAATGCATGAAAGAAAACCAACTACAAGCTATGAGTCACCAATGCAATCACCTGTAAAGTCTAAAATTATGACCTCTTTAATTCAAAGGTTTACAGAAACACTTAAACCTATAGCAATTTTCCCTCAAAAACCCATAGCAGCTATGTCCCCTATAGAAACACCAGATAAACTTCTTACTAACCAGAATAACCCATTTGTGCCCTCTTATGACTTGCCGAGAAAAGGGATAAAATGGGATTGGAGTCTTTCTCAAGAGAAAGCACTGCAATCGCTGATTTTTGAAGCAACAGCTCACCAAGCACTGGACCCTATCCATCCTACAGATCCCTTTCAGGTAGAGTGGGGATTTGCCTCCTCAGGATTGTCAGTACACATTGGGCAGCGGGCTCCCGAGGGTCCGACAAGGCCTGTTGGTTTTTATTCCCATGGTTTCAAAGATGCTGAGAGAAGACACTCTACCTGGGAAAGAGGTTTGTCCGTGGTTGGCTTAACTCTCATAGAAGTAGAAAAAAACTTAGCAATACAAGAAACTGGGAGCTTGGGTAGCAGCCAAAACAAGCTTGCCTCTGTGATTAAAGCAACCCCTCCCTTCTTCCCCGCTTCTGCTAACAGAGAGGGAGAAGGCAGTGCTTAGGTAGAGGAACTGTTAACCATTTGTAGTATTTTCCAGTGTGAGGGACAGAATTATTTTCTTGTCTGTATTAACATCAAGTCCTATGCCGCACTTGTATTTGTGTTGTTTCAGGCCGATGCTTTTAAAAGAGCTATAGGAAATAATACCGTTAAAGCAATACAGGAATGGTTTGGAATTTTCCTAACCCCACAGGAAATTCAATCTGATAATGTTTCTCACTTTACTGTCAAAAGTGCGCAGGATTGGGCAAAAGGTGAAGGGATTGAATGGACTTCTCACACCCCTTACGATAGATGGGGGGCAAATTGGTGTCCTAAAATCACTGCTTTTTGCCCGACAGCTCCAAGCATAATTCCTTCACTACACGGACCAGATGATTTCAAGAACCCAGCATATTACCCTGGACAACCTGTTTTGGTGGACCACCCCCTATTGTAGGGGAAGTACCACTGGTGTTAAAAACCTCTTTGACCATCCCATTGTTCTAACTCTTTCTGCCTCTTTGTGGTAGATTCTGTTGTGCTTATTTTTACAGAAGAACTCCGTGGGACATGGAGACCTGAGAAACCACGATAACACTAGCATTGTACAACAAATATAATGTTTTCCCTTCCCTTTATGGTGACACAAAGTGATAATATTACACCTAACATGTAAATTAAGTAAACTTGAACAAATTGGGTGCTACGAGTGAAAATCTGACCAAATTACAGCAACCACTGCAATCATCCTTATTGGCTCTGGGAACACATCAGTGGCTGCTATCAAACATACTGCCAAATTGGGAAAAGGTAAATGTAAACGATCACAAATTGGTAATCGATGCATTCAATGCCACACAAAATAATGTTTCTTTGGCTCTCAGCTGTATTCAGGCTCAATTGTGAATGCAGTCAGTTGCTGCCTCAATTATAAAAGAAGGTGAAGAAGGCACTTTTCCCACTGAAATTTGAAAAATAATCTGGGACAGTGCTACTGATTTTGAAAGAGAATTCCAATCCTGGTGGAATTTGGTGAATTTCACTTATGACCCCATTTCAAACGTGGCCACGGCTTTTGTGTTAACCATACGCAGTGCTTCAGTGCATTTGGTTTTTCCTATTATAGCATTAGGGATAAATCATGACGGAGCTATTCTCTATCCTTCGGAGCATAGGGAATGGGCCTGTCAGATTAACAACAAATGGCAAACTGTCAATCTGGAATCTTGTATTGTCCGTGAACAACAAGGGTTCATCTGTGAAAGCAATGCAATCATAGCCCAGGACATTTGTCTGGACACAGAGCAGAATATCTGTCACTTTGAAATACATCCTAATGAGACTTCTGAAACAGTTCTCATATACATAGGCAATGGATGTGCATGCTTTAGAACTGCCTGTGATCTTGTATTTGTAGAAAATGTAGTAGTGGATACTAAGAATCATTCAAATTTCTGCGCTTGTAATTTTACCAGAATTGTAGGATATGATTTTTCTTATGTAGCTCCAGTTACCTCTCACCAGCTTTTGCAATCTAATTACACCCTGATTCACAAATTGATACCTACTCCAATTGGGATGAACCTCACTTTGGTAAGGCAGTTGCTGCTCCACCAGGACCTGGCTGAGATTCTGAGAAAGATCAAGAAAGATGGGCAGAAGACCCTGGTAACTGTTCATCACAATGTAAAACAAATACATCGTGTCATGGAAAGAGTAAAGAGAGATGCTGAACACAAGTGGTGGGATACTCTTTTTGGGTGGTCACCAACTGCCACAAGTGTCCTGAACACCATGTGTCATCCTATTGTTGTCCTTTTGATCCTGGTTTCAATTGGTTTTGTTTTGTCAGCAATCTTGTTTGTCATGAATTGGAGAATGATGAAACGGTTAACAAGACTGACGTCCATAATTAATGCAGACAATTTGGCTGATGTCCTTTTTACTATGGACGTCCCCAAGACAATTGACACAAGGCGATTATGAATCAGTAGATGTGTTTTGAAAAACCTTTTACCTTCCATCTTGTGATTTTGTTAAATTTATATTCATTTTATTACTTAATTATTGCTTTTACTTTTGGCCATTTGTGATTTTATTTTGATTATTTGATTTGATTATTACCATTTGTGATTTTTCAAATTATTTAAGCTATAATGCCATTATAATAATTTGTGAGTTTGTTCCAACTATTCAAGCTATAATATTATTTTGATAATTTTCAATTATTATTTAATTATTTGCTAAAAAATTGTTTTGATTTTGTTTTGCTAATTGCTTCTCTTTTTCGCCCTTCTTTTATTTCTTCTTATCTTTCCTTCTCTTTTCCTCTCTCTCTGTCATACTGTCCCTGTTTTCTGAGGTATGCTACCAGCGTGAAGGAGACTTGAGACCTGCTGATGAAGACCCTTTCAAGACAATCGTGAGTCATGGGGTCGTGTGAGTGTCTGTCCAAAACTTCCCTCATTTTTTGCCTCTCGATCGTCATGAAAGACAAGACCACCGGGGAAAGGGAAAGATCCTGTTCTGAAAATCCAGGTCTGTCTGGTCCATCAAGCCAGATTATTGCCTACGGGTGTGTTTGCTCAACTCATGGAACACTGCACCCGAGAAGGGGCAGTGTGCTCTCCTTCACCTGCATCACCTAGCAACGCTAGTGCTGGAATTTCTCCACCCTTCTGACTTGGCTGGACTTTCTCTCTGGAATGACCTTCCCGGGGGTCACCACTAAAGGACCCTCCATTCACCGTACATCAACCACCGTGACAGATGGACTGAGATGGGAGAAGGTTCTCCCTCAAGGACTGAGACATGCGACCCCTACATGGAAAAGCTCCCCTTTTCTTCCCAAAAGGACTGAGACTGAAATCCCCACCGTAGGGTGAGGGAAGGTGTGCGTGGGGACCGGAGCAAGTTTTGCAAGCGACCACTGGGCCGAGAAGACAATGGTTCTTGCCTACGACATCTGCTGCTGACGACACCTGCTCCTGATGGACTACTGATGGACTCCTTGTAGACTATTTTGAAATGGGTCCCCTTCCCCCATTTCAAAAGGACTATAAAAAAGGTTAGACCTGACTGATACCTTTCGAGATCTCCCCTGACGTGAAGATGACAGGCCTCTTCGTCGACCGGACTTCGAGGGACTTTGTCATCCGCACGTCTGATAGCTATATACCTCCTTGCCCTCCCTCTCTTCTTTTTCTTTTCCTTATTATTTTCCCTTTCTTCTTTCCCCTTCTCTCTAACGCATCTTCTCTATGGCTATTTAATAAAAGTACATGTATTTTGATTTTACTGCAAATCCCCTTGTCGTGTCAGTTTTTTGCACCCTGAGATCAGTGAAAAAGAACCTACACGAATCACGTCCTTAGGACGGATCGTGTCAGTTTCCCACCAGCTCCAATCTCCTCCTGCATGAGCAGACTCACACCAAGGAGAAGCCATTTCGCTGCCCCGACTGCAGGAAGGGCTTCAAGCACAACTCGACCCTCATCACCCACCGGCGCATCCACAGTGGGGAGAGGCCCTACAAGTGTCCCCAGTGTGGGAAGAGCTTCACCCAGAGCTCTCACTTGACCCAACACCAACGGAGGCACCAGTAAGGGAAGCTCTGCAAATGCCGTAGTTGCAGGAAGAGCTTCATGCCCAGTTGCAGCTTCATCCCCCACTGTAAGACCCACGTTGGGAAGAGCCCTGGTGATCAATGGTCCCTGTGATACATGCTGGGAAGACACCTGTACCTTTTCCTACCCTTGACAACGACATGATGTGGGCCTAACATGAGGGTCAGGCCATGGCCCTGTCATTACATTCACTCCCATCTCTAGTCAGTGCTAGGAGCACGAAAGAGACTCCCTGTCTCCCTGAAGAGAAGGGTATCCTTCCCGGGAGCGAGGATAAACATGGTTGGGTAGAGGCAGTCAGTGGTAATGTAGCTTTTCCTGCAAATACTTTCTCTTATTCCTTGCTGTTATCGATATTGTTTCTGTTGCTGTTTGTTCTTTGTCTTGTTGCTATTCCCGATAAATTGTTCTTATCCCAGCCCAGGATCTTTGCCTTTTGTTCTTTCCATGGGAGGCAGGAGGGCAGTGAGGGCAGCGCGGTTTTAGCAGGAGCAGGACATTGGGGACCCGAAGTCCTAAACCTCAGCCGGTGGAAACCAAGCCCTGGTGGCCATGCCAGCAGCCTTGGGAGCAGGTCCCTGGCTGGGGCTGTGGGAACCTCTTCCCTCTGGTGCCCAGGGACAGCACTGGAGGGAACGGCTGCAGCTGAGTCGGGGCAGGCTCAGGTTGGATCTCAGGAAAAGGTTTTTGCCCAGAGGCTGCTGGGGCACTGCCCAGGCTCCCCAGGGAAGGCTCCCAGCTCCTGGGCTCTCTGAGCTCCAGCAGCATTTGGACAGTGCTGCCAGGCCCAGGCTGGCATTGTTGGGGTGTCCTGTGCAGGGCCAGCACTTGGACTCCAGGATCCTGATGGGTCCCTCCCAGCTCAGCCAATTCTGTGGATCTGGGGGAACAGGGGCCTGGTGATGGATGCCATGGAAACTGACCATAGCAACAGGGGCCTGGTGGTGGTCACCCACTAAGGATCAGATTTGTCACAGGCTCTCAGAGGGGTTCCATGGGGACTTTCCAAGAGTCTCCAGGCTGTTCAAGAGCTGGAATGTCACAGGCAGAGACAGGGGCTCCATGGAGGTCTCCCAGGGGTTTCTGGGGATGGTAAAGAGCCCTGTGGTCAGAGGCAGTCACAGCCATTCCATGGTGACATCCCAGGGCACCTTGGGCTGCAAAGGCACCCATCTGTCACAGGCACTCACGGGGGCTCCACGGTGACATCCCAGGAGTCCCCAGGCTGCCAATGAGCTGGGATGTCCCAGACACTCACAGGGGCTCCAGTCATGGGCACAGTGGGAGCTTCAGGCAAAAGCTTTATTTCTTTTTTGGAGAAACTCCTGATGAGTCATGAGATGGAGAAATGACACCCAACAGACACCATGGATCCTCAAATCCCTGCAGGACCCCTAGACTTCCAAAATTTATTTTATGAGAGGAGAGTGGGAGTGGCTGGATCCAATCCCAGCCCCAGACTTTGTCAAAGCTGTAAAATATTAGACAGGTAGAATTGAACCTTAATGCAATTTGTCCCACAGGATTATCGATGGAATACTAGATAAATTGATATAAATACAGCTCTGATTGATTCTGATCATGATTAGACAGAATGGTTTGTTTACACCACAGATTAAATTTTAAAAAAGAGTTATTTTCTCCACAGTATAGGAGCTATAACAATTATTAGCATATAGTGATCTAGGAAGCAATTTTGATGTCAACAGGGCCTTGCTGGAGTTGTTGGAGCCCATTGCAGGCAGAGCCTCCTGCTCCAGCAGGAACTGCCTTTCCTGTGCCAGGAGCAGGGCAGGTACCGCTGCAGGAAAAGCCCCAGGCCAGCCCCAGCACAGGGAAGGGCTCGGGCACAAGGGCAGAGTGCCGTGCTGGGAGCTGTGCCAGGCAGAGCCTGAGGCACCAAAGGCACCTTGGCAGCAGCAGCTGCTTGCAGGCCATGGCCAGAAGCCTCCCTTGGCAGCCCGGCCTGGTGGCCAGCACTGCAGAGCTGCTGCCTCAGGGCTCATTTCTGGCCGGGCTCTGAAAAGCCACTTCTGCTCCAGGAGCCTGCCTGGGAAGCCATTGGCCCCAGCACCTTGGGGACAAGATATGAATGACAAAACTCTTCATGCCAGCAGAGACAAGGCAGGGGCAGAGGAAAGGGGAGAGCCAGGCCCAGGGCACAGGGCTGCCATGGTGATGGCTGTGAGGTCACTGCCCCTGCAGCAGCCTGGCTGCCCTCAGCAGACATTCTGGCCAGAAGCGTTGTGAGGGCACCCAGTACATCAGAGAACCCCCATGACAGCAATTCTGTCCTTGGGGATGAGAGGGTTTCACTGGATCAGGTTGCACAAAGCTCCTGCTCTTGGACAATTCCTGGGATGGGGAATGCAGTTCTCTGGAAAAACAGTTGCAGTTTTGTGCCACTCTCATAATTGTAAAATATTTCCTCATTTTAACAAATGTAAATCCACTCTCATTCAGTTGAGTGATATTGACTCCTGTTCTGTTACTGCAAGATGTGGGACAAAATAATGTTGACCACTATTTTTCCATTTTCACAGACCTTGAAAAGTAACCAAAAATCTCCCAAGATGGGGTTTGGATGCCTCATCACATAACCAGCAGGTAGAATGTGGTGGCTCTGGGCTCAGTGGTGTGGAGACTGAGGACAGAACAGGAGCAGCCTGAGAGGGATTAAAGGGTGGTTTCAGAGAGGCTGGAGTTTTTCTTCATTGTATAAAACACCAAGAGAAAGAAATAATGGCACCAAGGGTGTGGAGTTCCCCTGCCCCAGGAAGTAGGGACTCTAGCCAGACAGACAGCATCAAGTGAGGAGTGTGATTTAAAGAGGATTCCGCCCCTCCACCCTGTCGGGCATGCCCCTGCAAGCCCAGGAAAAGACACTCCACCCCATCTGGTCAAAAAAGGAGTGGCCACAGAATATTTTTCCTTTTCTGTAACCTCATTGGTCCAAATTCTACTGCAAAGTCCCCGCCATAGATTTTTCCATTGGTTGTCCTCCTCGATTCACTCCTTTGCAGTGCCCTGCTCCTTCTGCTATTGGACCCCGACCCTAAACTCCACCCCTACCCTGTCATATAAAACCCATGACAAGCCACCACCCCCTCTCCCCCTTCATTTCTTGTCTTGGTCCCTGGCACAATAAAGGATCCTGTGCTTTTCTAAACCAGTACCCATCCTGTTGCCTTCCTTTCCCTGTTGGTCATCGATGCCTGCCTGAGGTCTGAGACTCTGGGGCCTGGGGGAGTCG
Organism: Passer domesticus; assembly: GCF_036417665.1. Lineage (NCBI taxonomy): Eukaryota > Metazoa > Chordata > Aves > Passeriformes > Passeridae > Passer > Passer domesticus. The sequence continues at coordinate 7,079,093 of NC_087481.1, read as the reverse complement.
TTTTGCTGCTTACTGCAGTGGAACACAACACAAGGGCAGCTGGGGAGGACCAGACATGAAGAGAAAGGAATTTCCTCCTCCGGGGCAGGGTGCAGAAGGAGCCTGGAGCAGCCCAAGGCTTTGTGTGGGCAGGCAGAGGCAGGCAGGAGGCAGAGCTGTCAGCAAAGGAAGGGGCCAGCCAGGTGGGGCAGCCGGGGGATGACGACAGCCTGCAGGGACAGAGGCGCAGGGCAGGGACACTGTAGGACAGCCTGGGCTGCACAGGGCACAGGGATGGGCAGCAGCTGCAAGGCCCTGACAGAGCCAACTTGGGCAGCACTTTGGCCATGGCTGCTGGCCCTGGGCCTGAGCCAGGAGCAGGAGACAAGTGACCCTTGCAGGCCTGGGGCCTCATTGCCTCCTTGTCCCTGCCCAGCAGCCTGGCAGGGGCCGCCCCATGGTGCTGCCCTTGGCATTGCACATCCCCACATGCCAGTGCCCATCCTGGGAAGAGCCCTGAGCAAGGAGGGAGAGACAGGATCTGCCTGGCCAGGGGCTGGGACTCAGGCCTTGGCCCTTTGCATTCCTGAAACACATCCAGGTTTGCTCAGCACCAGAGACACCTTTCCCTTGCTTGTTTCCACCTGTGATCACTGCCTCCAGTGTTCTGCTCTACCTGGAACCTGGGAACACATTCACATGAGTTGTGTCCCTCCTTGGGACCCATTAGAAGTTAAAGAAAGTTTGAAGTTTGAATCTGATTTGGAGTTCTTGAGAAGTTCTTTGAGGATACTCTGAGGGACTCAGTCTGATGCAAAGAGCACCAAAGCCCCAGAGGGTGATTAAAGTCCTTGTGCTGTGTCTGTGCTGCTGAGCTGGGCCGGGCTCCTGGCCCAGAGGCAGCTCCTGGCAAGGGCAGCGCTGCAGAGAGACAGCTCTGGCCAGGAGCAGCTCCTGTGCACAGCCCAGCAGGGCTGGGGCACTGCCAGGGCAGCTCAGGGACACCAGCAGGGCACAGCCAGAGCTGACAGGGGCTCAGCACTGGCAGGGGCTGGGGGATGTCCCAGAGGGGGCTGTGTCACAGCGGCACCTCTGTGGCTGTGTCCTAGAGGCACAGAGCAGCTGTGATGTCAGCAAGGGGCTGTGTGACAGCACAGAGTGGGCTGTGTGAGGTCACAGACTGGGCTGTGACATCACAGAGTTTGTTGTGTGAGGTCATAGAGGGGATTCTGTGACATCGCAGAGCAGGCTGTGACTTCATGGCATGGCTGTATGACATCATAGGGCAGGCTGTGAGGTCAAAGTGTGTGCTGTAGCATTTAAGAGTGCCAGTATGACATCACAGAGAGGTTTTTGTGACATCACTGAGGGAGTTGTGAAATCACAGAGCTGTCTGTGACATCATGGAGTAGAGTATGAGGCCATAGAGCAGATCCTGCCATCATAGAGGGTGGCTCTGTGGCATCAGAGAGTGGGTTGTGACATTCTAGGTGACTGTGTAACATCATAGAGCAGGCTGTGACATCACATGGTGACATTGTGACATCGCAGACTCTTCTGTGACATCTCAGTGCAGCTGCATGACATTCCAGGGTGACATCCCAGAGTTGGCTCTGTGACACCAAAAGGGTGCTGTGTGACATCATAGGGGGCTCTGTGACATCACATGATGCTGTGTGACATCACAGGCTGACTGTGTGACTTCATAGGGGGCTCTGACATCACAGGGGCTGTGTGATGTCACTGGGGAGGTCACTCTGCCCCAGCTCCCCTCACAGTTCCCCCAGAGCAGTCCAACACTGCTCGTGCACAGCGGGGTCCCCTGTCCCCCCGGGTCCCCCCGCTCCCGGTGCTGCAGCCTCCCCCAGAGGATGTTCCACGAGATCGACCCCAGAGCCTGACACGGGGACGGGGGGCCGGGGCCTTGGGGGGTGGGACAGGGGGACAGGGACCCCCCGGCAGCATCCCTGTGTCCCCCAGGGCCAGAGCCTGGGCCAGGGCTCCTTCACCCTGTTCTGAATGAGGGTTTGAGAGCGCTGAAAATATCCCCAGCAAGGGAGCAGCAACAACCAGATTTAATATTAAGGGACAGCACCACAAACTTCCTTGGCAAGACACATTGTTGACTGGACACTTCAGGCACACCAAAGAAACAAATCAACAACAAAACCAAACAAAATCCAGGCAATCGAACCAGAGATGAACTGAGAACTGTCCCTGACTCTGTGTGTGACACAAGGACAGTGAGGGCAATGGTAAAAGGAATACGGCCTAAAAGCGTAACAGAGCTCAAACGTAACAGGACTTAACTTGTACCTCAACCTTAAGTGATAACTTCAGCTTCACAATTTAGCAAAAGAACAGAGCTTAACAGTATTTAACCTAAATTATAACCTATGATTTTTCAATTTAATAGAGGAATAACACTTAATGATGTTCAGCTTAGCTTATAACATATTAAACATAACAACTTAGCAAAAGAACAACTCTTAGCAGCATTTAATGTCACTTAGACCTTGTGACTTAACCTTTCTTACAGGCCTGACTGACTCAGCTATCCAAGGCACTCAAACCCCTCCGAGAGCAGCATTTCTGCCACATTTCCCCAGCACATCACGTTTGTGTCCTTTGAGGGACCAGGAACTGGTGAGACTAGAGGCACAGGAAGGTTTCTCTTCATGGAAAACAAAAAATGTGAACATGATAAAATTTAATAAACATCAAAAGCCTTCATTCAGTTTCTTGTGACATCCCAGCAACATCTGACATGTGCACCATCCACAAGGGATTGCCATACAGGAAGGATTTTAGACAAAGACATAAAAAGAGGTGATAGAAAAGATAAAACTACAACTAGATGCTGACTAAGGAGGTATTTAAACTTCTGAAAGATTGGGCAATTCCCTGATGCTCAAATCATGAAGCCAATCAAGGACGATACATTGGAATCAGCAGAGAGCATCTGGAGGAAGACTTCTGGGAGCAATGTGAAGGACAAGGATCCAGCAGCTCTAAATGAAGAGATGTCCTTAGACATGGCCATTTCAAAAGGAGAGCTGGAAACACGTAAAGGAGGGGGTCATGAAATATTAGAGTGAATGATGTTCATGGCAAAGATAGAGGGGAAGATCCGTATTTCTCCACTTGCCATAAGTAGAAGAATCTAGTAGAATCAGGAAATTTCTGCTCCTGGTGGGAAAACTTGGCCATTTCTTAAAAGTACTCAAATGACCCAGATAATAAAGATTTCCTTGTATATTATGAAATGTACAAATATTAAAACCTGTGCCCCTTTCCAGGCAGACATCAGCTGTGTGCCCATAAACAGGCAGTGCCACTTGTGCCCTGAGGTGTCCAGCTGGGATTGCATCCCTCCAAGAGCACCCGAGGAACAGCAGAGCACCTTGCAAGCTGCAGATTGTCCCTGACAGCCCCACAGGGCTCCTGTGCCATCAACATCTGCTCTGCCCCAGTCTGAAACAGGGCCCAGCATGGTGCCGGGATCATCAGAGAGCTGAGGTGTGTGCTGGAATTCAATGCCCTCCCCATCCCGCAGCAGCCCTGCATTTCCCTGCTCCAGCCTTGGTCTCCAGCACAGCCATGGAGGCTCTTTGGGCTCCTGACTGTTCCTGCAGCTCCCAAAGGGCAGCTGAGCTCTGCCTGTGGCACAGTCAGCCCTGGCCAGCGCAGGCCATGCTCAGCAATTGCTTGTGTGTGCCTGGCCTTGCTGTCAGCCCCGGCAGTGGGTGCGTGGCCCCTTGGTGGCCCTGTGCTGGCCCAGCCATGGTGGCCCAGCCCCTGTGCAGACCCAGCCCAGGCCAGGAGCATTGTGGCTGGGAACGGCCCCTGTGCCGTGCTGCCCACAGCAGCCTTGGGGCTCTGTGCCCCATGGCCTCCCTGCTGGGCAGCCTCTGCCAGCTCCTGCACAGCCCCTGGCACCTGTGGGGCTGCACAGACAGCCCTGGCCCGGGCTCTGCCGGCCTCTGGGCCAGCAGAGAGGCCGGCCAGGGCTGGCCATGGCCGGGAACAGGCCCTGAGCCCCGCAGGAGGATGGAGCTGGGCCACAGCCAAACTCAGCCCAGGCCAAAGCTGGGCTCAGCAGCCAGGGCTGCCAAGGGCTGGGCACAGAGGCTGGCACTGACAAATGTCCTGGGCCCCCTCCCTGCTCTGTCCATGCCCCCAAGGGCACAGAGCAGCCTCCTCTCTGGGGCACTTGCCTCTTTTCAATGCCTTGCACAGACGCTGGCCCTGCCCCACACGGCCTGAGCTGAGTCCTGCCCCTGCACGCCCAGGCAGGCTGAGATGGACACGGATGGTTTCTGGGGCAGGCTCTCTGAGCCCAGCCCAGCTCCCTGCAAGCTCTGCCAGCTGCCCTGAGCTCTGGGCAGCACCAAGGGCCTCTCCCCAGCCCAGCCCAGCTGGCTCTGGCCCCACAGCTCTGCTCAGGCCAGGCTGCTCTGGCCACTGGCCCCACGGCCTCAGCCCCTGCCAAGGGCACAGCAGCAGCTGCAGCTCACACAGGACTCAGCCCCAGCCATGGGGGAAGGTGCTGGGCAAGGCCAAAGCAGGCTCCCTGGCTGCCCTGCTCCCCTCTGGCTCAGGTGCTGAGAGCTCTGCAGCCCCTGCTGCCATCCCATGTGCCCAGGGCAGCTCAAGAGCCCCGGCCATGGGGCCCTCAAGAGCTGCTCCTGCTCCAGGCCCAGGGCCCATCCCAAAGCTGGGGTAGCCACAAAGCTGTGCCCATTGCTGTTCATTGCTGCTCTGATGGGGATGGATCCTCAGCCACTTGGAGGTTGATGATGAATTTTCCTACTCCAGAGTCCTCTTCTTTCTTGACCTCTTCAGTTCAGGAATTCAGTGAGAAAAGCTCATAAACATTTGTTCAACATGCCCAAAGAAGAAAAGCCATTTGGAATAACAGAAGTTTTCAAGTTTTCTGTAATTAATTAGACAGATATCTGAAGTGTATTCAAAGTGTATATACTGTCTTGAAAACAATGCAGAGAGAACAGTTTGTTCTGTTTAATTTTTTTTCCTGTTTATAGCATATACAGGAAATTGCAGGATATAAGCATTGTCCAGTTGATATTGACCCCCAGCACCTTCTAATGCAGACTGAATAGGTATGAAAATCAAGACCCTTCATGGCTGAGAGTCAATCAGACTGTGTCTCCTGCCCCCTCCCGACCATTTCCCTCATCCAACCCCTGGCACTCCTATGGATCAGGAATGGTGTCACCAGCAGGACCAGGAGAGCAATTCTTCCCCTGTGCTGGGCGCTGGTTGGGCAGCACCTCGGGTGCTGTGTCAAGTTCTCTGACCCCAAATTTAGCAAGAACGTGGAGGGGCTGGAGTGTGTCCAGAGAAGGGCAACAAGACTGGTGAAGGGTCTGGAGCACAAGTCCTGTGAAGAGAGGCTGAGGGAGCTGGAGTTGTTTATCCTGGAGAAGAGGAGGCCTGGGGGAGACAAGGTGGTGTCAGGGCACAGGTTGGACTTGATGATCTCCAAGGTCTTTTCCAACCTTGCTGATTCTGGGATTCTCTGAAACCACCCTTGCAGCAGGTGCAGGATGAGCCCTGGGCCTCCTCTTCAGAAGTTCCAGCAGCCCAGGCGCCTCAGCTTCTCCTCCTAGGCCCAAAGCCCATCCTGTCAGTCCTGCAGAGCCTCTGCAGCTCCTCCTCATTGCCCAGAACAGGGAGCCCCACAGGCAGACACAGCAGCCCAGATGTGCCCCCCTGGCCTGGGGTGCCTCTGGCAAGGGAGCAGCACAGGGCACTGCAGGAGCCTGCAGACAATTCGTGCAGCACTTGGAGGATGATCCTGCTCCCCAAGGGACATTCCCATGGTGCCAAGTCAGGAACTGCAGTGGGGAGTGGGGCCAGAGAGGAAAGGGCAAACAGGGATGGGCTGTTTGCAGGGCAGGGAACAGGGCGTGGCAAGAGGAAGAATTTGGTACAAAAACAAAGGGGAAAAAAAAGCAAAGGTGAAGCCAAGGAAATGCTGAGGGCAGTTTAGGGGTGGCTGTCAGGCAGCCCTGGCTCTGAGTAATAGCATCTGCAGTGGAAGAGGAATCTCCCAGCTAATGGGAACAAACTTTCTGGCTGACTGCAGAGGCCAGGACAAAGCTGAGTGCTTTCCCTGGTGTCCCCCAGCCCTTGCTGGCCCCAGGGGCTGATGGCATTTCTGCTCCCTCAGGTTCATGTCCCCACAGCAACAGCATGGGGCTGCTCCTGCCTGCTCTGTGCAATGCAAACAGGGGCTCCTGAGTCAGTGCTGCCGTGGCTGGGCTGTGCCTGCAAGGATGCGGCACCTGTGTGAGCTGGGGGAGAGGCCAGGGCTGCAGAGGGGGGATGTTGTTGGCAGCTCCATCAGGACGCTCTGGGACGCTGCCCTGGGCTGTGCAGCACACTGGGGATGGATCAGCCCCTGCTCTGCTGCTCCTTCCCCTCTCCCCCAGGGCCCTTGCAGAGCCCCAGCCATGCTGTTTGCCCCCAGCCTGCCCACGGCCAGCCTGGGGCTGCTCAGCCTGGGGCTTTTCTGTGCTGAGCATTGGCCTGGCCGTGTTCTTGAGAGAGCCTGGGCAAGGAGCCTGGAGCCCCCAGGGCCTGGCCTGAGGCGTCAGCGCTGCCCCAGCAGTGCCCATGGCCTGTCCCTGCTGCAGCCCCGCCACTGCCACCCCCAGGACTGTGCCCGGTCCCGAGAGCACTCAGGCCCTGCAGCAACACCAGGGCCACCAGGGCAGCGGGGCAGGGCCACGGCAGCAGCACTGGCAGCACCAAGTGCTGCTGCTGCTGCTGCTGGGCACAGCTGCTGTGCCAGCACTGATCTGCCCCCAGCTCTGCACACAGACATTGCTGCTGCAGCTCCAGAGAAGGCAAGAATAGTGGGATCTCTGCAGAAAACTTTGCTGGGTGATCCTTTAGTTCCTTTAAAACCTTTGAGACTGCAGCCCCTCATTGTCACAGTCTGTGGCCACAGGGAAGGTGGAGAGAAACAAAGTCAGAGATGGCAGAAACAATCGTCTAGCTTTAGGAAGAATATTTAAAAAGGAAAACGACAGGGAAATCAAAGAACCAAAGCAAAAGAGCTATAAAAGATGACTTTTATTACAAGTGATTTGCCGAAATTGGCAATCAGTTTAATGCTTCCTAAGATGTCCAGTCATCAGTCTCCTCACTGCAGCCTTGAGCTCCTGGTTCCTCAGGCTGTAGATGAGGGGATTCAGGGCTGGAGGCACCACCGAATACAGAACTGATACTGCCAGATCCAGGCATGGGGAGGAAATGGAGGAGGGTTTCAGGTAGGCAAGTACTGCAGTGCTGAGAAATGCATTTCTCCTGCATTTTCCCTTTTCAGATTCTTTCAGTCATCTCCTGAGAGGTACAGTTTATTCTGGTGCTTTTAATGAACTGATTGTACTCTTGATTTAGATGGAGACTGTGGAATTGTTTTCAGATGTAGAAGTATCTGGACTGAAGACAGAAACAAACTCCCTGTCAGCCCATTTTCATCTTCTAGATCATTTTCAAGATGTCCTTGGGGGTGTTGGAATGATGATCACACAGCTCTCCACTTCTGGCTGCAGGCTCTGCAGATTGTTTCTCTGCATTCAGTCAGGCTTGCATTCCCTAAGAGTTCTTGGTAGCCTGTCATGTTTTCTTAGGGTAGAACAGTAACAATGAAAACCTTACCAATGGCACAACTGCCCAGCCCACAAGGAAAAGAAAAGAACAAGCTGCAAAATTCTTCAAATATTTGTCCTGCTTTGCTGCAAGTGTTGTGCTGCACACACAGTGTGGAAAGCTGCAGTTGGTGGCAGAAGCTGCACCTCGTTCACCAGGAAAGGTTCTTGGAAAAAGCAAAGAGGACTGAGGAGAAGATTCTGGAAAAAACTGAAAGTGCTTTTAAGAAATTAAATGAAAATTGAAACAATTCAAGACGTTTTTCTCTATTTATTTTTATGCTCCCCTTTTCCATCTTGCACTAGTTGTCCATCCCATTAATTCCAAACAGATCTCACTGCTAAGATCCACGAGTTGGCAAGTTTTAGACATTTTAAGATACCATGACCTGCACACAGTTTGGCTTCCCCTGTTTTTCTTGGAAAGCAATGTTGGAGAGGTAAGTGCAGTGTTTGTGTCAGGTACAAATTCTGCACTCAGGGAACACGCTCTGAGAGTGTTTGACCCTCAGCAGGGACAATGCACAGCAGGGACCGAGGGGATTCCTGAGCCACTGTGCAGGAGTCCAGACTCTGGCTCTTGGCTGAACTCGGAAAAGTTCCCGTGTTTGGACAGGCTCAGGGGCTGCCCTCGGGGAACGTGTGGCTCGAGGCGGGGGCGAGCGGGCAACGGACAAACGGACACAGGGACAAACGGCCCCGGAGCTTCAGTTGCAGCAGCGGCAGCAGCAGCAGCAGCAGCGGCAGCAGCAGCAGCAAGAGAAAAAACTTTAGATTCCGTTCTCCTCTCCCTCTCCCTCTCCCTCTCCCTCTCCCTCTCCCTCTCCCTCTCCCTCTCCCTCTCCCTCTCCCTCTCCCTCTCCCTCTCCCTCTCCCTCTCCCTCCCCGCTGTCCCGTACCTCTCCCGCTCTCCCTTTCCCGGTCTCCCCTCCTCTCCCCGCCTCCCTCTCCCCGTGCCGGGCCGGGCCATGCCCCCGGCCCGCCCCCGGCCCCGGGCGGGGCTGCCCCGTGCCCGCCCCCGGCCGTCCCACCGAGGCCTGGTCCCAGCCCGGCTCTGGCCGTGCTGGCGCTGGCGCTGCTGGGCGGGGTTCAGTGCCTGGGGCGGCATCGCCGGCTTTTGGCTCCGCCTGGCCCGGCCCCGGCCCCGGCCCCGGCCCCGACCCCGACCCCGGCCCCGACCCCGACCCCGGCCCCGGCTCCTCCCGGGGCCCGCGGAGGACACAGGCGGCGTTGCCTCTCCCGCCGCCTCCGCTGCGGCTTGCCCGGCCCCTGCTCCGCCGCTCGGCAGCGCGGCCCCCGGCCCCGCGGCTCCCGTGTCGCGTTCCAAAGAGCGAACGCCGGGGGATGGCCGGGCCGGGGCGGGTGAGGGGCGCTCGGGGGCCGTTGCTGGCCCCGGGCCGAGCGCTGACAGCCGCGTCCCGCCCGCAGGGAAGGCGCAGGAGTCCCTGCAGGAGCGGTACCGGCTGGGCTCGCTGCTGGGCTGGGGCGGATTCGGCAGCGTCTTCGCAGCAACGCGGCTCTCGGACGGCGCCCCGGTGAGCGGCGGGGCCGGCGGCGGGCGGAGGAGGAGGAGGATGGGGCTGGGCAGGGCGGGCGTTGAGCTCAGCCCACTGCTCCCCTTGGCTTGCAGGTGGCCATCAAAAGGGTGCCTCGGAACCGCATCTGGCATTGGAGCGAGCTGGTGAGTGAGCCGGGACAGCGGGAGAAGCCGGGCCATGCCGGGCGGGGATGAGCCGAGCCCCGGCATGGTGGGAGCCGCCAGGACGTCTCGAGAGGGAGCGGGCGTGGGGCCAGCGCAGGGCGCAGAGCATCCCAGGCTGGCGGAGGGGTTGCCCAGCCCCAGCACGGCATCAGCCCCACTGACAGCATCGTGCTCCTCCCGCAGCCCGACGGCACCAGCGCTCCCCTGGAGGTTGTGCTGCTGGACAAGGTGTCCAGTGGCTTCTCCGGTGTGGTCCAACTGCTGCTGGAGTGGCTTGAGCTCCCCAGCGACATTGTCATGGTGCTGGAGCGGCCAGAGCACTCTCAGGACCTCCTGCATTTCATTCAAGCACGGGGGTTCCTGCATGAGGAGGTGGCGCGGCAGCTGTTCCGCCAGGTGCTGGAGGCCGTGCGGCACTGCACCAGCTGCGGGGTCCTGCACCGTGACATCAAACCAGAGAACATCCTGGTTGACCTGGCCACCGGGCAGGCCAAATTGATTGACTTTGGCTGTGGCACCTACCTGCAAGAGACAGCCTACACTCACTTTGCAGGTGAGCCTACACAGGGCTGTGCTCCCGCTCCTGGCATCTCACGGCCCAGCATCTCACAGCCCAAGCTGGGTGTGGCAGCGGGGATTCTCCCTTTTGCTGCCACTCAGGGGACAGAATCTGCAGCTGAGTTGCTTTAGAGCAGGGCTGGGTGGGGAGCCATCTTCCAGCCCTGCTGGCAGCCTTTGCCCACCACTGTGATCAGGACTGGGGCTGGGCTGGGTCAGCCAGCCTGACAAAAACAGCCGTGGATGGGGGTAGCAGAGAGGGAGGTCGGAACCTGTGCCCCAGCCGGTTTGTGTGCAGGCAAGAGGAAGAAGGGCTTGGACTGCTCCACTTGCCCTGTTTGTCTTGCCTTTATAATATGTTTGGGGCAATGCAGGCAGGGAGAATGAGGGCATGGTTTTTCCCCAGCACGCAGTGGGTATGTCCTTTGCATGTCATGGTCAGGCCTAGCCAGGGCTTCCACTGTCCCCTTCCCACACCAGTGGCTTCTTTTGCAATCCCAAGTTTGTACACCAGTCCCAGATGCTGGTGAGAGGACAGTGGTCACCCTGTGTGCCACTGATGCAGCCCCCGCCCGCCCAGGGATGCTGGGGCCAGGCTCTGGGAGCAGCAGCATCCCCCTGATGAACTCCATCTGTATTCCACAGGAACACCATCCTACAGCCCCCCGGAATGGACCCGCTTTGGCTGGTACCATGGCGAGCCAGCTACCATCTGGTCCCTGGGCATCCTGGTGCACGAGATGGTCTGTGGGAAGATGCCGTTCAGGAGGGGCTGGAACTTCAGCTGGGGCCAGCTCTCACTGCCACAACGGCTCTCTCCAGGTGAATCCTCTTCTCTGGGCACAGGGGGAATACCAGTGCTGGGAGACAGCAGCGGGCTCGGGAGCATCCCGCTCTGGCAGCTGCTGAGGAGGTGGCACATGTCCTGCTCTCCCCCAAAACCAAGAATTGATGGGAAAGTTCAGGCCCAGCTCTGAGCGCATCCAGCATGGCCTGGGCATGGGAATAGTGGGGCAAAGCAGACAGGAGCCTTCTCCAGCTGACGGGCAGTTTCTGGTTTCTCTCCCCAGAGTGCCAAAATCTGATTGGGTGGTGTTTATCCATGCACCCCTTGGCCAGACCCTCATTAGAAGAGATGTTCTGTCATCCTTGGATGCAGGATATTCAGCTGCCTTAGAAGAAGGGAGAGAGCCACAGGCACACTTTGATCCAGGGCCCTGGTAAGTTACAACTGCACACATGCCTTGGCAATGAGAAGCAAAGGAACCCAGCCTGTGTCACTGCACCAGGGTCATGGGATGGGAACATGCAGCCCTTGTTCTGGAGCTGAGCTGCTCTGCCCAGCACTGGTGGCCACCATCCAAGCAGGTTTTGCTTGTCCTGGTTCCCTGACAGCTGGGGCCCTGGACAGAACCCTGACAGCCTGGTCTGAGCCCAGGGAAGGAGAAGGAGCCCCCAGAGAAGTTGTACCAGGTGGGGCTGCTGCTGCTGGGGACAGCAAGGATCACATCAAGGATGACAGCCTCTTCCTGGACCTGGCCACTGGTAAGCTGATGGACTTCAATTCTGGCACCTTCTTCAAAGCCTGGCTGCACAGCAAATTTACAGATGAGTCCACATGCAGGGGGATGCTCCCAGATTTGGGCATTGCACAGCCTGGCCTCAACCCAAAAGTTCCCACCCCACTCATTGCTGGGATGGATGCAACTGATCCTTCAGTCGGCTGCCCAGCTGCTTTTGGCAGGGCTGGTAGCATGGGCTGGGGTAGGTACGAAATGGGAGTGGGCTCCTGGCCCTGCCAACAGCCCCCAGCACCCACCGTGCCCCAGGCTGGGGCTGGGGCAGCCAGCCCGACACAAACAAACCCCTGTGGTGGGAGCAGAGGTGGGACTCCCAAATCTGTGCACAGGTGCTTTGCTGTGCAGGCAAGGAAGAGCTTGGGCAGCTCCACTGCCCTTGTTTGCTTTGGGATCACGGTTATTGTGGGGGACAGTGCAGGGGGAAGGGAGAAAACCTGGGCTTTGCTCACACATGGCTGGGTTTTTCCCTGGCATGCAGGGCTTGGGCCTTCCTTAATCCCCTCACAGACATATGATTTTTCCCTTTGTTCTTTTTTTCCCTTTTTGTCTGTAATCTATTTTCAACAATTTGTTGTTTGTTTTTCTAGAGGCAGCATTCTGGTTGGTCCAGTCTGGATCGGGAAGTTCTTGGAAGCAGCTGTGGCGTGGATGGGCCCTGCCCTTGGAGCAGGCTGAGGACATCGTTTGGGACCAGCTTTTCTTCCAGCCATGGATGGCATGAGGTGGGTCCCCGTCTGCTTGGCAGGGTGGGATCAGAGCTTTTGGGAGATGGCAGCGAGCACAGGAGCATCCTGCTCTGGGCAGCTGCTGAGCAGGTGGATGTGCCAAGGCTGGCTGCAGGCTGGGCACATGTCCTGCCCTCCTGCCCTGCTCCCAAAGGCAGCACTGATGGGCAGCTCTGGGCACTGCTCTGGGCACAGCCAGCATGGCCTGGGCACCGCGGGCAGCTGGGACTAGGGGACAGGAGCCCTCAGCTGACGGGCAGTTTCTGCTTTCTCTCCTTGCAGCCGGGCTCTGCGGATGCTGAGGCTGCTCTGGGCTCTGCCAGGGCTCTGCTGGAGCTCAGCACGGGGCTGGAATCAGCCAAAGAAGAAATGGTGTCACCTGCAGCACAGACTTGCTTGAGCATTTTGGCAACACAGCTCAAGTTTGCAGAGTGACACCTCCCAAAAATTAAACTTGTTCAATACCTTCTGAAATCAAATCAATCTGGGATGACTCCAAATGACATTTTTCAGCTTGCTCAAGCAGTAGCTCAGCCCTTCTCTGAACAGTTCACTCCCCCACCTGCCTTTTACTTCTCAACTGCTCCCTTTTTTCCCCCAGTGAATTCCCAGCCCGTTGCTGTCTCCATCACTTGCTGGCCTTCCTTGTTGCCCCTGACCACAAGGAGGGCTGAGCCCCAGGTTTAGGCACTCATGCTGTCACTGGCTGAGGAGCAGCAATGTCTCAGACGTCCAGTGGCATTTTAGTGTCATTCAGAGCCACTCTCCAGCCCTCATCTCTCCTCACTGCTGAGTTCCCACTCCCTTTTCCTTGTCCTTGCAGCAGGATGAGCTCTGTGAATCCCCTTGAGCCTCCCCACTCTTCCCAGCCAATGCACCCACCTCAGTGAGGCTGAAGCTGAAGCTTCTCTGTCTCCTCTGGCAGTCCAGTCCCCTGTGTGGGGAGCCCCAGCCCCAGAGCACAGCACACAGCAGTGCAGTCCGGGCTGGAGCAGCTGCCCTGCAGCCCTGGCTTGGCTGTTTGTGGCAGCTGAATGCTCCCTGTTTCCAGCTGTCCCTGCAGGATGGCCCCAGGGCAGAGCCCAGCCGGGCTCCCACTGCAGCCCCTGGTGCTTGGGGCAGACAGTGCTCCCAGAGCTGAGGTTCATGGGGAGCACCCGGAGCTGTGCCTTGCACTCTGTTGCTGTGTGTCACAGCGCAGGCTGGCTTGTACTGTGTGACGGTACCAGCCCCTGGTGTGACTGACAGGGCCTCGCCCAGTCACATCTCTCCCAAGGCTGCAGCATTTCACTGCCCAGAATCTGAAGGGGCGTAGAGATCAGACCCATGACATTTTCCAGACTGGGTTTTTCAAAGGCTCTTTATAATGAAGGGCTTGAGAATAAGCGCTCTCTGTTTGCAGAGATGAAAATCAGGGTGAGTGGTCTCTTTGTCTCCAACCCACTGCCACCCCCGGGCCAACGTTAGAGCCACCCAGTCCCTCACCCACCCGCCTCGTGCCTTCCCACTGCCTTGTCCTGTCAGGGCTTCTGCTGCCCCTCATCCCTTCATGGCCTCGTCCCCTCAGGGTCTCCCCCAGCCCGGCCAAGCTGCCCGGCAGCAGCGTCGCAGCCCCACAGGAGCTCCAGAGGAGCCCCATCCAGAGGCACCTGGAAGCCCTCCGCAATCCAGCCAGCAGCACACAGGCAGGAGGACACGGATGGCGGTTCCTGCCTGGGACAGGGCTTGTGGCCATCTCCAGGTACCGGTCTCACAGGGATCCCAGCAGCTCCGGCCTCTGCCAACCTGCTCTGTTGGCAGCACAAAGGCTTCAGCAGACCCACCAAAGGCCAAGGGGCTTCTGGCCATTTTATCTGCAACACTGCATGCCTGGGCAGCTTGTTGAGCCCAGACACCCTTTTCCCCCTCTTCCCCTATGCCCTGCAGACCCTGGGCAGCAAAAGAAAGCTCCTGGGAGTCTGTTTATTACAACACATCCTATATTCATATACTAAAGAAAAAAACAAGAAGAAGAAAAGAATAATCTGAAAGAAATGGAAAATTCCTGCTGGCTCAGGTGAGCCCAGCAGACAGAGCCTCTGGGATCAGCTCTCTGCAGAGCTCCAGCAGCACAGCCAGCCGAGCCCTGACAGACGAGGCCGTGTCCTCCATGCCCTGCGGAATTGATTTTGCAGCCTCTGGAAGATGGAATATCGCCCACTCTGTAGTGCCCGGAGGACATACAATGTTTGAAGTGCTGCATCTGACACGGCACTACTGATGTCCTCTGTCAGGTGTTCAAGGGCTGAAAGAGAGAGGAACAGAGCAATGGTCAGATCCTGGATCTGCAGGGACCTGAGGAGAGCCCCCTGCTAGGGCCATCCCAGCCCGCTCTAGCCATGGCTGGGAGGGAGCAGGGAGAAACGGGATCAGACCGAAACTGCAGGCCACGAATGCCCCAATGGCCCTGAAATGTCTGTGTGCTCTGCCCACGCTGCCCCTCGTCCGCACGAGGAGCAGAGCCCTCGGCAGCCGGGGCAGGGCTCACAGCTGCCCCCGCCAGCCCCCGCTGCCAGCCCGCTGCCCTCACTCACCGCTGCAGATGAGCTGGAGCTCTTCCCTCTTCCCCCTCAGGTGCCGCCCGGCCATGCCTGGGAACACAGAGCCTGTCACGGCGCCAGCGGCACAGCTCCCTGCCAGCGTTGCTGCCGGCACTGTGGCCACACGCCCTGCTGGCCCGGCAGGGCTCAGCCCGGGCCACGCCGCACGCTGCCGCCCGAGGGCACGGCTGCCAGAGGGCAGCAGCAGTGCCTGGGCCAGGCGGGGCTCCATGGTGCCGGGCCTGGACAGCACTGCCGGGGCAGCGGGCAGGGCTGGGCCCGAGCTGTGGCGGGGCGGGGAGGGAGCAGATAAAATGGCCATGGGCTCGTGGCTCACCCATGAACCTGATGGCCGCCTCTCGCAGGGACTCCTGTGGGTTCCGCAGGTACGGCAGGGCCCGGCGCAGGTGCTCAGCCGCTTGGCTCGTGTCCTCTGCCAGCTGCAGAGAGCGGCAGCAGGGAAGGCTTGGCGCGGGCTCAGCCCCTCAGCCAGGCGCTCCCTGCGCCCAGCCCCGGCCTCCCCTGCCCGCACAGCCCTGAGGCGCGGCCAGCAGCCGCTGGCGCCAGGCTCTGGAGGGGGCAGAGGGCCGGCTGCTGCCCGGGGAGCTGCACTGCCATCCCAACCCGCAGCCCCGCCGGGCCGGGGCTCCATCGGCCCCCGGCTCGGGCCCACAGGAGCCTGGAGAAGAGCCCGCCCGGCCTCTGGGTGCAGCAGCGGGCAGGGGCACAGCTGCCAGCGCCGCACACTGAGCACCGCGCTCAGGGGCCTTCTCCAGGCTGAGGCTGGGGCTTCCAGCCCGTCCTTACCAGGCACTCAGTGAACTTCCACAGCTTCTTGTCCTTCACCAGTTTTTCAAGATCGCTTCTCTTCAGGAACTCCACCACACAAAGCAGCGTTTCCAGAGAGGCCTGGGGAGCAGCAGAGACGCGGAGATGGCCCCACAGCCCAGGGCGCAGGACCCGCGTCCCTGTGCCAAGGCGTGGAGGAGGCTGCAGCCTGGCAGGCGCCAGGGCAGGAGGCAGCCGAGCCCCCTGCCAGGGGGACAGCAGCAGCCCACGAGTCCTCACCTCTGCCACACGCTGATTCTCATTGTGGCAGTGGAAGAAGAGTGGCAGCAGGCTCTGGAGCAGGTGTGTCTTCAGGGCCTTTTTTTCCTTTTCCTGTGGAAGAGTCACCAATGTTCGGAAGAGCAGTATGGAGAGCAGCTGCACCTGGCTATTCTCCTGTATGAAAAGAAGAAAAAAAGACCTCAGCATCAGCTGCACAGGGCTCAGCTTGGCGCAGCCTGCAAATCCACAGGGCAAAAAGTGTCTGGGCAGCACCCAGTGGCCGTGGCTGGGGGCAGCAAGCCTTACATGGTCAAAGAGTGGCAGGAGCGCCTCAACCAGCTGCAGTGCCATGGGGCTGGGTATCAGCATGTCATTGTCCAAGATGATAAAGCTGAGTAGCATGACTGTCATGCTGACTATCTCTCCATCTGCGTCCCACAGGAGCTCCACAAGACTTTCAGTCAGGCTCCACATTTTTTTGCTCTATGCGGAACACAAGTTTGTGAATCACCATCCATCCTGCTGCCACAGGGCTCAGAGGCTAAAGGTCTGTCCCGAAGCACTCAGGCAGCTGAACCGGGAGGCAAGAGAGCTGGGAGCATCTGCCCCAGTTCCCAGAGCCCAGCCAAGCCCAAGAGATGTATTTTCTAGCTCAGCCTCAGGCGCTGCCCCTTTCTCACCATTGAGGGATCGTCAATGATCTCAAAAAGGACCCTGAGTGCCAGGCGACGCCTCTCCCTGCACTCGCTCTGCAGCTGCCTTGACAAGATTTGCTGGAGTCTGTTAGCACCATGTTCACTCAAGTCCAGCAATTCGAGGACCTGAAAGGCACAGGGCAGTGTCAGGGGACCCGGCCGGCAGGAGCCCAGAACCGCACAGGGCTGGGTCCAGGCAGCAGCACAGGGCGCGGGCAGCTGTGGCTATGAGAGGGCAGAGAGCTGGGAGGCAGCTCAGCGAGGCAGTGCTGGCCATCAGGCTCACCTCCGCAAGGAACGCCAGGGCAGGCAGCTCCCAGCGTGGCTCCTGGGTGCTGAGCAGCCGGAGCAGGTAGCGAATGATCTGGGAACGCAAGGGGATGGAGACACAGGACATCTCCCTGGCAGGAGAAAAAGTAACCAAGACTGTGGGCTGGGGGATAGACCTCTGCCAGGACTGACTCACAGAGGTCTGGTCTTTCCCCAGCATCCTGCACGGGGCCCTGGGCTATTTGGGAGGCGGCTCCTTATGGGCACCCTCCTCTCCCAGCCTTTTCCACTCTGCTTGGCTGTCCCTCAGTGACAAGGCCCTGTGGTTCATGACCACAGGGACTGTGTGGGGCTCCCTGGGCACAGAGCACGAATGTCAGAGGCAGCGGGGAGAAGGGAGTCTCACCTGGCCAGCAGACCCACGGCATAGTGGTGGGTGTCAGCACACAGCAGCGTGTCCCAGCCACACTTGCGTTCCATTGCCACCACCACATCCTCGTGCTGCATTCGGCAGAGCAGGGACATCAGGGTCCGCACTGCAAACCTGCGTGCAGAGCAAAGCCCAGGTCACGCTGGAGCACTGGCTCCTGCCCAGGGATGTGGCAGGGACAGGAGGAGTGGGATGGAGCACCTGTTGGGGCTGATGGCAAGGCCGTATTGCTGCTGGCATCCCTTCCAGAAGGTATCGACCTTCTCTGGCATATCCAGAGTGCTGAAGAGCACTTGGAAGAGCAGATGCACAAAGAGGCGGGGGAAATACACCATCACAATACGTGGGATACAGGGCACCTGGAGGATCTTCCACATCACCACAGTTGCCTGCAAAGCCCCCCGAGACAGCGCTCAGTGCCGAGGTGTCCATGTGGCCGGGCCTGAGCAGGGGAGGGAGAGGCCCGGAGAGAGGCAGGGGGAGCACCGGGCCTGGTGCCCCTGAAGCTGCCCTGAGGCCAGGTTTCAGCCCAGCGCCTGAGGCAGGGAGATGCAGTGGGGGAAGGAGGATGGAGAGCTGCTGGAGAGGCGGCTTTGGGGCCAGCAAAGGCCAGTTGCAGAAACTCACAGCCAGGACAAAGACACCCGTTTTGTCCCCATCTGAGGTGCACGTGCTGTGCTCGGGCCATCTCCTCAGCACATCCAGGAGTATCAGCAGCGCAGGCTCCGCAGTCCTGGACGAGCACATGATGCTGTTCCACATGGTCAACGCAGCTCTGTGGGGTTAGAGCTCTGTCTCAGGGGGGTCTCAGACACAGCACCATGGCTTGGGCAGCAGTGGGGACCTGAGCTGGCTGCCAGCTCTGCCTCTGCCCACTGTCCCTCGCCAGCAGCAGCCAGGCAGCCCAGCCCTGTGGGGACAGGCCCCTGAGGGGCAGCGAGGGGGCATGGCAGCAGGCTCGGGGACTGACGTGCCAGGGTGGCAAAGGGAGCAGCCAGAGAACCCTGGAAGTCTCTGTTGGTCAGACACCTGGGAGAGGCTGTACAGGCTGATGGGCTGGGGAGCCCTGAGCCCTCTGGGCAGGTGGACCCATACCTGTCACAGGACGGGGCCACACGCAGGAGCGTCATGACTACATCAGCTGGCTGTGCTTTGGTGAGATACAGCAGGGTCCTGTTCAGCCGGTGCTCTACAAACTGATTGGCCATGAGCCACTGGTGGATGTACCTCACCATGGCGGGCACCTGGAGAAGGCACAGGGAGACTTGGAAAGCTGCCAGAGGGAGGAATGTTGCCAGCTTCCCCAGGGAAGTGCTTCCCTTCTCACCACACTGCCATGGCCTCAAAGGCGTCCAGCGACCAGCGGGTGTGGCTTGGGAGGCCAAGCACTTCCTGGGAGGGTCAAAACCTGGCCACAGGCTGCTTACTTGCTTTGGATTGCAAAACCCCTCCTGTACGAGCATGCTCAGCAGGGCAGCACTGGTCTTGGTTTTGAAGATGTGCGAATATGCTCGGAGCCCAGTGCCCATGGTGCTGGTCTCTTCCTGCCGAATTCGCTTGATGAATTTGCAGACCAGCTGTAGGAGAAGGGCAAGAAGCCAGGGATGTTCCACAGAATGCTCCAAGCATGGTGACAGCAGGCCCAGCCCAGGTGGGGATGGCTGCAGGTACCTGCGCTGTTCTGCGGAAGCGGCCACGGGCAGGGTCCTGCTCTTGTGTCTGCCCCACGGCTGCATCTGGCAAAGAGCGAGTGCAGCCAGAGCTGAAGGGCTGCGGGAGAGGCCAGAGAACACAGCCCAGCCCTGCGCTCTCCAGGCAGGGACAGCCCTGGGATGCCCCAGGGGATGGAGCATGGCTGCTGTGGGGTGCCTGCCTGGCCCCTCTTCCGTCCTGTCCATGGGCATGTCCCCAGGGGATGGGATGGGATGGGATGGGATGGGATGGGATGGGATGGGATGGGATGGGATGGGATGGGATGGGATGGGATGCCAAGCTGTTTGCAGGCACCAGTCCTGTGGCCCAGCTCTGCCACTCACCCTCCTGTGGCAGCTCGAGTGGCACCACCTCTTCAGTCTCCTGTGCTGGGGCAGCTCCAGGGCCTTCTTCCTCCTCCTCCACCCAGGCCAGCTTGGGCACTTTTGGGCGTCTCTGCTCCATGTCAGTGACTGGATTTGTGGCTGCTTGCAGGAGAGATGCCTCGGAAAACCTCAGAGTCAGCAAGTCCTGCAGTCGTGCCTGGAAGGCACCTTCAAGAGAGAAGCCTCAGGAAGGCTGCAGGACAGCAAGTCCTGCACTCTGGTCTCTAGGGCTCCTGCCAAAAGGGCAGGAGACTCCTGTCAAGGATTGTGGTCTGGCCTCGAGGGCACTGGCGGCAGGGATGGGAGATGCCTCCAGGACACCAAGTCCCACGGTCTGCCCTCGAGGGCAGCTGCAGAAGAGAAGCTTCGGGAAGGCCAGGGCTCAGCAAGTCCTGTGGTTTGGCCTCGAGGTCAGCTGCAGAAATAACGTCTCGGAAAGGCTCCGGGTCAGACACGAACGAGTGTGCTGTGCGGGGGCTCCTCACAGCACCGCTCTGTCCCGTCCTGTCCCGTTGTGTGCTCCGAGCACTGTGGCGTGGTCTTGCCACCTCCAGCTCCTATGTCACCACGTGTCACAAAGAGCTCTTGGACACCCGTTCCATGCCACGGTGACCATGCTGCACTGTGTCACAAAGGGCCCCTGCGCACACCGCCCCCTGCCCTGGTGCCACCCCCAGCCCACCCAAAGTGGCCCAGGTTGGAAGGAATCCCTGGTCCCAAGTGTCTGAGACAGCCCGACAGAGTCTTTAGGAATGGCTCAAACCATCAGCAAACACTGCCCTGCTCTGCGGGCTCAGAGCAGCAGAAGGAGCCCCCAGGGCTGCCAACAGAGCCGTGCTGGGAAGGGCACGGGGCCTTCCACAGAAGTTGGCACGGCCTCCCTGGGACACGTCCCGGCTGCTGGCCATCCTAAACCCGCAGGTGTGACCCAGACAAGGAATGTGTGGGCCAGGGCACAAATGCTGCTCTGACCCCTGGAGCCAGAGGAGCACTGACATCTGCAGGTGTGGCAGAGTCCCTGCCCAAGCATACCTGCTACCCCCTGAGCCCTGGCAGTGCTGCTGTCCCTCTCCTGCCCCAGAGACCTGTGCCCCCGGGGGGCTTCTGTGCCTGGGGCAGCCAAAGCCCATGTGCACTGGGGGCTGTGCTCCTTCCTGCAGAGACTGTTGGCAGGAGCACCCGGAACAACTGCTGGCAACACTTTGTCTCAGTCAGAAGCCCTACATCCTGAAATTATTTTTCTTATTGAAGTAATTTCCTTCAGCACAAAAACACCTTAGTGGGGTAGGCACAGAAGAATCTGGCATTTAACAAGCCTCACTTCAGGAAAGCTTTACTTCCTGTTGCTCAACTCAAGTAGTTCCAAAAAGTTGCAAACTTCCCAAATTGATTGGGATGACCTGAGAAGGTGAAGAATTGGAATTTTGCTTCCCATCTCAAAGCAGCAACTCATTTGCATTAACCTCGTCCGCTGAGAGTCACTTTACAGAACATAACACTACACAGAGGCAAAAAAAGGGGCCATTCTTTGGTTTGCAAACAGTTTTCTGTGAAAGGATGATATTATCCAAATTCTCTTAAGAAATAAAAGCTCTCAAGAAATGAAAGTCCACTCAGTGTTACAAATGAGTAGATGGCAAAAGGGCTAATCCTCCCCCTGGTACAGTTATCTCAGTGGCCAGTAAAGTACAGCTCTCCCCTCTTGTTCCCTGCAGGAGAATCAGGACCATGAAGAGGAAAAGTCACAGATAGTCTTTCTGCCCTCCGTAACCAAAGCTGTGCCAAGCCACAGATGCTGCCTTCAAACTGACTCAAATTCCAGCCAAGACCTCTCACCTTCCAGACGACGCCTTCTCCAACACCCCACCAACACCAACTCCCCAAACTCCCCCACAGAAGCTGTTAACACCCCGCCAGGACCCCCAGCTGTCCCCATCCCTCCGCAGAGCTTTCCCACCCTCCAGCAGACACCCTGGTTCCCTGCACGTGCTGTGGGATGGCCCTCAGGAGGATCTGCTCCAAGGCCTTCCCCGGTGGCAGCTCAGCTGCCAGGCCTGTGGTTCCTGGATCACCCTTCCCACCGAGCCTTCCTGTGCACGGCTGTTCCTTTGGCACCTTTGCTCAGCTCGGACTTCTCCACTTAACCAGGACTGCTGGTCAAGGATCCAGAGCAGCCTGGCAAGCTCTTTCTCCAGCTCCCTCTTTACTCTCAGGGCAGGTAGAACATTCCACAGGAAAGCAACAGGTGCCACAGGGAGCCGGCAGCCTCAGGCACCTTTGGCAATGAAACAAGGCCTTTGTTTGACATAAGTAAGCACAAGGCATTCACATTAGTAAACAAGTAATTAGCACAGACAGACATAAGTACTTAGCACCAATTAGCATAAGAAAAACCTGGCTGGCCTAACTTGACATGAAAGTGACTTGGGAAAAAGCTTTAGACATAGTCTACCAGAAGAACTAAGGGGAAATACAGAATCAGCCCAGTGCAGAGAAGGCATGAGGAAGACTTTGTGCTTTTTAGGGCATCGAGACTGCTTCTGGCCAGTATCTGGACATCAGCTTCAAGTATAGGAATCTGACACAGTGTATTTTGAACCCCCTGCCAATCAAATCATCTCAGCAGCATAAAGATGGATGGTGTGTTTGATGCAATTCCTACATCAACCCACTGAAATTTATACGTGGCAGAGAAATATTTTAGTGGGGGGCAGACTCCTGCCCTCCTGCCAGGGCCAATTTCTTTGAATGAGGGAGACCCCTGCCAGTAAAAGGGCCAATTTCTTTGAATGAGGGAGACCCCTCAGGACTGCTGTATCCTGAGGGAACACCTTTGGCCTTGACATGTAGGCACCTGCACAAGCTTAAAATCAGCTGCCTCAGCTTCCAAGACCTCTCTTGGCCAGCATCCTGATGTGGATGCAGGACTGCTGCGAGGCACTGCTGGGACCCAGCGGGACAGGACCGGCTGTCTCGTGTCCACGTAGCCCCCTCTGACACAGCCAGGGTCATCCCAAAACCAGACAAACGCTCATGAGTCAGCAGAGGGGAGCAAGGAGCACTGGGCTCCTCTCAGGGTATCTCAGCTGGGCTCGCTCCACAACACGGCCCCAGTTTATGCTGATGCCCAGCTGCCAGAAATGCCTACCTTGTTCTCTCCAACATGCACAGGGAGAGCCAATGAGCAGGACACGTGGGGAGGCAAACCTTCCAAGCCTTTTCTGAGGCTAGGGACACACCAAGACTTGCCATGCTGCCTGACCCACCCAGCCCAGCTCTGTGCTGGCCCTGGGCCACAGCAGCTTCCACCAAGCTAGAGGCAAATGCATCTTGCCAAGAGTTGAAACACAGCAGACAGGGAAGATGTGAAAAGTGTGTGCATAAAGGCCTTTTAATTCACAGCTCTCAAAGAGAGCTTTGGGGCTCGTGGCTGGACAGAGATGCTCCTGCTCACACCTCTGTCCAAAGTGGGGGAACACACTCTGCTGCAGGTGCTTGGGTTGGTCTCCGCAGGTCCAGGCAGATGCCAAACCCGCTCTTCACAGCCTTCTCCCTTGCCCTGCCCCTCTGCAAAGTGCAACAGTCCTCAAGGACTGAAAGGACCACAGAGAGCCAAAGGGGACACTTTTACCTACCTCACTGAGAGCTCCCTGGGAAGCACTTCCCTTGAGAAGCAAGCCCCTTTCCTCCAAAGGCATTTCCCCAAATGCGTAGCTTTCCTGGGGAACAGCAACACACTCTTAAGAAAAGCTGGCAAGGCTGAATGACTTCAGGTCCTTTCAGGACAGGCACTCCAGCTCTAGCTCGTATTCCCCAAGTGAGTTTTCAGGTGGAGGTTCAGGCATGCAGCCCCAGGCCCTCTACAAACACAGGCTGCTCGCTGCCTCTTCAGCTGCCTCAACTCCTGCCTGTGGTCACAGCAGCAAAACCAGGCTGTTCCAGCCAGACACCAGAGCCCTGTCCCCGCAGGATGCTCTTGCCAGCACCTTCCAGGACTCTCCACTGTGCACACAGTGCTTTTCATGCCTGCACCCAACAGGCTTTGGAACACAGAGCACAACCTAGCTGGCTCTGCCAGCAGCACACCCCAAACACAGGCGGAGGAAGAAGCAGCAGGGGTTGTTTGGCGGCCATGCCCCAGAGAAACTGGAAGGGTGCCCTCCCTCTGGTCTCACTTGCTTGGATTTCTGACTGGGTCTGAGGCTGGGGCTGCCATTTCCTGGTTGTGGGGACCAGAACCACATCCAGGATCCCAGCACTGTCTGACAGCGCTCCGGGCACTGGCACGGTCGCACTTCTGAGTCTCGGGCACTGTGCTGCTGCTTCATTTGCTCTTAGGCACACCCAAAGCTCTCTTAAGCCCGGATGGTCTCTGGTTCTGCCCTCTTCCTGATCCTGTGCAGGGATGGAGCACTGCTGTGCTTTCAGGAAGCTGTTCTTGAAACCGTCCAGCATTTCCAAGCTCCTTTGCCCTCTGTGGATGCTTGCCATGGAATCCCTCACAGCTGGGTTCAGAGCATCTTCAGGCTGGCTCTTCCAAAGTCCAGGGGCTCCAGGGTGTTCAGCAAGCTCTGTAACTACAGTGTTGTGGAACTGGACCTTCAGCACAGGGATCTTTCCAGCCTGATCTGCCCTCGTTCCTCTGTGTCTGTGCACAAAACACGGCGTGGAAGAGAACGGCAGGAGGGGCCTGTGTGTCCCAGGGCTCTGGATTTGCATCGCATCAGTTCCACAGAGATGCAGGCAAAGCGAGGAAGCCAAACTGTTTATTAATGGAAGGTGAAGCAAAGGGGTGAGCTGGGAGGGAAGAAAGGGGATGGGCAGGGTCTGAGAGCTGGAGGGAGAAGGCAGGAGCTATGGGAGCTTCCCACAGGCTCAGCTGTGCCAGTCGTCAGCTGTGCCTGGAGCTCCAGCTGGTCTCCTCTGGTCTCCAGGTGGTCTCACCTTCCAAGGGATCTGGAGGTCTTAAAGAGACACAGGCTCTTCTGGGCCAGCAAATGAAAGTAGTTCTGCAGCTCTTCCCTCGAACATCACCTGGACAAATATGCTTATGTGGGAGGGTCTGTTGTTTTCACTCAGGGCTTGAGGGGCTGGAAGAGAGAGGAACAGAGCCACTGTCAGAACCTGGATCTTCAGGAATCCAAGGAGACCTTCCTGCCAGGGCCATCCCACCCAGCTCTTGCCATGCCCACAAGACAAGAGCAGCCAAGGGGATCAGCTGCAAGGTTCTGGCCATGAATCCCCTCACCCATGTCCCTAAAATCTCTGTGTGCTCTGCCCACACCACCCCTTGTCCACAAAAGGAGCAAAGCCCACCGCAGCCAGGGCAGGGATTGCAGCTCCCTGCCCAGGCATTGCAGCTCACCCGGCCAGCCCCGCTGACAGCCCGCTGCCCTCACTCACCCTTACAGAGGGCCTGGAGCTCTTCCTTCTGCCCCATCAGGAACACCCCGACATCCCTGGGAACACAGGCTAACCATAGCTAAGGCTGCTGTGGCTGTTATCCAGTTTGCTTTATGGTTAATAAGGTGAGGATTTAATGGATCTTTAACTTCCACTGCAAGGCAGACACATGGATTCAGAGCTATCACATGCTAACTATGTGTTTTTGGGGTTACTTTACAAATGGTACATACTGTGACAAAATGATACCAGGGCAAATTTTCTCCCAACCTGTCACAGGTTAAGAAGGAAGTGAGTTTTTTGGGAGGTTTTGGTCAAACCAATCAGTGCTTGGATTGGAATATTGGCACTTGGTTTGGCCACTGAAGGTGTGGACCGCCTTTGAGAACACAGGGGGTTAAAAGCAAGAACTCCCAGGAGAGCTCTCTCTTGGTCCAGGTCAGTGGAGGAGCTCGGAGCTCCCCTGCCCGGCTGGGGCTGGCTGGGGGAGGGAAGCCATGCGGCCTGGTGAGGTAGGCCGGAGCCTCGGGCAGAGGAGGGGGGCGAAGGCCTTGCAAGATGGAAGGGTGGAGGAGCCTGAGAAGCATCGGGCCCCCCTCCTACCCCCCTGGAGAGAGATAGAGAGAGAGAGAGCCAGTGCCTGTGCTGCCTTGAAATTCGGTATCATGGACTGGCAGCACAGCCGGCCAGAAGCAGGGAATGGGGTGAGAGAAGGTTCCCGGCCACTGAGGGAGTCCTGGGCAGACAGAGGCAAAGATTTTAACCCCTTCCTTGAATAGTGGAAACCTTACAAATACTGATCCTCCTGAATCTGAATGAGGCGAGAGAGAGATGAAGCCAGAGGAAATGGGCAAGTGTGATGAAAGCTGGTGCAAGTGAGAGATGTTAGAAGAGGTGAGAAGAGTCCTAGGTGGGAGGAGATGATGGAGTGGCTTTGAGCTGGACTCTTTCTTGTTTGGTCATGGACAGACCTATGTTTTTCCTGTGACACAGATACTGCATTTAGGGGGAGGCAATGCCTTGGAGCCAAGAGTGAAGCAGTGGCGAGAACAGAGATGGCTGAGGAGGGTGTGGGATGCCCTGTGTCTTCTGTGGAGGGGAAGATCTCTGTTCACGAGGCCCCTCGGTCCCAGGGGGTAAATCTGGGGGGGACTGGTGTCCCGAAGTTGAGAGACTGCTGCTTTTGGAACTGGGTGGAGCATCCTTAAATGGGGAACCCTAAAAGCAGTCCTGGTACATGTGCAGTGGTGAGAGCACTGGACATGGAGGGAAGAAGTCAAAAGGGCAAATGTTCTCCAGGCAGTGCCACAAGTGACATGGAATCACAAGAGGTTTCAGTTGTGTTTCTGAGGGAAGCCTATGGTGCAAGGCGGGACTCCTGTCTCCTTCATGGACTTCAGAATTGATTATTTGAGGGGTGATGATGAACTGAAAATTTCTTATCTGAGAGATGGTGATGGTGTGGAAATTTATGGTGTTATTTCATGCTGTGGAGGAAAAGGAGGGAGAGGAGGAGAAATGTATTTGGAGGGTTTTCATTCTTAGTTTTGTGTCTGTTCCTTTTTAGATGTTGTAGTTAATAAAGTTTGTTTCCTTTATTCCTAAGTTGGAGCCTGCTTTGCTCTGTTCCTGATTACATCTCACAGAAGCCACTAGGGAAAGTATATTTTCATGGGGGGCACAGGCATTGTGCCAGCCTCAAACCATGACACGAGTACAGCCAGATTGTGAGCCCTCTCTACCTGGTCACCTGCAAAAAGAACGATTTCCAGTGGGGCCCTGAACAGCAACAAGCTTCTGCCCAGATCAAGCAGGAGACCACTCATGCAGTAGCCCTTGGCCCCGTCACGATAGAACCGGAGGTAAAGAATGTGCTCTACTCTGTAGCCAGGAGCAGTGGCTTGTCCTGGAGCCTTTGGCAGAAGGTGCCTGGGGAGACTCGAGGCAGACCACTGGGATTCTGGAGCCAAAGTCACGGAGGGTCCAAAGCCAACTACATTCCCACAGAGAAGGAAATCTTGGCCACTTATGAAGGAGTTCAAGCGGCCTTGGAGGTGATTGGCACAGAAACACAACTCCTCTTGGCACCCCGACTACCGGTGCTGGGGTGGATGTTTAAAGGAAAAGTTCCCTCTACCCACCATACCACCAATGCCACATGGAGCAAATGGATTGCCCTCATCATACAGCGCGCCCCTATTAGAAACCTGAATCACCCAGGGATTTTGGAGGTAATTACAAACTGGCTGGAAGGTGAGAACTTTGGTCTCACTGACGAAGAGGAGCAGGAACAAGTGACACGGGCTAAAGAAGCTCCACCATACAACCAACTACCAGCAGAGTAAACACACTATGCTCTTTTCACTGATGGTTCTTGTCACATCATAGGGATGAACTGGAAGTGGGAAGCAGTCGTGTGGAGCTCCATATGACAGGATGCACAAGCTACCAAAGGAGAAGGTGGATCAAGTCAATTTACTGAACTCAAGGCCATTCAGCTGGCCCTGGACATTGCTGAAAGAGAGGTTGCCCAAGCTCTACCTTTACACTGATTCGTGGATGGTAGCCAATGCTCTGTGGGGTTGGTTAGAAAGGCAGAAAAGGCCAACTGGCAGCATAGAGGAAATCCAATCTGGGCTGCTGATGAGTGGAAAGACATTGCCACTGAGGTAGAGAAGCTACTTGTGAAAGCCTGTCATGTAGATGCCCATGTCCCCAAGAGTGAGGCTAGTGAGGAACACCAAAACAACAAGCAGGTAGATCAGGCTGCAAAGATAGAGGTGTCGTAAATAGGCTTAGATTGGCAACATAAGGGGGAGTTGTTCCTAGCTCAATGGGCCTATGATGCTTCAGGTCATCGGGGCAGAGATGCCACCTCTAAGTGGGCACAAAACTGAGGGGTGGATCTAACCATAGACAGTATTTCTCAGGTTATCCATAACTGTGAGACGTGTGCTGCCATCAAACAAGCCAAGAGGGTGAAGCCCCTATGGTATGGTTGTTGGTGGTCCAAGTACAAGTATGGGGAGGCCTGGCAGATTGGCTACATCACACTGCCCCAGACACGCCAAGGCAAGCACTACGTGCTCACAATGGTAGAAGCCACCACGGGATGGTTGGAAACCTACCCTGTGCCTCATGCTACGGCCCGTAACACCATCCTGGGCCTTGAAAGTCCTGTGGAGGCATGGTACCCCTGAGAGGATTGAGTCAGACAATGGGACTCATTTCAAGAACAGCCTTATCAACACCTGGGCTGGGGAACATGGCATTGAATGGGTGTACCATATCCCCTACCATGCACCAGCTGCGGGCAAAGTGGAGAGGTACAATGGACTACTAAAAACCCAGGTGAAAGCCTTGGGTGGGGGACCTTTCAAAAATTGGGAACAGCATTTAGCAAAGGCCACCTGGTTAGTTAACACTAGAGGTTCCACCAGCCGAGCAGGTCCTGCCCAGTCTGAGTCCCTGAATATAACAGATGGAAATAAAGTCGCAGTGGTACATGTCAGAGGTTTGTTAGGGAAGACCATGTGGATCAATTCTGCCTCGAGTACAGACAAACCCATTTGTGGGGTTGTCTTTGCTCAGGGACCAGGTTGCACATGGTGGATAATGCAAAGAGATGGAAAAACACAATGTGTACCTCAGGGAGATCTGATTGTGGGGTGAGGATGAGTATAGCTTGTAATTTTTGGGGGGAACAGATGGAAGTTTTATGTTAGTATGTTGACGATATGGAGATAAGGGGTGGAATGTCCTAGGGTGAGGTTATGATGCTTGTATCCCCAGTCGTGTGTTCTGTTAATGCTGGATATTATGTACTGTGCCTTCAAGACTGGCTCTGAAGAGCAAGGTTTGTTTTGGTTTGTTATCAGCCTGCTCCCCCACGGCTGGCGGGACAGAGAGACAGGGAAGTACATAGTGTAGCTTTTGCTTTTTGGCTTTGGTTTTTGCTCTTGCTTCTTGCTGTGCTCCTGCTTTGCTTTTGCTTTTTGCTTCTGCTTGTTAGTTAGTTCACCTAAGCAGTCCACATTTTTCCCTGGACTGTTTTTTCCTTTCCCTTTTTGGAACCACTCAAACCTGCTCCGGACTGGGATCTGGGAAACACCAAGAGTTTGCATCCTGTGGCTGCAGCAGCTATCCCCAGAGCCAGAGGGAGTGACAACAGAGCGATCACTCCCAGGAAAGAATTTCTGAATTTGTCATCCTTTTCAGATCAGTGAAAGAGTGTTGTCATCTGGTATTTGTAATAAAGAGGACAGGAGATCTTTCTCTTTTTTAATGCCTTTGTTAAAAAGAATCAGCTCAGGTGGGGAGAAATCAACGGGTTGCACCCACGCTGCCGCTGCTCCCAGGAGTGGCATGGAGGAGGAGGAGGAGGATGCAGCTTTGTCCGCTGGTCTCCAGGCAGAGCTGGGGCCTCCGTCCTCACAGGAGATTAGGAGATTCCACTTTTTCGGTCTAACATTCCAGGTCCTCTTTCTAGTTAAGACCTTTTCAGGTTAGGGTGAGAAGTAAAAGGATCTTAGCAGATATTTAGCAGTTCCTCATCTTCAGACATCACTTAGGTCTCTTAATTCCACATTGGCTAGTTGTTTTTAGGGTTTTTTTCCTGGAACATTTCAAAATCTGGTGAAATGCATTCTCCTACTCAGCTGCCCCGGAGCCATGTCCCTCTGTGGCTTCACAGTAGGGACCTCGGCACAGTGTTCAGCTCCTGCCTTGGCAAACCGCTCCAATACTTTATTACTCTTTCTGTAAAAAACTTTTCCCTAAAATCCAACCTATATTTCCATTGGTGCAGCTGAAGACTGTGTCCTCTGGTTCTGTCAGTTGTTGCTGGAGAAAGAGACCAACCCACACCTGACTACAACCACCTTTCAGGAAACTGTAGAGAGGGATATGGTCACCTCTGAGTCTTCTTTTCTGAAGACTAAACAACCCCAGCTTCCTCAGTTGTTCCTCACAGGACTTATGTTCCAAGCCCCTCACCAGCCTTGTTGCCCTTCTCTGGACACACTCCAGGCCCTCAATGTCCTGCCTAAATTGGGGGGCCCAGAACTGGACATAGCACTCGAGGTACAGTGCCAGTCCAGGGGAATAATGCCAAGTACACCAGTGCCAAGTGCAGGGGAAGAATGAGCTCCCTGCTCCTGCTGGCCACACCATTCCTGATCCAGGCCAGGAGCCATTGGCCTTCTTGGCCACCAGGGCACACTGCTGGCTCATGTGCAGCCGGCTGTCGAGCAGTACCCCCAGGTCCCTTTCTGCCTGGGCACTGTCCAGCCACACCATCCCCAGCCTCTAGCATTGCAGGGGGTTATTGTGGCCAAACTGCAGGACTTGGGACATGGAGTTATTAAACTTCATCTTATTGGACTCTGCCCATCCCTCCAACCATTCCAGGTCGGCCTGCAGAGCCCTCCTACCTTCCAGCAGATGGACACACGCTCCCAGCTCAGTGTCGTCTGCAGATTTACTAATGTAAGACTCAATCCCCTCATCCATATCATCAATAAAAATATTGAACAGAGCTGGCCCCAGCACAGAGCCCTGAGGGACAGCACTGGTGCCTGGCTGCCAGCTGGATGCAGCAGCGCTCACCAGCACTCTCTGGGCCGGCCATGCAGCCAGTTCTGAACCCAGCACAGAGTGCTCCTGTCCCAGCCCTGGGCTGCAGCTTTTCCAGGAGTGTGCTGTGGGAGACAGTGCCAAAGGCCTTGCTGGAGTCCAAATAGACACATCCACAGCCTTTCCTGCATCCACCAGGAGGGTCACCTGGTCATAAAAGGAGACCAGGTTGGTCAAACACGACCTACCCCTCCTGAACCCCTGCTGGCTGGCTCTGATACCCTGGCCATGCTGTAAGTGCTGGGTGATGACACTCAGTATAAACTGTTCCATCACCTCACTGGGTACTGAGGTCAGGCTGACTGGCCTGTAATTACCAGGATCCTCCTTCCCACCCTTGTTGTGAATGGGTGTCACATTGGGCAGCTTCCAGTCATCTGGAACCTCCCCAGTGAGCCAGGACTGCTGGTAAATGATGGAGAGCAGCTTGGCAAGCTCATCTGCCAGCTCCCTCATCACCCTGGGGTGGATCCCATCTGGTCCCATGGATTTATGGATATCCAAGCAGCTCAGAAGTTCTCTGACTTCCTTCTCTTGGATAATGGGGGGACCATTCTGTTCCCTGACACCATCAACCAATTCAAGAAGATATTTGTCCTGGGGACAAGCCGTCTTCCACCAAAGACTGAGGCAAAGAAGGTGTTAAGCACTTCTGCCTTCTCCTCATCTGCAGTTACTAAGTTCTCTCCCTCATCCAGTATAGAACAGAGGTTGGTCTTACCTTTCCTTTTACCATTAATATACTTGTAAAAACATTTTTTTATTATCCTTTACAGAAGTTGACATTTTAATTTCAAAATGAGTTTGGCCTCCCTGATTTTTTTCCTATATGCTCTAGAAGCTCGCTTAAATATTTCCTGAGAGACCTGACCATCCTTCCAAAGATGATTCATCCTCTTTTTATTCTCAATGTCCTCCAAAACCTCCCTCCCCCTCTAGGCTGGGTGATTGCCTCGTCGCCTCATCTTTCAGCACACAGGGACAGTCTGTTCCTGTGCCCTCAAGATCTCTGTTTTGAAGCACATCCACTTTTCCTGAACCCCCTTGCATTTAAGGGCTGCTTCCCAAGGAACTCTTTGAATAAGCCTCCTAAGTAGGCCAAAGTCTGCTCTCTGAAAGTCTAGTATAAAAGTCTTATTAATGTTCCTCCTGACTTCACCAAATAGCAAGAATTTTATAATCTCGTGATCACTCTGCCCCAAGTGGCCTCCATTCACCACATCTCCCACCAGCCCATCTCTAATTGCAAACAACAAGATCTAACACAGTACCTCCCCTGGTGGTCCCACCCACCAGCTGTGACAAAAAGTTGTCCTCCACACACTCTAAAAATTTCTTGGACTGCATTTTTTCTTCTGTATTAAGTTTCCACCAGATATCTGTGAAATTGAAGTCAGCTACAAGAACAAGGGCTGATGATCCAGAAACATTCTCTAGCTGCTTATACAATGAGTTGTCCACCACTTCTTCCAGGTTGGGTGGATGATAACAGACTCCCAGTAGGATGTCAGCCTTGTTGGCCTTTCCTCTAATTCTCACCCACAGGCATTCAACTTCATCATTACTTTCAACACCCATAGCATCAAAGCCCTCCACCACTGCTCCCTTTCCTATCTCTTCAGAAGAGTTTCTAGCCATCTAATGCAGTGCTCCAGCCATGTGAGTCATCCCACCACATTAGCATTGTGGCAAATACATCACAGCTCTGCTGCTGCACCATGGCCTCCAGCTCTTCCTGTTTGTTACCCATGCTGCGTGCACTGGTATCCATGCACCTCAGCTGGGCTGCTGATTTCACCCCTAACTCAGGCTTACCACACTTGGGCCTGCTTCCAGAGAGCCCAGCTGCATCCCCTTCCCCCGTCATACCTAGTTTAAAGCCTTCTCAACAAGTTCTGCCAGTTCATAGCTAAAAACCTTTTGCTTCTTAACAGAGAGATGGAGCCCATCTGGTTGCAGCAGGCCAAGTACAGTAAAAGTTGCCCCATAATCAAGGAATTCAAAATTCTGCAGGTAACATCAACCCTTAAGCCACTTGTTAATAATTTGAGCTCTTCTATACCTTTCACTGTTCTTCTTAGCCACCAGCGGGACTGAGGAAAAAACTACCTGTGCCCCTGTCCTATCAATCATGTGACCCAGTGCCCTCAAGTCCCTTTTAATTGTCCTGACACTCCTGTTTTCAATCTCATCACTGCCAGCCTGGAGTATCAGCAGTGGCTAATAATCAGAGAGCTGAATCAGCCCAGGCAGTCTCTCAGTGATATCCTGTACCCGGGCCCCAGGGAGGCAGCAGACCTCTCTGTGGGGTGGGTCCGGTTCATATATGGGCCCTCTGTTCCCCTCAGAAGGGAGTCACTCACCACGATTATACTTCTTTCCTTTTGATGTTAAAGGTGGTAATCCTTCTCAGACACGAATCATAATTGGGAGGCTCACTGGGCAGATAATTTTCTTCTAAATCATGTGGCTGACTCTCCAGATCCAGGGGCTCATACCTGTTCTGAAGTGGCACCTGCCTTGGGAGTGGGGGTCAGGAGGAATTTTTATTATTACCTTCTTGAGTAGATATCTACTCCCACTCCCCTTCATCTCTCAGGTCTCCTTCTGTTTTCTGAGAGTAGGAGGTATAAAAGACAGTGCAAACCAAGGAGAGCATTGCTGCACTGCCAGATCTCATGGAACCAAGGATCCACTGGGACACTGCAGGGCCTTGGGGGACCATGGCACCATTGTGACACTGCGGGGCCCAAGCATGCAAGGGAGCTTGTGAAACCAAGGGGTTCCCTGGAACCAAAGGGATATTGTGACACTCATTTAATCATGGAGACCAGTGAGACACTCTGGGGCCTAATGGAACCATGGTGACACAAAGCTGGCTCGGAGTGCTGATCACCTGGAGGGTAGGAGGGCTCTGCACAGGGCCCTGGACAGGCTGGATCCAGGGAACAAATCCAACAAGGTGAGATTTAACAAGTCCCAGTGCTGGGTCCTGCACTTTGGCCACAACAACCCCTGCAGCACTACAGGCTGGGGACAGAGTGGCTGGACAGCAGCCAGGCAGAAAGGGACCTGCAGGGACAGATGGACAGCAGGCTGGACATGAGGCAGCAGTGTGCCCAGGTGGCCAAGAAGGCCAATGGCTCCTGGCCTGGATCAGGAATGGTGTGGCCAGCAGGAGCAGGGCAGTGATTCTTCCCCTGTGC
Organism: Passer domesticus; assembly: GCF_036417665.1. Classification (NCBI taxonomy): domain Eukaryota; kingdom Metazoa; phylum Chordata; class Aves; order Passeriformes; family Passeridae; genus Passer; species Passer domesticus. The sequence goes on along the minus strand of NC_087481.1, from coordinate 7,045,522 downwards.
TCAGCACTGGTTGGGCAGCACCTTGAGTGCTGTGTCCAGTTCTGGGCCCCCAATTTAGGAAGGACATGGAGGGGCTGGAGCATGTCCAGAGAAGGGCAACAAGGCTGGTAAGGGGTCTGGAGAACAAGTCCTGTGAGGAGTGGCTGAGGGAGCTGGGGTTGTTTATCCTGGAGAAGAGGAGGCTCAGGGGAGACAAGGCAGTGTCAGGGCACAGATTGGACTTGATGATCTCCAAGGTCTTTTCCAACCTTGCTGATTCTGGGATTGTCTGAAATCACCCTTGGAACAGTTGCAGGATGAGCCCTGGGCCTCCTCTTCAGAAGCTCCAGCAGCCCAGGTCCCTCAGCTTCTCCTGCCAGCCCCAAAGCCCATCCTGTCAGTCCTGCAGAGCCTCTGCAGCTCCTCCTCATTGCCCAGAACAGGGAGCCCCACAGGCAGACACAGCAGCCCAGATGTGCCCCCCTGGCCTGGGGTGCCTCTGGCAAGGGAGCAGCACCAGGCACTGCAGGAGCCTGCAGACAATTCCTGCAGCACTTGGAGGATGATCCTGCTCCCCAAGGGACGTTCCCATGGTGCCAAGTCAGGAACTGCAGTGGGGAGTGGGGCCAGAGAGGAAAGGGCAAACAGGGATGGGCTGTTTGCAGGGCAGGGAACAGGGCGTGGCAAGAGGAAGAATTTGGTACAAAAACAAAGGGGAAAAAAAAGCAAAGGTGAAGCCAAGGAAATGCTGAGGGCAGTTTGGGGGTGGCTGTCAGGCAGCCCTGGCTCTGAGTAATAGCATCTGCAGTGGAAGAGGAATCTCCCAGCTGATGGGAACAAACTTTCTGGCTGACTGCAGAGGCCAGGACAAAGCTGAGTGGTTTCCCTGGTGTCCCCCAGCCCTTGCTGGCCCCAGGGGCTGATGGCATTTGTGCTCCCTCAGGTTCATGTCCCCACAGCAGCAGCATGGGGGTGCTCCTGCCTGCTCTGTGCACTGCAAACAGGGGCTCCTGAGCCAGTGCTGCCGTGGCTGTGCCTGCAAGGATGCGGCACCTGTGTGAGCTGGGGGAGAGGCCAGGGCTGCAGAGGGGGGATGTTGTTGGCAGCTCCATCAGGACGCTCTGGGACGCTGCCCTGGGCTGTGCAGCGCACTGGGGATGGATCAGCCCCTGCTCTGCTGCTCTTTCCCGTCTCCCCCAGGGCCCTTGCAGAGCCCCAGCCATGCTGTTTGCCCCCAGCCTGCCCACGGCCAGCCTGGGGCTGCTCAGCCTGGGGCTTTTCTGTGCTGAGCATTGGCCTGGCCGTGTTCTTGAGAGAGCCTGGGCAAGGAGCCTGGAGCCCCCAGGGCCTGGCCTGAGGCATCAGCGCTGCCCCAGCAGTGCCCATGGCCTGTCCCTGCTGCAGCCCCGGCACTGCCACCCCCAGGACTGTGCCCGGCCCCGAGAGCACTCAGGCCCTGCAGCAACACCAGGGCCACCAGGGCAGCGGGGCAGGGCCACGGCAGCAGCACTGGCAACACCAAGTGCTGCTGCTGATGCTGGGCACAGCTGCTGGGCCAGCACTGATCTGCCCCAGCTCTGCACACAGACATTGCTGCTGCAGCTCCAGAGAAGGCAAGAATAGTGGGATCTCTGCAGAAAACTTTGCTGGGTGATCCTTTAGTTCCTTTAAAACCTTTGAGACTGCAGCCCCTCATTGTCACAGTCTGTGGCCACAGGGAAGGTTGAGAGAAACAAAGTCAGAGATGGCAGAAACAATCGTCTAGCTTTAGGAAGAATATTTAAAAAGGAAAACGACAGGGAAATCAAAGAACCAAAGCAAAAGAGCTATAAAAGATGACTTTTATTACAAGTGATTTGCACAAATTGGCAATCAGTTTAATGCTTCCTAAGATGTCCAGTCATCAGTCTCCTCACTGCAGCCTTGAGCTCCTGGTTCCTCAGGCTGTAGACGAGGGGATTCAGGGCTGGAGGCACCACTGAATACAGAACTGACACTGCCAGATCCAGGCATGGGGAGGAAATGGAGGAGGGTTTCAGGTAGGCAAGTACTGCAGTGCTGAGAAATGCATTTCTCCTGCATTTTCCCTTTTCAGATTCTTTCAGTCATCTCCTGAGAGGTACAGTTTATTCTGGTGCTTTTAATGAACTGATTGTACTCTTGATTTAGATGGAGACTGTGGAATTGTTTTCAGATGTAGAAGTATCTGGACTGAAGACAGAAACAAACTCCCTGTCAGCCCATTTTCATCTTCTAGATCATTTTCAAGATGTCCTTGGGGGTGTTGGAATGATTATCACACAGCTCTCCACTTCTGGCTGCAGGCTCTGCAGATTGTTTCTCTGCATTCAGTCAGGCTTGCATTCCCCAGGAGTTCTTGGTAGCCTGTCATGTTTTCTTAGGGTAGAACAGTAACAATGAAAACCTTACCAATGGCACAACTGCCCAGCCCACAAGGAAAAGAAAAGAACAAGCTGTCAAATTCTTCAAATATTTGTCCTGCTTTGCTGCAAGTGTTGTGCTGCACACACAGTGTGGAAAGCTGCAGTTGGTGGCACACCTTGTGACAGAAGCTGCACCTCGTTCACCAGGAAAGGTTCTTGGAAAAAGCAAACAGGACTGAGGAGAAGATTCTGGAAAAACTGAAAGAGCTTTTAAGAAATTAAATGAAAATTGAAACAATTCAAGACGTTTTTCTCAATTTATTTTTATGCTCCCCTTTTCCATCTTGCACTAGTTGTCCATCCCATTAATTCCAAACAGATCTCACTGCTAAGATCCACGAGTTGGCAAGTTTTAGACATTTTAAGATACCATGACCTGCACACAGTTTGACTTCCCCTGTTTTTCTTGGAAAGCAATGTTGGAGAGGTAAGTGCAGTGTTTGTGTCAGGTACAAATTCTGCAATCAGGGAACACGCTCTGAGAGTGTTTGACCCTCAGCAGGGACAATGCACAGCAGGGACTGAGGGGATTCCTGAGCCACTGTGCAGGAGTCCAGACTCTGGCTCTTGGCTGAACTCGGCAAAGTTCCCGTGTTTGGACAGGCTCAGGGGCTGCCCTCAGGGAACGTGGGGCTCGAGGCGGGGGCGAGCGGGCAACGGACAAACGGACACGGGGACAAACGGCCCCGGAGCTTCAGTTGCAGCAGCGGCAGCGGCAGCAGCAGCAGCGGCAGCGGCAGCGAGAGAAGAAACTTTAGATTCTCTTCTCCTCTCCCTCTCCCGCTTCCCCGTACCTCTCCCGCTCTCCCTTTCCCGGTCTCCCCTCCTCTCCCCGCCTCCCTCTCCCCGTGCCCGGCCGGGCCATGCCCCCGGCCCGCCCCCGGCCCCGGGCGGGGCTGCCCCGTGCCCGCCCCCGGCCGTCCCACCGAGGTCTGGTCCCAGCCCGGCTCTGGCCGTGCTGGCGCTGGCGCTGCTGGGCGGGGTTCAGTGCCTGGGGCTGGGGCGGCATCGCCGGCTTTTGGCTCCGCCTGGCCCGGCACCGACCCCGACCCCGGCCCCGACGCAGGGTCCAGTCCCGATCCCGACCCCGAGCCCGGCCCCGGCCCCGGCTCCTCCCGGGGCCCGCGGAGGACACACGCGGCGCGGCCGCTCCCGCCGCCTCCGCTGCGGCTTGCCCGGCCCGAGCTCCGCCGCTCGGCAGTGCGGCCCCCGGCCCCGCGGCTCCCGGGTCGCGTTGCAAAGAGCGAACGCCGGGGGATGGCCGGGCCGGGACGGGTGAGGGGCACTCGGGGGCCGTTGCTGGCCCCGGGCCGAGTGCTGACAGCCGCGTCCCGCCCGCAGGGAAGGCGCAGGAGGCCCTGCAGGAGCGGTACCGCCTGGGCTCGCTGCTGGGGCGTGGAGGATTCGGCAGCGTCTGGTCGGGGACGCGGCTCTCGGATGGCGCCCCGGTGAGCGGCGGGGCCGGCGGCAGGCGGAGGGGGAGGGGGCGCAGGAGGAGGAGGAGGAGGATGGGGCTGGGCAGGGGCGGGTGTTGAGCTGAGCCCGCTGCTCCCCTTGGCTTGCAGGTGGCCATCAAAAAGGTGCCACGGAACCGCATCTGGCATTGGAGCGAGCTGGTGAGTGAGCCGGGACAGCGGAAGAAGCCGGGCCGTGCCGGGCGGGGATGAGCCCAGGCCCGGCAGGGTGGGAGCCGCCAGGACGTCTCCAGGGGGAGTGGGCGTGAGGCCAGCGCAGGGCGCAGAGCATCCCGGGCTGGCTGAGGGGTTGCCCAGGCCCGGCACGGCATCAGCCCCACTGACGGCATCGTGCTCCTCCTGCAGCCCGACGGCACCAGCGCTCCCCTGGAGGTTGTGCTGCTGGACAAGGTGTCCAGTGGCTTCTCCGGTGTGGTCCAACTACTGGAATGGCTTGAGCTCCCCAGCGACATTGTGATGGTGCTGGAGCGGCCGGAGCACTCTCAGGACCTCCTGCATTTCATTCAAGCACGGGGGTTCCTGCGCGAGGAGGTGGCGCGGCAGCTGTTCCGGCAGGTGCTGGAGGCCGTGCGGCACTGCACCAGCTGCGGGGTCCTGCACCGCGATATCAAACCAGAGAACATCCTGGTTGACCTGGCCACCGGGCAGGCCAAATTGATTGACTTTGGCTGTGGCACCTACCTGCAAGACACAGCCTACACTCACTTTGCAGGTGAGCCTACACAGGGCTGTGCTCCCGCTCCTGGCATCTCAAGGCCCAAGATCTCACAGCCCAAGCTGGGTGTGGCAGCGGGGATTCTCCCTTTTGCTGCCACTCAGGGGACTGAATCTGCAGCTGAGTTGGTTTAGAGCAGGGGTGGGTGGGGAGCCATCTTCCAGCCCTGCTGGCAGCCTTTGCCCACCACTGTGATCAGGACTGGGGCTGGGCTGGGGCAGCCAGCCTGACAAAAACAGCCGTGGGTGGGGGTAGCAGAGAGGGAGTTCGGAACCTGTGTCCCAGCCGGTTTGTGTGCAGGCAAGAGGAAGGGCTTGGACTGCTCCACTTGCCCTGTTTGTCTTGCCTTTAAAATATGTTTGGGGCAGTGCAGGCAGGGAGAATGAGGGCATGGTTTTTCCCCAGCACGCAGTGGGTATTTCCTTTGCATGTCATGGTCAGGCCTAGCCAGGGCTTCCACTGTCCCCTTCCCACACCAGTGGCTTCTTTTGCAATCCCAAGTTTGTACACCAGTCCCAGATGCTGGTGAGAGGACAGTGGTCACCCTGTGTGCCACTGATGCAGCCCCCGCCCGCCCAGGGGTGCTGGGGCCATGCTCTGGAGCAGCAGCATCCCCCTGATGAACTCCATCTGTATTCCACAGGAACACCATCATACAGCCCCCTGGAATGGACCCGCTTTGGCTGGTACCATGGCGAGCCAGCTACCATCTGGTCCCTGGGCATCCTGCTACACGAGATGGTCTGTGGGAAGATGCCTTTCAGGAGGGGCTGGAACTTCAGCTGGGGCCAGCTCTCGCTGCCACAACGGCTCTCTCCAGGTGAATCCTCTTCTCTGGGCATGGGTGCAATACCAGTGCTGGGAGACAGCAGTGGGCTCGGGAGCATCCCACTCTGGCAGCTGCTGAGGAGGTGGCACATGTCCTGCTCTCCCCCAAAACCAAGAATTGATGGGAAAGTTCAGGCCCAGCTCTGAGCGCATCCAGCATGGCCTGGGCATGGGAATAGTGGGGCAAAGCAGACAGGAGCCTTCTCCAGCTGACGGGCAGTTTCTGGTTTCTCTCCCCAGAGTGCCAAAATCTGATTGGGTGGTGTTTATCCATGCACCCCTTGGCCAGACCCTCATTAGAAGAGGTGTTCTGTCATCCTTGGATGCAGGATATTCAGCTGCCCTAGAAGAAGGGAGAGAGCCACAGGCACACTTTGATCCAGGGCCCTGGTAAGTTACATCTGCACACATGCCTTGGCAATGAGAAGCAAAGAAAGCCAGCCCGTGTCACTGCACCAGGGTCATGGGATGGGAACATGCAGCCCTTGTGCTGGAGCTGAGCTGCTCTGCCCAGCCCTGGTGGCCACCATCCAAGCTGGTTTTGCTTGTCCTGGTTCCCTGACAGCTGGGGCCCTGGACAGAACCCTGACAGCCTGGTCGGAGCCCAGGGAAGGAGAAGGAGCCCCCAGAGAAGCTGTACCAGGTGGGGCTGCTGCTGCTGGGGACAGCAAGGATCACATCAAGGATGACAGCCTCTTCCTGGACCTGGCCACTGGTAAGCTGATGGACTTCAATTCTGGCACCTTCGTCAAAGCCTGGCTGCACAGCAAATTTACAGATGAGTCCACATGCAGGGGGATGCTCCCAGATTTGGGTATTGCACAGCCTGGCCTCAACCCAAAAGTTCCCACCCCACTCATTGCTGGGATGGATGCAGCTGATCCTTCAGTCGGCTGCCCAGCTGCTTTTTGGCAGGGCTGGTAGCATGGGCTGGGGTGGTTACGAAATGGGAGTGGGCTCCTGGCCCTGCCAACAGCCCCCAGCACCCACCATGCCCCAGGCTGGGGCTGGGGCTGGGGCAGCCAGCCCAACACAAACAAACCCCCATGGTGGGAGCAGAGGTGGGACTCCCAAATCTGTGCACAGGTGCTTTGCTGTGCAGGCAAGGAAGGGCTTGGGCAGCTCCACTGCCCTTGTTTGCTTTGGGATCACGGTTATTGTGGGGGACAGTGCAGGGGGAAGGGAGAAAACCTGGGCTTTGCTCACACATGGCTGGGTTTTTCCCTGGCATGCAGGGCTTGGGCCTTCCTCAATCCCCTCACAGAGATATGATTTTTACCTTTGTTCTTTTTTTCCCTTTTTGTCTGTAATCTATTTTCAACAATTTGTTGTTTGTTTTTCTAGAGGAAGCATTCTGGTTGGTCCAGTCTGGATCGGGAAGTTCTTGGGAGCAGCTGCGGCGTGGATGGGCCATGCCCTTGGAGCAGGCTGAGGACATCGTTTGGGACCAGCTTTTTTTCCAGCCATGGATGGCATGAGGTGGGTCCCCGCCTGCTTGGCAGGGTGGGCTCAGAGCTTTTGGGAGATGGCAGCGAGCACAGGAGCATCCTGCTCTGGGCAGCTGCTGAGCAGGTGGATGTGCCATGGCTGGCTGCAGGCTGGGCACATGTCCTGCCCTCCTGCCCTGCTCCCAAAGGCAGCACTGATGGGCAGCTCTGGGCACTGCTCTGGGCACGGCCAGCAAGGCCTGGGCACCACGGGCAGCTGGGACAAGGGGACAGGAGCCCTCAGCTGACGGGCAGTTTCTGCTTTCTCTCCTTGCAGCCGGGCTCTGTGGATGCTGAGGCTGCTCTGGGCTCTGCCAGGGCTCTGCTGGAGCTCAGCACCGGGCCGGAATCAGCCAAAGAAGAAATGGTGTCACCTGCAGCACAGACTTGCTTGAGCATTTTAGCAACACAGCTCAAGTTTGCAGAGTGTTCACCTCCAAGGGAAAACATGACACCTCCCAAAAATTAAAATTGTTTAATAACTTCTGAAATCAAATCAATCTGGGATGACTCCAAATGACATTTTTCAGCTTGCTCAAGCTGTAGCTCAGCCCTTCTCTGAACAGTTCTCTCCCCCACCTGCCTTTTACTTCTCAACTGCTCCCTTTTTTTCCCCCCAGTGAATTCCCAGCCCATTGCTGTCTCCATCACTCTGTTGCCTATCTTGATGCCTCTGACCACAAGGAAGGCCGAGCCCCAGGTTTAGGGACTCATGCTGTCACTGGCTGAGGAGCAGCAATGTCTCAGAGGTCTAGTGGCCTTTTAGTATCATTCAGAGCCACTCTCCAGCCCTCAGCTCTCCTCACTGCTGAGTTCCCACTCCCTTCATCCTTGCAGCAGGATGAGCTCTGTGAATCCCCTTGAGCCTCCCCACTCTTCCCAGCCAATGCACCCACCTCAGTGAGGCTGAAGCTGAAGCTTCTCTGTGTCCTCTGGCACTCCAGTCCAGTCCTCTGTGTGGGGAGCCCCAGCCCCAAAGCACAGCACACAGCAGTGCAGTCCAGGCTGGAGCAGCTGCCCTGCAGCCCTGGCTTGGCTGTTTGTGGCAGCTGAATGCTCCCTGTTTCCAGCTGTCCCTGCAGGATGGCCCCAGGGCAGAGCCCAGCCGGGCTCCCACTGCAGCCCCTGGAGCTTGGGGCAGACAGTGCTCCCAGAGCTGAGGTTCATGGGGAGCACCCGGAGCTGTGCCTGGAACTCAGTGCTGGCAAGTGTTGTGTTCTCATCTCCTGCAGCCTGAGGGGAAAACAACCTGTGCTGCCAGGCCAGCACTGCCCCTCTGGGCAGGGAGAAGGCTGAAAGGCTTTCCCATTCCAGAGGAGCCTGCACTGAGCCTTGGCAGGGCCTGGCAGGGCTGGAGCCGGGTCTGGCCTGCTGTCCGGGACTCGCTGCCCACCAACCGCCCCCACCCACCACGCTCCATCCTCTAGAGACAGAAGGGTCTGTGTGTGCCAGGGGCTCTTGGATGTCTCTGTATCCATGGACAGAAGGGTCTGTGTGTGCCAGGGCTCTTGGATGTCTCTGTACCCAGGGACAGAAGGGTCTGTGTGTGCCAGGGGCTCTTGGGTGTCTCTGTATCCATGGGTATGGGATGAACACGGACAGTGAAAGTGTCAATCATGTTGCTTGCACACTCCTTCCTTTGTACACAAGACAAATCCATGCACACCCCCACATATTGGTATATTAATAGGATAGGGATGGATAGAGATTTCCCACAGAACTCTAACTTTGGCATAACTCGCCATTTAACTGGTGGCCAGGAGATTTTTTTCCCAGCTCTGTGTGAGAAGGTGTCCAAGAGCTGAAGGAGCAGCATTCAGGAGCAGTTTCAGGATTTCTAGGCAGGAAGTGGAGCTCACAACCATCCATATAACTCACCATATTCATTGGGATGGGCTGCTGCTTCTCTAGGAATATGGCCCAATGCAGACATGAGACTTGGAAAAATCCCAGCTCTCTGTGGGTTTGTGCAAAAGGGGGAGCAGCACAAACACTTTGTGCCTGCCTGGGGGCACAAGGTCCAAGGAGCTTTGGTGGCAGAGGGTGACCTGGGCTGGTGGCAGGCGAAGTTCCATTCCATGACATCTCAGAGTGGCACAGGACAAAGGTCCAAGTACCCCCAACTCCACTGATGAAGTCCTTGGAGTGCTGCACATCCTCTAGGAAAACCTGCTGTCACACAATCCATTGGGATTTATAACTTTCATTTCCAACACTTTAAATCCAAATTCCAAACTGCAATATTTTTACACTCATACACAGTCATACACAATCCATCTTTCAATTTCTTATTGATTCAACCACAATTTAAAATAACTTAATATTGCAAACAAAACCCAGAATCTTTTAAAAAAGTGATGTTGATGTCAGTAAGATAGATCCATGCCAAAGTAACTGAGTTCTCTTTTTAAAAATACCAGTTACCTCTTAATCCAAAGTTAGAGAAGATTTTCACTACACGTTTGTTTTTTGGTTTTATATTTCATATTTTTTCTTTTTTCCTTTTTTTAATGGAAAAATCATCCTAAAAAGGAATGTACAGCAAAAAGAGAAACATTTCTGATAAACAATGAAAATGTAGGCTCCTCCTCTGTTTTCTTTTCTCTGGATACCCTGAAGAAAAAAATCTAGCAGATATGAGCAGAGGTGTGAAGTGTTTCCTTTGGACTAAGCTGGAGTTCAGCACTGCTGACATGCTGATCCAGTCAAGAGCTGCAGAATTCTTTTGCACATTTTGAACTCTGTGTTTGTAGGCACAGCACCTGCAGTGCCGATGCAGCAATGCACATGAATAACTCTGTTATTCCCTCTCAGAATTTGGGCTCTGCCCCAGCACGAGGTGCTGCAGCCCTTTGCTCCTGGTTCCCATGTGGAGCAGCTCCCTTCCTGCTGGCTGAGCTGCTCAGGCAGAGCCCGGCAGCTCCTGGCCCTGCAGGGCTGAGGCTTTTCCCCATTGCTGGGCACAGACTGATGGAGCAGCACTGCTGAACACAGGCACACAGAGGGACCAGGAGCAGCTGCCTTTGGCCACCTGAGGCTCCAAGGCCCAAACTCTGAGCAGCCAGGGCTGGAAGAGACTCGCAGGCTCCCTGGTGGCTGTGCTGCCCCACTTGTGCCTGGCTCAGCTTTGCTTGGGGCAGAGGGAGAACAAGGGGCAGCTCCCTCCCAGCCCAGCCCAGGGACCCCTCCAGCCCTGGGGCTTGGGGCACTGTCAGCACCTGCTGCTCCAGCCACCGCTCCTGCTGGCCCTGACAGCAACACCCAAACTGGGGCTGATCCCGAGGGAGCAGCAGCAGGGCCTGGATCTGATCCCTGACTCTGGGGCAGGCCTGGACAAATGACCCCACAGCAGCAGCAGCAGCAGCAGCACATGGAGCTGACTTTCAGCACAGCCCCTGCCACTTCCCTCCTTTGTGCAGCAGTGTCACAGCAGCCTGAGGCACCTGGGAGCCCCCAGTGCCAGCAGGGACTTGAGATGGCAGCCCTGGGCTCCTGGAGATTGTGCAAGGAACAGAGCTGGGGACTCCCTGTCCATGGGGAGCTTCCAGATGGAAAAGGCTGCTGTGCCCAGACAGCTCCAAGGCCACAGCAAGGAAGGTCTCGACCACTGGATCTGTGCCAGTCCCACAGTCCTGGGCAGCAGCCACTGAGCCCTGGGGGAACAGAGGGCACAGCAAGAGGGACAAAACCAGGCAAGGTCAGAGACTGGAGTGAGTCAAGACATGAGAGCAGGAACAGCTGCTCCATTGCACTCTTGGAGAAAGCTCCTGGCTGGTTCAAAGCACTGAAAGGCATGAAGGGCAAAGAGGAGGCCACAGCCAACAATGCTCCTGTTTCCACACCCTTTCCTCTCTGTGTCCCAGAAGGAATTGCATGGACTGTATTCATCTCTTCGAGTCGCCTCGTTCAGCATGAGCAGCTTAGCACCAGGAGCTGAAGGAGCTGCAGCCATAGGCCATAGGAGCTGAGCAAGAGGGAACTTTTGGAGCAAAGTAATGCTGCTCAAATAGACCTAGCTGAATGCAGTGGATATAATAATGGAATCACAGCATCCTTTCTGTTGGAAAAGACCTCTGAGGTCATCCAGTCCAGCTGTTCACCCAGCAGTGCCAAGCCCAGCACTAAACCCCGTCCCTGAAGTGCCAAGGCCTGGAAAACAGCCCTGAGTGAGGCCTGAACAGCAGGCCCTGAGCCAAAGGTGGCCTCTGGATGAACCTTCCAACCAAAGGTTATCTTTGTATTTGCTCATTAATAAAATATGCATGGTCATTAGCACTGTGATAGATGTAGCCACTCATTAGTGAAACATGTATTGACCTTTCTGTATTTAGAAGCCAGACAGGGCCATGAAATCTGACATCTGGCCTTGTTTGGGGCTGAAGGATCAAAGTCACCTCCCTTGGTTCCTCCTTGAGCCCTGGCCAAACTTTGGGAGGGACCCAAGAGGAGGATGAAACCAGATGTTCCCACACTAGAAGTGCTGTCAGTTTGTTCATTCAGCACTGTCAGAGCTGGGCCCTCTCACAGCGAGGTTGGAGCCTCACCTGTGGCTGGAGGCACCTGCAGGAATTCCCAGTGTCCAGGAGTGGCTCTGCAGCCCTTGGCTATAACAGCTTCCCCCAGCTGCTGTGTGGATCTGGGGGATGGTGAAGCCTGAGGGGAACTGGTGCTGGATCTTTCTTAATCACTGCAGGCAATCTTTGGTGCTGATGGTTGGGTGCATTGCTGAGCTGCTCCTTTTGTGATTCTTTGCAGTTTGCATTACAATAAATCACACAATTCCTGAACTTGGTGTCTGTGTCTTTGGTTCTGACCCTGCCCACCAGCAAAACAGACACTGCAGGCCCACAGAACCAAAGGTGCCTTGTGACACTGCAGGCCTCCTGTGACCAAGGGGACCAGAGTGACACTTTGCGCCTCATGGAACCATGGAGATCATTCTGACACTGCAGGGCCCACTGTTTTCCTCTCCCTTCCCCAGCCTAGCCCTGTCTGGCCCTGCAGCAGGTACTGCAGGCACTGGAGGTCAGGGACAGCCGCTCTGGGTCTGGAATGCTCAGCAGATGCTCAGCTCGGGCAGCTCCTGCAGCCCCAGGGCCAGCCCCGCTGCCCGGCCCAGCAGCAGAGTTGGCCCCGGGGCTCCTCAGGCAGCTCCTGCTGGCCCAGGGACAGGCCAGCCTCTTGCCAGGGCTCCTCTGCACACCCACGGGCTCCTGCTCTGCTCCTGGCCCATGCCAGCTGCCCCCAGAGCCTGTCCCAGGGGAACACGTCTGTGCTGGCCCCAGCAGCCATTGCTGCAGCCCCTGCCCTGCTGCCCAGGGCCCCGAGCTGGGGCTGCTGCTCTGCAGAGCACGGGGACTGTGCTGCCCGGGGCCCTGGGCTGCCTCTGCTGGGCTCTGCTGCTCAGCCTGGCAGACAGAGGCAGCTGATGGTGCTCCCTGCACTGACCCCCTCCCACACAGGCTCTGCGGGGCATGGAGGGGGCTCAGAGGAGCCTGCCTTGTGCCAGGGCTGCCAGAGGGGCTTGGGGCTGCCCTGGATCCTCCTGGGGGAGTTCCCTGAGGGTCAGAGCAGGCAGTGCCCAGACTCCTTTCCCTGGGCCTGCTGTGTCCCTGGGCTGCAGAGCTCTCCTGGCTCACAGCAGACATTCAGTCCTTGATCTCGGGGTGAGCCCAGCCTGGCCAGGCCTGTGCCCAGTGAGCTCCACTCCCTGCTGCTCCCTGGCACACACTGTCCCTGCAGGTCCCCTGTGTTCTCCAGGCAGCTCCCAAGGCCCTCCAGACAAACCTTCCCCTGCCATCAGCCCTGGCACAAGCTGCAGGGCCCCAGGAAGGTTCAGCTCAGACCATTCAGCATCTGATGGGCACTGGCCACCAACAAGCAAACCTGAACCAGACCTGAATCCCCTGAAGGCCCCAGTGAGACTCTGATCTCATCCCACTGAGCCCTGGGAGAACAAGGAACACAAAGAGCCTCTTGAGAGTCCTGAGAGTGACTCTGGAGGGGAGCAAAGCCTTCCTGCCCTGCGCTCAGGAGATGCCCTTTGCTGGTGGAGCTGCTGTGCTGGAGCCCAGCTGTGTCCCAGCAGTGCCCATGGCCTGTCCCTGCCTGAGGGCACAGCATGGACACGCAGCAGGACAGTGACCAAGCTGCCAGAGCACTCCAGCCTTGCACCCACAGCAGGGCTGGGGAGTGTGGAGCTGAGAGGAGCAGATGTGGGAAGAGGCAGGGCCATTGTCCCTGGCTGTGCTGCTGTGCTGGGAGCCCCTTCCCTCCACCTCTGCTCACAGGCACTGCCCCTGCAGTGCCAGAGAAGGGCTGAGGAAATGCCTTGGACACACAGGTCAGGACAGCCACTTGTTTTTATTCAAATGTAGAGAGAACAAACCTGAAATTCTTTCTGTTAAAAAAGAAAAGTAGACGTTAATGTAGAAATGCTTGGAGTAAGTGCTACAGGATTTCATAAAAAACCTTATAAGACTAGAAAAATAATAAGAGAAGGTCCCAATGAAGAAATGGCCAAATGGGGAAAAAAAAGCCTGTTGTAAAGAGTTACATTCTGGAGGTTCTGAGCAGAAAAAAAGGAGTTTACTGCTTCTGAAAAGACAGGGTCATCTTTTTCCTCAGGGCATCCTTGAGCTCCTGGTTCCTCAGGCTGTAGATGAGGGGGTTCAGGGCTGGAGGCACCACTGAGTACAGAACTGACACCACCAGATCCAGGGATGGATAAAAAATGGAGGGGGACTTCAGGTAGGCAAACATCATAGTGCTGAGGAACAGAGAGATCACAGCCAGGTGTGGGAGGCAGGTGGAAAAGGCTTTGTGCCGTCCCTGCTCAGAGGGGATCCTCAGCACAGCCCTGAAGATCTGCACATAGGAGAAAACAATGAACAAAAAACACCAAAGTCCTAAACAAAGACTACCCACAATGAGCCCAAATTCCCTGAGGTAGGATTTGGAGCAGGAGAGCTTGAGGATCTGTGGGATTTCACAGAAGAACTGGCCCAGGACATTGCCATGGCAAAGGGGCAGGGAAAATGTATTGGCTGTGTGCATGAGAGCATTGAGAAAGGCACTGGCCCAGGCAGCTGCTGCCATGTGGGCACAAGCTCTGCTGCCCAGGAGGGTCTCATAGTGCAGGGGTTTGCAGATGGACACGTAGCAGTCGTAGCACATGATGGTCAGGAGGAAATACTCTGCTGAGATGAAGAACACAAAAAAAAAACCTGTGCAGCACATCCTGTGTAGGAGATGGTCGTGGTGTCCCAGAGGGAATTGTGCATGGCTTTGGGGACAGTGGTGCAGATGGAGCCCAGGTCGCTGAGGGCCAGGTTGAGTAGGAAGAAGAACATGGGCGTGTGCAGGTGGTGGCCACAGGCTACGGCGCTGATGATGAGGCCGTTGCCCAGGAGGGCAGCCAGGGAGATGCCCAGCAAGAGGCAGAAGTGCAGGAGCTGCAGCTGCCGTGTTTCTGCCAATGCCAGCAGGAGGAAGTGGCTGATGGAGCTGCTGTTGGACATTTGCTGGGGCTGCACATGGGGACCTGTTCATGGAGAAAGGACAGTGACAAGTCAGGAGAGGCTGCTTTGAGCCAATCCTGGGCCATCCCCTTTAGCCTGTCCTGCTGGGACTCACACACCCTTGTTCCTGCTCTGGGAACAGCTTCACCCAGGTCCCTGCCTGAGCTCCAGCTGTGCTGGCTGAGTGTGCCAGGAGCAGCCAGGGCTGTGCGTGGGGCATCTTGAGGAGCCATCCCTGCCCTGCTGCCCTGGGTTTGTGGCCATGTGTCAGAGACACAAGGTTGTATATTCAGGATTTTTCAGGGGAATCACTCCTAACAAGAAAAGCTTGGTACCATCTGCACTCACAATTCTAAAGAATGGCAGGAGTTGGTTTTAGGAATTGTTTTAAAACATCATTCCTGGCTTGCTGAGGTCAGAAATCCCCAGCATTTCTGTTACACTCAGAGTTTGCCACTGTGAGATGGGAGAGGCAAAGGATTCCCTGTGGCTCAGGGAAGGTGAGGAGCTGGATGGGCTTGTTCCCAGCTACCCTGGCTTTGCACCTTTGGCTGCAATCAGAGCACAATCACACTCTTGGGTCACCCTGGCATAAATCACACCCTGCCAAGATCAAGGGGATCTCTGAATGTCTCACCCTCTCTCAAGGTCTCTGGGCAAGGTCTCAGCACCCCCTTTTGCCAAGGACATTCACGGCTCCCTTGGCAAACCCAGCAGCATTTCCTCAGCTGTGGCAGCTCTGCCCTTCCCCGTGGGACATTCAGGGAACTGCCAGGGCCTCTGGCACAGATTTGCACCCAGGAGGGCAGCTCAGAGCTTGGAAGGGCACAGCAAGGAGATCCCCAGCTGTGCCCATGATGGGATCTCAGGGAGGGGGCTCAGCTCATTCCCCTTTCCCATGGACTGCTTTGCCCACAGCCCCACAGGTCCCAGGGGAGCTTGGACACCCCATTCCCATGGACAGCCCTGCCTGGCAGGAATGCCAAGAGCAGTGCCTGACTCAGCTGCTGCAAATGCCAGAGCCTCCCTTAGAGCAGCAGATAACAGTGACAATATCAGGGCAGGGCAGAAACAAGAGAAGATGTTGTGGTGCTGTGCCTGAGAGGGCAGGGCAGAGACAGCCGGGCACTAAGGACAGTGTTCCTGTGCCCAGCTGTGCCCGCACCTCCCACACACCAACAGTGCCCTCCTGCCCCAGCACTGCTCTCTTCAGCCCCCTCTCCTTGCCTGAGCATCTCCCTGGGCCTGGACATTCCCTCCTGAGAGGAGCCTTGTCCCTGCCAGCGCTCACAGAGCCCATCCCACCATGTGTGCCCTGGCCCCAGCCCTACAGAAACCTGCCTGTGTGCAGGGCCCTGGCTGGGGCTGGGCCCTTCAGAGGGGATGCTGCTGCTGTCCAGGGCTGAGGAGTGGCTGAGGGCCCTTTGGGAGGCTCACATTAGAGAGACTGACCAGCCAAAGTTACAGTTCTGGAGTCCCTGTAAATGATCAAACATTCTTTTGATGATCCTGTGTGTCCCTTTTGGCTCACAATGTTCTGTGATTCTGGGATTACAGTTCCTGTTCTGCCTCTCATCCCCCTGTTCTCCGTAATCAAAAGAGAAAAAAACCCTTGCATCAGTGTTAGAACAGTAAAATAATAATCAGATATTTATTGGAAGTTTCCAGGTGTCCCAGTGGGGATGGGGCACACCCAGACCCTGATTTCAACAATTTATTAAGATTGATTAATTAGGTTATTTAACCGGAACATCCAATAGCAGGTTTAGTTGCCCCAGTTACACACCCCTAGCTCAACCCATTGGAATAGGTCCAAGGGCTTCTTTGCCTTCACTTTTTGTTATGGCTGCTCACATTCTGGTCAAAAAACAAAATGTACTTCTTGTAGGTCCTCTTGCTGATAATAAAAGTATACACTATTTCAGGAATGTATTTAGACAGTCAGCTTATTGTTCTAAAATCTAAGACTAAGATTAGCAAATGTACTATAGAAACTTTCCTAAATTTAGGAAGGATTACAGTTATATAAATATATAATAGTACTTTAATCAAGTTAATTAAGAGTTTAGTAAAGTAAGAATTATAGATTTATAACTATATAATAGTAATTTAAAGAGCTACAAATATATGAAAAAAATGTATAAAATGAAAAATCTTTTTGTCACAATCCCAACTTTCCCATCCTTCTCCAAGCACGAAATTGAAAGCACTCACAGGAAAGCTACTGATCTTCCCAGCAATCCGAGGCTTACCTTCTTTGGGCAGTGTCCTCCGGAGCTGTGCCCAGGCTGGTATGGAGCTGGGAGCAGCCCTGCCCCACCCAGCCCCTCTCAGCAGCAGCACCTGCCCTGCTCAGGGTGGCTCCTTCCCCCCACAGCTTCTCCCCAGTGCTGGGAGCAGCTCCCCGGGCCGGCTGAGAGCTGTCCCTGGCAGGCAGCAGAGTCCCTGCCCCAGCACAGTGCCCTGGGCGGCAGGAGCCTGCTCTGCAGGACAGCCCTGGGCACCCCTGGCTGCACCCGCGGCTGCTCAGCCCTGCAGCAGAGCCTGGCAACAGGAGCTGCCTGGGGCTGTGCCTCGGCTGGGGCAGCAGGGAAAGCCAGCCCTGCCCTGGGGCCACATCCCTGCCCTGGAGCAGCTCTGAGAGTGCTCCTGAAAGCTCCTAAAAGCTGTGGGATGTGCCAGCTCCAGGAGATCCCTGCAGGAACTGCAGCTTCTTTTCCCATAGCCAGGGAATGACTGTTTCAAACCTGGGATGATTTCTGCTCTAGTGAGCCCTGAGTGAGCTCTGCTCTGGGTTCCCAGCCCAGGCTGAGTTTAACCCCTCTGTGCCTCTGGGCTGTGCCCGGGCTGGCTGCAGGCAGTGCCCCAGCCCTGCTGGGCTGTGCACAGGAGCTGCTCCTGGCCAGAGCTGTCTCTCTGCAGCGCTGCCCTTGCCAGGAGCTGCCTCTGTGCCAGGAGCCCAGCCCAGCTCAGCAGCACAGACACAGCACAAGGACTTTAATCACCCTCTGGGGCTTTGTGCTCAGGCCCTGAACATCAGTCCCTGAGAGGCAGCTGAAGAAACCTCTCCAGAACTGCAAGTCAGAATCCAACTCCAAACTTTCTTGGACTTTTAATGATTCCCACTGAGGGACACGACTGAGAAAGTGTCCCCAGGCCCCAGGCAGAGCAGAGAACTGGAGGCACTGATGACAGGTGGGGACAAAGAGAAGCCAAGTCTTGGTGGCCTGGGGCACAGCAGCAGGGTCTGTGCCACCAAGGGCTGGGAGGAGACACCTTGTCCTGAGGCCCTGGGGCCTCCTGGCACAGCCCCAGCCAGGCTGGGCACTGTCAGCCCCTTGTCCTGCCCTCAGCATCCCCCCCTAGCCCACATCCCAGTGGCCTCAAGGATCTGCTGGAAGGAGTCCCTGGGGAGCCTTGCTCACCAATGGCCCCGGGGGCTCCTGAATGCTCCCAGGGACTGCAGGTTTTTCAAAGGACTTTGGGTTTGGCTTTTGTCTTGGACTCTCTGAGAGGTTTGTGCAATCATGGCCTCCAATTATCTGCTGTAATTAGTCCCTGGAGAGGTTTTGTCAGTAACAACACTCAGTGGGGCTCATTAATACTTCAAGGTACTTCAGTTATTTTCAGGTATTTGGAGTTTCCCTTTTGATACAGACTCTGTGAGAGTTTTGTGCAATCATGGCCCCAATTATCTGGTTTAACAAGTCCCTTGAGAGCTTTGTACTGACACTCAGTGGGGCTCATTAATACTTTGAGATACTCCAGGTTTGTTAAGGTATTTAGGATTTTTCCTTTCCACACTGAGTCTCTGAGAAGTTTTTGTGCCATCCTGGCCTCCAATTCTCTCCTCCAAGGAGTCCATGAGGAGCCTGTGTTGGGGATGGACCTGAGTGGGACCCATTCATGGCCCTAAACATTTTGGGTGTTTCCTCTGACTTTGACTCCTGGAAAGGTTTGTGCAATCTCTTAACTGTTCCTGAGGTTCAAGGGCTCAGCTCCAAATGCATCACAGGGCTCATTAGGATCCAGGAAGTCCTGACAAACCATGGCTCTGCTTTGATTTCCCCCTGTTCTTCAGCCGTTCTTCAGGAAATTTTCTCTAGTAGTTTTGGTTTCACAATTTCAGATTTCTTGGCGAATGCATCAATTATTGTGGTGTGTTCAATGTTGGCTAATTACGAGTGCTCTCACATGAATATTGTTACTCGTTTCCTGATATGAGATGGGATTAGGAGAAAGAGCAAACAGTATCAAAACTTCAAAAGGGTGCAAAGCAAAATTTATTAACAGTAACTACAAGAAAGAGTAATAAGAATCAGAACAAAACTTTCAGAACACTTCTCTCCCTACAACCTTTACTTTCCCACTGCCAATGTAAAGAGACAAAACCTAAAATGTTCAGTTTATCACCTCTAGAATAGTCTTTCTTCAGTTCTCTTGGGGAGAGGAGTCTCTCTTTCATGCGATGGAGACTTCTCCATAAGAAAACAGTTCTCTCATGGCTCTCAATTTCCACAAATAGCAGCTGCTTGGAAAATCTGCAATCGTGAATTCCCTCCCATTTTTTCACAGCCTTTCCCACAGCTGTGTTTATGGGTCATGTCACCTGATGGGGTATTACTTTCAAGACAAGCTGTTTAAGACCAAAGGTTTTCTTCATCTATTTCTGAAATCATCTTTATCTCTGGGAACAGAGATTTTCTTCTTCTCTCCCTTAGGCACAGGGTCCTATCACTCTTCTTTCTCTCTTTTCAAATTTCTCATGGGATATCACAGCTACTTCAACATATGCTTACTTTAGCATGGAGGCCTTTGCTGAACAAATCATTTCCTCATCCTTTTCAATGCATTATAGTGAAAACGAGAGTCTGTTGTAGCAACTATATTCTTCTCCATAGCTTTACAAGAGGATTTCAGCTCCGAGATAAGGCATCTCCTCATCCCTCCCATCTGGGACTCAACTTCCCCTTCACTGACCTTGGTGTACTCATGTTGCTCCTCTATGTGCCTGCACTTTTTAAGAGTTCATATCTCACCCAGGGCCTGCAGATGGTTCCGTGACCCCGGCTGGACTCAGTCCTTGCGGCCGGAGCTGTTTTACGATGGAGGTTTCTGCAGCGGCTGCGCTGGGGCTGTGTCAGGATGGGCCGTGCTGGGGCAGGGCCAGGATCTCAGCAGCCAGGCCAGAACACAGCAGCAGCACAGCCGGGGCCCATGGCTTCTCCTCCCCCTGCCCAGGGCTTGCGGGTGAACCCCAAGGGTGGCAGAATCTTGGCCGAGCCGGCCCGGCCCGGGGCTGCTCCTGGGGCCCGGCGGATCCTGGCTGGGCCCGGGCTGGCGGCAGGGCAGGGCTCGGTAGCGCCCAGGTGTTGGCAACCGCAGCCATGGCCCGGCCCGGCCTCGGCCCCGCGGCCTCCCCTGCCCTGCCCGGCAGCCGATGGGGCCTGGGGGGCTCCCTGGGAAGGGGCCCGGCCCCACGGCAGGAGCCGCCCGGCCCGGCCCGGCTGAGACGGGGGCTGGGCCAGCCTTGTTACCTCTTTGCCGGCCAGAAGGGAAAGAGACCCTCCCAGGCTTTTTCATCTTCAACATGTGTCTTCACAGAGTCATGTACAGTTTCCTTAGTGGTTTAACAGATTGTCAATTCTCAAAGCTATTACTGATTTTTTTTTATTAGACACAGAGGAATCTGCTAGCAGCTTCTCTTAGAACATCACTTCCATGATGCAAAACCCCCACATCAGCACAGAGCACAGAGCTCCTTTCTCCATATGGAGTGGTCATGGGCCTGAGGCCTTTTTTGGGAGATCTCTGGGGGCTCCGCCCAAGGTGTTTTAAAATGAAAACATTCAGTTTGGAGTCTAAGAAAATCACCAGAGGACAGGACCTGCCTGGCCTGTCTGTCCTGGCTGCTTTTGTCTGGGAGCAATCCTTAGATATATGGAATTTGGGAGGCCAAATTCTAATTTTGGCCACGGCCCTTGGCATGAAAGCTCATTCTTTTCCATCGGAAGGAAGGAACAGCCGCAGTGTTTCAGGGGAAGATGAGAGGTGATCACCAGAGGCCAAGGCCAGCCAGAGCTGGCAGGTTTTGTTCTGGGAGATACCCTTGCCTACAGGAAATTTTTTAGGGAGAGTACCAATTTTGGCTATGGTCACCTGAAAAGATGGATGGTTCTTTTCCATAGCAATGAAATCATGGAGTCCCAGTGCTGCAGGAGCTGATGAGAGGCAGCCCTTGATATCCCAAGATCAGCTGGACCTGTCAGGTGGCCCCTGGGAGGCCAAGCCAACCAGACCTGTTCCATGTTCCCTTGGTTCCATGGGGCCCTGAGGTGTCATAATGCTCCCCTGGTTACAGAATCACCAAATCACAGAATCACAGGGTTGGAAGAGACCTTTAAGATCATTGAGTCCTACTCATTCCTTGATGCCTCAAATAAACCATGGCAGCGAGTGCCACATCCAATCTTTTTTTAAACACATCCTGGGATGGTGACTCCACCACCTCCCCGGGCAGACCATTCCTGTACTTTATCACTCTTTGCATGAAAAACTTTTTCCTACTATCTAGCCTATATTTTCCTTGGCATAGCTGTAGACCGTGTGCTCTGGTTCTGTCACTTGTTGCCTGGAGAAAGAGACCAACCCCCACATGACTACAACCACCTTTCAGGAAGTTGTTGAGATTGATAGGATACCTCTGAGTCTCCTTTTCTGCAGGCTAAACACCCCCAGCTCCCTCAGTTGTTCCTCACAGGGTTTGTGTTCCCAGCCCCTCACCAGCCTTGTTGCCCTCCTGTGGAAGTGCTCAAGCATCTCAATGTCCTTCCTAAACTGAGGAGCCCAGAACTGGACACAGCATTCAAGATGCAGCATCACCAGTGAATGAGTACAGGGGAAGAATGACCTCCCTGCTGCTGCTCGCCACACCATTCCTGATCCAGGCCAGGAGCCATTGGCCTTCTTGGCCACCAGGGCACACTACTGGCTCATGTTCAGCTGGCTGTCGAGCAGTACCCCCAGGTCCCTTTCTGCCTGGCTGCTGTCCAGCCACTCTGTCCCCAGCCTATAATATTGCAGGAGGTTATGTGACCAAAATACAGGACTTGGGACATGAAGTTATTAAACTTCATCTTATTGGACTCTGCCCAATCACCCAACCATTCCAGATCTGCCTGCAGAGCCCGCCTACCTTCCACCAGATGGACACATGCTCCCAGCCCAGTGTCATCTGCAGATTTACTAATGAAAGACTCAATCCCCTCATCCATGTCATCAATAAAAATATTGAACATCCCTGGCCCCAGCACAGAGCCCTGAGGGACAGCACTGGTGCCTGGCTGCCAGCTGGATGCAGCAGCGCTCACCAGCACTCTCTGGGCCGGCCATGCAGCCAGTTCTGAACCCAGCCCAGAGTGCTCCTGTCCCAGCCCTGGGCTGCAGCTTTTCCAGGAGTGTGCTGTGGGAGACAGTGCCAAAGGCCTTGCTGGAGTCCAAATAGACACATCCACAGCCTGTCCTGCATCCACCAGGAGGGTCAGCTGGTCATAAAAGGAGACCAGGTTGGTCAAACACAACCTACCCCTCCTGAACCCCTGCTGGCTGGGTCTGATACCCTGGCCATGCTGTAAGTGCTGGGTGATGACACTCAGTACAAACTGTTCCATCACCTCACCAGGTGCTGAGGTCAGGCTGACTGGCCTATAATTACCAGGATCCTCCTTCCCACTCTTCTTGTGAATGGGTGTCACATTGGGCAGCTTCCAGTCATCTGGAACCTCCCCAGTGAGCCAGGAGTGTTGGTAAATGATGGAGGGTGGCTTGCCAAGCTCATCTGCCAGCTCCCTCATCACCCAGGGGTGGATCCCATCTGGTTCCATGGATTATGAACATCCAAGCAGCTCAGCAGTTCTCTGACTTCCTTCTCTTGGATAATGGGGGGACCATTCTGTTCCCTGGCACCATCTACCAACACAGGAGGACAGTTGTCCTGGGGACAAGCCGTCTTCCACCAAAGACTGAGGCAAAGACTGTGTTAAGCACTTCTGCCCTCTCCTCATCTGCAGTTGCTAAGTTCTCTCCCTCATCCAGTATAGAACAGAGGTTGGTCTTACCCTTCCTTTTACCATTAATATACTTGTAAAAACATTTTTTATTATCCTTTACAGAAGTCGCCATTTTAAATTCATAATGAGCTTTGGCCTCCCTGATTTTTTTTCCTATATGCTCTAGAAGCCCTCTTATATATTTCCTGAGAGACCTGACCCTCCTTCCAAAGATGATTCATCCTCTTTTTATTCTTAAGGTCTTCCAAAACCTCCCTCCCCATCCCGGCTGGGCGATTGCCTCGTCGCCTCATCTTTCAGCACACAGGGACAGTCTGTTCTTGTGCCCTCAAGGTCTCTGTTTTGAAGCATATCCACCTTTTCTGAACCCCCTTGCATTTAAGGGCTGCTTCCCAAGGAACTCTTTGAATAAGCCTCCTAAATAGGCCAAAGTCTGCCCTCTGAAAGTCTAGTATAAAAGTCTTATTAATGTTCCTCCTGACGTCACCAAATATCAAGAATTTTATAATCTCGTGATCACCCTGCCCCAAGTGGCTTCCAACCACCACATCTCCCATCTCTATTTGCAAACAACAAGATCTAACACAGTACCTCCCCTGGTGGGCTCACTCACCAGATGTGACAAAAAGTTGTCCTCCACACACTCTAAAAATTTCCTGGACTGCCTTTTTTCTTCTGTATTAAGTTCCCAGCAAATGTCGGGCAAATTGAAGTCAGCTACAAGAACAAGGGCTGATGATCCAGACACATTCTCTAGCTGCTTACAGAATGAGTTGTCCCCCTCTTCTTCCAGGCTGGGTGGACGATAACAGGCTCCCAGTAGGATGTCAGCCTTGTTGGCCTTCCCCCTAATTCTCACCCACGGGCATTCAACTTCATCGTTACTTTCAACATCCATAGCATCAAAGCCCTCCCTAATATAAAGGGCCACTCCTCCACCTCTTGTCTTTTTTTTTATCTCTTCTGAACAGTTTCTAGCCATCCAGTGCAGCACTCCAGCCATGTGAGTCATCCCACCACATTTCCATTATGGCAATTACACCACAGCTCTGCTGCTGGGCCATGGCCTCCAGCTCTTCCTGTTTGTTACCCATGCTGCGTGCACTGGTATCCATGCACCTCAGCTGGGCTGCTGATTTCACCCCTAATTCAGGCTCACTCAGCCATTGGGCCTGCTTCCAGACAGCCCAGCTGCATCCCCTTCCCCCTTCAGACCTAGTTTAAAGCTCTCTCAACAAGTTCTGCCAGTTCATAGCTAAAAACCTGCTGCTTCTTAACAGAGAGATGGAGCCCATCTGGTTGCAGCAGGCCAGGTACAGTAAAAGTTGCCCCATAATCAAAATTCTGCATTCAAAATTCAACATCAACTCTTAAGCCACTTGTTAATAATTTGAGCTCTTCTATTCCTTTCACTGCTCTTCTTAGCCTCCAAAGGGACTGAGGAAAAGACTACTTGTGCCTCTGTCCTATTAATCATCTGACCCAATGCCCCAAAGTCCCTTTTAATTGTCCTGACACTCCTCTTTTCAATCTCATCACTGCCAGCCTGGAGTATCAGCAGTGGGCAATAATCAGAGAGCTGAATCAGCCCAGGCAGTCTCTCAGTGATATCCTGTACCCAGGCCCCAGGGAGGCAGCAGACCTCTCTGTGGGGTGGGTCCGGTTCATATATGGGCCCTCTGTTCCCCTCAGTAGGGAGTCACTCACCACGATTATACTTCTTTCCTTTTTGATGTTACAGGTGGTAATCCTTCTCAGACATGAATCATAATTTCGGAGGCTCACTGGGCAGATAATTTTCTTCTAAATCATGCGGTTGACTCTCTAGATCCAGGGGCTCATACCTGTTCTGAAGTGGCACCTGGCTGGGGAGTGGGGGCCAGAAGGAATTTTTATTATTCCCTCCTCGAGTAGATATCCACTCCCACTCCCCTTCATCTGCCAGGTGTCCTTCTATTGTCTGACAGTGAGAGGCATAAAAGAGAGTGGGAACCAAGGAGAGCATTGCTGTGCTGCCAGACCTCATGGAACCAAGGATCCACTGTGACACTGCAGGGCCTTGGGGGACCACGGCGCCATTGTGACACTGCGGGACCCAAGGATCCAAGGGACTTTGTGACACCAAGGGGTTCCATGGAACCAAAGGGACATTGTGACACTGCGGGAGGCCTCATGGAATCATGGAGACCATTGGCACACTGGGGCCTCAAGGAACTGTGGTGACACCAAGCTGGGTGTGAGTGTGGATCTGCTGGAGGGTAGGAGGGCTCTGCACAGGGCCCTGGACAGGCTGGATCCAGGGGCCAAATCCAACAAGGTGAGGTTTAACAAGTCCCAGTGCCGGCTCCTGCACTTTGGCCACAACAACCCCTGCAGCACTACAGGCTGGGGACAGAGTGGCTGGACAGCAGCCAGGCAGAAAGGGACCTGGGGGCACTGATGGACAGCAGGCTGGACATGAGGCAGCAGTGTGCCCAGGTGGGCAAGAAGGCCGATGGCTCCTGGCCTGGATCAGGAATACTGTGTCCAGTGGGAGCAGGGCAGTAATTCTTCTCCTCTGCTGGGCGCTGGTTGGGCAGCACCTCGAGTGCTGTGTCCAGTTCTGGGCCCCCCAATTTAGGAAGGACATGGAGCATGTCCAGAGAAGGGCAAGGAGGCTGATGAGGGGTCTGCAGCACAAGTCCTGTGAGAAGCAGGTGAGGGAACTCAGTTCGTTTATTATGGAGAAGAGGAGGCTCCGGGGAGACAAGGCAGTGTCAGGGCACAGGTTGGACTTGATGATGTCCAAGGTCTTTTCCAACCTTGCTGGTTCTGGGATTCTCTGAAACCATCCTTGGAGCAGTTGCAGGATGAGCCCTGGGCCTCCTCTTCAGAAGCTCCAGGAGCCCAGGTGCCTCAGCTTCTCCTCCCAGCCTCAAAGCCCATCAAGGACATGGATGATCCAGGTCACTGTGGCCTGGGTTGGGTTCCCCAGGTTCCCCTCTGCAGCTCCTCCTCATTGCCCAGAACAGGGAGCCCCACAGGCAGACACAGCAGCCCAGATGTGCCCCCCTGGCCTGGGGTGCCGCTGGCAAGGGAGCAGCACCAGGCACTGCAGGAGCGTGCAGACAATTCCTGCAGCACTTGGAGGATGATCCTGCTCCCCAAGGGACATTCCCATGGTGCCAAGTCAGGAACTACACTGGGGAGTGGGGCCAGAGAGGAAAGGGCAAATGGGGATGGGCAGTTTGCAGAGGAGGGAAGAGGGGTGGGCAAGAGGAAGAAATTTGTAAGAGGAAGAGTAAAGAAAGCAAAGTTGAAGCAACGGAAATGCTCAGGGCAGTTTGGGGATAAAGCCCTGGCTCTGAGCAACAGCGTCTGCAGTGGGACAGGAAACTCCCAGCTGATGGGAACAAACTTTCTGGCTGACTGCAGAGGCCAGGACAAAGCTGAGTGGTTTCCCTGGTGTCCCCCAGCCCTTGCTGGCCCCAGGGGCTGATGGCATTTGTGCTCCCTCAGGTTCATGTCCCCACAGCAGCAGCATGGGGGTGCTCCTGCCTGCTGTGTGCAATGCAAACAGGGGCTCCTGAGCCAGTGCTGCCGTGGCTGTGCCTGCAAGGATGCGGCACCTGTGTGAGCTGGGGGAGAGGCCAGGGCTGCAGAGGGGGGATGTTGTTGGCAGCTCCATGAGGATGCTCTGGGACGCTGCCCTGGGCTGTGCAGCGCACTGGGGATGGATCAGCCCCTGCTCTGCTGCTCCTTCCCGTCTCCCCCAGGGCCCTTGCAGAGCCCCAGCCATGCTGTTTGCCCCCAGCCTGCCCACGGCCAGCCTGGGGCTGCTCAGCCTGGGGCTTTTCTGTGCTGAGCATTGGCCTGGCCGTGTTCTTGAGAGAGCCTGGGCAAGGAGCCTGGAGCCCCCAGGGCCTGGCCTGAGGAGTCAGCGCTGCCCCAGCAGTGCCCATGGCCTGTCCCTGCTGCAGCTCCGGCACTGCCACCCCCAGGACTGTGCCCGGCCCCGAGAGCACTCAGGCCTTGCAGCAACACCAGGGCCACCAGGGCAGCGGGGCAGGGCCACGGCAGCAGCACTGCCAACACCAAGTGCTGCTGCTGCTGCTGCTGGGCACAGCTGCTGGGCCAGCACTGATCTGCCCCAGCTCTGCACACAGACATTGCTGCTGCAGCTCCAGAGAAGGCAACCAAAGGGCATCTCTGCAGAAAACTCTGCTGGGAGATCCTTTAGTTTCTTTAAAGCCACTGAGAAGGCGGCTCGTCTTTGACAGAGTCTATGTGAATGCCACGGGGGAGATGGAGAGAAACAAAATGAGAAATGGCACAGACAATGACATTTCTTGTGGTCAATTCCATGTCTGCACTGCGTGGCTCCTCCCTCTGGGCAGAGCACCTCACAGTGGGATGATGTAATTTTTATCAGTCATGCAGTGACACTCAATGGCCCATTAACAAAAGATATCTCCCCAAAGGGAGGACTGATTTGTTGAAGAGATAAAGTAAACTGCCCAATTAGCAGAAGATAACTGCCCTACCTCTGACAGATGGCAAATACAATACACACATTATCTCTCAATCCAGAACAACAGGAGTTCAAATTAATGGAATTTAACTTGACATTGCTCAAATCTAACAATAACAATGCTTAACCTTGCTTAGCCTTGTCAACCCTGAATTTGCATTAAATTAAACATCATAGAATCAAAAATTAATATCCTTAAAAGTTATACATACAACAAAATTTAACTTATTCTGATGCTATTCATGGAAAAAAAGTCACAGAAAAGTTGAACAATCTGCAATTGAAATAACAGTGTGAAGGATTTACTGGCGGGATACAAAGGATGTAATAAATATGTCGTGTTTTTATGTAAACTAGTTTTGAGAGAAGCCCATGGCAACCACAAATTTTATGCAAGCATAAATTTACTTAGACATTTTAAAGTGCAGTTTTACTGAAAGAAACAACAATGTGGAATTCAGCAAATTGCCCAGCAAACCAGCGGCTTCTTGAAATTGTATTTAGTGTCATTCCAGATGGTCAATTTACCAGCATTTCTGCTAAAGAACCTCCAGCAAGCGCCGTGGTGGGGGGGCCTGGCGGAGCCGCGCCGGGAGCAGCCGAGCCACGCACCCCAAACCGCCCGTGGTTCCCCCTCCTGCCCCAGAGCCTGTGAATGTGCCTCCGTGCCAGAGGGAAGGGGCAGGAGATCTCCCAGTGCATCCCCAGCAGGACAGCGTTGGCAGTGGGGTTGTCCTGCAGCCAGGGGCCATGCTGGGCTGGGAGATGGAGCAGGAGAGAGGGGGAAAGGGGCACTGACTTCCTCCTCACCTGCCTGAGTGTCTCTGGGCATCTTCCTCTTCCTTGCAGCATTCTCCTGCATTGGGCCAAGGTTTGGGAATGGGAAATCCTGGTTTGGGGAAAAACAAGGGATGAGCACCAGGAGTCTTAAGGTTCTTCCGCCCAAGTCCATCTCTAGAAGTCACCTGGTGTCCATAAAAACCTTCAAAAAGCAAAAGTGAATCAAAAAAGCCACCAGGAGTGTCCCATTTCCAGTCTCATCCCTCTGGGGTTCTGGTGGTCCCTCTCTCATGGCTGCCAAAGATCCCATAGCTCCTGGGGATCCCCCCTCTCCAGGGTCCTGCTTAGGGATGCTGGGGGGTTTTGGGTTCCCAGGGTCACCCTCTCCAGCCTCCACGCTACCAGCTACTTTGGGCTTCCCCTCTCCCCACTGCCCTCTCCTGTTTAGGGCAGATTTGGGAGAGAACCTCCAAAGTGGTTTCCACGAGACAGCAAATTCAAGTGGCTCCTCCCCCAACCAGATCTGGAAAATATCTCCTTGGATAAAAGTGGCAAAAATCTGTTTATTTAACGAGGAAAGTATTCACCAGCCAGCAAGAATTGACCAATATTAAACAATAAAACCTCTTGCTGCTCCAAGAGAGATGACAAACTCAGAAAGTCCCTCCCTGGGCTGTAGCTCAGCTCACTCAGTCTCTTATCAGTTTATCCAGCACTGGAAATGCCACGGACCAGGCTCAGCCCAATGGGTCAGAGTTACGAGCTGCCAGTGCCCTTCTGGGTTTTCAATCCAGAGCAGGTATAAACAGCTCCAAAGAAAAAGAAAAATCACAGTCCAGGGAACTTATCTGCCTCAGAGAGCTAAAAACTAACTAAAAGCAAAGGAGAGCCCCACCCCGCCAGCTGTCTGTCCAGGAGCCGGAATGTGGAGAATTGAGTTTAGTTTCTAAAAGAAACTTCTCGCTTCTTCCTTCCTCCCTTCGCGCTCAGAACCAGCCTTAAAGGTGCAGAACTCATTTCTGGGCTAAACAGAAAAATGGGGGTACGAGCATGATCCCAGGTCTAGCCCTTCTGGGGGTTTGGGGGTGTCTCTATCCCTCTGACCTCGATGATGTTTGGGTGGGGTCACACCAGGGCTGAGAGGGACAGAGACCCCCCCGGCCTCCCCAGGGATGAGAAGGTCGGAGAGCCCCCCCAGCCCCGAGCACCCTCAGCGGTGAGAGGAACACAGAGCCCCTGGTCCCCAGCCCTGCACAAGCATTCCCTGAGGCAAGAGGGATGGAGACTGCCCCAAGCATCCCCTGGGCTGAGAGGGACAGAGACTGGGCTGCCATCCCCTTGGCACCCTGGGGTGAGCACCCCACTTCCTGGGGTGAGAATAATGGAGACCCACTGGGGAATGGCCTGGGGTGACAGGGACAGGGACAACCCTCCCATGCCCCTCCCAAGCATGGCCCAGGGCGAGAGGCGCAGAGACCCCTTCAGCATCCCCTGGGCACTGGACAAAATAAACTTGGCAGAAATTAAATTTAACGCTGCATAAATCACTTGGATGAAGATTTGATTTTCTCACAAGTCACATGAGAGGAAAAAACAAATAAATCCCAAAGATTAATAAACCAACAATAGAAGGAATTCTGTGGCAATTCCAAGTTTCATCAGTTCCTGTACAGCTCCAGCTCAGCTGCTGGCAGGTTCCCAAAAAAGAAAAGTGGAAATTTGGCCCAATACAGATTATTAAAAGGAAGGGAAAGCACTGTGGAGCTGTCATGAGTGTGACAGGTAGGAAGAGAATAATGGTTCTCACATTTGGCAAAGCCCCAAGCCTCTGAATTTGGGAGTTATTTGGGAATTTAGCTCCTTGAGCTGGGCACTTCTAGCAGCCTCGTGTTCCTCACCTTGAGGTGAATGAACCTTGTCAGCCTCACTGGTATCATTTGCTCACATTCCTCCAGTGATTTGAACAAACGTTTCAAAGATGGACAACAATATATTTTCTTTACACTGGCCACCCACAACAGCCATTTTCCTCATCAGCTCTCCCACAAGTTGCTCAGAGGAATTTGCATCCAAGTTTCCAAGAGGTTCTTGTTATGAATAGAAAGTTGTATTTTATTTTAAGTTTCAGAGTTAAAAAAAACTAGTAAAACCAGTCAGACTTCTTTGGGTGTGCTGCCAAAGAAAAAGTCCTTAATCACCCGTTAATGGCTGGTAATTAACTATTGTTCCCCTGATGCTGACCGTTTGCCAAGAAGACATCAGGACAGACCCTCCGAGGTAAAGAAAATAGGAGTGACATCCGAGCCAGTATGCAAATAAGAAATGCAGTGCACCCTGGGATTTTACAGTTTTACAGTTTTTACAAGAAAAACCCCTAAAATCGCGAGCCAACAAGTGACTTAAGTAACGTCTTAAGGATGGGAGGATAGTCCCGTACCTGCTTGAACCTTTTTGTTTCTCACCCTAACCTAAAAAGATACTGATTAAGAAGACATCCCAGAGTGTTAAACAAACAAGCAAAGGGCTCCACGACTCTCCCGTGAGGACAGAGTCCCCAGCTCTGTCTGCAAACCAGTGGACAAAGCTGCATCATCCTCCTTCTTCGTGCCACGCCTGGGAGCAATGGCGGTGTGGGCGCGACCCGTCGATTTCTCCTCACCTGAGCTCATTCTTCTTAATAAAGGCATTAAAAAAGGAGAAAGATCTCCTGCCCATTTATTTCAGTTCTCTGGAAAGAAAGAGCCCTCCTCCCACAGAGGACGGAACCATGCTGTTGTCAAGGTCAGAGAACAGTGCCTGAACTCACTGTGCCAAAATATTGTACATAATCTGGTTAATAAAATTGTTAGAGATTCCTCTGCCCCAGTTAAGGTGCTAACGAGACCAAATGCAAAATGAATTTTATTGAACAGTCAATGTGAGGTAGAAAGAGACGGAATAAAAGAGAAAAAAGTGGGAGGGCAAGAGAGTGACAGGGACAGAGACCTCCCCTGGGTCAGGGCAAGTGTGACATTGTCTCCTGTGTGCGTGGCCTTCCCAGGGTGGGGGTTTTACACCTGAGCCAGTTTGGGTAAGGGGGGTGGTGTTCACCCCCTCAGCAGGGATTACCCCACTGTTTCAGGTTACAGTGCAAGATGTAACCAAATGTATGTTTTCCATCACCACCTTTAGAAACTGTTATAAACGGGCGGGGCAGTGTTCTTTATCTCTTCCAGGACTCAGCCCTGATAACGCCCTCCAGGGGCTGTCTTCTGTGAATGGGCCATTAAATGTCCCTGCAGGACTGGTAAAATGACATCATCCCATTGTGGGATGCTCCGCCCAGGGGGAGGAGCCGAGCATTCCTATCTGGATATAAGCTGAGACTTACAGCACCAGGAGCACCTTGGCTACTGGATTGCCAGAGGACAAGAGCTCCATCACCACTACTGGACCTTCAGAGGAGGACCAGACCCTTCTACAGGATCACTGCTTTGACAGAATCACGATCATCACTGCAACAGGACTGCAGCCACCATTTAATGGGACTACTCCCACCACCCTGACCAACAGGGTGGCAGGTTATATCCTGACTGTGTCAGTTTAAGGCAGTGTTTCTGTATCATTGCCTTGATCTTAATTTTCTTCTTAAACTGTAATTCTGGCTTAGACTCTCCTCCTGGTTTGCCCTCAAACCTGTACAAAACTCAATGCATTAATCTCTTGTTTTCCTCCCAAACCAGAATTTCCCATCTCAAAACCACTGCCAGATGGACAAGAAGGCTGCAAGGAAGAGGAAGATGCCCCAGGACCACCAGGTAGGTGAGGAGGAAGTCAGTGCCTCTTTCTCTCTCTCTCTGGCTCCATCTCCCAGCTCTGCATGGCCCGTAGCTGCAGGACAGCCCCTCTGCCTTGGCCATCCTGCTGGGGATGCACTGGAGGTATCTCATTCCCTTTCTCTCTGGCACGGAGGCAAAGCCCATCCTCTCCTTGTCCTTCATCCCCCAGACAGGAAGCTGAGGACGGAGACCAGAGAGGACAAATCTCCACAGCAGAACCTCGTGGAAGAAGCAGTTTTGAAGGACTCCATGGCACAGGAATCGAACAGGGAGGTAAAGCCCAAGAGATCCCACAGGATGAGGGCCACCAAACCCAGCCCAGGGTGCTCTGAGGAGGAAAGACCCACCCTGTGCCAGGAAGGTGGACAGAGCTTCAGCCAGGGTTCGGAGCTGGTGGTCCAGGAGCAGCTTCATGATGGGGAGAAACCACACAAGTGCTTGGAGTGTGGGAAGAGCTTCAGGCAGAGCAGCACCCTGATCAGCCACCAGATGATCCACACTGGGGAATGGCCCTATGAGTGTGGGGAGTGTGGGAAGGGCTTCAGCTACAGCTCAGAACTCGTCAGGCACCAACGCATCCACACTGGGGAGAGGCCCTATGAGTGTCCCCAGTGTCAGAAGAGGTTTCAGACCAGCTCCAATCTCCTCCGGCATGAGCGGATTCACACAGATGAGAGGCCCTTCCGCTGCCCTGACTGCGGGAAGGGCTTCAACCGCAACTCCAATCTCATCAGACACCGGCGCATCCACACTGGGGAGAGGCCCTACGAGTGTCCCCAGTGTGGGAAGAGCTTCAGACAGAGCTCTCATTTGAGCAGACACCAACACAGTCACCAGTAAGGGAAGACATGCAAATGCTGCAACTGCAGGAAGAGCTTTGTGCACTGCTCCAACTTCATCCCCCATGGGAGAACCACGTTTGGAAGGGCCCTGGTGATACGTGTTCACTGTGATCCATGCTGGGAAGACACCTGTTCGTTTTCCTGCCCCTGCCAATGACATAATGTGAGCCTGAAGAACATGAGGGTCTGGCCAGGGCTGTGTCATTACATTCACTCTGACCTCAGGTCATTGCCAGGGGCAGGAAAGGGACTCTCTCTCTTTCTCCCTGAGGAGAAGGGTGTCCTTCCCAGGGAGGAGAAAATTATGGCCAGGAAGATACCATTGTGTTGTAGTTTTCCCTTTTTTATAACCCTTCTATTGTCAATATTGTTTCTGTTCCTGTTTGTTCTTTATCTCGTTGCTGTTCCAAATAAATTGTTCTTATCCCAGCCTGGGATCTTTGCCTTTTGTGCTTTCCGTGGGAGGTGGGAGGGCAGCAAGCGGCAGTGCGGTTTTAGTGGGAGCAGGACATTGGGGAATCCCATTCCTAAACCCCAGCCCGTGGAAACCAAACATCCCAGCTGGTCCCAGCCCTGGTGGCCATGGCAACAGCCTTGGGAGCAGGTCCCTGGCTGGGGCTGTGGGAACCTCTTCCCTCTGGTGCCCAGGGACAGGACTGGAGGGAACGGCTGCAGCTGAGTCCCGGCAGGCTCAGGTTGGATCTCAGGAAAAGGTTTTTGCCCAGGGGCTGCTGGGGCACTGCCCAGGCTCCCCAGGGAAGGCTCCCAGCTCCAGGGCTCTCTGAGCTCCAGCAGCGTTTGGCCAGCGCTGCCAGGCCCAGGCTGGCATTGTTGGGGTGTCCTGTGCAGGGCCAGCAGTTGGACTCCAGGATCCTGATGGGTCCCTCCCAGCTCAGCCAGTTCTGTGCATCTGGGATCCCATGACCCATAGCAACAGGGTCCTGGTGATGGTTGCCTGCTAAGGATCAGATTTGTCACAGGCCCTCAGAAGGGTTCCATGGGGACTTTCCAAGAGTCTCCAGGCTGTTCAAGAGCTGGAATGTCACAGGCAGAGACAGGGGCTCCATGGACACCTCCCAGAGGTTTCTGGGGATGGTAAAGAGCCTCTGTGGTCAGAGGCAGTCACAGCCATTCCATGGTGACATCCCAGGGCACCTTGGGTTGCAAAGGCACCAAAAGTCACAGGCACTCACGGGGACTCCATGGTGACATCCCAGGAGTCCCCAGGCTGCCAAAGAGCTGGGGTGTGACAGACACTCCCAGGGTTTCCTGTCATAGGCACAGCAGGAGCTTCAGGCAAAGTTTATTGGAGAGGCTCCTGTTAGGTCACAAGGTGCAGAAAGGATCCCAAATATCCCCCACAGATCCCCAAATGTCTCTGTGGATTCAGAGATGACACAGACTCAGGTCGGAAGGCTGAGAGCTAAAAGCCACCCATTTATTCAATCCTCTTCTTTTATACTTTGGTTTGCTACTAGTGGACCTCACTGGTCATTTAATCAACACATTTCACATGACTGGCTAATGAAGAAAACACCTTCCATTAAACAACTTTATGGAAAAAAACAACCTATTCCAAACACCACCTGTGGATAGTTACAATTCTTTGTCTGCAGCTCCCAGTTCCCAGACCAATTAATGGGAAAGCTTATCTTGCTTTCTCTGTCTCTTGACCGGACTGTCATATCCACACTCAAACACCCCCAAGAATCTCCAGGCTTTCTAAGCTCTTTTTGTGAGAACAGCCATGGAGCAGCTGGTTCCAATCCCAGCCCTGGACTTTTCAAGCATTTCTGTGTAAAGAATTAATGAGGTGGAATTAACATTTTGTTGTGGTTTTACCAAGAAGTGAGTTTCTGGGAAAGTTGTGGTCAAACCAATCAGTGCCCAGATTTGAAAATTGCCACCAGGTGTGGCCACTGGGGACCTGGATACACCTCTGAGAACACACAGGGGTTAAAAGCAGAAGATTCCCAGAGGGACTCTCTCTTTTGACTCCAGCGGTGAGTTGATCTGACCTCTCCCCTGCCCAGCTGTGTCTGGGTGGGGCAGGGGAGGCCATGCGGCCTGTGGGGAGGGAGGCCGGAGCCCTGCAAGGTGCAGGGTGGAGGAGACCTGGGATGTTTGGGCAGCCCCCCGGGAGAGAGTGATAGAGACTCTGTGCTGGCTGGAAATTTGATATCTCCTGCCAGCACCATGGCCAGGAGAAGAAGGGAGGGCAAGGTGCCCAGCCGCAGGCAGACCATGGCTGAGGTTTTAACCCCTTTGGTACTGAAACAATGGAAGCTGTAAAAACGCTAATCCTCCCCAGCTGAGAATTGAAAGGGGACGGAGGATGGGCAAGAAGAAGAAGGTTTGAGTAGGTGAAGAAATATCAGCAGATGAGAAGTGCCCTGGATGAAAGAGATGATTGCAGTGGCCTTTGGCTGGACTTTCTCTGACATGGCCACGGGACAGAACCAATTTTTATCCTGTAATGCAGAGACTGTACCTTGGGGGACGCAGTTGGCCAAAAACCAAAAGTGACAAAGCTGTTGTAAGAAGAAATAGAGGGAACAGAGACTGATGAGGAGGGTGTGGTGGAGCCCTCTGCCTTCAGAGGAGAAAGATCTCTGTTCACAAGGCCCTTTGGCCCCAAGGGGTGAAATAAGGGGGGGACAGGTGTCCCAAATAGTGAGAGGCTGCCACTTCTTGAAACTGAGCAAAGCATTCTTAAAAAGACCTAAGAAGCAGTTTGGATCCATGGCTGGTGGTGAGAGCACTGGACATGGAAGGAAGATGATCACCACGGCAGATTCTCTCCGGGCGGCTGCCACGTGTGACACGGAAGCACAGGAGGTTCCAACTGTGTTTCCTGGGGAGGCCCATGGTGCAAGAGAGAGACTCCTCTCTCCTGATGAATGGGGGAAGTTGTGTGAAGGATGGTATTGGACTGAGAAGTGAGTGTTAGAGGAGATTGAGTGTTAGAAAGGTAGAAGGAGGAAGAGTGTTTTAGAAGTGTTCCATTGTCGATTGTCGTGTGTAATTTTTTTTCCTTTTTTTCCCTTTTGTCTCTATGTTGTAGATTAATAAAGTGTTGGGGTTTTTTTCCGCTCCATTCCCAAGTTGGAGCCTGCTTTGTTCTGTTTCCGAGTCCCATCTCACAGTAACCATTTTGCAAGTATACTTTCATGGGGGCACTGGCATTGTGCCAGGGCCAAACCACGACACCTTTATAGAATTTGTTTCACAGGATTAAGGATAGCAAACCAGAGATTTTTATATAAATATCTATTATAGCACTGATGAGACAAAATGATCTTAATCAGAAATATTTACACCAATATATAAGAGCTATAACATATTATATTGTATAGAGTACTTGGAAGTGATTTCAAAGCAACTGTGTTAAAGCAAAACCAGTTATTTAAGAGAGATTAATGTCACTCCCCAAGACTAATGATCGTGGGCAAATTCCTTTGGCTCAGCCTGGAACAGTGACCTTGAGGGGTGTCCCCATGGTAGGGAGGAATCACCACACCCCCAAGTAGGGAAATGTCAGGAGACGCTGCTGTTAAAATCTGGGACGGGGCTTCTCTAGTCTCAAGTGCTGCCCTGTCAGTCAGATGTGCCCAGGCTGGGCCAGCTCAGCAGCTCTGCAAAGCTCTCAGTGCTGTCCCTTCGTTGTTCCTTTCTCTGTGAATTATTCCATCCCTGCCACAGTTTCCTCTCCCTCTCAGGATTTTGGGATGGAGAAGTCTGCTTTCAGCATTATTCAACCCCAAAAGCAACATGACCCTCCTTCATTTCCCGCTGGGGTCTTTGCAAACAGGGCCTGGCTGGAGTTGTTGGAGCCCATTGCAGGCAGAGCCTCCTGCTCCAGCAGGAACTGCCTTTCCTGTGCCAGGAGCAGGGCAGGTCCCGCTGCAGGAAAAGCCCCAGGCCAGCCCCAGCACAGGGAAGGGCTCGGGCACAAGGGCAGAGTGCGGTGCTGGGAGCTGTGCCAGGCAGAACCTGAGGCACCAAAGGCACCTTGGCAGCAGCAGCTGCTTGCAGGCCATGGCCAGAAGCCTCCCTTGGCAGCCCGGCCTTGTGGCCAGCACTGCAGAGCTGCTGCCTCAGGGCTCATTTCTGCCTGGGCTCTGAAAAGCCACTTCTGCTCCAGGAGCCTGTCTGGGAAGCCATTGGCCCCTGCACCTTGGGCACAAGATATGAATGACAAAACTCTTCATGCCAGCAGAGACAAGGCAGGGGCAGAGGAAAGGGGAGAGCCAGGCCCAGGGCACAGGGCTGCCATGGTGATGGCTGTGAGGTCACTGCCCCTGCAGCAGCCTGGCTGCCCTCAGCAGACATTCTGGCCAGAAGCGTTGTGATGGCACCCAGCACAACAGAGAACCCACACAACAGGAATTCTGTGCTTGGGGATGAGAGGGTTTCACTGGGTCAGGCTGCACAAAGGTCCTGCTCTTGGATAATTCCTCAGATGGGGAATCCAATTCTGTGTAAGAACACAGTTGCAGTTTCATGCACTCTCCTCATTGTAAAATATTTCCTCCTTCTAACAGATGTAAATCCGCCCTCATTCAGTTCAGAGATATTGAGCCTTGTTCTGTCACTGCAAGATTTGGGAGAAAATAACTTTGACCACTGTTTTCATTTTCACAGACCTTGGAGAGGACCCAAAAACATCTCAAGATGAGGTTTGGAGGCCTCATCCCATAACCAGCAGTGAGAGGCGGCAGACTCTGGGCTCAGTGGTGTGGAGACTGAGGACAGAATACGAGTAGCCGGGGAGGGATTAAAGGGTGGTTTCACACATCTCGGAGTTTTTCTTTATTGTATAAAACAGCCAGAGAAAGAGATAATGGCACCAAGGGCAGCTTGGGAAGCCCAGACTGGACACCAGGAGAAAGGAATTTTCCTCCCAGTGCACGGCTGTGGTGCAGCACGTCCCCCAGAAGGAGCCTGGAGCAGCCCAAGGCTTTGTGTGGGCAGGCAGATGCAGGCAGGAGGCAGAGCTGTCAGCAAAGGAAGGGGCCAGCCAGGTGGGGCAGCCGGGGGATGACGACAGCCTGCAGGGACAGAGGCGCAGGGCAGGGACACCGTAGGACAGCCTGGGCTGCACACGGCACAGGGATGGGCAGCAGCTGCAAGGCCCTGACAGAGCCAACTTGGGCAGCGCTTTGGCCATGGCTGCTGGCCCTGGGCCTGAGCCAGGAGCAGGAGACAAGTGACCCTTGCAGGCCTGGAGCCTCATTGCCTCCTTGTCCCTGCCCAGCAGCCTGGCAGGGGCCGCCCCATGGTGCTGCCCTTGGCATTGCACATCCCTACATGCCACTGCCCATCCCAGGAAGAGCCCTGAGCAATGAGGGAGGGACAGGATCTGCCTGGCCAGGGGCTGGGGCTCAGGCCTTGGCCCTTTGCATTCCTGAAACACATCCAGGTTTGCTCAGCACCAGAGGCACCTTTGCCTTGTTTGTCCCCAGCTGTCATCACTGCCTCCAGTGTTCTGCTCTGGCTGCAAGCTGGGGACAGTTTCTCAGTTGTGTCCTTCAATGGGAACCATTAACCCTTCAAGAAATCTTCTGTGTTTCAATCTGACTTTGAGATGTTGACAGGTTTTTGAGCACACTCTGAGGGACTGAGTCTGATGCAAACAGCACCAAAGCCCCAGAGGGTCATTAAAGTCCTTGTGCTGTGTCTGTGCTGCTGAGCTGGGCCGGCTCCTGGCCCAGAGGCAGCTCCTGGCAAGGGCAGCGCTGCAGAGAGACAGCTCTGGCCAGGCGCAGCTCCTGTGCACAGCCCAGCAGGGCTGGGGCACTGCCAGGGCAGCTCAGGGACACCAGCAGGGCACAGCCAGAGCTGACAGGGGCTCAGCACTGGCAGGGGCTGGGGGATGTCCCAGAGGGGCTGTGTGACAGCGGCACCTCTGTGGCTGTGTCCTAGAGGCACAGAGCAGCTGTGATGTCAGCAAGGGGCTGTGTGACAGCACAGAGTGGGCTGTGTGAGGTCACAGGTTGCGCTATGACATCACAGAGTTTGTTGTGTGAGGTCATTGAATAGCTACAGCATCATAGAGGAGACTGTGTGACAACACAGATCAGGCTGTGACATCATGGCATGGCTGTATGGCATCATAGAGCAGGCTGTGAGGTCAAAGTGTGCTGTGACATCACAGAGCAGGCTGTGACATCATGGCATGGCTGTATGACATCATAGAGGAGACTGAGGTCAAAGTGTGTGCTGTGACATTAGAGAGTGGCAGCATGACATAACAGAGAGGGTTTTATTACATCACTGAGGGTGTTGTGACATCACAGAGCTGTCTGTGACATCATGGAGTAGGGTATGAGGCCATAGAGCAGATCCGGACGTAACAGCTGGTGGCTCTGTGACATCAGCGAGTGGATTGTGACATCACTAGGTGGCTGTGTAACATCATAGAGAAGACTGTGACATCACAGAACAGACTGTGACATCCCAAAGCAACTTTCTGACATCACAGAGTCTTCTGGGACATCACAATGCAGCTGCATGACATTCCAGGGTGACATCCCAGAACTGGCTCTGTGACAAAACAAGGGTGCTGTATGACATCCCAGAGTGGGCTGTGACATCACAGGTGGCTGTGTTACATCATAGGGTGCTCTGTGACATCACAGGATGCTGTATGAGATCACAGATGGCTGTGTGACATCCAAGGGGCTGTGTGACATCACAGGGTGGCTGCTTGTCCCTGCTCAGCAGCCTGGCAGGGGCCGCCCCATGGTCCTGCCCTTGGCATTGCACATCCCCACATCCCAGTGTCCATCCCGGGAAGAGCCCTGAGCAATGAGGGAGGGACAGGATCTGCCTGGCCAGGGGCCGGGGCTCAGGCCTTGGCCCTTTGCATCCCTGAAACACATCCAGGTTTGCTCAGCACCAGAGACACCTTTGCCTTGTTTGTCCCCAGCTGTCATCACTGCCTCCAGTGTTCTGCTGTGCCTGGAACCTGGGGACACTTTCACATGAGTTTTGTCCCTCAGTGGGACCCATTAAAACTTCAAGAAACTTTGGAGTTTCAATTTAACTTTGAGTTCTGGAGAAGTCTTTTGAAGGCTCTCTCAGGGACTGAGTCTGATGTAAACAACACCCAAGTCCCAAGAGTGTCATTAAAGTCTTTGTGCTGTGTCTGTGCTGCTGAGCTTTAAAGGAACAGCTCTTCCCAGGACCAGCTCCTCTCCCAGCCCAGCAGGGCTGAGGGCTCTGCCTGCAGGCACTGAGGGGACAGGAGCCTGGCAGAGACAGGCTGAGGAAGTCATTGAGCTGAAACTTCACTGGGGGAAAGATCTTCACAGCCCTCCACATGGTGAGTCAGTGGATGCAGGGCAATGTCCCCTGTGCTCCTGGAGGGATCTCCTGAAGCCAGCACACCCCACAGCCTGGGGGATGTGCCAGGAGGACTCTCCCAATTTCTCTGTGGCAGGGGAGCAGGAGGAGGAGGATGTGCTGCAGAGCAGGGCTTCCGTGGGCACCATCAGAGGGACAGGGCAGGACGGCTCCTGCTGCCAGGGACGGCTGCAGGGGGTGAAGCTGGGGCTGCAGCCAGGGCTGCCAGGGCTGTCCTGCAGAGCAGGTCCTGCAGTCCTGAGGGCTCTTGGCCAGCCCAGGGGATGTGCCACCTGCCAGGGGCAGCTCTCAGCCTGCCTGGCAGCTCCCCATGGACAGGTCAGGGGAGCTGTGGGGGCAAGGAGTGACTCCTGCCAGGGCAGGTCCTGCTGCTGTGGAGAGGGTGCTGTGTGGGCCAGGGCTGCTCAGAGCTCCAGCTCACGCCCAGCTCATTCCTGAGGGGACTTTTCATGAGCTCATTCAGGGCAGGGCTTTCCTGCTTGGGTCTCTGCTTTCCTGAATCTGTGCTCCCACTTTTCCCTGGCTCAGCTTGGTGGCAATGGAAACTCAGCTGTGCAGGGCAGAGCTGGGGCTGAGGCTCTTAAACCATTACCCTGAGTTTTCCTGGGAACCTCAGCAAGTGCCACCCCCCCCTCCCCAGCCTCCAGGCCCCTCCAGCACCACCTTTCCATGGTGCACAGGCTGGGGGAGCTGTTCTTTAATCCCTGCAGCCCTGAGCAGCTGCAGGGCAGAGCTGGCCCAGGGGCTGGGCTGGGCTCTGGCAGCTCTGGCAGGGAAGGAGCCCGGGGCCACAGGAGCAGCTCAGGCTGGCACAGCTCCAGCAGCAGAGCCGTGGGCAGGGAGGGAGGGAGGCAGTGCTGAGGGAAGCCCTGCTGCAGGGCAGATGTGGCACTGCCAGCCCTGCCCTGCAGGGCAGACACTGCCCTGAGCAGCACAGCTCTTGTGTCCCCTCCCAGCCAGCACAGCCCTCAGCCCAGGGGCTCGGGGCCCTCAGTCCCTCGTGGGCTGGCAGAGCAGCAGCAGAGATGAAGGGCATCTCTCCTGCCATGTGCCCATTCCTGCTGACTGGGCCTGAGGGCCACTGCCCTGCCCTGGTGCTGCCTGGCAGGGGCTGTGCAGCACAGGAGTGTCCTTGGCCAGAGTGGGCCTGAGACTGAAAAAGGCTGAGCCAGTTTGCTCTGCTGTGGGTCCCTCTGCTCTCAGCTGTGTCAGGCTGATTTCCAGGGGAACACAGGGACTGCCCTGGATCTCAAAAGGGCAGCTGGGGACATGTGGGGTGGCAGAGCAGCTCCCGTCACCCTTCACTGAGTTACAGCCACTGTTTGTGCATTGCTCAGTTCTCTCTGACCTCCCTGGGCGCAGCAGGAAACCCTCTCAAACTGCCTTTGGCCGTCACCATTCCTTAGCCCTGGGACAGGAGACGCTGCCGAGCTCCTCTGCCTCAGGAGCAGTTTGGGCTGATGAAGTACAAGCCCAGGACTGGCCCCTGTCCCTGTTCCCATAACCCCACTGCTGCAGTGCAGAGCTGACCCCTCGGTGTCCATGGGCAGAGCCCCCACTCATCATAGGAACGGGGCCAGATCCCAGCAGAGCTCCAGGCACAGGGCTGAAGGAAGGGCTCTGAGAAAAGGAAAATTGGGTGGCACAGAGCAGCAGGGGCAGGGATGGAAGAAATGGCTTGGATACTGATCAGCAAAATCTCCCTTGACTTTTCACTGTCTCGTCCTTGAACAGGACAGCATGGCCAGAGTGAAGAAATGTCCAACAGCAGCTCCATCAGCCACTTCCTCCTGCTGGCATTGGCAGACATGCGGCAGCTGCAGCTCCTGCACTTCTGCCTCTTGCTGGGCATCTCCCTGGCTGCCCTCCTGGGCAACGGCCTCATCATCAGCGCCGTAGCCTGCGGCCACCACCTGCACACGCCCATGTTCTTCTTCCTGCTCAACCTGGCCCTCACTGACCTGGGCCTCATCTATACCATTGTCCCCAAAGCCATGCACAATTCCCTCTGGGACACCAGCAACATCTCCTACTCAGGATGTGCTGCACAGGTATTTTTCTTTGCCTTTTTCATTGCATCAGAATTTGCATTTCTCACCATCATGTGCTACGACCGCTACGTGTCCATCTGCAAACCCCTGCACTACGGGAGCCTCCTGGGCAGCAGAGCTTGTGCCCACATGGCAGCAGCTGCCTGGGCCTGTGGCTTTCTCAATGCTCTGCTGCACACGGCCAATACATTTTCCCTGCCCCTTTGCCATGGCAATGCCCTGGGCCAGTTCTTCTGTGAAGTCTCACACATCCTCAAACTCTCCTGCACACACTCCAGCTACAGGGAAGTTGGGCTTCTTGTGGTCACTTTCTGTTTAGGCTTTGGTTGTTTTGTGTTCATTGTTTTCTCCTATGTGCAGATCTTCAGGGCCGTGCTGAGGATCCCCTCTGAGCAGGGCCGGCACAAAGCCTTTTCCACCTGCCTCCCTCACCTGGCCGTGCTCTCCCTGTTCCTCAGCACTGACACGTTTGTTTACCTGAAGCCCTCTTCCATCTCCTCCCCATCCCTGGATCTGGCCCTGTCAGTTCTGTACTCGGTGGTGCCTCCAGCCCTGAACCCCCTCATCTACAGCCTGAGGAACCAGGAGCTCAAGGAATCTCTCAGGAAAGCCATGTCTGTGTGCTCTTCAGCCTTTTCATTGTCCCATAACAACCCTCACAGCTTTGCACTGAGAGCCACACAACAGCTGGAAACACACCCCTGGTTTGGCTCCTGCTGCCTCTCAGCATTCTCCCTCCATCAAGGGGCTGCGAGTGGGTCAGACCCTGGGAAGGGACAGCAGGCCAGAGTCCCAAATTAACCAAAGGGATATTCCAGACTGTATGGGACTAGTTGTGGTATAAATGCTAAGGAAGGAGGAATAATAGAGGGCATTTCCTATGTACAGCGTTTGCCTTTCTGATCAATCACTCTGCCTGCTCAAGTTCTGCTTCCTGGGAAGTGGCTGAACATCACTCGCTGGTGGGAAGTAGAGAATAAAATTATTGGGATTTTTTTTTCTGGTTGCTGCTGCATGTAAAAACTTCTTATTTTGCTATAGAAAACTACCTTATCTCAATCTATGATTTGTCTCCCGTATTATTTTCTCTCCCCTGTCCAGCCATGGAGGGGAGTGCTAGAGCAGCTTGGTAGGCACATTGACTCCAGAAGAGGTAACCCACCAGAAGAAGCCACAGAAGGCCAGCTTTCCTCTGTCAGCAACTCACAGTGCATGTCAGAAG
This sequence comes from Passer domesticus, assembly GCF_036417665.1. Lineage (NCBI taxonomy): Eukaryota > Metazoa > Chordata > Aves > Passeriformes > Passeridae > Passer > Passer domesticus. The sequence continues at coordinate 7,002,414 of NC_087481.1, read as the reverse complement.
AGGCCAAGTCTACCCTTAAGTAGATTTTAATGTTTTTCTGATTCTGTTACATTAAAAGAAATGCTAATATTCACCCTATTTATCTTAATTATCCCTCCTTCATGTGTGACCCAGAGACATTGTGTAATCAGGGAATCTCACATTTTATTTAGGTGAAATAAATGAATCTGCAACCACTTTTTAAAACTTTTTGTACTATCCTTATCAGAGCAGCAATGAACAGCAATGGGCACAGCTTTGTGGCTGCCCCAGCTTTGGGATGGGCCCTGGGCCTGGAGCAGGAGCAGCTCTTGAGGGCCCCAAGGCCGGGGCTCTTGTGCTGGCCTGGGCACATGGGATGGCAGCAGGGGCTGCAGAGCTCTCAGCACCTGAGCCAGAGGGGAGCAGGGCAGGCAGGGAGCCTCCTTTGGCCTTGCCCAGCACCTTCCCCCATAGCTGGGCTGAGTCCTGTGTGAGCTGCAGCTGCTGCTGTGCCCTTGGCAGGGGCTGAGGCCGTGGGGCCAGTGGCCAGAGCAGCCTGGCCTGAGCAGAGCTGTGGGGCCAGAGCCGGCTGGGCTGGGCTGGGGAGAGGCCCTTGGTGCTGCCCAGAGCTCAGGGCAGCTGGCAGAGCTTCCAGGGAGCTGGGCTGGGCTCAGAGAGCCTGCCCCAGCAACCATCAGTGTCCATCTCAGCCTGGCTGAGCGTGCAGGGGCAGGACTCAGGCCAGGCCTTGTGGGGCAGGGCCAGCGTCTGTGCAAGGCATTGAAAAGAGGCAAGTGCCCCAGAGAGGAGGCTGCTCAGTGCCCTTGGTGGCACGGACAGAGCAGGGAGGGGGCCCAGGATATTTGTCACCGCCAGCCTCTGTGCCCAGCCCTGGGCAGCCCTGGCTGCTGAGCCCAGCTTTGGCCTGGGCTGAGTTTGGCTGTGGCCCAGCTCCATCCTCCTGCGGGGCTCAGGGCCTGTTCCCGGCCATGGCCAGCCCTGGCCGGCCTCTCTGCTGGCCCAGAGGCCGGCAGAGCCCGGGCCAGGGCTGTCTGTGCAGGCCCACAGGTGCCAGGGGCTGTGCAGGAGCTGGCAGAGGCTGCCCAGCAGGGAGGCCATGGGGCACAGAGCCCCAAGGCTGCCGTGGGCATCACGGCACAGGGGCCGTTCCCAGACACAATGCTCCTGGCCTGGGCTGGGCCTGCACAGGGGCTGGGCCACCATGGCTGGGCCAGCACAGGGCCACCAAGGGGCCACGCAGCCGCTGCTGGGGCTGACAGCAAGGCCAGGCACACACAAGCAATTGCTGAGCATGGCCTGCGCTGGCCAGGGCTGACTGTGCCACAGGCAGAGCTCAGCTGCCCTTGGGGGCTGCAGGAACAGTCAGGAGCCCAAAGAGCCTCCATGGCTGTGCTGGAGACCAAGGCTGGAGCAGGGAAATGCAGGGCTGCTGCGGGATGGGGAGGGCATGGAATTCCAGTACACACCTCAGCTCTCTGATGATCCCGGCACCATGCTGGGCCCTGTTTCAGACTGAGCAGAGCAGATGTTGATGGGACAGGAGCCCTGCGGGGCTGGCAGGGACCTGCAGCTTGCAAGGTGCTCTGCTGTTCCTCAGGTGCTCTCAGAGAGATCCAATCCCAGCTGGGCACCTCAGGGCACAAGTGGCACTGCCTGTTCATGGGCACACAGCTGATGTCTGCCTGGAAAGGGGCACAGGTTTCAATAACTGATAGTTTCATAATATACAAGCAAACCTTTATTATCTGGGTTGCTTGAGTACTTTTAAGAAATGGCAAAGTTTTCCCACCAGGAACAGGAATTTCCTGGATCTACTGGATTCTTCTACTGGTGTCAGGAGGAGAAATTCTGATCTTCCCCTCTACCTTTGCCACCAACATGCGGTCTGATATTTCATGATCGTAATATCTCACTGTTGCCATGATATTTTAGTGAAAAAGCCTCTGCTAGGATTTTTCCTGTCCTGAGGAGCTGAGAGCCTCAGGAAAGAAATGTAAACAATAACTATCTGCTGCTGTGGAATGCCACAGGTGCATCTTTCATTGGTTCATGTGGATTGTTTTCAATCAGTGACCAATCATGGCCACCTGTGCCAAGGCTGTGAGCAGTCACAGGATTTTTGTTATTGATTCCTATTCTATTCTTGTCTTTGTAGCCTTCTGATCTTCTTCTCTCTGTTCTTTTAGTATAGTTGTAATGTAGTATTTTAGTATATATAACATATATATAACATATAACATAATAAATCAGCCTTCTGATGAAAATGGAGTCAAACCTCCTGTCCTCACACAAGGGGTTCTTGTCTAAGAATTGGTGACCCCTGGACGTGTGAAACTGATGGTCACCCCAAGAGTGACCACGGAGTCCAGCCTGGAGCTGAAGAAACGAGACCCTGAAGATGGGCAGAGTTCACAGCCAAGGCAAACAGGAGAACCTGTTGGACTTTCCTGGACATTGTGTCCAGAGACCGCAGAGCAGCAGAGTTGCACAGCTGGATCCACAAGGACACTGTCTAAAGGTACTGTTATTTTTTCCCTTCCTGAAGATCCTGCCATTTGCAGAAGGTGGGAGGAAAGTTGGGAAAATGTACCTTCAGAAGCTCAGGTTCCGTTTACTGCGTCAGAGAAGAAAGTTATTAAATTCTGGCACAGATGGGGACGCGAGGACGGAGTTAATTATTGTCAGTGGGAGAGACTGTGTTATGAGTTTTTCAGATGGGCAAAATTTCATAGATTTTTTACAAATGTCGTATACTCCCTTGATTTAGATCTTTGGGAGTTCATGGACGCTGCTTTTGAGTAGACAAAGGACCAGGGTGTTACACTCCCAAACCTATGGCTCTTATTCTGTATTTTGGAAAAAAGGGAGGCTGCAGGGGACATCGTGGCTCGGTGGCGCGGTCGCGCTCCGTTTCCACCAGGTTCGGCACGAGAGGAGCCTCTCTCAAAGAAGACGAACCGCGGGTTCGCAGCCCCCCCGCATTGCCCACAGCTGAGCAAAAGTTTTTCTCCGCTCCCTTGGAGCATGAGCAGGCAGAGCTGCCTTCCCCCCCCGCTCTTTCTCTTGGGGGGGATGGGGAGCCGGCCCTGCCCACTTCGCCGTGGAATTCTCCGCTCCCCCCACTCCGGGGGGACGTGGGTCCACCTCAGCCGGCCCCACGGGAGGCGCTGGACCCCGCGGCTCCGCCCACGATCCTGCCGTTCGGGCTGGCTCCGCCGGCTCTGATGGCTGCGCCTGCGCTGCAGTGTCCGGACCTAGAAGGAGACTTGGCCGCTGCGCCCAGCCCGGCGGGGGATGCGCCCCCGCGGCCCGTGCCAGTCCCGCTGCTCCCTGCCAACCCAATTGCAGTGAAAGAGCATGCCAAGAATGGTGCTGAGCCCATGGGACCGTCTCAAGAGCCGACACCAGCGCCTGTGCTGCCCGCACCACCCACCCCAGTTGTCCCGCTGCCTTCCAGAGCTCCGACCTTCGCATCAGACCCTGTGAACAGTCTGTCCCTCCGTGGAGAAGGCACGGCCCGCCAGCTCACCGCAGGAGCAGTTCGGCTGGCTGTGTTCAAAATCAGTGTGGTTTCTGGGCCATTTCGCGTGTGGTCGGGGGCTTCTCCCTAGAGGTTGGGGTGCCTACCTTCCCCCAAGCGCCCCAGCGGCGTGGGGGAGTTGGCTCCTGTGGCATCTGCCTCTGGTTCCCAGCCCAGTGGGGAGGGGGGTGCCGAGGGGCAGAAAGCAGGAGCAGTGGCATTTGCCTTGCAGGAGCAAGAGACACAGAGCAAAGCAAGCATTGCTCGCTTGCTCTGGGGACAAGAAACCCTCAGATCTGGGATGACAATTCCTGAGAAAGCTTCTCTTTCCGAGCTGCCGGTGTGCACCGGTGCTGCTGGGGGGAAGAAGCATTGGGTCACTTCTGCTCTCAAGACGCTGGCAGCATGGTCCTGCCAGGTTCTGAGCATGCAGAACCCGCCTCACAGGCTGGTTCTGGGCCGTTTGGCTCATTTCCCTGGGCCGGGGCCTCCGCCCCGTCCAGTGCTGGGTTTGGGGACTTTGCTTTCCCCGCAGGGACCTGGGCCACCATTCTGTGAGCCAGGTCTGGGTTCTCTAGTCCGCCCACCAGGACCAGGGCCACCCAAAGGTCCTAGAGACCCTCTGCTGCTGCTGTTCTTCTTCTTTTGGAAAAAAAAAAAAAAAAAAAAAAAAAGAAAAAAAAAAAGTGGAAAGAGCTAGCAGCTCAAAAGCATTGAAAAGCCAAAAATTAGCCTCAGCCCAAGTGGTTCAATGAAGGGCTGTGGCCAGAGCATTCCAGAATTTTCTCTCTGAATTGTTTGATGACTGTCAATGGATTTTTTGATAATTCTTGTTCTCTTTAGCAGTTCTTTGTTTCAGAATTCTGCAAGCCTGTTTCAGGACCAAAGGGGACTTCCAGAGATGTCAAAGAAGAACATCTTCAGTCCATGGACTCTGTTCTGAAACTCAGCTATTTGGACTTGAAACAATGAACTTTCTTTGCATGAGTTTTTGCATTTTCTTATATTTTTCAAGATTGTTTTAGTGATATGATAGAATTTGATGTTTTATAGGTGAAGAATTTCCCTGAATGTTCTACAGGTGAAGAATTTCCCTGACCATTCCACATCAGCAGTTGATTGAGATTTTGATTGGCAACAGATGAACCTCAAGGGGTGTTTGTTCTCTCTTCTGCAAGGGCCCAGTAGAAGAGATTGCAAACATTTCTTTTTCTATTTAATTTAATAAATTTTAAAGGGTGAGATGTAGCCATGATATTTTAGGGAAAAAGCCTCTGCTGGGATTTTTCCTGTCCTGAGGAGCTGAGAGCCTCAGGAAAGAAATGTAAACAATAACTATCTGCTGCTGTGGAATGCCACAGGTGCATCTTCCATTGGTCCACGTGGATTGTTTTCAATCAGTGACCAATCACAGCCACCTGTGCCAAGGCTGTGAGCAGTCACAGGATTTTTGTTATTCATTCCTATTCTATTCTTGTCTTTGTAGCCTTCTGATCTTCTTCTCTCTGTTCTTTTAGTGTAGTTGTAATGTAGTATTTTAGTATAATATATAACATAATAAATCAGCCTTCTGATGAAAATGGAGTCAAGCCTCGTGTCCTCACACAAGGGGCTCTTGCCGAAGCAAGAGTGCAGGCCCTGGTGTTCTGCTCTTGGCTTGGTGCTGTCAAAGGGGCAGCTTTTGATGGTTTTAGAGGCACTAATCTGGGCAGTGAAATGCACCTCAGGCACCAACTGCATCTCTGGTGTCTGCAAGTGCCTTTATCTCCCTTCATGCTCCTCAGAACCAAAATCCTGCAAGGACCAAGTGAATCTGAGACTTTGGAAAGGCCCAATCGTGACAGATTTTGGTGAGATTTGAGTCAGGAGATGGAAGCAGCAGCAGCAGGTGCTGTAATCTTTATCCTTGCGCTCTCCTGCATGCTGATGCATGTGTGAAGGAGGCAGGGATTCCATAAAGCACCTTCTGTAGCTCCTGAGGGAAAACCAGTGGCAAGTTCTTTAATTTCTTAGAGTTTCAGGCATGTGTTGTGTGGCTGTGCTGCCCCCCAGGGCCAGGCTCTGCCACTCTCTGCTCCAGCTGGTGCTTCCAAACTGCCCTCTGTGATTTTTATTTGCAAACCACCTCTCTGACCAGCTTCCACTTTGCTTTAAAACTTCAGCACCACGTTTGTGGCTGAACAGGTCCCAGAGCTGGGGAGAAGGATTTGAGATGCAATTTGCATGACAGAGTTGTTACAGCGGGGAAAATGTCACATCCCTCCTGTGCCTGGAGCTGCTAATCTTGTTCTAAACATTGAAAACCTCTTCAGCTGCTCTCATTATACCTCAATTTGATTACTGCTTTGATTTCACACCTCTTTCATGCAGGCTTTTCCTCTCTCCTTAGCTGGAATTGTCAGGCCTGAGGAGAGAAATTTTGTTGAGCCTTGGGACAGTTCCCATATATCCCTGCTCCTAAAGCTGCTTTGAATTATCTTGGGAACCTGAGCATGAGATAAACTGTCAGGACTTTAGTGAGAGGAAAAGTATGGCACAGAGGCCAAAGTGTAAATGCAGAGTCTGGGGACTCTGTTGTGGGGATCTGGGCCCTGCAAACTCATGTTGTTCTCTATGAATGGCTGATTCCTTCTGTATCTCCTCCTGAAATCCTGAGCACCAGGGCTGGTGCTGGAACTGCAGCCACACAAACTCCCCACGGAGCTTTGTGGGACCCAGTGGGAATCATTGATTTGCTGCTTTTGATGAAAAGTTGTGACATGAACCTCAGTGTCGGGGAGGTGACACGTTAATGCTGCTGCTGCTGCCAGATGGTGCCCACACAACGTGTCTGGAGACAGCTCTGGAGAAGATGAAAAAAAACCAGGATTAAATCCCATGTGCTACTGAGCTCTATCAGAAACTGCTTAGAGTGAAGTCTGTGAAGTGACTGGGGAGAGCTGGGAGAAAGGGACAGCTCTGAGAAGTGTGTGGTACATCAGGGATGTCCTAATACTGATCTTTGCACGGAGATGAAAAAGTATCAGTTTACATGGCCTGAATGTCTGGTTCTGGAAATTCTGCATTGCACAAGATGTGCTGAGCTCATCTGGCTCTGAAATATCATCTCTGCACCTTAGCCAGGAACAGCATCAGAGTTCTGAACAGATTCATCAAAATCAGTCATAAGCCAGAAGCAAACCTTGGCAATACACATCTGTGGCAGGTGAGGAGACCAAAAGCTTCCATTCTTGTTCTTGGAGAATGAATTCAGCAATAAAATAATCCTCTCTCTTGGCATTAAAATACTTTAGTTTCAGCTCTGCCCCAGACTGTCAGTGTCAAGTATTTCTCTGGGTGGTTGGGGGTAGGTTCTCCCCCTGGAGCTCTCTGCAGGTTGGTGCTAATTCCAGATGTTGCCTCAGGTTCAGATGTTTTGCTGCCTGAGCAGAGTGTGCAGAACAGGGATTACAAGCACTGACATTTGCTGTGCTAGAAAGTGCAAGGGACACATTTGTGCCAATGAAGGTCACACCTTGAACTAGGAGGATCAATTCTTGTTGTGCTCAGAGGAGTCTGGGGAGAGAGGGGGTTTCCAAAGGAAATCTTGGTCCATGTAGGGCTGAGGCTCCCTCCAGGCTGGCTCCAGCCCCTCAGGGTGCCCAGGAGCAGGGCTTGCCCATAGCCCAGTGCTCCCTCCTTAGCCCTGGGGCTGCCCCGGGAAGAGCCATGGCTGAGGCTCTGCAGGAGCACACAGGCTCAGCCCTGCTCCAACATGGGATCCATGGGCCAGGGCACGCTGGGCTTTGCTCCTACAGCTCCCAAGTGTGTCCAGAGAAACTGCAAGGAGAGGCTCACCTCTGTCAGTGGGACCCCTCTGTGCACAGGGACCCCCACTCCTGGGGAGGCTGTGCCAGGGACCTCCAGCCCTGGGAACCTGGAGCAAGTGGAAACTACAACTTGGCAAAATGCTGCCTGTGCCTGAAGCACATGCAAGGAGAACTGGGGTGTGAAAAGTAAAATTTGTTTATTACAGAAGAACAGCAGCAAAAATGCAGAATACATTTACATTGTAAGAATATTTGTAACAACAACAATCGATAGAACATATATACATAAAAACCTACCTGGCAAAACTATGGGAAACGTATTTACAGAAGTCAAAAATAGCCCTAAAATCTACATTCTAAAGAACAACAACAAACTGTAGAACATATATACAAAAGGGTGGTGTCTCTGCCTGTGATGTCCATCGCACCTGGAAGAAAAGCAAATGCCATGGTCACTCCAGTCAGGCACAGAGGGCTCTTGCATGTGCCCCCAGGCTGGCACATGCAGGCCCAGCATCAAGACTCTGCTACCAGAACTGAGCCTGGCTGGGTCTGGCATGGAGCTTGTGTGGAGCAAAGCAGGCACAGGACAGGCTGTGGATGGCCACCAGAATCCAGTGCCCTGGGTACAATGTCCCTGAGCAGGGAGCACCCAGCCCAGCTCCAGCCTGGCAGCAGGAGACCCACTCTGCCTGTCCTGCTGCTGGCATTGCTCTTCATGCCAAGATCAGGGCCTCTTCCTCAACTTCTTAATCAATATCCATGTCCACAATGGACTCTTCCATATCCACATCCATCTCTTCTTCCTCAGTCACATCCACATCCATCTCTTCTTCATCATCCTCATCCACGTCCATCGCTTCCTCTCCAGGGTCTTCTATTTCCATGTCCTCCTCCCTATCAATCTTGGTATCTACCTCCATCTCCTCCTCCATATCAATCTTGGTATCTACCTCCATCTCCTCCTCTCTGTCTGGGACAGCCTGCAGAGGTAGCAAAACCTCAGAGTGGGGTCCCTGTCCCACTCCATCCCCACAGAGCTCCAGCCCACCCGGGCAGGTGGGGGGTGTCCACCTCCATGGAATGGCACCATACCTTCCTCAGAACAAAGGGGAGCATCCTGCAGGGCTGGATGATGAAATCCAGGCACTCAGGAGTTTTCAGGAATGATGGGGGGATCGGGGGGATAAGAAGAGTGAAAGGAGAGGGCAGGAGCAAGGTGCAGAGCGTGTCAACACAGCGGCCAAGGGTTGTGTTGTGCCCTTTGCTGGGCGCTGGACGTTCCAGCTGGAGCGTGGGCTGTGACATCACAGTTCCCAGGCTCCATCTGAAGTGGACACTGGAGACCATGGAATGATGGAGTCCCTGAATGGTTGGGCTTGGAAGGGAGCCTGAAGAACAACATCTTGTTCCCAGCTGAGCAGTCTTCCCCCAGAGCGTGCTGCTCAGAGCCCTGTTGCCAAGGATGGGGCATGCACAGCCTCTGTGCACAGCCTGGGCCAGTGCCCCACCACCCCCAGTGGAAAAGAGCAGCTTCCTTAGATGCAGCTTCAATCAACCTGCTGCAGTTGAAAGCCATCCCCCCTTGTCCTGTCAGCACAGGCCCTGCTGAACACTCTGTCCCCTTCCAGTCCTGCAGAGCCACAGGGAGGCCTCCCAGTGTCTCCTCTGTCCAGGCTGAGCATCCCCAGCCCCACTTGCACAGCAGTCAGTCACATCAGGGCGAGTCAAGGCTGCAGGGTAGCAAATAGCATCAGGAACTGAGAGATGCAAGCTTTAGACCCAGGTTTGACTCTAATTGAACAAAATTAATAACAGTGGAGGGGAAGATGGTGGGACACTGGTTCTGTTCTAACTGGTGATTTATTTTTCTTCTTTTCTGTCATGCTGTCCCAGGTTTTTCTGTTTGAAAGGAAGCTTGGCACAATGTCCATTGTCTTCTCCATTTGTGAAAGACCAAGCGGAGTCTGGGCAGGCTGATATGCAGAGCAAAACCTGAAAATATACTAGTGATCCTGAGCCTGGGTGATGCAGCTAAACCCAGCCAAAAGGAATTTCTGGAAAGCTGATCCTGGTTTACATTGTCTTGAGTTTGGCTTTTCCAACTTCACCAGTCATTTATGAAAAACAAAAAAAAAAGCTCAAACCAAATCAGACAAATACCCAGTGAATTAAACAAACAAACCCATGCAGCAAACCAATCAAACAAATAGATAAAAAATGCCAAATAAAACCAAAGGAAATGAAGAGTTAGTATTAGTTGCAAGGATAGCACAGCAGGCAAATGGCTGCTTCCCACAGGATCACCATCAAAAGCCACATAGAACAGCTGCTCCAAAATATACCCAAGAGGAGAAAAAGAAAAAGCGATCCATGGCAACATTGGGGGCAGCTCCACATTCAGGTGAAGGATGAGCACGCAGTGGTACAGATCCAGCATTGCCCACCCTCCAGGCTGCTGTTTGCTCCTGATGAAAGCCCCTTGCAGGACTGCGGCCCCTCTCAGTGCAGTGTCAGTCACTGCCAGAGCTCTCAGCTGAGCCACTGGCATTTGCAGAATGACATCCAGCCACAATCCTGCTGCCTGCTGAGCATCTGTGGAAGATCCTGAGCATCTTCATGCCTAGGACCACAAAACAGCTCAGGATTTCTCTGAACTGCTTTTCAGGGGGGGTTTCCATATCCCTATGAGAACTGCTCATCCTTCAACACGTATGACTTTATGTACAATGATGCATTTGTGTTCCTTCCTTCCTCCTGTGTGCCAGTGAGAAACCATCCATGTGACTAGAGGACATTGTGTGCAGGGAAATGCATTCCTGGCTTGCCATTTTGCTTCACTGTCACTCAGCTGAACATGGTCCTTATCTAAGAAGGACTTAGAACTTGCAACAAGTGATAAATTAACCTGCTCCACTCTCCTTAGCATGGGTGTGATGAGTGTTAAGGAAAGCAGCGAGCGCTTGCCAGGATGGGAGCCTGTTCTTTGCCAGGGAGGAGGGAGAAAATCTTGCTTGGAGTAAATAAAGCAACTCTGCTTCCCCAGGAAGAGAAGCAATTAAACATGGGAGTGCTGCATGGGATGATTTGCACAAGGATTGTCTACAATGCAGGAATGTTCCCAATAAACCATGCTTCTCCTGACCTTTATTTTTCTGGGTTTCCAGCAGATGATAGAAGAGACAATCAATGAAAAAAAGCAAAACAACTTGTGGGGAGACGTTTTTTCCTTTCTTCAGGCTTCCTCTTTCTTTTGTTCCCTCCAGAGCTCTCACTACATTTCTGCTGTGGTTTGGAGCACGTACTTCCCTGGGCTTCTTTTGGCTCTGGGTGTCATGGACACTCTTAATTGTGGATTTTTATGCCTTCATCTACTTCTGACCTCCAGCCCTGGGAACCTGGAGCAAGTGGAAACTACACCTTGGCAATATGCTGCCTGTGCCTGAAGCAAATGCAAGGAGACCTGGGGTGTGAAAAATAAAATTTCTTTATTAGAGAAGAACAGCAGCGAAAATACAGAATAGATTTACATTGCAAGAATATTTGTAACAACAACAATCGATAGAACATATATACAGAAAAACCTATCTAACAAAAAATATATGAAACGTATTTACAGAAGACAAACACCATAAAACCTATATCCTAAAGACAACATCAAAGAGTAAAACGTATGTAGAAAAAGGTGGCATCTCCCTCCATGATGTCCATCGCACCTGGAGGAAAAGCAAATGCCACGGTCACTCCAGTCAGGCACAGAGGGCTCTAGCATGTGCCCCCAGGCTGGCACATGCAGGCCCAGCAGCAGGACTCTGCTACCAGAACTGAGCCTGGCTGGGTCTGGGACGGAGCTTGTGTGGAGCAAGCAGGCACAGGACAGGCTGCGGATGGCCACCAGAATCCAGTGCACTGGGTACAATGTCCCTGAGCAGGGAGCACCCAGCCCAGCCCCAGCCTGGCAGCAGGAGACCCACTCTGCCTGTCCTGCTGCTGGCATTGCTCTTCATGCCAAGATCATGGCCTCTTCCTCACCTTTTTAATCAATGTCCATGTCCTCAATGGACTCTTCCATATCCACATCCATCTCTTCTTCCACCGTCACCTCCACCTCCACCTCCATCTCCTCCTCCCCAGTGTCTTCTCCCTCCGTCTCCATGTCCTCCTCTCTATCAATCTCTATATCCACCTCCATCTCCTCTTCTCCCTCTGGGACAGCCTGCAGAGGTAGCAAAACCTCAGAGTGGGGTCCCTGTCCCACTCCATCCCCACAGAGCTCCAGCCCACCCGGGCAGGTGGGGAGTGTCCACCTCCATGGAATGGCACCATACCATCGTCAGGAGAAATGGGAGCATCCTGCAGGGCTGGATGACAAAATCCAGGCACTAAGGATCTTTCAGGACTGAGGAAAGGTGACAAGCAGAGTGGGCAGGAGCAGGGTGAAGAGCATACGAACACAACGGCCAAGGGTTGTGTTGTGCCTTTTTCTGGGCGCTGGACGTTCCAGCTGGAGCGTGGGCTGTGACATCACAGTTCCCAGGCTCCATCTGAAGTGGACAGTGGAGACCATGGAATGATGGAGTCCCTGAACGGTTGGGCTTGCAAGGGAGCCTGAAGAACAACATCTTGTTCCCAGCTGAGCAGTTTTCCCCCAGAGCATGCTGCTCAGAGCCCTGTTCCCAAGGATGGGGCATGCACAGCCTCTGTGCACAGCCTGGGCCAGTGCCCCACCACCCCCAGTGGAAAAGAGCAGCTTCCTTAGATGCAGCTTCAATCAACCTGCTGCAGTTGAAAGCCATCCCCCCTTGTCCTGTCACCACAGGCCCTGCTGAACACTCTGTCCCCTTCTTTCCTGCGGGACCCTTCCAGTCCTGCACAGCCACAGTGAGGCCTCCCAGTGTCTCCTCTGTCCAGGCTGAGCATTCCCAGCCCCACTTGCACAGCAGTCAGTCACATCAGGGCGAGTCAAGGCTGCAGGGTAGCAAATAGCATCAGGAACTGAGAGATGCAAGCTTTAGACCCAGGTTTGCCTCTAAATGTACAAAATTAATAACATTGGAGGGGAAGATGGTGGGACACTGGTTCTGTTCTAACTGGTGATTTATTTTTCTTCTTTTCTGTCATGCTCACCCAGATTTTTCTGTTTGAAAGGAAGCTTGGCACAATGTCCATTGTCTTCTCCATTTGTGAAAGACCAAGCGGAGTCTGGGCAGGCTGATATGCAGAGCAAAGCCTGAAAATATACTAGTGATCCTGAGCCTGGGGGATGCAGCTAAACCCAGCCAAAAGCAATTTCTGGAAAGCTGATCCTGGTTTACATCATCTTGAGTTTGGCTTTGCCAACTTCACCAGTCATTTATGAAAAAGCAAACAAAAAACTCAAACCAAATCAGACAAAAACCCAAATCAATCAAACAAACAAACCCATGCAGCAAACCAATCAAACAAATAGATAAAAAACGCCAAATAAAACCAAAGGAAATGAAGAGTTAGTATTAGTTGTGAGGATAGCACAGCAGGCAAATGGCTGCTTCCCACAGGATCACCATCAAAAGCCACATAGAACATCTGCTCCAAAATATACCCAAGAGGAGAAAAAGAAAAAGTGATGCATGGCAACTTTGGGGGCAGCTCCACATTCAGGTGAAGGATGAGCACACAGTGGTACAGATCCAGCATTGCCCACCCTCCAGGCTGCTGTTTGCTCCTGGTGAAAGACCCTTGCAGGACTGCGGCCCCTCTCAGTGCAGTGTCAGTCATTCCCAGAGCTCCCAGCTGTGCCACTGGCATTTCCAGAGTGACATCCAATGGGATACCCTTTTCCGTTTGTCTCCTAATGCCACAGGGGTCCTAAACAGTATATGCCATCCCATTTTTGTTCTGTTGATATTGACTGCTTGGTTTTATTTTGTCACCAGTTCTATTCATTATGAATTGGAATATGATGAAGATACTAAGGAAGTTAGCACCTATAATTAGTGCACATAGCTTAACTGATGCGGCAGCTCATTTAATGCTTGCTAGGAAAGAACTAGAAAGATGTAATGAACAAAATTGGAAAAAAAAATAAATGGGGGATTTGTAATAAGTAGTAATACATTTGTTCATTAATTAAATCAATAGCTAAATAACTATATGTTATAAAACAATAGTTAAATAGCCAAAAAAACTTCTTGTGCAGATACATATGGTTGCTGGTTTACTATAGTGCTTTGGGAATTCCATTGTAAAGTTATGCCTTGTGAAAGGAAAGTAATGAGAAGCAGCTGTAATAACAATCCTTAAACTCGCTAGAATTGCTTAGCTTGCAGAAAGTGTATAGTACTAGTAAGAATTGCTTAGCTTGCAGAAAAGTGTATAGTGTTCTGTATAGATATGCCTTATAAGGCATAAGTTCACTCAGCGTTCACAAAGAGGAAGACTAAGGGGGACTAAGCCTTCATCCCACGACCACCAGAAGGCAGAAAAAGACCCCCTAGCAACTGAATGAGCAAGCGCAGAAGACAGATCACGTCATCCCTAAACCCGGAGAAGAAGGCAATAAAAGGTGGACTCAGGGGATAGGAATTTTGTGAGCCAAAGTGGAGCAGAGACTCCGGGTCGCCCAGCGCTGTCCCTGCTTATTCTTGCTTGCAAAAATAATAAAGATAATTATTTGATCCTTAAATTCAGTGGACTTGTTTATCCCACTGCCCAGACCCTAAACTGCCCCAAATGTGCCCCAGAAATGTCTCCAGGGACCCCAAAGTGGCCCCTTTTACCCTGTGTGTGAAAATAATAAAAAAAAATGTCAAAAGATCTAAAAATAGCACTAATTAGCATTAAGAAGGAGAAATAAATGGCCAATAGTGGTCAATGATTTAATGAAAGGAATTGTTTTATTTAAAACCAATGACAAATAATTTTTTGATTGCTAAAAATGTATTCAATTTTTCACATAAATATCAAAGGTAATAGAAATATACAGTAATACTAATATAAATTTAAAAACTATAATTATAATTTTATAAATTAATCAATCTTATTTATTTTAAAAATGCATACTTTTTTATGTTTTGGGATGTCAGTCCCAGGTGGGCCATGTCAGACATGGCGAGGCTGGGGTGAGGAGCAGCTTGTCCAAAATGGGTCAGCCTGCAAGGGGCTTGTTCCTCTCCATGCCCAGATCTCCTAGGGAGACATTCAGCATCAAGATCACCTGGGGAATCGTTCTTTCACCTCTTTTCTGAACTGAAAAATAAAAACCCACACACGTGATTAAAACCAAACATCATGCCGTCGGTGCACTTTGAAATCTCCCTCCTTAACAGAACTCCAGACTGACTCCAAGCTGCTTCACAAGACCTGGAGACTTGGAGGACGATTGAAGGGAGACAAAGAGCTCCTGAGGGCTTTCTGTGTTTCAATCAGCCCCACGGTGGATTTGGGGCTGGGTCCAGGAGCCTCAGGCACTGAGAGAAGGATGAAGAAGCTGCTCAAGGAGTCAGCAGCAAAACTCCAAGTGCCTTGGAGCATGGCTGGGCCCCAGTGAGGGCAGGGAGTGCCAAAGGCTCCCCAGGGACTGGTGAGAGCAGATCCTTGAGGCCAGGAGTGCAGGGAGCCCAAGGCTCTGGGCAGGGAACTGCAATGCTGAGCAAGGCCTGGGCTGGCTGGGGGAAGCAGAAAGGCCAAGCCCTGAGCCCAGCCTGGGCCAGCAGGGCCTGTCCCTCACGGGTGGCTCGGGGCTCTCTGTGGGGCAGGGGGATGTGAGGGGCAGCAAGGACAAATGCCATCAACCTGCAGCCCCTGCCAGCCTGGCCAGGGAGGCCGGGGGAGAGCCAAAGTGCAGCCCCTGCCAGGAAAGTTCCTGCTGTGGGGCCTCCAGAGGCGCTGCCCGAGCCCAGGGCACAAAGGCCTGGGTGCCTGTGGCCCTGCCAGCCCTGCCCAGCCCTTGGCCATCTGTCCTGCAGGCTGTGCCCCCTGTGCGTGCTGCTCCTGTGCCCTGGCCGGCTGCACTCGCCTCTCTTGCTGTGCCCCAGCATTTCTCAGCCAGCGTTTCTGTGCCCTCCCTGGGCTCCCTGCACCCAGCGCTGCCGGCTCCTGGCACACAGAGCCGGCCATGGCCCAGCCTCACGCTGCCACACCTCGAGCACCACAATTCCACCCTGGCAGGGACTTTGCTTTCTCCTCAGCTCCAGCCTGAACCTGCCAAGCTGCACTTTGAGGAGGTTTCCTGCAATCCCCACTCCCAGGGAAAGCTCTGTCTCCTGCTGTTCATGAACAGAGAAGGGCTGGTGGGAGAAGTGCTGGTCAGAGGCTGTTTGGGGCACAGTCACCATGAAATTATTGACTTTTTAAATATTCTGTGAAAGAAGGAGGGACATCAATAAATCTTCTACACTGGACTTTTAAGGGCAGACTTGGGCCTGTTGAGGATGCAGATTTGGGGAGTACCAAACCAGGTATTGATTTTTTAAAGACAAACAGCCCATAAAAACAACGAGTTCCAGGAAGGATGGAAACACTTCAAAAAAGAAATCTTGAAGGAGCAAGAGTAGGCTGCCCCTTTGTGCAGAAAGATGACCCAGAGGAAGTAATGACTGGCCTGGCTGGGCATGGAGCTTTTCAAGGAAAAGGGGGATTAAAAAGGGATTAAAAAGGATATTTTTAGGGGTTAAAAAGAGGGTGCACCACCTGTGGTCGTAGAGGCAAGTAAATAAAGAAATGTTTAAGGATGTTGTTAGGTTGTGCAGAAAGGAAATGAGGGGGGTGAAAGCCCAGTCAGGACTTAACTTGGATACTTCTGTGAAGGATAATAAACATGTTTTTATAAGTACATTAATGGTAAAAAGAGGGGTAAGGACAACCTGCATTTTTTATTGTGGGGTATATAGTTACAAAAGATGAGTAAAAAGCTGAGGTACTTCACCCCTTCTTTGCCTCAGTTTTCAACAATAAGACAGGCCATCCTCAGGACAAGTGTTCTCCTGAGCTGGTAGATGGGCACAAGGAGCAGAACAGCCCCCTGTAACCTAGGAGGAAGCAGCTGGGGAGTTGCTGAGCCACTCAGGTGCTCACAGGTGTCTCTGGGAGCTGATGGGATCCATCCCAGTGGGATGAGGGAACTGGTGGATGAGCTCCCCAAGCTGCTCTCCATCATTTACCATCAGTCCTAGCTCAGCAGGGAGGTGCCAGAGGAGTGGAGGTGCCAATGTGAGCCCATCCCCAAGAAGGGCTGGAAGGAGGATCTGGGGAACTCCAGGCCTGTCAGCCTGACCTGGGTGCTTGGCAAGGTTATGGAACAGATCACCTTGAGAGCCATCACAGGGCACCTACAGGATGGCTGAGGGATCAGAGCCAGCCAGCGTGGATTTCAGTATCTGCACTGATGATGTGGATGAGGGGATTGAGTCCAACATCAGCAAATTTGCAGATGACACCAAGCTGGGTGTGAGTGTGGATCTGCTGGAGGGTAGGAGGGCTCTGCAGAGGGACCTGGAGAGGCTGGATCCAGGGAACAAATTCAGCAAGGTGAGGTTTAACAAGTCCAAGTGCCGGGTCGTGCAGTTTGGCCACAACAACCCCTGCAGCTCTACAGGCTGGGGACAGAGTGGCTGGAGAGCAGCCAGGCAGAAAGAGACCTGCAGGGACTGATGGACAGCAGGCGGGACATGAGGCAGCAGTGTGCCCAGGTGGGCAAGAAGGCCAATGGCTCCTGGCCTAGTCAGGAATGGTGTGGCCAGCAGGAGCAGGGCAGTGATTCTTCCCCTGTGCTCAGCACTGGTTGGGCAGTACCTTGAGTGCTGTGTCCAGTTCTGGGCCCCCCAATTTAGGAAGGACATGGAGGGGCTGGAGCGTGTCCAGAGAAGGGCAACAAGCCTGGTGAGGGGTCTGGAACACAAGTCCTGTGAGGACCAGCTGAGGGAGCTGGGGTCATTTTTCCTGGAGAGAAGAGGCTCAGGGAGACAAGGTGGTGTCAGGGCACAGGTTGGACTTGATGATCTCCAAGGTCTTTTCCAGCCTTGTTGATTCTGGGATTCTCTGAAACCACCCTTGGGGCAGTTGCAGATTGAGCCCTGGGCCTCCTCTTCAGAAGCTGCAGCAGCCCAGGTGCCTCAGCTTCGCCTCCCAGCCCCAAAGCCCATCCTGTCAGTCCTGCAGAGCCTCTGCAGCTCCTCCTCATTGCCCAGAACAGGGAGCCCCACAGGCAGACACAGCAGCCCAGATGTGCCCCCCTGGCCTGGGGTGCCTCTGGCAAGGGAGCAGCACCAGGCACTGCAGGAGCCTGCAGACAATTCCTGCAGCACTTGGAGGATGATCCTGCTCCCCAAGGGACGTTCCCATGGTGCCAAGTCAGGAACTGGAATGGGGAATAGGGCCAGAGAGGAAAGGGCAAACAGGGATGGGCTTTTTGCAGGGGAGGGAACAGAGATGGGGAATAGGCAGAAATCTGGATCAGGGATGGGTAAAGAAAGCAAAGCTGAAGCCAAGGAAAGGTTTGCAGTAGTTTGGAGGTGGCTGCCAGGCAGCCCTGGCTCTGAGCAACAGCGTCTGCAGTAGCACAGGAAACTCCCAGCTGATGGGAACAAACTTTCTGGCTGACTGCAGAGGCCAGGACAAAGCTGAGTGGTTTCCCTGGTGTCCCCCAGTCCTTGCTGGCCCCAGGGGCTGATGGCATTTGTGCTCCCTCAGGTTCATGTCCCCACAGCAACAGCATGGGGGTGCTCCTGCCTGCTGTGTGCAATGCAAACAGGGGCTCCTGAGCCAGTGCTGCCGTGGCTGTGCCTGCAAGGATGCGGCACCTCTGTGAGCTGGGGGAGAGGCCAGGGCTGCAGAGGGGGGATGTTGTTGGCAGCTCCATCAGGACGCTCTGGGACGCTGCCCTGGGTTGTGCAGCACACTGGGGATGGATCAGCCCCTGCTCTGCTGCTCCTTCCCGTCTCCCCCAGGGCCCTTGCAGAGCCCCAGCCATGCTGTTTGCCCCCAGCCTGCCCATGGCCAGCCTGGGGCTGCTCAGCCTGGGGCTTTTCTGTGCTGAGCATTGGCCTGGCCATGTTCTTGAGAGAGCCTGGGCAAGGAGCCTGGAGCCCCCAGGGCCTGGCCTGAGGCATCAGCGCTGCCCCAGCAGTGCCCATGGCCTGTCCCTGCTGCAGCCCCGGCACTGCCACCCCCAGGACTGTGCCCGGCCCCGAGAGCACTCAGGCCCTGCAGCAACACCAGGGCCACCAGGGCAGCGGGGCAGGGCCACGGCAGCAGCACTGGCAACACCAAGTGCTGCTGCTGCTGCTGGGCACAGCTGCTGGGCCAGCACTGATCTACCCCAGCTCTGCACACAGACATTGCTGCTGCAGCTCCAGAGAAGGCAGCAAATGGGCATCTCTGCAGAAAACTCTGCTGGGACATCCTTCAGTTCCTTTAAAATAATTGAGAGTGCAGCCTCTCATTTACACAGCATGTGGCCACAGGGAATGCGGCGAGAAACAAAATGAGAATTGGCACAAAATATTATCTGTCTTTGTCGACAACATAAAAATTTAAAAAAAAAGGAAAAGAAATTCCAAAATGAGAAGAATAAGAAATATCAATGCTTTTTTTATTACAAGTGAAAGATTACTTTTCTTACAGAAATTGTCTAGCATTTTAATATTTCTGAAACCATCTGGTCATCAGTCTCCACACTGCAGCTTTGAGCTCCTGGTTCCTCAGGCTGTAGATGAGGGGGTTCAGGGCTGGAGGCACCACCGAGTACAGAACTGACACAGCCAGATCCAGGGATGGGGACGAGATGGAGGGAGGCTTTAGGTGGGCAAATATGGCAGTGCTGAGGAACAAGGACAGCACGGCCAGGTGAGGGAGGCAGGTGGAAAAGGCTTTGTGCTGTCCCTGCTCAGAGGGGATCCTCAGCACAGCCCTGAAGATCTGCACATAGGAGAAAACAATGAAAACAAAACAGCAAAGTGCTAAACAGGCGCTAACAGCAATGAGCCCCAGTTCCTTGAGGTTTGAGTGTGAACATGAGAGTTTGAGGATCTGTGGGATTTCACAGAAGAACTGGCCCAGGGGATTGCCATGGCACAGGGGCAGGGAAAATGTATTGACTGTTTGCAGCAGAGCATTGAGAAAGGCACTGGCCCAGGCAGCTGCTGCCATGTGTGCACAAGCTCTGCTGCCCAGGAGGGTCCCGTAGTGCAGGGGTTTGCAGATGGACACGTAGCGGTCATAGCACATGATGGTCAGGAGATAAAATTCTGCTGAGATGAAGAACAGAAAGAAAAATACTTGGGCAGCACATCCTGTGTAGGAGATGGTCGTGGTGTCCCAGATAGAGTTGTGCATGGCTTTGGGCACAGTGGTGCAGATGGAGCCCAGGTCGCTGAGGGCCAGGTTGAGCAGGAAGAAGAACATGGGCGTGTGCAGGTGGTGGCCGCAGGCTACGGTGCTGATGATGAGGCCGTTGCCCAGGAGGGCAGCCAGGGAGATGCCCAGCAAGAGGCAGAAGTGCAGGACCTGCAGCTGCCACGTGTCTGCCAATGCCAGCAGGAGGAAGTGGCTGATGGAGCTGCTGTTGGACATTTATGCTGTCTTGGCATGAGGATCTGTAAAAAATAGTAATCATGGAATAGCTGAATTTAGAGAGGACTTCAAATATTCCAGCCCAGCCTGGGGGCACTTTCCCCCCACTGCCTGCCCAGGGCTCTGCTGCCTGGAGTTGTCCCTGCCAGCAGCTGCTTCCCTATGCCCAGGGCTGGGCCCTGCCAGTGCTGCCAGAGCCCAGCCCAGCCCTGGGGGCTCAGCTCTGCAGACCCCTCCCAGCTCTGGCACTGCCCAGGGGCAGCTCTGGCTCTGCAGGCTCTGATGGCAACATCAGAGCACCCCTTAGGAGGCTGGAAAAGTGACACTGATGCTGCCTCTAAGGGGCCCTGTGCTGATTTCTGTTACTGCCTGGTTTGTTAACATGTGAGAAATAATGTTTTTATTTTTCCCAACATGGACTGAGAGATAAATATGGGCAATTTCCCAGCTTGGCAACCCAGAGTAGTAGATTAAAAAAGCAGGAAATTCCCTTTTATGCAGCCTCAGCCTAGCTGTGTTCCCTGTATAATCTACATGGAAATGTTATGAAAATGAATGTTATGCTGGGAGCAGTCCTGAACAATGCAGCATCTTCACCACACAAAGAGAACACTTCCAAGCCTTACCAGTTCTCTCCTTCCCCGCAGATCTTGTCCCCCAGTGCTGGGAGCAGCTCCCCGGGCTGGCTGAGAGCTGTCCCTGGCAGGCAGCAGAGTCCCTGCCCCAGCACAGCACCCTGGGCTGCAGGAGCCTGCTCTGCAGGACAGCCCTGGGCACCCCTGGCTGCTCTGCACAGGAGACAATCAGAGAATGTACTCACAGAGTCTGCAGGCATTGGGATGTTCCAGCTTTAGGAGATGGCTCCAGGAGCTGCAGCTGCATTGTCCTGCATCCAGAGGTTCCTGTGCCAAGGGCTGGCAGTGATTCTGCCCCAGGCACTTCTCAGCACCTTCCCAGTCCTGACTGATTGAAGCTCTCTGTGCCTCTGGGCTGTGCCCGGGCTGGCTGCAGGCAGTGCCCCAGCCCTGCTGGGCTGTGCACAGGAGCTGCTCATCAAGAGAAATGTGCTTTTGAAGCTCTGCTTGCTTACCAGGAGCTGCCTCTGTGCCAGGAGCCCAGCCCAGCTCAGCAGCACAGACACAGCACAAGGACTTTAATGACCCTCTGGGGCTTTGTGCTCAGGCCCTGAACATCAGTCCCTGAGAGGCAGCTGAAGAAACCTCTCCAGAACTCCAAGTCAGAATCCAACTCCAAAGTTTCTTGGACTTTTAATGATTCCCACTGAGGGACACGACTGAGAAAGTGTCCCCAGGCCCCAGGCAGAGCAGAGAACTGGAGGCAGGGATGACAGGTGGGGACAAAGAGAAGCCAAGTCTTGGTGGCCTGGGGCACAGCAGCAGGGTCTGTGCCACCAAGGGCTGGGAGGAGACACCTTGTCCTGAGGCCCTGGGGCCTCCTGGCACAGCCCCAGCCAGGCTGGGCACTGTCAGCCCCTTGTCCTGCCCTCAGCTTCCCCCCCTAGCCCACATCCCAGTGGCCTCAAGGATCTGCTGGAAGGAGTCCCTGGGGAGCCTTGCTCAGCAACGGCCCTGGGGGCTCCTTCATGCTCCCAGGGAATGCAGGTTTTTTCCAAGGATTTTGGGTTTGGCTTTTGCCTTGGAGTCTCTGAGAGTTTTGTGCAATCATGGCCTTCAATTATCTGCTTTAATTAGTCCCTGGAGAGGCTTTGTCAGTAACAACACTCAGTGGGGCTCATTAATGCTTTGAGAAACTCAAGGTGTTTAAGCTACTTTGGATTTTCCTTTCCCCGCTGAGTCTCTGAGAGGTTTTTGTGCCATCCTGGCCACCAATTCACTCCTCCAAGGAGTCCATGAGGATCCTGTCTTGGAGAGGGACCTCAGTGGGACCCATTCATGCCTTGAGACACACTTTGGGGTTTTCTTCTGACTTTGACTCCTGGACAGGTTTGTACAATCTCCTCTCAGGTCCTGAGGTTCCAGGGCTCAGCTCTAAATGCACCATAGGGCTCATTAGGATCAAGCAAGTCCTGCCAAACCATGGCTCTGCCTTGATTTCCCTCTGCTCTAGTGCAGTTCATTAGGAGGGTTTCCTTTTTCAGTTATGGAGAAATATTTCAAAGAGCTTCTAGCAAGTATGTATTCCTATTTTAAAGGGTGTCTTTTATTGCTGTTCTTATTACACAAGAGGTGATTGCAGCATTCAGTGACTGATATTGATCCAGCAGGGACTCTCCTAAGGAGTTCTGGCCTGGTCAGAGAAGCTGTGCCTTGAGGTCTGACGCAGCGTGGACAACCTTGCTCCACATTCCCCAAGCCCATTTTGTCTCTTCTCACTCACCTGGGACCTGCTTTGCTCAGAGAACTGGCTGTACACAGCCAAAGAGGGGTCATCTTCTTTTGTATTTTGAACCAATCTAAAACTCCTGAGTTTCCCCATTGAAAACAGACATCCTCCTCAAGTGTGTGCCAAGCCCAAGCTGCCACCAAGGAGGTTCCCCTTCCCTAAGGCAGAACCCTGCAAGGAATATTTTAGACACACAGGAAGTTCTGCAATAAACACAAATCCAGAGTTTGTTCAGGGCAGAGTTAGACCAACTCCTGACGGACAGACCAGCTTTGAACTCCTTGCAGCTGAAAGCTCTGAGTTGGGAGGTGTGGGAGAGATCCAGGCGTGAGGGAAGGGAAATGCAGAGCACCCAGCAAGTGCTTCTGTGCAGACAGGCTGTGGGGAAGGGCACTGCAGACCTGCCCTGGGCCAGCTGTGAGGGTGGATCATCATCCCAATCTGCACTGGGCCATTACAAGACACTGTTGGATGGACACTGCACCGACCCCAGCGCGCCAGCCCCTTGCTCAGGGCTGGTGTCACTGCCCAGGGCCAGAGGGGATCCCTGGCTGGGGGCTTGTGCCATGGCCACCTGCCCTGTGCCGCTCTGTGTGCTCAGGCACCAGGAACCAGCAGCAAAGGGCACTGCCAGGGCCAAAGGCCAGCTCAGCCAGACAGAAAGGGGCAGTGCTGGCACTGTTTCCATGGCAGCCCTCACTGGGGGTGACACCTGGGTCACCTGTCCTGGCAGCTGCCATGGAAAGCCCTGGCAGGGACTGAGGGCACAGACACTGGCACTGAGACACTGCTGGGCCGGGTGCTGAGCACAGGGCTGAGCACGCAGAGATGGTTTTGTTCTTGCTGAGCTGCAACAGAGCCAAGGCCTGTCCTGCCCCTCCTCCAGCCACCCTGGGCAGGGGCTGGGGCTGTGGGGTGCTTGGCAGGGGACACAGCCAGGACAGGTGACCCCAACTGACCCTGGGGATACCCCAGACCACAGGACATCATGTTCAGTGTATGAAGTGGGGGGAACAAGGAACACAGGGGGAATGTTGGAATGAGGGTTTTTGCCTTCCCAGGTAACTCTTAGGCAAGAGGGGGCCCTGTTTCACCAGTGGGCAGGGTCAGTACCAAAGACACAGACACCAACTTAAGGAATCCTGTAATTTATATAATGCACAGCTGCAAAGAATTACAAAAGGATAATCTCAGCAAAGCACATAATCATTAGCAAAGAATTACAAAAGAAGCTCAGCAATCCATCCAGTCATTACTAACAAAGATTGCCTGCAGTGATTAAATAAAGATCCATCACCAGTTACCCTCAGACTTTACCATCACCCAGATCCACACTTCAGCTGGGGAAGACAAGGACTGCAGAGCCACTCCCAGACACTGGGAATTCCTGAAGGTGCTTCCACCCTTGCAGGCAAGGAGCCTCCAAGCCTTCTGTGAAAGGACACAGCTTTTACACTGTCAAACAAACAAGCTGACATCACTGCTAGTGTGAGAACATCTGGTTTCATTCTCCTGTTTGGTTTCTCCCAAAGCCTGGCCAGGGCTCAAGGAGGAATCAAGGGAGTTGACTTTGATCCTTCACCCCCAAACAAGGACAGATGGGGCCTTGTCTGGTTTCTGAATACAGAAAGAGAAATCCATGTTTTATCAAGGAACCCATCCACTGATCATGTTGTTAATAATGCTTTGTTAGTGAGTGGATACAAATATAACATTTGGTTGGAAGGTTCATCTAGAGATGAACTTTGCCTCCGGGCCTGTTCAGGCCTTGATCCCAGCCTGTTCAGGCCTTGCTACTTGAATGGGCCCTGAGACCTACAATGAAGTACAACCTTCATAACCATTCTTTCAATAGCACAGTTTAGATTTAGGTATTAGGCATAAACACATCTCCCCTTGTGCTTCAATTAAGTGCTGTTACATTTCATTACTCAGAGCTATTCACATTGCTTTTCAAACATGCCTAAAGAGTTGCTGTTCTTCTCTGTTATTTATCAAATGCCTCTCTTTTCTTGAGACTGTCTCTTTTAAGACAAGTCTCAATACTCCACTTGCCAGCACAAAGCGTCACAACAACTCGAACATGGAATGTCAGAGTGCACACCAAGTGCTCACACTGCAGTGATGACAGACACTGCCACAAATGCATTTCACAGCAGCCTCCAATTTGGCAGCCATGAAGCCAATCCCACCAAGAAGAATTTTCTTCTTTCTGCCACTCTTCTCCTGCTCTTTCTGTCAAGGTGATTGCTGACTGTTGGCCTTCAAACCCATCACTGACAGCAGTGCAACATTCCTGTCCCATGACAGCCCAGGCTCCTCCTTGGCCAGCAAGCAGATAATCCAAGGCCATGCGGTTCTGTGGAGTGCCCATTTGTGTTTGTTGGAGCCCATAGGATGTGCTACTGGACGTTTTAACAGCATCATTTGCTACTTCTTCTAATAATCCAGCCAGTCAACTACACAGTACAGGGCAGCACACATGGGGCACAGGATGAACCAGAATCTTTTGCTTTCTGAAACCCAAGGCACTCCTTGGGGGGAAAATGTTCTCTGGGCCCCAACTCTTCCTTGTGGTTGTTGCTGAAGGACCCTAAATGGTGGCCCTGCAGCCAGGAGTGGGGTAACACTGACACTGACCAGCTCCAGCAGCCCAAGCTCTACTGACGTTGGGAGTGATGGTAAAACACAGAAATCCTCTCACACTGTGGCCTCTGTAACTAGAACAGGGTTGGGTTTCTCGTGAAGGGAAATCTTAGTGAGTCCTGTCAAACGGATCATTGTATTCCTGTGTTTTCTTGAACTGTCCCTTCATTGACAGTTACAAGTCAGAGCCCATGGACTGAGTTCTGGCCACCCCACAGGGTGGGCCCTCCAAGGGAGCCCCATTCCTCCCAACTTCAGCTGAGAACAAACCCAGCAATTAGTGACATGGAGTACTTTGGCTACCCTGATCTTGAAATTTTCAGAACTAATCATTAAATTTTGATGACTAATCCCTTGGTGAAACACTGGTGGTGTTTGTGGCAAACAAAGATTCTGGCTGATTATCAAGGTACAACCTCCAGACATGAGTAGTACTTTAGTGACACTGTTCTTCATTTTTTTCGCTCAATCTCATTTGAGTTAGGAACAATAATTCTGTTGTCAATGGAGCTGGAGCCTTTTTAATTCCAGAAGAATGCCTCCAAGGTCCTTTGCTGTTCAGCTTTACCATGTTGTCTGTGGCTAACAAGGCTTGGTGGGGCCCTTTCCCCTTTGGCTGGAAGGGGGTCGGGTCCCAGTCCCTGAGGGCACCCAGGCTCCTGGATGGAATTTGTGTGCAAGTCCCTCAGTGTCACAACAGCCTTCACAGGGAGCCCTGTGGATCAGAGCATTTTCCAAAGGGGCCATTGGGGCAAACAAGGAGATTTGGTCTGGCAGGATGTGCAAAACAGTATCCTGTAATACCTACTTGTTCTCAGACAGAACACTTGGCTGCAGGGACACATTCCCATTGTTCCTGCCCAGGTTTCAGGATTCAAACAATGCTGTGTTTCCCCAGAGCTGTTCCTTCAGCTGCCTCAGGAGGGCCTTTTGGCCTCTGGGCCCACACTCTGGTTCCTTTATTAGGACTGGTGGATCCAAACCCTTTATTTCTACTAACAGCAGTGATTTGAGGTGGATGTCCTTTTTTCGCAATTGTTTTAAAAACTGACAATATCAATAATTCTGCTACTCTGCCATGGGATTGAATAATCCAATCTTGTTCACTGTTGTTCAACACAATTCCTTTAATTTCTCCTTGATAATCTGCATCAGTTCCTCCTCCCAGGACATGAACACTTTGCAAAGCCAAGCCCTAAGTGAGCAGTTTCCAAACTAAAGTGTCCTGGAGGAATCTGAATTCCTGTTCCTGTATGGACAACTCTCATTTGCTTCTGATTTATCCTAATTAATTCCAGTGCATGAAGGTCCAGCCCTGCAGCCTCTGGGCTGGCCCTGCCAGGGGCCATCACACCCACAACAATTTCCCAGGCAGTCCAAGTCTCACTGCCCATGGTTGTAGGTGCAAATTGGGTGCAGCTGTGCACAGCCAGGGGTTTCCATTTCCCCAGTGGGCCATTGTTAAGGGCATGGAGCACATCTGGGAGATGGGATCTCCATGGGGACAGGTTCCCATCTCCTCATTTTGTCAACTGCTCTTTTAACAAACCCTTCACCCATTCAACCAATCCTGCAGCTTGTGGATTGTCTGGCACATGAAAAACCCAGAAGTCTTAATCACTGCATTTCTCACAGTAATAGATAAAGCATTCCACATCACAGTATCAGCAAATCCTATAAAAATTGCCAATTTCATCCCTTCCTTTTTTATTTGTTGTATACAATCTCACAAAGTTTACCACTGACACTGGGGTCTTGGCCAGTTCTTTTCTGTAGGCCATTTAGTATCACAGTGAGCAGCCAAAGCTGACATATTACCATTGTCACCCTTATTTCACATTATCAATTTTTAATTACATAGATAAAAAATTTGATTATTTTATTATATTATATATAGGTTCTGGCTTGAAAGCAAAACCAGTGAGACACTCCAAGTCAGAAATACAATTTATTATGAAAAGGGAAAAAAACCCCAAATACACGCAATAATGCAAGAAAAAAAAAAAAAAAACACTGACAGAGTCAGAATACAAGCTGACACCCTGCAAGTTAGGGTGGTGAAAGCAGTCCAGATAAAACGGTCTTGTTGAAGTGGTGATGCTGTATAAAATATGTAGTAGCTCTTGGCCTCTGAAAACCAGTGGGTAAGGACAGCTTGTTCCGTCCCAAAACTCAGATTGTATCCAGGTGGGGATGCTTAGCTCCTCTCCTACTTGGACAGAGCATCTCACAATGGGCTGATATCATTCTATGAGTCATGGGGTGGATCCTTAATTACCCATTAAACAGAAATGGCTCTTGGAGGGAGTTATCTCTGAGTCATGTGGCAAGGCATTGATGGGCCCATTAACAGGAGATAAGGAACAAACAGTGCCCCTTCTGGTTTCAACAGCTCTTGAGGATGGGAATAGAATACATCTTTGTATTGTAACCTAGGACACCACTTTATTCCTCTTAACTCCCTCTAGCCTCTGTTCCAGCTCCTTAGGGCATCACAACAGTCCAGGAGCCGGAATGTAGAGGAGTGAGTGCAGTTTCTGAAAACAAACTGCACATTTCTTCTTCCTCCGCTTCATTCTCAGAACTAGCCTCAGAGGTACAGAACTAATTTCTGGGCTAAACAGGCCAATGGATCATGAAGTCACCCCAGGACGCGCCCCTGTCAGGGTCAGGGGGTCCTGTCCCCTCCTCATCTCCGGGCTGCCGGGGGTATCCCGGCTCCGGTATCGCCCCTTCCCCTCTCCCCGCCCCGGGGCTCCCACGTTCCACAGCCCCGGCTCTCACGGGGTTCCCCAAAACCAATGTCCCAACCTGTCAGTACCAGGCCATCCCCACCCGGACCCCCCAGGACCCTCCCGAGGGGCGATTGCAGCTCCTCTCCCCCCGAAAAAGCTCCTCTAGGGAGCCCGGAGATATCCGGGGCTGGAGTCCGGGATCTGCCAGCTCCCAACACTCTCCAAAAAAATCCTCCTGGAGACCCCTCGGTAGAGCTGGGGCGAGCTCGGCCTCCCCCTCAGCTGCGGCTCGGGGCTGGGGGCGATGCTCCCGGGGCAGGGGGTGCTGCAGGCTCAGCGTGCGGGCGCTGCAAGCGCCTGGATTCTCCCGCTCCTCCTCCTCTCCCTCCTCTTCCTCCCTGCAGTTCCTCCCCTCCCAGCCCGGGGCTCCCTTTCCCACCCCCTGCCCCGGCTGCTGGGTGGGGGAGTCCCCGATCGGCCCCAGGGGTGGGCAGGGGGCTCGGGGACCCCCCCGGGGCAAATCTGTCCCCCCGGCCTGAGCCCAAATTCCGCTCCGGGGCTGCTGCGGATCCACCTGGCACCCAGTGAGTCATCGGCCAGAAAAGCTCTGGTTGGCTGGAATTGTTGAGCGTGTCCTCTGATTGGCTGGAATTGTGAAAGGCGCTGCGCCCTGCGGGTGTCCCTGGGAGCTGCGGAGCCGGGGCCTGAGCCTTTTCCTAGTTCTTTCTATCCCTCCGAGACCGCCTACCTATTTCTTTCTGTCTCTCTGTCATTCCCATTTTTTGTTCAGTTCAATCCATGCTCAATACAATCCTTAGGTTGCGCTCCCACGGTCTCATTCGCACTTTCACTGGGGCAGAGGCGTCTCTCCTTCATGGGATCCCAACCTGCGGGTCCTTTCCCACCGCAATCGTTCCGGGATTCTGTCAGGGACTCGCTTCCCTCCTCCCCTCTGCATCCAGCTGGGAATGTGCTGGAAAATGTCCAGCAAAGCCACCTTTGCTGTGTGCTCCGGGAGCCCACAGAGCTGCAGGACCTTGTCCCCTGGCCCTGCACAGCTCCTTGGGAGGCACGGCAGGAGCAGCACCCTGGGAGCCTCAGAAATGCCCCTCTGGGATCCATGGAACACAATCCCAGGGGCTGGAATTCCAGTTCCCAGCCCGGAAAAGATGTTCCTGCCCTCAAAGGCAAAACCCTTAAGGAGGAGTCAAAAGCCAAGTGGAGCAAGATCCTATAGTGACATTTCACTGCCAGCCTTCATAACTTCACCCGTGGCTGTTCTAGCTCCTGGACTGGGAATTAAATCAGGGCAGGGTCTTTGGTGGGAGCTGCCCTGGGTCAAGAGAGACACTGAGAGAGAAACAGAGCAGGCAAGGAGAGGCAGGAGAGAAAGGAGGACACAAACACAATCAGCTGAGAAGGTGGCACTCTGAAAACCACCTTCCGTTTTTCACAGAGACAGCTCTGGCCAGGAGCAGCTCCTGTGCACAGCCCAGCAGGGCTGGGGCACTGCCAGGGCAGCTCAGGGACACCAGCAGGGCACAGCCAGAGCTGACAGGGGCTCAGCACTGGCAGGGGCTGGGGGATGTCCCAGAGGGGGCTGTGTCACAGCGGCACCTCTGTGGCTGTGTCCTAGAGGCACAGAGCAGCTGTGATGTCAGCAAGGGGCTGTGTGACAGCACAGAGTGGGCTGTGTGAGGTCACAGGTTGGGCTATGACATCACAGAGTTTGTTGTGTGAGGTCATAGAGGGGATTCTGTGACATTGCAGAACAGGCTGTGACTTCATGGCATGGCTGTATGACATCATAGGGCAGGCTGTGAGGTCAAAGTGTGTGCTGTAGCATTTAAGAGTGCCAGTATGACATCACAGAGAGGGTTTTGTGACATCACTGAGGGAGTTGTGAAATCACATAGCTGTCTGTGATATCATGGAGTAGAGTATGAGGCCATAGAGCAGATCCTGCCATCATAGAGGGTGGCTCTGTGGCATCAGAGAGTGGGTTGTGACATTCTAGGTGACTGTGTAACATCATAGAGCAGGCTGTGACATCACATGGTGACATTGTGACATCGCAGACTCTTCTGTGACATCTCAGTGCAGCTGCATGACATTCCAGGGTGACATCCCAGAGTTGGCTCTGTGACACCAAAAGGGTGCTGTGTGACATCATAGGGGGCTCTGTGACATCACATGATGCTGTGTGACATCACAGGCTGACTGTGTGACTTCATAGGAGGCTCTGACATCACAGGGGCTGTGTGATGTCACTGGGGAGGTCACTCTGCCCCAGCTCCCCTCACAGTTCCCCCAGAGCAGTCCAACGCTGCTCGTGCACAGCGGGGTCCCCTGTCCCCCCGGGTCCCCCCGCTCCCGGTGCTGCAGCCTCCCCCAGAGGATGTTCCACGAGATCGACCCCAGAGCCTGACACGGGGACGGGGGGCCGGGGCCTTGGGGGGTGGGACAGGGGGACAGGGACCCCCCGACAGCATCCCTGTGTCCCCCAGGGCCATAGCCTGGGCCAGGGCTCCTTCACCCTGTTCTGAATGAGGGTTTGAGAGCGCTGAAAATATCCCCAGCAAGGGAGCAGCAACAACCAGATTTAATATTAAGGGACAGCACCACAAACTTCCTTGGCAAGACACATTGTTGACTGGACACTTCAGGCACACCAAAGAAACAAAGCAACAAAAAAACCAAACAAAATCCAGGCAATCGAACCAGAGATGAACTGAGAACTGTCCCTGACTCTGTGTGTGACACAAGGACAGTGAGGGCAATGGTAAAAGGAATACGGCCTAAAAGCGTAACAGAGCTCAAACGTAACAGGACTTAACTTGTACCTCAACCTTAAGTGACAACTTCAGCTTCACAATTTAGCAAAAGAACAGAGCTTAACAGTATTTAACCTAAATTATAACCTATGATTTTTCAATTTAATAGAGGAATAACACTTAATGATGTCCAGCTTAGCTTATAACATATTAAACATAACAACTTAGCAAAAGAACAACTCTTAGCAGCATTTAATGTCACTTAGACCTTGTGACTTAACCTTTCTTACAGGCCTGACTGACTC
Source organism: Passer domesticus (assembly GCF_036417665.1). NCBI lineage: Eukaryota > Metazoa > Chordata > Aves > Passeriformes > Passeridae > Passer > Passer domesticus. The sequence goes on along the minus strand of NC_087481.1, from coordinate 6,971,730 downwards.
AGCTATCCAAGGCACTCAAACCCCTCCGAGAGCAGCATTTCTGCCACATTTCCCCAGCACATCAGGTTTGTGTCCTTTGAGGGACCAGGAACTGGTGAGACTAGAGGCACAGGAAGGTTTCTCTTAATGGAAAACAAAAAATGTGAACATGATAAAATTTAATAAACATCAAAAGCCTTCATTCAGTTTCTTGTGACATCCCAGCAACATGTGCACCATCCACAAGGGATTGCCATACAGGAAGGATTTTAGACAAAGACATAAAAAGAGGTGATAGAAAAGATAAAACTACAACTAAGATGCTGACTAAGGAGGTATTTAAACTTCTGAAAGATTGGGCAATTCCCTGATGCTCAAATCATGAAGCCAATCAAGGATGATACATTGGAATCAGCAGAGAGCATCTGGAGGAAGACTTCTGGGAGCAATGTGAAGGACAAGGATCCAGCTGCTCTAAATGAAGAGATGTCCTTAGACATGGCCATTTCAAAAGAAGAGCTGGAAACACGTAAAGGAGGGGGTCATGAAATATTAGAGTGAATGATGTTCACGGCAAAGATAGAGGGGAAGATCCGTATTTCTCCACTTGCCATAAGTAGAAGAATCTAGTAGAATCAGGAAATTTCTGCTCCTGGTGGGAAAACTTGGCCATTTCTTAAAAGTACTCAAATGACCCAGATAATAAAGATTTCCTTGTATATTATGAAATGTACAAATATTAAAACCTGTGCCCCTTTCCAGGCAGCCATCAGCTGTGTACCCATAAACAGGCAGTGCCACTTGTGCCCTGAGGTGTCCATCTGGGATTGCATCCCTCCAAGAGCACCTGAGGGAGAGCAGAGCACCTTGCAAGCTGCAGATTGTCCCTGACAGCCCCACAGGGCTCCTGTGCCATCAACATCTGCTCTGCTCCAGTCTGAAACAGGGCCCAGCATGGTGCCGGGATCATCAGAGAGCTGAGGTGTGTGCTGGAATTCAATGCCCTCCCCATCCCGCAGCAGCCCTGCATTTCCCTGCTCCAGCCTCGGTCTCCAGCACAGCCATGGAGGCTCTTTGGTCTCCTGACTGTTCCTGCAGCCCCCAAGGGCAGCTGAGCTCTGCCTGTGGCACAGTCAGCCCTGGCCAGCGCAGGCCATGCTCAGCAATTGCTTGTGTGTGCCTGGCCTTGCTGTCAGCCCCGGCAGCGGCTGCGTGGCCCCTTGGTGGCCCTGTGCTGGCCCAGCCATGGTGGCCCAGCCCCTGTGCATGCCCAGCCCAGGCCAGGAGCATTGTGTCTGGGAACGGCCCCTGTGCCGTGCTGCCCACGGCAGCCTTGGGGCTCTGTGCCCCATGGCCTCCCTGCTGGGCAGCCTCTGCCAGCTCCTGCAGAGCCCCTGGCACCTGTGGGCCTGCACAGACAGCCCTGCCCCGGGCTCTGCCGGCCTCTGGGCCAGCAGAGAGGCCGGCCAGGGCTGGCCATGGCCGGGAACAGGCCCTGAGCCCTGCAGGAGGATGGAGCTGGGCCACAGCCAAACTCAGCCCAGGCCAAAGCTGGGCTCAGCAGCCAGGGCTGCCAAGGGCTGGGCACAGAGGCTGGCACTGACAAATGTCCTGGGCCCCCTCCCTGCTCTGTCCATGCCCCCAAGGGCACAGAGCAGCCTCCTCTCTGGGGCACTTGCCTCTTTTCAATGCCTTGCACAGACGCTGGCCCTGCCCCACACGGCCTGGCCTGAGTCCTGCCCCTGCACGCTCAGCCAGGCTGAGATGGACACTGATGGTTTCTGGGGCAGGCTCTCTGAGCCCAGCCCAGCTCCCTGCAAGCTCTGCCAGCTGCCCTGAGCTCTGGGCAGCAACAAGGGCCTCTCCCCAGCCCAGCCCAGCCGGCTCTGGCCCCACAGCTCTGCTCAGGCCAGGCTGCTCTGGCCACTGGCCCCATGGCCTCAGCCCCTGCCAAGGGCACAGCAGCAGCTGCAGCTCACACAGGACTCAGCCCCAGCCATGGGGGAAGGTGCTGGACCAAGGCCAAAGGAGGCTCCCTGGCTGCCCTGCTCCCCTCTGGCTCAGGTGCTGAGAGCTCTGCAGCCCCTGCTGTCATCCCATGGGCCCAGGGCAGCACAAGAGCCCCGGCCTTGGGGCCCTCAAGAGCTGCTCCTGCTCCAGGCCCAGGGCCCATCCCACAGCTGGGGCAGCCACAAAGCTGTGCCCATTTCTGTTCATTGCTGCTCTGAATGGGATGGATCCTCAGCCACTTGGGGGTTCCTGATGAATTTTACTGCACCTGAGGCCTCTTCTTTCTTCAATTCTTCAGTGCAGGAATTCAGTGGCAAAACTCATAAATATTTGTTCAAAACACCCAATCAAGAAAAGACTCTGAGAATCATCTAAGTTTCAATTCTTCTGTGGTTGATTATGCAGATTTCAGGGCTATATTCTAAGCAAATAAACTAAATTGAAAACAATGAAGGGGGAAATGTTTTGTCCTGTTAAGTTTTCTTTTCCTGTTTATAGATTGATATCAGCACTCTCCAGGTTATACTGACCCCCAGCACATCCTAATGCAATCTGAACAGATATGAAAATCGAGACCCTTCATGGCTGACAATAAATCAGACTTTGTCCCTACCCCCTCCCCACCATTTCCCTCATCCAACCCCTGGCACTCAGCGCAGCTGAGGAATGGAGTCCCATCCAGGGGTGTCCCCAGGGCTCAGAATTGGGGCCAGGTCGGTTCAATCTCTTTATTGCTGATCTGGACAAGGTCATCGAGGGCACCCTCAGTCAGTTCCCAGGTGAGCCCAAGCTGGGTGGGAGTGTGGCTGTGCTGGAGGGCGAGAAGCTCTACAGAGGGATCTGGACCGGCTGGAGCCATGGGCCCAGGACAATTGGATGAGGTTCACCAAGGCCAAGGGCTGGGTCCTGCCCTGGCTCACAACCACCCCAAATCCCTGGCCATGCTGTGCCCCTGATCCCCACAGCCTGTCCTGTTTCCTTCATCCCTGCATTGCCAGGGACTTTGTGGGACAAGGGAACTCTGCTCTGGCTATGGAGGGAGGTTCAAGTGGCACCACTGGAGTGGGAACCAGAACTCATCAGGTTTGTGTCCTTTGGGGGTCAGGAACTGGTGAGACTCAGAGGCACAGAAAGTTTCTCTTCATGGACAACAGACCATAGTTGAACAGGACACGATTTAATGACAATCACACTCTTCCCTGAGCTATGTGCAACGTCCCAGCAGAGTCTGATGAGTCCACCATCCACAAGTGATTTCCATATTAAAAATAATTTTAGAGAAACGTGGTTCTGTGATAGATATAAACACAATTAATTCTTGTATCAGGATGCTTGTCCTGGAGTGGGGACAAAACAGCTCCAACAATTCCTGATTTGCAAAGCTGTCAGTGGTGGATGGAGAAGGAAGGTCAGGCTGCTTTTGGGGTTGAGGAAATGCTGAAACCAGCCTGATTCATTTCATCTCCTCCTGTCCTGGCTGATCTCCCCTCTTTCCCCTTCCACCCACTGGCTTTTGTCTCCCACCAGGCCCCCCGGTGAAGAGCCTGGCTCTGTGTTCTCCATTAGCTCCTGGCTGGCACTGCCAGGCTGGGATGAAGAGCCCCTCATCCTTCCCTGCTCCAGGCTGGACAAGCCCAGCTCCCTCAGCCTCTGCTCACAGCCCAAGGGCTCCAGCCCCACCTTGGAGGCCCTTCCCTAACCCTGCTCCAGCTGCCAGATATCTTTCCTGCCCTGGGGAACCCAACCCAGGCCACAGTGACCTGGATAATCCATGTCCTTGATGTCCTGGTCACACAGCCCTGGCCCCTTGTCCCCATGTCAGGCTCTGGGCTGGATCCTGTGGAACATCCTTCGGTGGAGGCTGTGGCTCCAGGTGGGCTGGGGGGATACCGGGGGACAGGGACCTCGCTGGGCATGAACAGCATTGGAGTTGTTGGGAGAAACTGTGAGGGGGAGCTGGGGCAGAGTGAGCAACCCAGTGACCTCACACAGCCCTCCTGGGATGTCACACAGCCCCTCTGGGATGTCACAGCCTGCTCTGTGAGGTCACAGCTCATTCTCTAATGTCACACAGCTGGTCTCTGATGTCACAGCCAACTCTGTGATGTCATAGTCTGCTCTGTGATGTCAGACCTCTGTCCTGTGATGTCACAGCTAGTTCTGTGATGTCACAGAGTCAGTATATGATGTCATAGCTGCTCGATGACCTCACATACCCTACTCTGTGATGTCATAGCCCACTCTGTGACCTCATGTTCCCAGATGATCAATTGTCTACACCAGGTGAGCTCACACCTGGAGCTTGTTCTCCAAAACCCCAGGCCTATGGAAACCACACAATGCCCATTGTGTGAGAAGGGGAACTGGAAGCTCACCAGCCTCAGTGTCCTGCCAGCTCAGCCAGGCCCACTGGAACATTGGGGTCCATGAGCACCTGGAACCACCAGAGAGACCTCCAGGACAGAAGAATGCACGGCTAAAGGGGAGGGGAAATATTTTAATGATTCTGGGAAATGATTATCATATGAGTGCTTAGTCCAGGACAATCAATGAATATGTGTGCAAAATACAGAAAAGAAACAGAAACTTTCCTGTACTCAGCATGCACAGCTTTGGGAGGAGCTATCCCCTGTGCATCCGTCTGAATAAAGAATGCTGCTTCTTAATGCTACATTGAGGTTATGGAGTTTTCTGTTTTACCAAATTTCTGGTAACACTCCATAGGCCAAGGAAAGCTCTGTCTCCTGCTTTTCACAAACAGAGAAGGGCTGGTGGCAGATGTGGGGGTCAGAGGTTGCCTGGGGCACAGTGACCATGAAATAATCAAGTTTTCAATATTCTGGGTAAGCAGGAGGGGCAGCAACAAAACTTCTGCACTAAAATTAGGAAGGGCAGACTTTGGCCTGTTTAGGATGCTGATTTGGGGAGTACCGAATCAGGTACTGATCTTTTAAAGGGAAACAGCCCTTAAAAACAATAGGGTCCAGGAAGGAGAGAGTCATTTCAAGAAAATAATCTTAAGAAGAAAGGAGCAGGCTGGACAGTGTATGGCAAAAGATGAGCTGGTGAGAAAAATTACTGTCCTGGCTGCCCATGGAGCTTTTGTGGGGACTCATGGGAAAAAATTACTTAAAACTCAGGAAGTTTCCAAAGATGATGTTAGGTTACACAGAAAGAAAAGTGGAGCGGTGATAACTCAGTTAGAACTTCACATGGTGGCTTCTATTAAAAAAAAATAAAAATTAAAAATTAATGGCAAAAGGAGGGATAAGGAGAACCTCTACGTTTTATTGGACGCAGTGGAGAATAAAATAACTAAATATAAGGAAAAGGCTGAGCTACTTAACACCTTGTTTGTCTCAATGTTCAATATTAGGACAGGTTGCCCTCAGGACAAGTAGGGCACACTGGTAGATGGGCACAGGGAGCAGAACAGCCCCCTGCAATCCAGGAGGAAGCAGCTGGGAAGCTGCTGAGCCACTCAGGTGCTCACAGGTGTCTCGGGGAGCAGATGGGATCCATCCTAGGGGCTTAAGGGAGCTGGTGGATGAGCTCCCCAAGCTGCTCTCCATCATTTATTTACCATCAGTCCTGGCTCAGCAGGGAGGTCCCAGAGGAGTGGAGGTGCCAATGTGAGCCCATCCCCAAGAGGGGCTGGAAGGAGGATCTGGGGAACTCCAGGCCTGTCAGCCTGACCTGGGTGCCTGGCAAGGTTATAGAACAGATCACCTTGAGTGCCATCACAGGGCACCCACAGGATGGCCAAGGGATCAGAGCCAGCCAGCATGGATTCCAGTATCTGCAATGATGATCGTCATGAGGGGATTGAGTCCAGCACCAGCAAATTTTCAGATGACACCAAGCTGGGTGCAAGTGCAGATCTGCTGGAGGGTAGGAGGGCTCTGCAGAGGGCCCTGGACAGGCTGGATCCAGGGCCCAAATCCAGCAAGGTGAGGTTGAACAAGTCCAAGTGCTGGGTCCTGCACTTTGGCCACAACAACCCCTGCAGTGCTACAGGCTGGGGACAGAGTGGCTGGAGAGCAGCCAGGCACAAAGGGACGTGGGGGCACTGATGGACAGCAGGCTGGACATGAGGCAGCAGTGTGCCCAGGTGGGCAAGAAGGCCGATGGCTCCTGGCCTGGATCAGGAATGGTGTGGCCAGCAGGAACAGGGCAGTGATTCTTCCCCTGTGCTCAGCACTGGTTGGACAGCACCTCAAGAGCTGTGTCCAGTTGTGGACCCCCAATTTAGGAAAGACATGGAATGGAGGGGCTGGAGTGTGTCCAGAGAAGGGCAACAAGGCTGGTGAGGGATCTGGAGCACAAGGCCTGTAAGGAATGGGTGAGAGAGCTGGGGTTGTTTATCTTGGAAAAGAGGAGGCTCAGGACGGGACAAGTTGGTGTCAGGGCACAGGTTGGACTTGATGATCTCCAAGGTCTTTTCCAGTCTTGATGATTCTGGAATTCTCTGAAACCACCCTTGGAGCAGTTCCACAATTAGCCCTGGGCCTTCTCTTCAGAAGCTCCAGCAGCCCAGGTGCCTCAGCTTCTCCTGCCAGCCCCAAAGCCCATCCTGTCAGTCCTGCAGAGCCTCTGCAGCTCCTCCTCATTGCCCAGAACAGGGAGCCCCACAGGCAGACACAGCAGCCCAGATGTGCCCCCCTGGCCTGGGGTGCCTCTGGCAAGGGAGCAGCACCAGGCACTGCAGGAGCCTGCAGACAATTCCTGCAGCACTTGGAGGATGATCCTGCTCCCCAAGGGACATTCCCATGGTGCCAGGTCAGGAACTGGAATGGGGAGTGGGGCCAGAGAGGAAAGGACAAACAGGGATGGGCTGTTTACAGGGGAGGGAACAGGGGCGGCAAAAGGAAGAAATTTGTGGCGGGAAGAGTAAAGAAAGCAGAGGTGAAGCAAAGGAAATGCTCAGGGCAGTTTGGGGGTGGCTGCCAGGCAGCCCTGGCTCTGAGCAACAGTGTCTGCAGTGGGACAAGACACTCCCAGCTCATAGGATCAAACTTTCTGGCTGACTGCAGAGGCCAGGACAAAGCTGAGTGGTTTCCCTGGTGTCCCCCAGCCCTTGCTGGCCCCAGGGGCTGATGGCATTTGTGCTCCCTCAGGTTCATGTCCCCACAGCAGCAGCATGGGGGTGCTCCTGCCTGCTCTGTGCAATGCAAACAGGGGCTCCTGAGCCAGTGCTGCCGTGGCTGTGCCTGCAAGGATGGGGCACCTGTGTGAGCTGGGGGAGAGGCCAGGGCTGCAGAGGGGGGATGTTGTTGGCAGCTCCATCAGGACGCTCTGGGACGCTGCCCTGGGTTGTGCAGTGCACTGGGGATGGATCAGCCCCTGCTGTGCTGCTCCTTCCCGTCTCCCCCAGGGCCCTTGCAGAGCCCCAGCCATGCTGTTTGCCCCCAGCCTGCCCACGGCCAGCCTGGGGCTTCTCACCCTGGGGCTTTTCTGTGCTGAGCATTGGCCTGGCCGTGTTCTTGAGAGAGCCTGGGCAAGGAGCCTGCAGCCCCCAGGGCCTGGCCTGAGGCGTCAGCGCTGCCCCAGCAGTGCCCATGGCCTGTCCCTGCTGCAGCCCCGGCACTGCCACCCCCAGGACTGTGCCCGGCCCCGAGAGCACTCAGGCCCTGCAGCAACACCAGGGCCACCAGGGCAGCGGGGCAGGGCCACGGCAGCAGCACTGCCAACACCAAGTGCTGCTGCTGCTGCTGGGCACAGCTGCTGTGCCAGCACTGATCTGCCCCAGCTCTGCACACAGACATTGCTGCTGCAGCTCCAGAGATGGCAACAAAAGAGGTATCTCTGCAGAAAACTTTGCTGGGAGATCCTTTAGTTCCTTTAAAACCTTTGAGACTGCAGCCCATCATTGTCACAGTCTGTGGCCACAGGGAAGGTGGAGAGAAACAAAGTCAGAAATGGCAGAAACAATCGTCTAGCTTTAGGAAGAATATTTAAAAAGAAAAATGACAGGGAAATCAAAGAACCAAACCAAAAGAGCTATAAGTGATGACTTTTATTACAAGTGATTTGCAGAAATTGGCAATCAGTTTAATACTTCCTAAGATGTGCAGTGATCAGTCTTCTCACTGCAGCCTTGAGCTCCTGGTTCCTCAGGCTGTAGACGAAGGGATTCAGGGCTGGAGGCACCACCAAATACAGAACTGACACCAACAGATCCAGGGAAGGGGAGGAAATGGAGGAGGGTTTCAGGCAGGCAAATACTGCAGTTCTGAGAAATGCATTTCTCCTGCATTTTTCCTTTTCAGATTCTTTCAGTCATCTCCTGAGAGGTGCAGATTGTTCTGGGGCTTTTCATGAACTGATTGTACTCTTGATTTAGATGGAGACTGTAGAATTGATTTCAGATGTAGAAGAATCTGAACAGAGCACAGAAACAAACTCCCTCTGTCAGCCCATTTTCATCTTCTAGATCACTTTCAAGATGTCCTTGGGGGTGTTGGAATGATGATCACACAGCTCTCCACTTCTGGCTGCAGGCTCTCCAGATTCTTTCTTTGCATTCAGTCAGGCTTGCATTCCCCAGGAGTTCTTGGTAGCCTGTCATGTTTTCTTAGGGTAGAACAGTAACAATGAAAACCTTACCAATGGCACAACTGCCCAGCCCACAAGGAAAAGAGAAGAACAAGCTGTCAAGTTCTTCAAATATTTGTCCTGCTTTGCTGCAAGTGTGCTGCACACACAGTGTGGAAAGCCAAGAGAAGCTGCAGTTGGTGGCACACCTTGTGACAGAAGCTGCACCTCATTCTTCAGGAAAGGTTCTTGGAAAAAGCATACAGGACTGAGGAGAAGTTTCTGGAAAAACAAAAAGAGCTTTTAAGAAATTAAATGAAAATTGAAACAATTCAAGACATTTTTCTCTATTTATTTTTATGCTCCCCTTTTCCATCTTGCACTAGTTGTCCATCCCATTAATTCCAAACAGATCTTACCGCTAAGATCCATGAGTTGGCAAGTTTTAGACATTTTAAGATACCATGACCTACACACAGTTTGGCTTCCCCTGTTTTTCTTGGAAAGCAATGTTGGAGAGGTAAGTGCAGTGTTTGTGTCAGGTACAAATTCTGCATTCAGGGAACACGCTCTGAGAGTGTTTGACCCTCAGCAGGGACAATGCACAGCAGGGACCGAGGGGATTCCTGAGGCACTGTGCAGGAGTCCAGACTCTGGCTCTTGGCTGAACTCGGCAAAGTTCCCGTGTTTGGACAGGCTCAGGGGCTGCCCTCGGGGAACGTGGGGCTCGAGGCGGGGGCGAGCGGGCAAGGGACAAAAGGACACGGGGACAAACGGCCCCGGAGCTTCAGTTGCAGCAGCGGCGGCAGCAGCAGCGGCGGCAGCAGCGACAGCGAGAGAAGAAACTTCAGATTCCCTTCTCCTCTCTCTCTCCCTGTCCCGCTGTCCCGTACCTCTCCCGCTCTCCCTTTCCCGGTCTCCCCTCCTCTCCCCGCCTCCCTCTCCCCGTGCCGGGCCGGGCCATGCCCCCGGCCCGCCCCCGGCCGCGGGCGGGGCTGCCCCGTGCCCGTCCCCGGCCGTCCCACCGAGGTCTGGTCCCAGCCCGGCTCTGGCCGTGCTGGCGCTGGCGCTGCTGGGCGGGGTTCAGTGCCTGGGGTTGGGGCGGCATCGCCGGCTTTTGGCTCCGCCTGGCCCGACCCCGGCCCCCGCCCCGGCCCCGGCCCCGGCCCCGACCCCGGCCCCGGCCCCGGCCCCGGCTCCTCCCGGGGCCCGCGGAGGACACACGCGGCCCCGCCGCTCCCGCCGCCTCCGCTGCGGCTTGCCCGGCCCGAGCTCCGCCGCTCGGCAGCGCGGCCCCCGGCCCCGAGCCGCCGCTGTCCCGTTGCAGGGAGCGAACGCCGGGGGATGGCCGGGCCGGGGCGGGTGAGGGGCGCTCGGGGGCCGTTGCCGGCCCCGGGCCGAGCGCTGACAGCCGCGTCCCGCCGGCAGGGAAGGCGCAGCAGCGCCTGAAGGAGCGGTACCGGCTGGGCTCGCTGCTGGGCCGGGGCGGATTCGGCAACGTCTTTGCAGCAACGCGGCTCTCGGATGGCGCCCCGGTGAGCGGCGGGGCTGGCGGCGGGCGCAGGAGGAGGGGGTGGAGGAGGCGGAGCAGGGGGGAGGAGGCGGGCAGAGGATGGCACTGGGCAGGGTGGACAGTGAGCTGAGCCCTGTTCTGCACTTGGCTTGCAGGTAGCCATCAAAAGGGTGCCACAGAACCGCGTCCATCACTGGGGTGAGCTGGTGAGTGAGCGAGGTGCTGTGCTGGGCAGGGATGAGCCGAGCCCCGGCAGGGTGGGAGCCGCCAGGACATCCCGAGGGAGAGCGGGCATGGGGCCAGAGCAGGGTGCAGAGCATCCCGGGCTGGCTGAGGGCTTCCTGACCCCCGGCACGGCATCAGCCCCACTGACGGCATCGTGCTCCTCCCGCAGCCCGACGGCACCAGCGCACCCCTGGAGATTGTGCTGCTGGACAAGGTGTCCAGTGGCTTCTCTGGTGTGGTCCAGCTGCTGGAGTGGGTTGAGCTCCCCAACGACATCTTGATGGTGCTGGAGCGGCCGGAGCACTGTCAGGACCTGCACCATTTCATTCAAGCACGAGGCTTCCTGTCCGAGGAGGTGGCGCGGCAGCTGTTCCGGCAGGTGCTGGAGGCCGTGCGGCACTGCACCAGCTGCGGGGTCCTGCACCGCGACATCAAACCAGAGAACATCCTGGTTGACCTGGCCACCGGGCAGGCCAAATTGATTGACTTTGGCTGTGGCACCTACCTGCAAGACACAGCCTACACTCACTTTGCAGGTGAGCCTACACAGGGCTGTGCTCCCCCTCCTGGCATCTCACAGCCCAAGATCTCACAGCCCAAGCTGGGTGTGGCAGCGGGGATTCTCCCTTTTGCTGCCACTCAGGGGACTGAATCTGCAGCTGAGTTGCTTTAGAGCAGGGCTGGGTGGGAAGCCATCTTCCAGCCCTGCTGGCAGCCTTTGCCCACCACTGTGCCCAGGACTGGGGCTGGGCTGGGGCAGCCAGCCTGACAAAAACAGCCGTGGGTGAGGGTAGCAGAGAGGGATGTTGGAACCTGTGTCCCAGCCGGTTTGTGTGCAGGCAAGAGGAAGGGCTTGGACTGCTCCACTTGCCCTGTTTGTCTTGCCTTTATAATATGTTTGGGGCAATGCAGGCAGGGAGAATGAGGGCATGGTTTTTCCCCAGCACGCAGTGGGTATTTCCTTTGCATGTCATGGTCAGGCCTAGCCAGGGCTTCCACTGTCCCCTTCCCACACCAGTGGCTTCTTTTGCAATCCCAAGTTTGTACACCAGTCCCAGATGCTGGTGAGAGGACAGTGGTCACCCTGTGTGCCACTGATGCAGCCCCCGCCCGCCCAGGGATGCTGGGGCCAGGCTCTGGGAGCAGCAGCAGCCCCCTGATGAACTCCATCTGTATTCCACAGGAACACCATCATACAGCCCCCCGGAATGGACCCGCTTTGGCTGGTACCATGACGAGCCAGCTACCATCTGGTCCCTGGGCATCCTGCTGCACGAGATGGTCTGTGGGAAGATGCCTTTCAGGAGGGGCTGGAACTTCAGCTGGGGCCAGCTCTCGCTGCCACAACGGCTCTCTCCAGGTGAATCCTCTTCTCTGGGCACGGGGGGAATACCAGTGCTGGGAGACAGCAGCGGGCTCGGGAGCATCCCGCTCTGGCAGCTGCTGAGGAGGTGGCACATGTCCTGCTCTCCCCCAAAACCAAGAATTGATGGGAAAGTTCAGGCCCAGCTCTGAGCGCATCCAGCATGGCCTGGGCATGGGAATAGTGGGGCAAAGCAGACAGGAGCCTTCTCCAGCTGACGGGCAGTTTCTGGTTTCTCTCCCCAGAGTGCCAAAATCTGATTGGGTGGTGTTTATCCATGCACCCCTTGGCCAGACCCTCATTAGAAGAGGTGTTCTGTCATCCTTGGATGCAGGATGTTCATCTGCCCTAGAAGAAGGGAGAGAGCCACAGGCACACTGTGCTGCAGGGCCCTGGTAAGTTACAGCTGCACAGATGACTTGGCAATGAGAAGCAAAGAAAGCCAGCCCGTGTCACTGCACCAGGGTCATGGGATGGGAACATGCAGCCCTTGTGCTGGAGCTGAGCTGCTCTGCCCAGCCCTGGTGGCTGCCATCCAAGCAGGTTTTGCTTGTCCTGGTTCCCTGACAGCTGGGGCCCTGGGCAGAGCCCTGACAGCCTGGTCTCACCCCAGGGAAGGAGAAGGAGCCCCCAGAGAAGCTGTACCGGGTGGGGCTGCTGCTGCAGAAGACAGCGAGGATGACATCAAGGATGACATGAAGGATGACAACCTGGCCACCAGCAGTTGAAGGTGATGCACTTTGATTCTGTCACCTTCTTCAAAGCCAAACTCCACAGGGAATTTGCAGATGAGTCCACACCTGGGGAAATGCTCCCAGATTTGGGCATTGCCCAGCCTGGCTAGGAAGCAAAGGTTCCCCCTTTGTGGGGGCAGATGCAGCTGATCCTTCAGTTGGCTGCCCAGCTGCTTTTGGCAGGGCTGGGGGCATGGGCTGGGGTGGGTACGAAATGGGAGTGGGCTCCTGGTCCTGCCAACAGCCCCCAGCACCCACCGTGCCCCGGGCTGGGGCTGGGGCTGGGGCAGGCAGCCCAACACAAACAAACCCCCATGGTGGGAGCAGAGGTGGGACTCCCAAATCTGTGCACAGGTGCTTTGCTGTGCAGGCAAGGAATGGCTTGGGCAGCTCCACTGCCCTTGTTTGCTTTGGGATCACGGTTATTGTGGGGGACAGTGCAGGGGGAAGGGAGAAAACCTGGGCTTTGCTCACACATGGCTGGGTTTTTCCCTGGCATGCAGGGCTTGGGCCTTCCTCAATCCCCTCACAGAGATATGATTTTTCCCTTTGTTCTTTTTTTCCCTTTTTGTCTGTAATCTATTTTCAACAATTTGTTGTTTGTTTTTCTAGAGGCAGCATTCTGGTTGGTCCAGTCTGGATCGGGAAGTTCTTGGGAGCAGCTGTGGCGTGGATGGGCCGTGCCCTTGGAGCAGGCTGAGGACATCGTTTGGGACCAGCTTTTCTTCCAGCCATGGATGGCATGAGGTGGGTCCCCGTCTGCTTGGCAGGGTGGGCTCAGAGCTTTTGGGAGATGGCAGCGAGCACAGGAGCATCCTGCTCTGGGCAGCTGCTGAGCAGGTGGATGTGCCAAGGCTGGCTGCAGGCTGGGCACATGTCCTGCCCTCCTGCCCTGCTCCCAAAGGCAGCACTGATGGGCAGCTCTGGGCACAGCTCTGGGCACAGCCAGCATGGCCTGGGCACTGCGGGCAGCTGGGACAAGGGGACAGGAGCCATCAGCTGACGGGAAGTTTCTGCTTTCTCTCCTTGCAGCCGGGCTCTGCGGATGCTGAGGCTGCTCTGGGCTCTGCCAGGGCTCTGCTGGAGCTCAGCACCGGGCCGGAATCAGCCAAAGAAGAAATGGTGTCACCTGCAGCACAGACTTGCTTGAGCATTTTGGCAACACAGCTCAAGTTTGCAGAGTGACACCTCCCAAAAATTAAACTTGTTCAATATCTTCTGAAATCAAATCAATCTGGGATGACTCCAAATGACATTTTTCAGCTTGCTCAAGATGTAGCTCAGCCCTTCTCTGAACAGTTCTCTCCCCCACCTGCCTTTTACTTCTCAACTGCTCCCTTTTTTACCCCAGTGAATTCCCAGCCCGTTGCTGTCTCCATCACTTGCTGGCCTTCCTTGTTGCCCCTGACCACAAGGAGGGCTGAGCCCCAGGTTTAGGGACTCATGCTGTCACTGGCTGAGGAGCAGCAATGTTTCAGAGGTCCAGTGGCATTTTAGTGTCATTCAGAGCCACTCTCCAGCCCTCAGCTCTCCTCACTGCTGAGTTCCAACTCCCTTCATCCTTGCAGCAGGATGAGCTCTGTGAATCCCCTTGAGCCTCCCCACTCTTCCCAGCCAATGCACCCACCTCAGTGAGGCTGAAGCTGAAGCTTCTCTGTCTCCTCTGGCACTCCAGTCCCCTGTGTGGGGAGCCCCAGCCCCAGAGCACAGCACACAGCAGTGCAGTCCGGGCTGGAGCAGCTGCCCTGCAGCCCTGGCTTGGCTGTTTGTGGCAGCTGAATGCTGCCTGTTTCCAGCTGTCCCTGCAGGATGGCCCCAGGGCAGAGCCCAGCCGGGCTCCCACTGCAGCCCCTGGAGCTTGGGGCAGACAGTGCTCCCAGAGCTGAGGTTCATGGGGAGCACCCGGAGCTGTGCCTCGCACTCAGTGCTGGCAAGTGTTGTGTTCTCATCTCCTGCAGCCTGAGGGGAAAACAACCTGTGCTGCCAGGCCAGCACTGCCCCTCTGGGCAGGGACAAGGCTGAAAGGCTTTCCCATTCCAGAGGAGCTGGTACTGAGCCTTGGCAGGGCCTGGCAGGGCTGGAGCCGGGTCTGGCCTGCTGTCTGGGACTCGCTGCCCACCAACCACCCCCACCCACCACGCTCCATCCTCTAGAGACAGAAGGGTCTGTGTGTGCCAGGGGCTCTTGGATGTCTCTGTATCCAGGGACAGAAGGGTCTGTGTGTGCCAGGGGCTCTTGGATGTCTGTATCCATGGACAGAAGGGTCTGTGTTTGCCAGGGGCTCTTGGATGTCTCTGTATCCATGGACCGAAGGGTCTGTGTGTGCCAGGGGCTCTTGGATGTCTCTGTATCCATGGACAGAAGGGTCTGTGTGTGCCAGGGGCTCTTGGATGTCTCTGTACCCAGGGACAGAAGGGTCTGTGTGTGCCAGGGGCTCTTGGATGTCTCTGTATCCAGGGACAGAAGGCTCTGTCTGTGCCCGAGTTTCCATAATGTCTCTGTACCCATGGGTATGGGATGAACATGGACAGTGAATGTGTCAGTACCGTTGCTTGCTCACTCCTTCCTTTGTGTACAAGACACATCCATGCACACCCCCACATATTGGTATATTAATAGGATAGGGATGGATAGAGACTTCGCACAGAGCTCTAACTTTGGCATAACTCACCCTTTAGCCAGAGACCAGGGGATTTTTTCCCCAGCTCTGTGTGAGAAGATGTCCAAGAGCTGAAGGAGCAGCATTCAGAAGCAGTTTCAGGATTTCTAGGCAGGAAGTGGAGCTCACAACCATCCATATAACTTGCCATATTCATCGGGATGGGCTGCTGCTTCTTTAGGAATATGGCCCAATGCAGACATGAGACTTGGAAAAATCCCAGCTCTCTGTGGGTTTGTGCAAAAGGGGGAACAGCACAAACACTTTGTGCCTGCCTGGGGGCACAAGGTCCAAGGAGCTTTGGTGGCAGAGGGTGACCTGGGCTGGTGGCAGGCGAAGTTCCATTCCATGACATCTCAGAGTGGCACAGGACAAAGGTCCAAGTACCCCCAACCCCACTGATGAAGTCCTTGGAGTGCTGCACATCCTCTAGGAAAATCTGCTGTCACACAATCTATTAGGATTTATAACTTTCATTTGCAACACTTTAAATCCAAATTTCAAACTGCAATATTTTTACATTCAAGACACAGTAATGCATAAATGCATAATAAATCTTTCAATTTCCTATTGATTCAATCACAATTTAAAATAACATAATATTGCAAACAAAACCCTGAATCTTTTAAAAAAGTGATGCTGAGGTCAGTAATATGGATCCATGCCATCAGAACATTTACAGAGTAACTGAGTTCTCTTTTTAAAAAGATCAGTTACCTCTTAATCCAAAGTTAGAGATGATTTTCACTACACATTTGTTTTTTGTTTTTATCTTTCATGTTTTTTTATTTTCTTTTTTGTCCAGTGTTTTTAACAGAGAACTCGTCCTACAAAAGGAATGTACAGCAAAATGAGATACATTTCTGACAAACAATGAAAATGTCGGCTCCTCCTCTGTTTACTTTTCTCTGGATACCCTGAAGAAAAAACTCTAGCAGATATGAGCAGAGGTGTGAAGTGTTTCATTTGGACTGTGCTGGAGTTCAGCACTGCTGACATCCTGATCCAGTCAAGAGCTGCAGAATTCTTTTGCAGATCTCGAACCCTGTGTTTGCAGGCACAGCACCTGCAGTGCTGACGCACCAATGCACATGAATAACTCTGTTATTCCCTCTCAGAATCTGGGCTCTGCCCCAGCACGAGGTGCTGCAGCCCTTTGCTCCTGGTTCCCGTGTGCAGCAGCTCCCTTCCTGCTGGCTGAGCTGCTCAGGCAGAGCCCGGCAGCTCCTGGCCCTGCAGGGCTGAGGCTTTTCCCCATTGCTGGGCACAGACTGATGGAGCAGCACTGCTGAACACGGGTACACAGAGGGACCAGGAGCAGCTGCCTTTGGCCACCTGAGGCTCCAAGGCCCAAACTCTGAGCAGCCAGAGCTGGAAGAGACTCGCAGGCTCCCTGTTGGCTGTACTGCCCCACTTGTGCCTGGCCCAGCTTTGCTTGGGGCAGAGGGAGAACAAGGGGCAGCTCCCTCCCAGCCCAGCCCAGGGACCCTTCCAGCCCCGGGGCTTGGGGCACTGTCAGCACCTGCTGCTCCAGCCACCGCTCCTGCTGGCCCTGACAGCAACACCCAAACTGGGGCTGATCCCGAGGGAGCAGCAGCAGGGCCTGGATCTGATCCCTGACTCTGGGGCCAGGCTGAACAAATGACCCCACAGCAGCAGCAGCAGCAGCAGCACATGGAGCTGACTTTCAGCACAGCCCCTGCCACTCTTCCCTCCCGTGTGCAGCAGTGTCACAGCAGCCTGAGGCACCTGGGAGCCCCCAGTGCCAGCAGGGACTTGAGATGGCAGCCCTGGGCTCCTGGAGGTTGTGCAAGGAACAGAGCTGGGGACTCCCTGTCCATGGGGAGCTTCCAGATGGAAGAGGCTGCTGTGCCCAGGCAGCTCCAAGGCCACAGCAAGGAGGGTCTCGACCACTGGATCTGTGCCAGTTCCACAGTCCTGGGCAGCAGCCACTGAGCCCTGGGGGAACAGAGGGCACAGCAAGAGGGACAAAACCAGGCAAGGTCAGAGACTGGAGAGAGCCAGACCTGGGAGAGGAACAGCTGCTCCATTGCACTCTTGGAGAAAGCTCTTGGCTGGTTCAGAGCCCTGAAAGGCGTGAAGGACAGAGAGGAGGCCATACCAAACAATGCTTCTGTTTCCACACCCTCCCCTCTCTGTGTCCCAGAAGCAATTGGATGGACTGTGTTCATCTCTCCAAGTCGTCTCGTTCAGCATGAGCAGCTTAGCACCAGCAGCTGAAGGAGCTGAAGCCTCAGGCCACAAGAGCTGAGCAAGAGGGTATTTTCTGAGCAAATGAGTGCTGCTAGCATGGACCTAGCTGAATTCAGCAGATAGAATCACTGAATCACAGAATCCTTTCTGTTGGAAAAGACCTCTGAGCTCATCCAGTCCAGCCGGTCACCCAGCAGTGCCAAGCCCAGCACTAAACCCCGTCCCTGAAGTGCCAAGGCCTGGACAACAGCCCTGAGTGAGGCCTGAACAGCAGGCCCTGAGCCAAAGGTGGCCTCTGGATGAACCTTCCAACCAAAGGTTATCTTTGTATCTGCTCACTGATGAAATATGCATGGTCATTAGCACTGTGATAGATGTAGCCACTCATTAGTAAAACATGTATTGACTTTTCCGTATTTAGAAGCCAGACAAGGCCATGAAATCTGACATCTGGCCTTGTTTGGGGCTGAAGGATCAAAGTCACCTCCCTTGGTTCCTCCTTGAGCCCTGGCCAGGCTTTGGGAGGAACCCAAGAGGAGGATGAAACCAGATGTTCCCACACTAGAAGTGGTGTCAGTTTGTTCATTCAGCACTGTCAGAGCTGGGCCCTCTCACAGCGAGGTTGGAGCCTCACCTGTGGCTGGAGGCACCTGCAGGAATTCCCAGTGTCCAGGAGTGGCTCTGCAGCCCTTGGCTGGGACAGCTTCCCCCAGCTGCTGTGTGGATCTGGGGGATGGTGAAGTCTGAGGGTAAATGATGCTGGACCTTTCTTAATCACTGCAGGCAATCTTTGGTGGTGATGATTGGGTGCATTGCTGAGCTGCTCCTTTTGTGATCCTTTGCTGCTTTGAGGTGCAGTAAATGACACTGATTCCTTCCGTTGGAGTCTGTGCCATTGGGGCTGACCCTGCCCACTGGTAAAACAAAACTGGCAGAGTCTGGCCAGATCACAGCAAAATGTCTCTTGTTAAATGTAAATGTGAGGAATCAGTCCTATCAGAAATTCCCAGATGGGAAGCCCTTCCCTGGAGTTCCCTGGCTCTGGAGTGGGCTGAGGTCGCAGCACCGTGTGAGCAGTGGGGCAGTTGGTTAAAAGAAGCTGAAGCCCTGGATGTCTTAAAATGCATCCAAAAATTGCATATGGAAAAGGAAAAGAACTTGTGGTTTTGGGCAGACAAAGATGAATTTTTTAACAGTACATTGGAAACAGCACCTTCAGAAGGAACAATTATTGTTGGAATGTTCCCACATGGAGCAACAGAAGAAGGTTTTAATCTTGAGCTCCAATGCATTTGTGCAAGTGAAATATTAATATCATAAATAACTATGTACATATTTATAGTATAATATAGCCTTAATATATATATATTGATATATATATATATTATATGTATGTCTATACCTATCTAGCTATATCTATATTTCTATATCAATATCAATATCTACGTATAAAATAGTAATAATGTGAAATAGTGCTGAAAATACTAATTTGGTAGCTTTGGCTGCTCAGGGATGTAACATTAAACACTCTACAGAAAAAAATTGGCCAGGACCCTAATGTCAGAGGTAAATTTTGTGAGATTTTATACAATGAAAAGAGAAGGAGGGGATGAAATTGACTATTTTTACAGGGTTTGCTGATACTGTGATGCAGAGTGCTTTGTCTGTTACTGTGAAAAATACTGTGATTAAGACTGCAGGGTTTCTCATGAACCAGACTATCCACAAGCTGCAGGATTGGTGGAACAGGTGAAGGAGTTGTTAAAAGAGCAGTTGAAAAAATGAGGAGATGGGAACCTGCCCCCATGGAGAACCCATCTCCCAGATGTGCTCCATGCCCTTAACAGTGGCCCACTGGGGAAATGGAAACCCCTGGCTGTGCACAGCTGCACCCAATCTGCAACTACAACCATGGACAGTGAGACTTGGACTGCCTGGGAGATTGTTGTGGGTGTGATGGCCCCTGGCAGGGCCAGCCCAGAGGCTGCAGGGCTGGACCTTCATGGACTGGAATTAATTAGGATAAATCAGAAGCAAATAAGAGTTATCAACACTGGAACAGGAATTCAGATTCCTCCAGGACACTTTGATTTGATAACTGCTCACTGGAGCTTGGCCTTGCAAAGGGTTCATGTCATGGGAGGAGGAACTGATGAAGATTATCAAGGAGAAATTAAAGGAATTGTGTTAAACAGCAGTAAACAAGATTGGATTATTCAATTACAGGGTAGCACTATTATTGATATTGTCAGTTTTTAAAACAATTGGGAAAAAAGACATCCGTCTCAAATCACTGCTGTTGGTGTAGATAAAGGGTTTGGATCCACCAGTCCTAATAAAGGAGCCAGAGTGTGGCTCCAGAGGTCAAAAGGTCCTACTGAGGCAGCTGAAGGAACAGGTCTGGGGAAAGACAGCACTGTTTGAATCCTGAAACCTGGGCAGGAACAATGGGAATTTGTCCCTGCAGCCAAGTGTGAGAACAAGGAGATATTACAGGATACTATTTTACACATCCTGCCAGAACAAATCTCCCTGTTTTCCCCAATGACCCCTTTGGAAAATGCTCTGATCCACGGGGTTCCATGTGAAGGCTGCTGTGACACTGAGGGACTTCCAGGCAAATTCCATCCAGGAGCATGGGTGCCCCTCATGGACTGGGACCCAGCCCCCTTCCAGCCAAAGGGGAAAGGGCCCCACCAATCCTTGTTAGCCACAGACACCGTGCTAAAGCTGAACAGCAAAGGACCTTGGGAGCATTATTCTGGAATTAACACGGTGCCAGCTGCATGGACAACAGAATTATTGTTCTTATCCTGAATGAGATTAAGGAAAAAGACTGAGTAACCGTGTCACTGAGGTACTGCTGATGTCTGTAAGTTGTATCTTGAGAGTCAGCCAGAATCTTTAATTGCCACAAACACCTCTTGAGTTTCATCAAGGGATTGGTCATCAAAATTGTTTTGAAAATTTAAAGATCAAAGTAGCCAAAGTACTCAATGTTACTCATTGCTGGGTATGTGCTCAGCTGAATTTGGGACAAATGGGGTTCCCTTGGAGGGCCCATACTCTGGGGTGGCCAGAACTCTGTCCATGGGCTCTGCCTCCTAATGGAATCACTGCAGGGACAGTTACAGAAAACTGTGCTGTGGAACACAGGAATACAATGATCTGTTTGACAGGATTCACTAGGATTTCCCTTCAGGAGAAACTGAACCCTGTTACAGTTACAGAGGCCACAGTGTGAGAAGATTTCTGTGCTTCACATCACTCCCCATGTCAGTAGAAACTTGGGTGCTGGAGCTGGTCAGTGTCAGTGTCACACGACTCCCAGCTGCAGGGCCACCATTTAGGGTCCTTTGGCAACAAGCACAAGGAAAAGTTGGGGCCAAGAGAACATTTTCCCCCCAAGGGGTGCCTTTGGTCTCAGAAAACCAAGGATTCTGGTTCTCCCTGTGCCCCATGTGCACTGCCCTGTCCTGTGGAGTATACATTAATGAGCTAAAAAGATTATTAGAAGAAATAAGAAATTATACTGTTACAATGTCTGATAGTACATCCCAGGAGCTCCAACAAACACAAATGGGGTTCTACAGAACCACACAGCCTGGGATTATCTGCTTGCTGGCCAGGGAGGAACCTGGGCTCTCATGGGACAGGAATGTTGCACTGCTATCTGATGGGTTTGAGGTCTAACAATCAGGAATCACCTTGACAGAAAAAGCAGTACAAGAGCGGCAGAAAGGAGAAAACTATTCTTGGTGGGATTGGCTTCATGACTACCAAATTGGAGGCTGCAGTGAAATGAATTTGTGGCAGTCACTGTCATCATTGCAGTGTGAGCACTTGGTGTGTTACAATTCCATGTTAGAGCGGTTGTGACACTTGGTGCTGGAAATGGACTAATGAGACTTGTTTAAAAAGAGACACAGTCTCAAGAAAAAAGGGGACATTTGATAAAATAATGGAGAATAGCAACTAATTAGGGCTGTTTTAAAAGGAATGCGAATTATAGCTCTGAGTAATGAACTTGAACAGCACTTACTTGAAGAACAAGAGGCAATGCCTTTATGCCTAATATCTAAATCTAAACTGTGTTATTGAAAGAATTGTTACAAAGGTTATAGTTCATCTGACAAGGCCCCATCTGGCCTTGTTTGGGGCTGAAGGATCAAAGTCACCTCCCTTGGTTCCTCCTTGGGCACTGGCCAGGCTTTGGGAGGAACCCAAGAGGAGGATGAAAGCAGATGTTCCCGCACTAGAAGTGCTGTCAGTTTGTTCATTCAGCACTGTCAGAGCTGAGCCCTCTCCCAGCGAGGTTGGAGCCTCACCTGTGGCTGGAGGCAGCTGCAGGAATTCCCAGTGTCCAGGAGTGGCTCTGCAGCCCTTGGCTGGGACAGCTTCCCCTGCTGCTGTGTGGATCTGGGGGATGGTAAAGCCTGAGGGGAACTGGTGCTGGAGCTTTATTAATCACTGCAGGCAATCTTTGGTGGTGATGGTTGGGTGCACTGCTGAGCTTCTCCTTTTGTAATTTTTTGCAGATATACATTATATAAATTACATTATTCCTTCAGTTGGTGTCTGTGTCTTTGGTGCTGACACTGCCCACTGGTAACACTGACCCTGTGGGCTCCACAGAACCAAGGGGCCCTTGTGACACTGCAGGACCTCCTGTGACCAGGAGACCATGGTGACCCCGTGGGGCTTAATGGAATCAAGGGGCCATTGTGACATTGTGGGGCCTCAAAGAAGCATGGAGGCTATTCTAACATTGCGGGGACTCGTGGGGACAAGGTCTCATCATTTTCCTCTCCCTGGCACTGCCCAGTTCAACCTTTCCCTGCCCCTGCCCCAGCCCAGCCAAGCAGCAGAGTCAGGTCTGGACCTGCAGCAGGAACTGGCGGCACTGGAGGTCAGGGACAGCCACTCTGGGTCTGGAATGCTCAGCAGATGCTCAGCTCGGGCAGCTCCTGCAGCCCCAGGGCCAGCCCTGCTGCCCAGCCCAGCAGCAGAGTTGGCCCCGGGGCTCCTCAGGCAGCTCCTGCTGGCCCAGGGACAGGCCAGCCTCTTGCCAGGGCTCCTCTGCACACCCACGGGCTCCTGCTCTGCTCCTGGCCCATGCCAGCTGCCCCCAGAGCCTTTCCCAGGGGAACACGTCTGTGCTGGCCCCAGCAGCCATTGCTGCAGCCCCTGCCCTGCTGCCCAGAGCCCTGAGCTGGGGCTGCTGCTCTGCAGAGCACGGGGACTGTGCTGCCCGGGGCCCTGGGCTGCCTCTGTTGGGCTCTGCTGCTCAGCCTGGCACACAGAGGCAGCTGATGGTGCTCCCTGCACTGACCCCCTCCCACACAGGCTCTGCGGGGCATGGAGGGGGCTCAGAGGTGCCTGCCTTGTGCCAGGGCTGCCAGAGGGGCTTGGGGCTGCCCTGGATCCTCCTGGGGGAGTTCCCTGAGGGTCAGACCAGGCAGTGCCCAGACTCCTTTCCCTGGGCCTGCTGTGTCCCTGGGCTGCAGAGCTCTCCTGGCTCACAGCACACATTCAGTCCTTGGTCTTGGGGTGAGCCCAGCCTGGCCAGGCCTGTGCCCAGTGAGCTCCACTCCCTGCTGCTCCCTGGCACACACTGTCCCTGCAGGTCCCCTGTGTTCTCCTGGCAGCTCCCAAGGCCCTCCAGACAAATCTTCCCCTGCCATCAGCCCTGGCACAAGCTGCAGGGCCCCAGGAAGGTTCAGCTCAGACCATTCACCATCTGATGGGCACTGGCCACCCACAAGCAAAACCTGACACAGACCTGAGTCCTCGGACGGCCCCAGTGAGACCCTGATCTCATCCCACTGAGCCCTGGGAGAACAAGGAACACAAGGATCCTCTTGAGAGTCCTGAGAGTGACTCTGGATGGGAGCAAAGCCTTCCTGGCCTGCGCTCAGGAGATGCCCTTTGCTGGTGGAGCTGCTGTGCTGAAGCCCAGCTGCGTCCCAGCAGTGCCCATGGCCTGTCCCTGCCTGAGGGCACAGCACGGACACGCAGCAGGACAGTGACCAAGCTGCCAGAGCACTCCGGCCTTGCACCCACAGCAAGGCTGGGAAGGGGAGTGTGGAGCTGGGAGGAGCAGATGTGGAAAGAGGCAGGGCCATTGTCCCTGCCCATGCTGCTGTGCTGGGAGCCCCTTCCCTCCATCTCTGCTCACAGGCACTGCCCCTGCAGAGCCAGAGAAGGGCTGAGGAAATGCCTTGGACACACAAGCCAGGGAAATAACTTATTTTTCTTGAAATGCATAAGAAACAAACCTCCTGAAAGTCTTTGTGTTGCAAAAGAAAAGCAGATGTTAATCTAAAAATGCTGAGTAGTACTCCAGTAATTTATAAAAATATTATAGCACCAGAAAAATAGTAAGGAAAAGTTCCAATGAAGAAATGGACAAATAGGAAAAAAAATGGTCAACATTGTCGAGATTACATTCTGAAGGTTCTGAGCAGAAAAAAAGATAGTTTATTGATTCTGAAAAGATACAGTCATTATTTTCCTCAGGGTACCCTTGAGCTCCTGGTTCCTCAGGCTGTAGATGAGGGGGTTCAGGGCTGGAGGCACCACCGAGTACAGAACTGACACTGACAGATCCAGGGATGGGGAAGAGATGGAGGGCTTGGAAGAGATGATGGTTTCAGGTAGACAAATGTGCCAGAGCTGATAAACAAGGACACCACAGCCAGATGAGGGAGGCAGGTGGAAAAGGCTTTGTGCCGTCCCTGCCCAGTGGGGATCCTCAGCACAGCCCTGAAGATCTGCACATAGGAGAAAACAATGAACACAAACCCACCAAAATATAGAAGACCACCGAGCACAAGAAGCCAAACTTCCCTGAGGTAGGATTTGGAGCAGGAGAGCTTGAGGATCTGAGGGATTTCACAGAAGAACTGACCCAGGACATTGCCCTGGCACAGGGGCAGGGAAAATGTATTGGCCGTGTGCATGAGAGCAGTGAGAAAGGCACTGGCCCAGGCAGCTGCTGCCATGTGGGCACAAGCTCTGCTGCCCAGGAGGGTCCCGTA
This sequence comes from Passer domesticus, assembly GCF_036417665.1. Lineage (NCBI taxonomy): Eukaryota > Metazoa > Chordata > Aves > Passeriformes > Passeridae > Passer > Passer domesticus. The sequence goes on along the minus strand of NC_087481.1, from coordinate 6,947,459 downwards.
GTGCAGGGGTTTGCAGATGGACACATAGCGGTCGTAGCACATGATGGTCAGGAGATAAAACTCTGCTGAAATGAAAAACACTAAAATAAATAGCTGTGCAGCACATCCTGTGTAGGAGATGTTCCTGGTGTCCCAGAGGGAATTGTGCATGGCTTTGAGGACAGTGGTGCAGATGGAGCCCAGGTCGCTGAGGGCCAGGTTGAGCAGGAAGAAGAACATGGGCGTGTGCAGGTGGTGGCCACAGGCTACGGCGCTGATGATGAGGCCGTTGCCCAGGAGGGCAGCCAGGGAGATGCCCAGCAAGAGGCAGAAGTGCAGGAGCTGCAGCTGCTGCGTGTCTGCCAATGCCAGCAGGAGGAAGTGGCTGATGGAGCTGCTGTTGGACATTTGCTGGGGATGGACATGGGGAGCTGTTCAAGGAGGAGACAGTGACAAGACAAGTCAGGGGAGACTTTCCTGAGCAATGTTCAAGCCCTTTCTCCCAGCCCTGCCCCTGCTGCTCTGTGCCACTCAATTTTCCTTTTCTCATAGCCCTTCCTTCTGCCCTGTGCCTGGAGCTCTGCTGGGATCCAGCCACATTGCTGTGATGAGCAGGGGCTCTGCCTATGGACACCAAGGGGTCAGCTCTGCTCTGCAGCTGTGGGGTTATGGGAACAGGGACAGGGGCCAGTCCTGGGCTTGGATTTCATCAGCCCAAACTGCTCCTGAGGCAGAGGAGCTCTGCAGCACCTACTGTCCCAGGGCTAAGGAACAGTGGCAGCCAAAGGCAGTTTGAGAGGGTTTCCTGCTGTGCCCAGGGAGATCAGAGAGAACTGAGCAATGCAAGAGCAGTGGCTGTGACTCAGTGAAGGGTGAGGGGAGCTGCTCTGTCGCTCCATCTGTCCCCAGCTGCCCTTTTGAGATCCAGGGCAGTCCCTGTGCTCCCCTGGAAATCAGCCTGACACAGCTGAGAGCAGAGGGACCCACAGCAGAGCAAACTGGCTCAGCCTTTCTCAGAGTCTCAGCCCCACTCTGGCCAAGGACACTCCTGTCCCCCAGTGTCCCCTGGAGGCAGCTCACAGCTTGGATGGCATCCCAAGGACACACCAAGGGTCATGTCCATGGCATTGCTTGAGGAGAGTTGGCTCATTGACAGCCTGCCCTGCCCAGAGCTCCCTGGGCACGGGGAGCTGGGACACCCCAGTGCTGAGCTCAGCCTGCACAGGAGGAGCCCAAGGGCTGGGCCTGACCCTGCAGCTGGAACTGCCATCCCAGAGAGAACCTCAGCAATGCCAGGAGCACCTGGGCAAGGCAAGGAGAGAGAAAGCCGGGCCTGAGGAAAAGCCTTTCCCTGCCCAGCCCTGCCCAGCCCCTGCCAGGCAGCACCAGGGCAGGGCAGTGGCCCTCAGGCCCTGTCAGCAGGAATGGGCACATGGCAGGAGAGATGCCCTTTATCTCTGGGGCAGCTCTGCCTGCCCAGCAGGGACTGAGTGCCCCGAGCCCCCGGGCTGAGGGCTGTGCTGGCTGGGAGGAGACACAAGAGCTGTGCTGCTCAGGGCAGTGTCTGCCCTGCAGGGCAGGGCTGGCAGTGCCACATCTGCCCTGCAGCAGGGCTTCCCTCAGCACTGTCTCCCTCCCTCCCTGCCCACGGCTCTGCTGCTGGAGCTGTGCCAGCCCGAGCTGCTTCAGTGGCCCCAGGCTCCTTCCCTGACAGAGCTGCCAGAGCCCAGCCCAGCCCCTGGGCCAGCTCTGCCCTGCAGCTGCCCGGGGCTGCAGGGATTAAAGAACAGCTCCCCCAGCCTGGGCACCGTGGAAAGGTGGTGCTGGATGGGCCTGGAGGCTGGGGAGGGGTGAGGGGCACTTGCTGAGGTTCCCAGAAAAACTCAGGGTAATGGTTTAAGAGCCTCAGCCCCTGTTCTGCCCTGCACAGCTGAGTTTCCATTGCCACCAAGCTGAGCCAGGGAAAAGTGGGAGCACAGATTCAGGAAAGCAGAGACCCAAGCAGGAAACCCCTGACCTGAATGAGCTCATGAAAAGTCCCCTCAGGAATGAGCTGGGCGTGAGCTGGAGCTCTGAGCAGCCCTGGCCCACACAGCACCCTCTCCACAGCAGCAGGACCTGCCCTGGCAGGAGTCACTCCTTGCCCCCACAGCTCCTCTGACCTGTCCATGGGGAGCTGCCAGGCAGGCTGAGAGCTGCCCCTGGCAGGTGGCACATCCCCTGGGCTGGCCAAGAGCCCTGAGGGCTGCAGGACCTGCTCTGCAGGACATCCCTGGCAGCCCTGGCTGCAGCCCCAGCTTCACCCCCTGCAGCCGTCCCTGGCAGCAGGAGCTGTCCTGCCCTGTCCCTCTGATGGTGCCCAGGGCAGCCCTGCTCTGCAGCACATCCTCCTCCTCCTGCTCCCCTGCCACAGAGAAATTGGGAGAGTCCTCCTAGCACATCTCCCAGGCTGTGGGGTGTGCTGGCTTCAGGAGATCCCTCCAGGAGCACAGGGGACATTGCCCTGCATCCACTGACTCACCATGTGGAGGGCTGTGAAGATCTTTCCCCAAGTGATGTTTCAGCTCAATGACTTCCTCAGCCTGTCTCTGCCAGGCTCCTGTCCCCTCAGTGCCTGCAGGCAGAGCCCTCAGCCCTGCTGGGCTGGGAGAGGAGCTGGTCCTGGGAAGAGCTGTTCCTTTAAAGCTCAGCAGCACAGACACAGCACAAAGACTTTAATGACCCTCTTGGGACTTGGGTGTTGTTTACATCAGACTCAGTCCCTGAGAGAGCCTTCCAAAGACTTCTCCAGAACTCAAAGTTAAATTGAAACTCCAAAGTTTCTTGAAGTTTTAATGGGTCCCACTGAGGGACACAACTGAGAAAGTGTCCCCAGGTTCCAGTCAGAGCAGAACACTGGAGGCAGTGATGACAGCTGGGGACAAACAAGGCAAAGGTGTCTCTGGTGCTGAGCAAACCTGGATGTGTTTCAGGAATGCAAAGGGCCAAGGCCTGAGCCCCAGCCCCTGGCAAGGCACATCCTGTCCCTCCCTCCTTGCTCAGGGCTCTTCCCGGGATGGGCACTAGGATGTGGGGATGTGCAATGCCAAGGGCAGCACCATGGGGCGGCCCCTGCCAGGCTGCTGAGCAGGGACAAGCAGCCACCCTGTGATGTCACACAGCCCCTTGGATGTCACACAGCCACCTGTGATCTCATACAGCATCCTGTGATGTCACAGAGCACCCTATGATGTAACACAGCCACCTGTGATGTCACAGCTCACTCTGGGATGTCATACAGCACCCTTGTTTTGTCACAGAGCCAATTCTGGGATGTCACCCTGGAATGTCATGCAGCTGCATTGTGATGCCACAGAAGACTCTGTGATGTCAGAAAGTTGCTTTGTGATGTCACAGTCTGTTCTGTGATGTCACTGTGTTCTCTATGATGCTACACAGCCACCTAGTGATGTCACAATCCACTCGCTGATGTCACAGAGCCACCAGCTGTTACGTCTGCATCTGCTCTATGGCCTCATACCCTGCTCCATGATGTCACAGACAGCTCTGTGATGTCACAACACCCTCAGTGATGTCATAAAACCCTCTCTGTTATGTCATGCTGCCACTCTCTAATGTCACAGTACACACTTTGACATCACAGCCTGCTCTATGATGTCACACAGCCATGTCATGATGTCACAGCCTGGTCTGTGATGTCACACAGTCTCCTCTATGATGCTGCAGCTGCTCAGTGACCTCACACAACAAACTCTGTGATGTCATAGCCCAACCTGTGACCTCACACAGCCCACTCTGTGCTGTCACACAGCCCCTTGCTGACATCACAGCTGCTCTGTGCCTCTAGGACACAGCCACAGAGGTGCCACTGTGACACAGCCCCCTCTGGGACATCCCCCAGCCCCTGCCAGTGCTGAGCCCCTGTCAGCTCTGGCTGTGCCCTGCTGGTGTCCCTGAGCTGCTCTGGCAGTGCCCCAGCCCTGCTGGGCTGTGCACAGGAGCTGCTCCTGGCCAGAGTTGTCTCTCTGCAGCGCTGCCCTTGCCAGGAGCTGCCCCTGGGCCAGGAGCCCGGCCCAGCTCAGCAGCACAGACACAGCAGCAGGACTTTAATGACCCTCTGGGGCTTTGGTGCTCTTTGTGTCTTCCATGGCCAAAGTGCTGCCCAAGTTGGCTCTGTCAGGGCCTTGCAGCTGCTGCCCATCCCTGTGCCCTCTGCAGCCCAGGCTGTCCTACGGTGTCCCTGCCCTGCACCTCTGTCCCTGCAGGCTGTCGTCATCCCCTGGCTGCCCCACCTGGCTGGCCTCTTCCTTTGCTGACAGCTCTGCCTCCTGCCTGCCTCTGCCTGCCCACACACAGCCTTGGGCTACTCCAGGCTCCTTCTGGGGGAGGTGTTGCACCACAGCCCTGCCCTGGCAGGGAAATTCCTTTCTCCCGCTGTCCAGTCTAGGCCTCCCCAGGTGCCCTTGGTGCCATTATTGCCTTCTCATGCTTATATCCTCTTTGAAGAAAAGCTCCAGCCTCTCTGAAACCACCCTTCCAGCCCTCTCAGACTACTCCTGTTCTGTCCTCAGTCTCCACACCCCTGGGCCCAGAGCTATCAGACTCTACATCCTGGTTATGTTATGAGGCCTCCAAACCCCATCTTGGGAGATTTTTGGGTCCTCTTCAAGGTCTGTGAAAATAGAAAAAAAGTGGTCAAAGTTATTTTCTCCCAAATCTTGCAGTGACAGAACAGGGGTCAATGTCTTTAAACTGAATGAGGGTGGATTTACTTTTGTTAAAACGAGGAAATATTTTCCAATGATGAGAGTGGCACAAAACTGCAACTGTTTTCCCAGAAAAGTGGATTCCCAACCCCAGGAATTCCACAAGAGCAGGACCTTTGTGCAGCCTGACACAGTAAAACCCCCTCATCCCCAAGGACAGATTTCCTGTTGTGTGGGTTCTCTGATGTGCTGGGTACCCTCACAACGCTTCTGGCCAGAATGTCTGCTGAGGGCAGCCAGGCTGCTGCAGGGGCAGTGACCTCACAGCCATCACCATGGCAGCCCTGTCCCCTGGGCCTGGCTCTCCCCTTTCCTCTGCCCCTGCCTTGTCTCTGCTGGCATGAAGAGTTTTGTCATCAATATCTTGTGCCCAAGGTGCTAGGGCCAATGTCTTCCCAGGCAGACTCCTGGAGCAGAAGTGGCTTTTCAGAGCCCAGGCAGAAATGAGCCCTGAGGCAGCAGCTCTGCAGTGCTGGCCACCAGGCCGGGCTGCCAAGGGAGGCTTCTGGCCATGCCCTGCAAGCAGCTGCTGCTGCCAAGGTGCCTTTGGTGCCTCAGGCTCTGCCTGGCACAGCTCCCAGCACGGCACTCTGCCCTTGTGCCCGAGCCCTTCCCTGTGCTGGGGCTGGCCTGGGGCTTTTCCTGCAGCGGGACCTGCCCTGCTGATGGCACAGGAAAGGCAGTTCCTGCTGGAGCAGGAGGCTCTGCCTGCAATGGGCTCCAACAACTCCAGCCAGGCCCTGTTGACTTCAAAATTGCTTCCTGGAGCACTATATTCTAATAATTGTTATAATTCCAGTACTGTGGTTAAGATCTTTCTGACTAATCATGATCACAATCCATCAGGGCTGTATTTATATAAATTTATCTGGTATTCCATCATTCATCGTGTGGGACAAATTGCATTAAGGTTCAATTCCACCTCTCCAATCTTTTATACATAAACCTTTGACAAAGTCTGGGGCTGGGATTGGATCCAGCCTCTCCCAGTCTCCTCTCTTAGAAGGAATTTTACAAGTCTAGGGGGTCCTGCAGGGGTTTGAGCTTCTATGGTGGCTGTTGGAAGTAATTTCTCCACCTCATGTCTCAACAGGAGTTTCTGTAATAAAGAAATGAAGCTTTTGCCTGAAGCTCCCACTGTGCCCATGACAGGAACCCCTGTGAGTGTCTGGGACATCCTGGCTCTGTGGCAGCCTGGGGACTCCTGGGATATCACCATGGAATGGCTGTGACTGCCTCTGACCACAGGGCTCTTTACCATCCCCAGAAACCCCTGGGAGGTGTCCATGGCTCTGATTGATTCTGATCATGATTAGATAACATGCCTTATTTACACCACAGAGTAAATTTTTAAAAAAAGAGTTATTTACTCCACAATACAGGAACTATAACAATTATTTGAATATTCTGCTCCAGGAAGCAATTTTGAAGTCAACAGGGCTTGGCTGGAGTTGTTGGAGCCCATTGCAGGCAGAGCCTCCTGCTCCAGCAGGAACTGCCTTTCCTGTGCCAGGAGCAGGGCAGGTCCCGCTGCAGGAAAAGCCCCAGGCCAGCCCCATCACAGGGAAGGGCTCGGGCACAAGGGCAGAGTGCCGTGCTGGGAGCTGTGCCAGGCAGAGCCTGAGGCACCAAAGGCACCTTGGCAGCAGCAGCTGCTTGCAGGCCATGGCCAGAAGCCTCCCTTGGCAGCCCGGCCTGGTGGCCAGCACTGCAGAGCTGCTGCCTCAGGGCTCATTTCTGCCTGGGCTCTGAAAAGCCACTTCTGCTCCAGGAGCCTGCCTGGGAAGCCATTGGCCCCTGCACACTGGGGACAAGATATGAATGACAAATCTCTTCATGCCAGCAGAGACAAGGCAGGGGCAGAGGAAAGGGCAGAGCCAGGCCCAGGGCACAGGGCTGCCATGGTGATGGCTGTGAGGTCACTGCCCCTGCAGCAGCCTTGCTGCCCTCAGCAGACATTCTGGCCAGAAGCGTTGTGAGGGCACCCAGCACATCAGAGAACCCACACAACAGCAATTCTGTTCTTGGGGATAAGAGGGTTTCACTGGCTCAGGTTGCACAAAGCTCCTGCTCATGGGCAATTCCTGGGATGGGGCATTCACTTATCTGGAAAAGCAGTTGCAGTTTCCTGCCTCTCTCATAATTGTAAAATATTTCCTCTTTCTAACAAATGTAAATCCACCCTCATTCGGTTTAGAGATATTGAGCCTTGTTCTGTCACTGCAAGATTTGGGAGAACGTAACTTTTACCACTATTTTTCCATTTTCACACATCTTGGAGAGGACCCAAACATCTCCCAAGATGGGGTTTGGAGGCCTCATCACAAAACCAGCAGGGAGGGGCTTAGGGCTCTGGGCCCAGTGGTGTGGAGACTGAGGACAGAACAGGAATAGCCTGGGAGGGATTGAAGGGTGGTTTCAGAGAGGCTGGAGCTTCATATTTAAATGATCCTGAGAAAGATAATGGCACCAAGGGCAGCTGGGGAAGCCCAGATTGGATACCAGGAGAAAGGAATTTCCCTGCCAGGGCAGGGCTGTGGTGCAACACATCCCCCACAAGGAGCCTGGAGCAGCCCAAGGCTTTGTGTGGGCAGGAAGAGGCAGGCAGGAGGCAGAGCTGTCAGCAAAGGAAGGGGCCAGCCAGGTGGGGCAGCCGGGGGATGACGACAGCCTGCAGGGACAGAGGTGCAGGGCAGGGACACCGTAGGACAGCCTGGGCTGCACAGGGCACAGGGATGGGCAGCAGCTGCAAGGCCCTGACAGAGCCTACTTGGGCAGCACTTGGGCCATGGCTGCTGGCCCTGCGCCTGAGCCAGGAGCAGGAGACAAGTGACCCTTGCAGCCCTGGGGCCTCATTGCCTCCTCGTCCCTGCTCAGCAGCCTGGCAGGGGCCGCCCCATGGTGCTGCCCTTGGCATTGCACATCCCCACATGCCAGTGCCCATCCTGGGAAGAGTCCTGAGCAATGAGGGAGGGAAAGGATCAGCTTTGCCAGGGGCTGGGGCTCAGGCCTTGGCGCTTTGCATTCCTGAAACACATCCAGGTTTACTCAGCACCAGAGGCACCTTTCCCTTCCTTGTCTGAAGCTGTCATCACTGCCTCCAGTGTTCTGCTCTAACTGGAACCTGGGGACACTTTCACATGAGTTATGTCCCTCAGTGGACCCCATTTAAACTACAAGAAATGTCTATGTTTCAACTTAACTTGGAGTTCTTGAGAAGCTTTTTGAGCACACTCCAAGGGACTGAGTCTGATGCAAAGAGCACCAAAGCCCCAGAGGGTCATTAAAGGCCTTGTGCTGTGTCTGTGCTGCTGAGCTGGGCTGGGCTCCTGGCCCAGAGGCAGCTCCTGGCAAGGGCAGTGCTGCAGAGAGACAACTCTGGCCAGGAGCAGCTCCTGTGCACAGCCCAGCAGGGCTGGGGCACTGCCAGGGCAGCTCAGGGACACCAGCAGGGCACAGCCAGAGCTGACAGGGGCTCAGCACTGGCAGGGGCTGGGGGATGTCCCAGAGGGGGCTGTGTCACAGCGGCACCTCTGTGGCTGTGTCCTAGAGGCACAGAGCAGCTGTGATGTCAGCAAGGGGCTGTGGGACAGCACAGAGTGGGCTGTGTGAGGTCACAGATTGGGTTATGACATCACAGAGTCTGTTGTGTGAGGTCACTGAGCAGCTACAGCATCATAGAGCGGACTGTGTCACATCACAGAGCAGGCTGTGACATCATGACATGGCTGTGTGACATCATAGAGCAGGCTGTGACGTCAAAGTGTGTGCTGTGGCATTACAGAGTGGCAGCATGACATAACAGAGAGGGTTTTGTGACATCACTGAGGGGGTTGTGACATCACAGAGCTGTCTGTGACATCATGGAGTAGGGTATGAGGCCATAGAGCAGATCCGGACGTAACAGCTGGTGGCTCTGTGACATCAGCGAGTGGGTTGTGACATCACTAGGTGGCTGTGTAACATCATAGAGAACACAGTGACATCACAGAACAGACTGTGACATCTCAAAGCAACTTTCTGACATCACAGAGTCTTCTGTGGCATCACAATGCAGCTGCATGACATTCCAGGGTGACATCCCAGAATTGGCTCTGTGACAAAACAAGGGTGCTGTATGACATCCCAGAGTGGGCTGTGACATCACAGGTGGCTGTGTTACATCATAGGGTGCTCTGTGACATCACAGGACGCTGTATGAGATCACAGGTGGCTGTGTGACATCCAAGGGGCTGTGTGACATCACAGGGTGGCTGCTTGTCCCTGCTCAGCAGCCTGGCAGGGGCCGCCCCATGGTGCTGCCCTTGGCATTGCACATCCCCACATGCCAGTGTCCATCCCGGGAAGAGCCCTGAGCAATGAGGGAGGGACAGGACGTGCCTGGCCAGGGGCTGGGGCTCAGGCCTTGGCCCTTTGCATTCCTGAAACACATCCAGGTTTACTCAGCACCAGAGACACCTTTCCCTTGTTTGTCCCCAGCTGTCATCACTGCCTCCAGTGTTCTGCTCTGACTGGAACCTGGGGACACTTTCTCAGTCGTGTCCCTCAGTGGGACCCATTAAAACTTCAAGAAACTTTGGAGTTTCAATTTAACTTTGAGTTCTGGAGAAGTCTTTTGAAGTCTCTCTCAGGGACTGAGTCTGATATAAACAACACCCAAGTCCCAAGAGGGTCATTAAAGTCTTTGTGCTGTGTCTGTGCTGCTGAGCTTTAAAGGAACAGCTCTTCCCAGGACCAGCTCCTCTCCCAGCCCAGCAGGGCTGAGGGCTCTGCCTGCAGGCACTAAGGGGACAGGAGCCTGGCAGAGACAGGCTGAGGAAGTCATTGAGCTGAAACTTCACTGGGGGAAAGATCTTCACAACCCTCCACATGGTGAGTCAGTGGATGCAGGGCAATGTCCCCTGTGCTCCTGGAGGGATCTCCTGAAGCCAGCACACCCCACAGCCTGGGGGATGTGCCAGGAGGACTCTCCCAATTTTTCTGTGGCAGGGGAGCAGGAGGAGGAGGAGGATGTGCTGCAGAGCAGGGCTGCCCTGGGCACCATCAGAGGGACAGGGCAGGACGGCTCCTGCTGCCAGGGACGGCTGCAGGGGGTGAAGCTGGGGCTGCAGCCAGGACTGCCCAGGGCTGTCCTGCAGAGCAGGTCCTGCAGTCCTCAGGGCTCTTGGCCAGCCCAGGGGATGTGCCACCTGCCAGGGGCAGCTCTCAGCCTGCCTGGCAGCTCCCCATGGACAGGTCAGGGGAGCTGTGGGGGCAAGGAGTGACTCCTGCCAGGGCAGGTCCTGCTGCTGTGGAGAGGGTGCTGTGTGGGCCAGGGCTGCTCAGAGCTCCAGCTCACGCCCAGCTCATTCCTGAGGGGACTTTTCATGAGCTCATTCAGGGCAGGGGTTTCCTGCTTGGGTCTCTGCTTTCCTGAATCTGTGCTCCCACTTTTCCCTGGCTCAGCTTGGTGGCAAGGGAAACTCAGCTGTGCAGGGCAGAAGAGGGGCTGAGGCTCTTAAACCATTACTCTGAGTTTTCCTGGGAACCTCAGCAAGTGCCCCCCCCCCTCCCCAGCCTCCAGGCCCATCCAGCATCACCTTTCCATGGTGCCCAGGCTGGGGGAGCTGTTCTTTAATCCCTGCAGCCCCGGACAGCTGCAGGGCAGAGCTGGCCCAGGGGCTGGGCTGGGCTCTGGCAGCTCTGGCAGGGAAGGAGCCCGGGGCCACAGGAGCAGCTTGGGCTGGGACAGCTCCAGCAGCAGAGCCGTGGGCAGGGAGGGAGGGAGGCAGTGCTGAGGGAAGCCCTGCTGCAGGGCAGATGTGGCACTGCCAGCCCTGCCCTGCAGGGCAGACACTGCCCTGAGCAGCACAGCTCTTGTGTCCCCTCCCAGCCAGCACAGCCCTCAGCCCGGGGCTCGGGGCCCTCAGTCCCTGCTGGGCCAGCAGAGCAGCCCCAGAGATGAAGGGCATCTCTCCTGCCATGTGCCCATTCCCTGCTGACAGGGCCTGAGGGCCACTGCCCTGCCCTGGTGCTGCCTGGCAGGGGCTGTGCAGGGCTGGGCAGGGAAAGGCTTTTACTCAGGCCCAGCTCTCTCTCTCCTTGCCTTGCCCAGGTGCTCCTGGCGTTGCTGAGGGGCTCTCTGGGATGGCAGTTCCAGCTGCAGGGTCAGGCCCAGCCCTTGGGCTCCTCCTGTGCAGGCTGAGCTCAGCAATGGGGTGTCCCAGCTCCCCGTGCCCGGGGAGCTCTGGGCAGGGCAGGCTGGCAATGAGCCAACTCTCCTCAAGCAATGCCATGGAGAGGAGACTTAGTGTGTCCTTGGGATGCCATCCAAGCTGTGAGCTGCCTCCAGGGGACACTGAGGGACAGGAGTGTCCTTGGCCAGAGTGGGGCTGAGACTCTGAGAAAGGCTGAGCCAGTTTGTTCTGCTGTGGGTCCCTCTGCTCTCAGCTGTGTCAGGCTGATTTCCAGGGGAACACAGGGACTGCCCTTGATCTCAGAAATGGCAGCTGGGGACAGATGGGGTGACAGAGCAGCTCCCCTCACCCTTCACTGAGTCACAGCCACTGCTCTTGCATTGCTCAGTTCTTTCTGATCTCCCTGGGCACAGCAGGAAACCCTCTCAAACTGCCTTTGGCTGTCACCATTCCTTAGCCCTGGGACAGGAGATGCAGCAGAGCTCCTCTGCCTCAGGACCAGTTTGGGCTGATGAAGTCCAATCCCAGGACTGGCCCCTGTCCCTGTTCCCATGACCTCACTGCTGCAGAGCAGAGCTGACCCCTTGGTGTCCATGGGCAGAGCCCCTGCTCGTCACAGCAATGGGGCCAGATCCCAGCAGAGCTCCAGGTACAGGGCTATGAGAAAAGGAAAATTGAATGGCACAGAGCAGCAGGCGGAGGGCTGGGAAAAAGGGCTTGGACATCACACATCAAAGTCAGCCCTGACTTGTCACTGTCTCCTCCTTGGACAAGACTCCATGGACAGAGTGAACAAATGTCCAACAGCAGCCCCATCAGGCACTTCCTCCTGCTGGCATTGGCAGACACGCGGCAGCTGCAGCTCCCGCACTTCTGCCTCTTGCTGGGCATCTCCCTGGCTGCCCTCCTGGGCAACGGCCTCATCATCAGCGCCGTAGCCTGCGGCCACCACCTGCACACGCCCATGGTCTTCTTCCTGCTCAACCTGGCCCTCAGCGACCTGGGCTTCATCTGCACCACTGTCCCCAAAGCCATGCACAATTCCCTCTGGGACACCACCACCATCTCCTACACAGGATGTGCTGCACAGCTCTTCTTCTTTATGTTTTTCATATCAGCAGAGCTTTCCCTCCTGACCATCATGTGCTACGACCGCTACGTGTCCATCTGCAAACCCCTGCACTACGGGACCCTCCTGGGCAGCAGAGCTTGTGCCCACATGGCAGCAGCTGCCTGGGCCAGTGGCTTTCTTAATGCTCTTATGCACACAGCCAATACATTTTCCCTGCCCCTGTGTCATGACAATACCCTGGGCCAGTTCTTCTGTGAAATCCCCCACATCCTCAAGCTCTCCTGCTCCAAAGCCTATCTCAGGGAACTTGGGCCCATTGCTGTTAGTGTCTGTTTATCATTTGGTTGTTTTGTGTTCATAGTTTTCTCCTATGTGCAGATCTTCAGGGCTGTGCTGAGGATCCCCTCTGAGCAGGGACGGCACAAAGCCTTTTCCACCTGTCTCCCTCACCTGCTTGTGGTGTCCTTGTTTATCAGCACCGGTACATTTGCTCACCTGAAGCCCCTGTCCATCTCCTCTCCATCTGTGGATCTGTCAGTGTCAGTTCTGTACTCGGTGGTGCCTCCAGCCCTGAACCCCCTCATCTACAGCCTGAGGAACCAGGAGCTCAAGGCTGCAGTGCGGAGACTGATGACTGGATGGTTTCAGGAACATTAAAGTGATTGCCGATTTCTGCAAATCACTTGTAATAAAAATCATCTTTGATACTTCTTGTTGGTTTCAATTTGGAGGTTCCTTTTCTTTAAGTTTTTAGTATTATCCAGAAAAAAATGTCAGTGTTTGTGCCAGTCTCTCTTTTTTTTTTTCTCTCCATCATCCCTGAGACTACAGACTGAGTCAATGAGGGGCTGTGCTCTCCGTGGCTACAAACAAACTAAAGCATCTCCCAGCAGAGTTTTCTGCAGAGATGCCCTTTTGTTGCCTTCTCTGGAGCTGCAGCAGCAATGTCTGTGTGCAGAGCTGGGGCAGATCAGTGCTGGCCCAGCAGCTGTGCCCAGCAGCAGCAGCAGCACTTGGTGTTGCCAGTGCTGCTGCCGTGGCCCTGCCCCGCTGCCCTGGTGGCCCTGGTGTTGCTGCAGGGCCTGAGTGCTCTCGGGGCCGGGCACAGTCCTGGGGGTGGCAGTGCCGGGGCTGCAGCAGGGACAGGCCATGGGCACTGCTGGGGCAGCGCTGACGCCTCAGGCCAGGCCCTGGGGGCTCCAGGCTCCTTGCCCAGGCTCTCTCAAGAACATGGCCAGGCCAATGCTCAGCACAGAAAAGCCCCAGGCTGAGCAGCCCCAGGCTGGCCGTGGGCAGGCTGGGGGCAAACAGCATGGCTGGGGCTCTGCAAGGGCCCTGGGGGAGACGGGAAGGAGCAGCAGAGCAGGGGCTGATCCATCCCCAGTGTGCTGCACAGCCCAGGGCAGCGTCCCAGAGCATCCTCATGGAGCTGCCAACAACATCTCCCCTCTGCAGCCCTGGCCTCTCCCCCAGCTCACACAGGTGCCGCATCCTTGCAGGCACAGCCACGGCAGCACTGGCTCAGGAGCCCCTGTTTGCATTGCACAGAGCAGGCAGGAGCACCCCCATGCTGCTGCTGTGGGGACATGAACCTGAGGGAGCACAAATGCCATCAGCCCCTGGGGCCAGCAAGGGCTGGGGGACACCAGGGAAACCACTCAGCTTTGTCCTGGCCTCTGCAGTCAGCCAGAAACTTTGTTCCAATCAGCTGGGAGTTTCCTGTCCCACTGCAGCTGCTGTTGCTCAGAGCCAGGGCTGCCTGGCAGCCAGCCCCAAACTGCCCTGAGCTTTTCCTTTGATTCACTTTGGCTTTCTTTACACTTCCTGCTACAAACTTCTTCTTCTTGCCCACCACAGGGTGCCCAGAACTGGACACAGCACTCGAGGTGCTGCCCAACCAGTGCCCAGCACAGGGGAAGAATCACTGCCCTGCTCCTGCTGGCCACACCATTCCTGATCCAGGCCAGGAGCCATTGGCCTTCTTGGCCACCTGGGCACACTGCTGCCTCATGTCCAGCCTGCTGTCCATCAGTCCCTGCAGGTCCCTTTCTGTCTGGCTGCTGTCCAGCCACTCTGTCCCCAGCCTGTACCGCTGCAGGGGTTGTTGTGGCCAAAGTGCAGGATCTGGCACTGGGACTTGTTCAACCTCACCTTGCTGGATTTGGTCCCTGGATCCAGCCTGTCCAGGGCCCTGTGCAGAGCCCTCCTACCCTCCAGCAGATCCACACTCACACCCAACTTGGTGTCACCACAGTTCCTTGAGGCCCCAGGTTGTCCCAATGCACTCCATGATTCCATGAGGCCTCCTAGTGTTACAATGTCCCTTTGGTTCCATGGAACCCTTTGGTGTCACAAACTCCCTTGGATCCTTGGACCCCACAGTGTCACAATGGCACCATGGTCCCCCAAGGCACTGCAGTGTCACAGTGGATCCTTGGTTCCATGGGGTCTGGCAGTGCAGCAATGCTCTCCTTGGTTCCCACAGTCTTTTATGCCTCCCACTCTCAGACAATAGAAGGGCACCTGTAGATGAAGGGGAGTAGGAGTAGATACCTACTCAAGAAGGTAATAATAAAAATTCCTCCTGACCCCCACGCCGAGGCAGGTGCCACTTCAGAACAGGTATGAGCCCCTGGATCTGGAGAGTCAGTCAGATGATTTAAATTATCTGTCCATTGAGCCTCCCAATTACGATTCATCTGTGAGAGGGATCGCCACCTCTAACATCAAAAAGGAACAAAGGGTAATCATGGTGGGTGACTCCCTTCTGATGGGAACAGAGAGCCCCAAAAGTTGACCAGACCCACCCCACAGAGAGGTCTGCTGCCTCCCTGGGGTCTTGGTACAGGATATTACTGAGAGACTGCCTGGGCTGATTCAGCCCTCTGATTATTAGCCACTGCTGATACTCCAGGCTGGCAGTGATGAGACTGAAAAGAGGAGTGTCAGGGCAATTAAAAGAGACTTTAGGACACTGGGACAAGTGGGTGATAGGACAGGGGCACAAGTAGTCTTTTCCTCAGTCCCTTTGGTCTCTGAAAATAACTGTGAAAGCAATAGGAGATGCATTATCAACAAGTGGCTCAAGGGTTGGTGTCATCAGCAGAATTTTGCAACTTTTATGGCACCTGGTCTGCTTGGACGAGGCTTCATCTTTTTGTTAAGGGCAGAAGAATTTTATCTCGTGAACTGGCAGAACTTGTCGAGAGGGCTTTAAACTAGGTCTGAAGGGGGAAGGGGATGCAGCTGGGCTCTCTGGAAGCAGGCCCAATGGCTGAGTGAGCCTGAATTAGGGGTGAAATCAGCAGCCCAGCTGAGGTGCATGGATGCCAGTGCACGCAGCATGGGTAACAAACAGGAAGAGCTGGAGGCCATGGTCCAGCAGCAGAGCTGTGATGTAATTGCCATCACAGAAACGTGGTGGAATGACTCACATGGCTGGAGTGCTGCACTGGATGGCCACAAGCTCGTCAGGAGAGAGGAAAGGGAGAAGAGGTGGAGGGGTGGCCCTTTATATTAGGGAGGCTTTGGACACCACAGGTATTGAAAGTAATAATTATGGAGTTTAGTTCCTCTGGGTGAGAATTAGAGGGAATGCCAACAAGGCTGACATGCTACTGAGAGTCTGTTATCATCCAGCCAACCAGGAAGAAGTGGTGGACAACTCATTCTATAAGCAGCTAGAGAACGTTTCTGGATCATCAGCCCACGTTCTTGTAGGTGACTTCAACCTTCCAGACATCTGTTGGGAAGGTAATACAACAGAAAAGAGGCAGTCCAAGAAATTTTTAGAGTGTGTGGAAAACAACCTTTTGTCACAAGTGGCAAGTGAGCCCACCAGGGGAGGGACTGTGTTAGATCTGTTGTTTGCAAATAGAGATGGGCTGGTGGGAGATGTGGTGGTTGGAGGCCACTTGGGGCAGAGTGATCATGAAATTATAGTGTTCTTGATATTTGGTGGAATGAGGAGGAACATCAAGAAGACTTGTACATTGGAGTTCTGGAGACTCTGGCTTCTTAGGAGACTTATCCAGAGAGTTCCTTGGGAAGCAGCCCTTAAAAACAAAGGCGTTCAGGAAAGGTGGATATGCTTCAAAACAGATCTGGAGGGCACAGGAACCAACTGTCCCTGTGTGCTGAATGATGAGCTGATGAGTCAAACGTGCAGCCTGGATGTGCAAGGAGGTTTTGAAGGAACTTAAGATTAAAAAGAGGATGAGTCATCTTTGGAAGGAGTGTCAGGTCTGTCAGGAAGTATTTAAGGGGGTTGCTGGGGCATGTAGGAAAAAAATTAATGAGGCCAGAGTTCAGTACATACACAATTTTGCAACTTCTGTAATAGATAATAAAACAATGTTTTTCCAAATACTTCAATGGTAAAAGGAAGTGTAAGACCAACATTTGTTCTCTATTAGACGAGGGAGAGAACTCAGTAACTGCAAATGAGGAGAAGGCAGAAGTGCTTAACACCTTCTTTGCCTCAGTCTTTAGTAGGAAGATGGCTTGTCCCCAGGACAACTGTCCTCTTGGGTTGGTTGATGGTGCCAGGGAACAGAATGGTCCCCCCATTATCCAAGAGAAGGCAGTCAGAGAACTTCTGAGCTGCTTGGATATCCATAAATCCATGGGACCAGATGGGATCCACCCTGGGTGATGAGGGAGATGGCAGATGAGCTTGCCAAGCTGCTCTCCATCTTTTACCAGCAGTCCTGGCTCACTGGTGAGGTTCCAGATGACTGGAAGCTGCTCAATGTGACACCCATTCACAACAGGGTGGGAAGGAGGATCCTGGTAATTACAGGCCAGTCAGCCTGACCTCAGTACCCAGTAAGGAAATGGAACAGTTTACACAGAGCGTCATCACCCAGCACTTACAGCATGGCCAGGGTATCAGAGCCAGCCAGCAGGGGTTCAGGAGGGGTAGGTGGTGTTTGACCAACCTGGTCTCTTTTTATGACCAGGTGCCCCTCCTGGTGGATGCAGGACAGGCTGTGGATGTGTCTATTTGGACTCCAGCAAGGCCTTTGGCACTGTGTCCCACAGCACACTCCTGGAAAAGCTGCAGCCCAGGGCTGGGACAGGAGCACTCTGGGCTGGGTTCAGAACTGGCTGCATGGCCGGCCCAGAGAGTGCTGGTGAGCGCTGCTGCATCCAGCTGGCAGCCAGGCACCAGTGCTGTCCCTCAGGGCTCTGTGCTGGGGCCAGCTCTGTTCATTGTTTTTACTGACCACATGGATGAGGGGGTTGAGTCTTTCATTAGTAAATCTGCAGATGACACTGAGCTGGGAGTGTGTGTCCATCTGTTGGAAGGTAGGAGGGCTCTGCAGGCAGACCTGGAATGGTTGGATGAATGGGCAGAGTCCAATAAGATGAAGTTTAATAACTTGACATCCCAAGTCCTGCATTTTGGCCACAATAACCCCCTGCAATGTTGTAGGCTGGAGATGGTGTGGTTGGACAGTGGCCAGGCACAAAGGGACCTGGGGGTACTGCTTGACAGCCGGCTGAACATGAGCCAGCAGTGTGCCCAGGTGGGCAAGAAGGCCAATGGCTCCTGGCCTGGATCAGGAATGGTGTGGCCAGCAGCAGCAGGGAGCTCATTCTTCCCCCGTACTTGACATTGGTGTACTTGGCATTCTTCCCCTCTTCTGGCACCATACCTCGAGTGCTGTGTCCAGTTCTGGGCCCCCCAGTTTAGGAGGGACATGGAGGGGCTGGAGCATGTCCAGAGAAGGGCAACAAGCCTGGTGAGGGGCTTGGAACACAAATCCTGTGAGGAGCGGCTGAGGGAGCTGGGGTTGTTTATCCTGGAGGAAAGGAGATGCAGAGGTGACCTTGTCACTCTCCACAGCTTCCTCAAGTGGTAGTCAGGTGGGGGTCAGGTGGGAGTCAGTCTCCTTCTCTAGGCAACAACTGACAGAACCAGAGGATACAGTCTTAAGCTGCACCAAGGGAAATAGAGGTTGGATATTAGGAAAAAGTTTTTTAGATAAAGGGTAATAAAGTATTGGATTGGTTTTCCCTGGGAGGTGGTGGAGTCACCACCCCTGAATGTTTCTTAAAAAAAAGATTGGATGTGGCACTTGGTGCCAGGGTTTACCTGAAGTGGTGTTAGGGCATGGATTGGATTCAATGTTCCTGAAGGTCTCTTCCAACCCAGTAATTCTGTGATTCTGTGACTCAGTGATCCCAGTGGGCCCCTGCCAGCTCAGCCCCTTCTGCAATTGTCACTCTTTGGCTCAGCCCCAGGAGAGCTGTTCCATCCTTCAGCAGTCACACCTGCCCACACACAAGACCTGGGGTGGCAAAAAAATGAGGCTTCCTTTGGACACATTTGCAGGAAAAGCAGGTTTAGGACAGGCTCTCAGCAGAACTGTTCTCAGCTGAGCCAAAAAGGGCCCTTTGCAGCTGCAGGGCCATTGGAAATGCAGAGCCTCAGCCCACAGGGCAGAAAAGGGCTCTGAGCTCCCCTCCCCTGACACCAAACCCTGTTCCCAGGCTGCTTCACACACAGGATTCTTCTGGAGGACTGCGCAAAGCTGAGAGTGGGCTCTGGCTTTTCCATGGTGCGTGTCCTAAAACTGCCTGGGAGAAGATATTTCGGGTCAGCTCGACTGGCACAATCCCTCCTGGCTCAGGGCACAGCGCCGAGAAGGGCTTTGTGTGCTGAGGCTTTGCGGCAGCCAAGGAAAGCTCCTGGCTCAGGGTCACCTTTGCTGCTCAGCCACAGCCCCGAGTGCCCCAGCAGCAGCAGCAGCAGCAGAGAATGGCAGCATTGCCAGGGGCCGGCACAGGAGGGGAGATTTCCCCCGGAGAGAGAGGCACCTATTCCAGTTTTTGCATTCAGGCAGGTGCAGGTGCCTCAGCTTTGGCTGCACAGCAGCTGGAAATGCAAGTCCGGGAGCTCTGTCCATGGCCAGCCCCAGCAGGTGACAGCAAGGACAGGGCCCTGGCACAGTGACATTTGCAGGGAGCGCCTTCAGCAAGCGCTGGGGGCTGGGACTGTGTGCAGAAAACGCCCTGGAGGTCTCTGCAGCCAGGCCAAAGGAACAAAGTTTCAGTTGTGGCTTCACCCGGAATGCACCAAAATAGATTGTTTTCCATTGCCGGGTGCTGTAGGAGCCCCAGAGGAGAGCCCAGGGGGCCAAGGAATGGAGAGCGGGGACTGTGCAGGAGCCGGAGCAGCGAGAGAGGCCGGGCTGAAGGTGCGGGGTGGGCACGGGCTGGGAGGGGGCCCAGCCCGGGGGTCCCGCAGAGCCTCCCTGCTCCAGAGCCGCAGCTGCCACAGCGGGGCAGCTGCCGGGACCGCTGTGCCAGGGACGGGCCGCAGCTGGGGCTGCCGAGGGGCTGGGCTGGAGCAGCTTTTTGTCCCGAGGCACCGGGGGCATTGCCGCGGCCTTGGGGTCCCTGGGAAGGCGCAGCAGGACAGGGTGGCAGTGGCTGGTTTGTGGATTTGTTGCTGGGATGTTTTGTTGGCGGCCCCGGGCGGGCTGTGGGAGCCGGGAGCGGCCGGGCGGGCCCGGAGCCGCCCCTCGGGCCGGGAGCCCCCAGGCAGAGCTCTGTGCTCGGGGGGCCGGGCCGGGCAAAGGCTGAGGGAGAGCGGGGGAAGCGCTGGCACAGAGGCCCCGGGCTCGCCGTGCCCCCCTGGCCACGCAGCCGGGCTCGGGGCCACCTCGCTCAGAGCCAGCCCCGGCTGCGGGGGTCCCCGGGGCTCCCTGGGCAGGGGGCGGCGGGGGCTGCCCGAGCTCTGTGCCCGGCGCTGGGCGCGGCTGCCGAGGCAGCGGAGGATGCAGGGTCCCCCCGTGCTGGGGCTGGCTCTGCCCGGCCCAGGGGCTGCACTGTCAGCCCAGAGCCACCTGGGGATCGCCCGGGACCGGCAGGGCTGGCAGGGAAACTGGCACTGGGGGGAGCAGAAACAGGCAATGCGAGAGCTGGGGGTGCTCCAGAAGCCTGGACATGTTGGCAGCATGGGCAGGGGGACCCATGGATACCCCAGGACCCTGAAACAGGGACCCCGGACAGTGCTGACCCCTGGGACGCCTGTGATGCCAAAGTGGTGAGCCCAGAGAAGGGGAACCTGTGGGATTGCCAGGAGCCCCAGCAGCCCAGAGAGGGGGAACACCAATACAAACCTGACCTGCAGCAACCCAGACAGGGGGGCCTCCAGGAGCCCAAAGTGGAGAGACCAGAGAGGGGAAATCCAGGGCCGGGTGTTTTTGCTGAATCTTGGTCATTTGTGTATTTTGGGGGAGTGAATCTCGGTGTTTTGGGGTTTACATGGGCACCAGATTCCCAGTGACTTCTAGAGTGTGGAGGCCCAGGTGCCCAACAGTGGAACTGTAATAGCTCAGGGCAAAGGTGACCAGGGTCAGAGAGAGACACCCCTCTAAAGACAATGCTCTCACCATAAGCATTTTCAGGCTCATGTGAATGTAGCAGGCTTCATGGGTATCACCCAGTCCAGCTGCCCTTTTTCCTTATATGTACTCCCCT
The DNA here is from genome assembly GCF_036417665.1 of Passer domesticus. NCBI lineage: Eukaryota > Metazoa > Chordata > Aves > Passeriformes > Passeridae > Passer > Passer domesticus. Next base: position 6,926,973 of record NC_087481.1, on the reverse strand, counting down.
AGAATGTT